>NC_136067.1:200193619-201393619 GCF_964261635.1 Lissotriton helveticus
CATGGCATCTGTTGCCCTTCGGATGTGGCTGTGGCCTGAGCAGGTGTTAATTTCCTGCTGCTAACGAGCCTGATCACATGTTTTATGATCTTATCACCGATCTGGCTGGACGTTGAGAATGTTGCGGAGTGGTGTTGTCACGGCTTTTTGCACGGAAACGCCTACTCTGCATCTCATTAGCGATAGTCATCTGGGGCGATGTTTTTGAGGCTGCTATCGCAGGTTAAATGGTGATATGGGCTGTTAGCACTAGCTTGTTAATGGAGTGATACATTTATCAGCACTTTGGCTGTGATAAAGTGCCGTTAACTCGGAGATAAATCCTTGAGAATATGCCCCCAAGTTTGCTAAGTTTAGGTGAAGGGACCCTAGAGGGTCCTATTAATGATCTTAACCTATTTGTTATGGACATTTGGAAAGGGACCCAGATTCTCTGAAGTGCATACACCCAAACACAATGGGGTTTGAGTTAAATGCTAGTATCAACAGGAAGCAGGTGCTTGCCTAAGCGGTGCAGGAGCTCATGGAAAAATGGTAGAATGGAAGTATCTAAACACAAAGAGATTCTCATAGCTACTTATGGTGGAGATGTAGTAGCCAGTGGAGAGGATATGTGGCATTCAATTGCCTGTCGTGAGTTGAAGCACAATTGTAAATCGGCCATCATAGATGTGAGGTGCAAGCTGCTAGATGTCTCTTGGGCAATGATTTGTTTACCCCTGACTTAGTATCAGCACCAGAAGCTCATAAGGATTGCATGCCAGCTGTGTTAACCAGAGCACACGCTTCAAATCTGTCTCAGGAAGAGATGGAGAACATTTCCAATTTGCAGAAGCCAGGACAAGGTAGACAATATTTTAGGGTAGACTCTTAGAGTACACTGGCTGTGTCATAAACTGCCCTGCTCCAGATGGTGAGGAGAGTGAGATACATGTCCAGACCATGTGTTAGAGCATATGTCACTGCCAGAGCTGCATGGGCTGTTAGCTGCTAGAAGACATACCTGGGAAGAATTCCAAAAAACACATGTTAGAGGGCCCAAAGCTGGTGGAATGTTGCAAGAGAACCCCGGAACAAGTTAGCAAAGGAGTGGTTAGAAGAAACTACAATGGATGGAAAGATCACCTGCTGTACAGTGAGCCAGTGAATACTGGGTGTAGGAAGGTGGAATTTGACTGCAAGGTTACCCCCACTTTCTTCCTGGTGTTTTGATGGTTGTTGACTTAGTTTGGCTGGGATCCTGCTATTCAGGGCTCCAACCTATCTGCTTTCCTCTCTAAACTAATTACCTGTCCTTTAGGTACACTCCAGTTTGGCTACTGAGGTACCCTTGTGATTTCATAGTATATGGTACACTAGGTACTAAGGGCATAGGTACTCCAGAGTTCTACCAGGGGCTGAAGCATGTATTATGCCACCCCTGGGAAGCCTTCCAAAATGGCACCACAGGACTGCTACTTGAGCCTGGGTAAGGTGGTGCATGCACCCCTTACTAAGATAGAGGTTGCCTATATCTACCTTTAATCACTGACACATACAAGCCTATCAGTCACTCCTATGGCAGGCCTTATCAATCCTGAAGGCAGAGTACTTGGTTTTTTTGTGAGAGGGTGCCCATGCAATAGCAGGACCTCTCTGCAGCGTTCTGAGCCTATTCTCTGAGGCTGTTCCGTAATGCAGCCAGACCATATACTCTTAAGTGCATTATAACCTCGCGGTAAATGCTAACTTTGGAATGGCTGTATGGAAACATGTCGTGTTTGGTGTCAAACACTTTGGAATCCTACTTCCCCACCAGTCCTGGTGGCAGGGGTAGAATTCCACCCTTCTAGAGGGAGAGACATGTAATAGTTTAAAAGAGCTCTGCTATCACAAAATGGATGCTGCAGCCACAGACACGAGTCTGGCCTCCTGCTGGTGACCGAAACTCCAGCAGAGGAGGCCTGGACAATAGGTTTCCTGTCACAGGGAGGTGTAACCACCTCCCAGACAGGCTTTTGAGTATTGGGGCTGGGTGGGTGCACTCTGAGAGTGCTTTGAAGTCAGCACCTGGGGCACATTTGGTCTCCCTGTGCATAGCCCAGTTCACACCAGTTGCAGGGGCTACCAGCCCCTGCTCTGGCATGGAATTGGACAGAGGAAATGGGTGTAGTCACCCTTCTTTCCTGACCCTCCAACCCCTTTTCTTAGTATAAGTAAGGGAACCCTGGCAACAGAATTTTAGATTACACCTGGACGAAACTCTGGAACTGAATCGTGGAACTTCAATATTCTACTAAAGACCAGAGGATGGAAGAATCTCCTTTGGGGTAAAGGAGTGACTCCCTGTGCAAACAGGCACCAACAAAGCATTTGCCTGTCTGCATCACTGAAGCTCCCGCTGGACTCTGAAGTATTTGCAGCCCAGGAAGAGGATTTCCAGACTTCTCGAAGGCCGACCCGAGTCCACCAGCAAAGCTGACACCCGCAGCCCTGACAAGTGATTTGGAACCGGAACTCCTGGGCACCATGCACATTTGCTAGTGCATCAACTTCCCGAGCTTTCCTGAAGTTGTGCATTGGGATACTTGTAGCCCAATGTCCAAGCACCATCTGCACCAAAGATTGTGGGCCTACATTCCACGAGTGTCTCGTGAGCCTACTTCTTGCATTTTTGCTTGAGGCTCCTTTGCGATCCCTGGTCAACTGATGGGTCCACTCGAAGGTAACTCAAAAAAATTTCTTGGGCTGCCCTGGTTGCTCCAGACGTGCCCTGACACCCTACCAAGTAGTGAGTCCCTCAGACCATGCTGGTCTGCACCAAAGCCTATTTGTGCTTTCTGTGTGGGTTGCTGTTGCCAAGGCTTGTTGGGTCCAATCCGGAAACCGACACCACAGCACTCGACATCCTTTGTGGGACAGCTCGATTCCAGAACCTGGTCATCGTCTCCTAGTCCTCATGGTTGATGAATCAAGCTTCACCTTCTTCACCTGAAATCACCTGACATCGGTGGGCATTCGACTATCGTGCCCCTGGTCACTGGCGAGTGACCCAGACTCTGTCACCTCTGCTTTCAGGTTCTTCTCACCTTCGATCCAGACTTGGATCACACTGGACACTTTCCACATGGACACCAGCAGCACTTTGCAGCAGATCGCCATTGAAAACGATGACGAAACCAGACACGAAAAGACACCTATGCACCCAGCTTCCTTGGGTGAGGTAACTTGAGTACTCCGGTGCTCCCATGGGGGTCGTCTCTAGAACTTACTAGTTCTGAAGGGGTCTGCTCCAAATCCTCTTCTAAGTGTCCTTAACTTTAAAATTCCAACCGCAACTTTCCCCATAGAAGTTAATGGTGATTTGCGGCTGTGTTTAGAAACTACACGCGTCCCACGTGTGTGCCCTGTGTCACTACCCTGGGTGGTTCCTGATGGCCCCAGCGGTTTTACAGCTTCTAGGCCTTGTATCTATGCAAGTTGTGGTTCTTATACCACTTTCTTAATATATGGTTTGGTACGCTCCTAGGGCTCAACGTATATTGTGCTAATTTACTGTGTGTTATTGAGTTTACTGAATGTACTTTTGCCTCTAGTCTCATAAAGAGACTAGAGGGATGTGTTTTGAATAAAATACATACATTTACGTGGTGTGGTTCTCCTTTTATTTGATAATTCACGAGAATATAGACTGGTAAAACAAGCTGCTTTACATTCCTCTAAGACTTAGCCTGAAGGTTGCTCTCAACAGCTACCACTAGGATAGCTTTCTATAAAGGTTGTCTTTAAACTACCATCAATAAGGGTCATTTGGACTGGTGCAAGGTGCCCTCTAGAATAGTGGACAGTATATGCCAGGCCAACTTCTCACACTGGGTGAGTACTAAAAAGAGGTCAGTGGTTCCCCTAGTGAACAGGAATGTCTTGTTATCACTGGCACATGAGGACAGGACATTTCAGCATTAGAAAGACCCGGGAATGTGTTCTCATGTAATGCAACTGGTGCTATGTAAAGCGCTCTGATACCCGATTCCGGTCAAGTTTGCGCTATATAAAACTATAGATTGGATGCTCTATTCTACTGGTTGGTGATATGCAGAGATATAGAGTGGTTATGTAAGATTTCCAAAGAGGCTAGTCTGACTGGTGAATCAACTTCATCTCATACATGGGAGAGATGTGGGAGAAAGCTGATATGATCTGACATACGATTTTGTCACAGCAAACCCTCTACAAAATGATGGGTCCATGGAGCGGTATAACAAATCCTGGGAAAGCATAATGGAAACTCTACCAGAGAAACTGAAGAACCACACAATTCTGCAGTAGGGAGGTGGGTTTTACCCCTTTAAACCTCTGTGTGGAGAACCGGAGAAGCGACCCCTCACCTTGATCAGAGAATGTTGGAAAGGAACGCAGAAAATCACCACAAAAAAGGTGTCTGACTATGAGATTGGCCTCAGGAAGTTGATGGTACATTTCATTGGACAGGCAAAGAAAAACGTTCAGGCTAGGAACATAAGTACCTCTCAGAGATATTTACTCTCTATATCACATTAAGAACCCTCAAGTTCTCATCAGCCAACCTCCTTAAACCACCTACCTTTAGATGTAAAACCAAAGGAGGAAAAACAGTGGGTGTTCTGGGAATCAAGGCATGGAACAAGTTGCCAACCCATCTGAGACTGCAAAAAAATTAAACACAATTCAGGAAATTGTTGACAATATGGAAATGCAGTTCCACAGTCGAGCTATGCCTTTCCCTCATCTAGTCTCCCTGGGAACCACCTCTCACCTCTAACCAGCACCAGTATTCTCCTTTCGGAGTGGCAGTTAGCGCTTTATAAATAACTTCATTAGATTACATTACATTAGAGTAGAAGGCAATGCAGACTGGATACTTGGAAGGTCAGAGGCACTAGTGCTAAGGCAATTTGTCCCAGGGTGCTGGAAGATAATGGTGTGGGTCATAAAAACTAGTGCAAAAGTTATCCTAACTGCCTAATGGAAATAAGTGTCACCTGGGAACCCAGGATAGTGTACCAGATGAACCACTTAAGTCTTACCACCAGAGAGATTACACAGTTAATATCATGGCCTTGTCAGAGGAAGTTGAGGAAGACAGTGAGCCTCTTCCTGTTTTTTTTTTTGCTGTGGAAAAGGTACACTCAGCCCCCTAGATAATGCCTAATCAGCAGAGAGAGTGTAAGGTGAAATTGGAGAGACTTTAGCTCCCTTTCTCTCTGACTCTAGGGTTAACATCTGTCTGTGTACATGATACAGACAGAGGAAATAATCTTCCTGTCAAAATAAAGACTTATGACATGTCTGACTGGGAGTGAGTCTTCGTGAAAGTGGCCAAGATGTCTGACTTGGAGGTGACTAAGAATTTGTGCAGGCCTTCTAAAGACTTGCGGTTCTGTGTGGACCACAGAAACTTCATTGAAGTCATCAACACAGAGCTGATCAACTTGGGGACTAGTTGGGTTCTGCAAAGTACTTGACCACCTTTGATCTGAAAAACAGGTATTGGGAGATTGCTTTAGCACCAAGTGCTAAGGAGAAGACCACATTTTCAATGCTAGAAGGAGTATTCAAGATTAGAGTGATGTCCTCTGGGTTAAAATAATGTTCCTGCAACTTTTCAACTCTTAGTGAACTATTTTCTCATAGGGTTGTAGAGGAATGTGTGGCCTCCCTAGATGACATTGCAGTGTTAACCAATTCATGGGAGGACCACCTGAGGCACCTTAAACAGGTGTTTCTGAATACAGATGGGAAATTGAGCTTTAAGGCAACCAACTGCTAGGTGGGGTAATCTACTATAGTCTACCCTGAACGTCAGGTGGAAAAGTGTCCACCACTAAGGTGAAAGATAAAGCCTTTCCAGCACTCACTGCCTACTACAGAAACGTTGTAGCTAAATATAGAACCATAGTAGCCCTGTTAACTGAGAGGACATCTAGGAAACAGCACAGTAAAGATGACCTGGACCGAGGAATTGTAGAATGCATATGCAGAACTGAAGTAAGCACTAAGTGATACATCTGTTCTAAAAACATCTGACTATGGGCAGCCCTTTTCAGCATAGAAAGGTGCCTCAGATACTAGTATTGGAGCATTATTGTCTCAATTTGATAACAAACGGAGAGAGCATCCAGTTGCCTTTATTTGCCGGAGGCTGTTACCAAAAAATAAGCACTGGGCAGTCATTGAAAGAGTGTTTGCTATAGTGTGGACTTTCCAAAGGTTCTATCCACATTAGTTTGGCACTAAATTTGTGGCACAAGCAGATTACAAACATTCAAGTGGTTGATGGCAAAGGATAGGGAAAGTTGTTATGTAGGTCAATCTCATTAAATGGACTAGATTTCACAATTGAGCCCAAGGCTGATCAAACCACCAGAATGCAGATGGACTTTCCCTGTAGATTTGCCAATTAGATAGCCTGACTTTTCAAATGGTGGATTAAGGATCCAGGTTGTCACATATATGAGGAGTGTCTTCTGGAATCAAATTATCCCATGCACAATGTGCAGTTGTCTCCCCTGCCCTGCGTGCCCGAACTACATATCCGTAACCCTGTTTTTTATTTTTTATTTTGGCCATGCCTCGCACTAATTCCAGGTGTTTGCATTGACCTGGGCCTTGTATGATGGCAATCCAAGGTTGTAAACCTATCCTTGAACCACAAGGTGACCATCAAGCGCACCCTCATACAGAAAGAGGACTACAGTCCTTGTCACAGGTTTCATGTGTTGTGTACTGTAGTGGCAGCCTACCATGTTAGAGAATTGTAATGACAACTTTTTACCAGTGAGATACAAAGTCCGTAAAGATTGACTTTAACCCCTTCGACGCTCATGACGAGCTGGGCTCGTCATGAGGTAGCCTCCTCGCACGCTCATGACGAGCCCAGCTCGTCATGAATAATGGGTTTTTGCATATTCCAGCACAGCAGGGGAAAATGCGCCGCAACGATGCGGTTAACTTACAATTTTGAAAATGGCACTTTAAAAATGTTGCCATTTTCCTGCCCTAAACTATTTGGTTCCTGCAGCCTCTCCAGAGTCACGTGACTGGATGTACTTTACAGTTGGCGTTTTGGTTGGTTTATTCCTGCCAGACAGCATCAAAATAGAGGGATCAAGTGTGCCTGGATGGGCCATCAAGTGGCTGGATGTAGGGCACAGCTGGGCACAGGTTTACTTGAGCCAGGGCAGAAAAGTCAGGAAACTTCAAGTTCTTGATTTACAAAAAGGTCAAAGATATCCTGCCGCACCTATTAATCTGATTGGGAAAACGGAGTCATATCTTGGTGCAAAAGATCAAAGGGAACCCGACCTTTTAGATCCCCTATACAGTGATAGAAACTATCATTGTAAACATAAGCACATAAGATTTTGATCAGCTCACAAGAAAAGTATACGTTCAATGTACAATCAAAACAGATTCTTCTTGTTATTCAAATTCCTTTATTGATTTCTCTGTTTAAATTTCATTTCTTCCAAAGCACCATGGTAGCCAATGCGTTTCGTCCTCCTTTGAGGACTTCTTCAGGGCTACAAAACATAGACAATGGAGTCCATTATTTAAAATCGATTATATACATAAATACATAAATCATTGTACAAAACAATAAAACATTATTTACATTAATTTACACTGTAGAGGCCTTTACAAATCAAAACCACTTCAGTAACAGTTAGTCTCTATTCGATGTAGAAGAGACTGGATGATCATCAAAGCCATATTTTTAACACAAATACATTAAAATTATATAAAGTTCATGACATTATGGGAAACCCCCAAATGAAAGAATGGGGTAATGTCACATTTCATATCCACCCATAGTTAATTACAGGGTTGGTGCCTGTATTTCTTATAGTTCATAAAAGGCGCATACTGAATTATACATTTGCTCTACGAGAGCTCTTCTCCCACTCCACAGTTCAATGTACCACATATTTCTACACAGACTTTACTAAAATCCCGATATTCTTAAGGCAACTTAACTCATAAACACAATACCGTTAATCTTTATCAATGCAAGCACAATTGCATACAAACAGTCCCTACATGATAGTCTAAAATAACATGGTTCTCCCCATAGCATATAACCAGCAGGCGAGGAAGCAAGATACTTTTGGAAGCAACTAGAAAAGATGTTCAGATCCATATATGTATCACAGAGAACAGTTTGAACTTCAATGCATGGCCAAAAAAAGTAGAAAGAAATATATATTTGTATGTACCTTAAATTTCAGATATTAAAACTTATGTAAAAATGAACCACTTCTGATCTCATTACAGTGTGCCTTCCAGTATTAGCCCCAAGTCCTACAGAGGGCAAGATTTCAAAAAGGGCTAGTTAAGAGACACTCCGAATCATATCATCTTAACTACTAAATTCCTAGTTGATCCTATCAGATCACATATCTTATTGTATATATTAGTGCAGGCCCTTTCATTCCATTTATTAGTATTATACTAAACGTATTGCCAAACTTTTTGTCATTCCAAAACCGTATATACTGTATGTCCCTCTTAATAAAGCTTTCTTCTTAGCATAAAATAATTCTGTTTCCAATGGAGACCCTACCTGTATTTATTTACTAGTGTCCAGTGCTGGAATTCCGTTTTTTTCTCTCTCTTAAGCCTGGCACAATTTGCAGCATGTGATGTCTTCATCTGTTATATTAAGCCATGGTGGGCATCATATCCTAATGCGGTAAAACAAGAGCCCCATATAAAAGGATACACATATAAATCTCAACACTAATATGACCATACAATCCTATTCACAGATTGTGTTAAATAAACAGGTATATTCATTCCGTTTGACCTACCCCATAAGTTGGTATACTGGCAAAGTTGGAGATATACTAAATAAAACAGGAATATTAGTCCTGCTTAACATGCCACACAGTTGTCAAACCATAGATCCACAAAACTGTAATAACAATATCAGGTATATTCTCATATATTTCATTAAAACATGCTAACTATTCCTCCCCCTGTCCTTATCTAAACTCCAATAAAATGTCATTAAAAACTGACAATTACATACCCTTATGTCCGTTATGCAGATAATCAGGGTTGCTAGTTAGCGTTTACTTAGCTAACAGCACAATCAGCATATTGTAAATATATCGCTGTCCAAATAGCCATCATGTCCCACGTAAGCTATTTAAGCTAAAGCGCGATTTTGCTTACAGTCACTCCCCCTACGGAGCTGGTAACACGTTCCCTTCGTGATTGTGTGGACAAGACAAACTACGAAAGAACGCGGGCATTTAAATGCCATTCCGCGGTTCCGTGCATGTGCAACCTGGCGCGAATGAAAAATGTGTATTGAAATAACCTAAGTTATGTCCGTTATGCAGATAATCGAATTTACTTGTTAGCGTTTCCTTAGTTAACAACAGAGTCACTTCATGTCTTACACTGCAATGGTACTAATCGAGAAAAAAAAACTCAAAGTATTAACGCCTCCCAATCCAATTACCCAGTATTAAAAATATATCGCCGTCTAAACTGTCGACATGTCCCACATAAGATATTTAGGCTAAAGCACGTATCCGTTTTGAAGTCACTCACCTTTCGAAGCCGGTAGCGCGTTCCCTTCGTGTTCGTGTGGTCAAGAAGAACTACGGAAGAACGCGGGCATTTAAATACCATTCCCTGGTTCCACGCATGTGCACCCCGCCGCAAATGAAAATTATTGAAATCACCTGAATACCCGGCAACAACGCACACAGACAGCCCAATATATAGGGAACCGCCATCTTATAGTGTCTCCCACGGATATTGTCTTATATTACGCTCATATTAAAAAAGATATTTTCGAGTATATTGATATCTGCCCGAATAAGCAGCTAAGGAACATGATTTTTAACAATATAACCCCTATATTTTGACCCGCTTTCAGGGAAACTAACATGTGCGGACATAAATCTAAATAAAATGTCCTCATAATATATCATATTCTATTTTTATTTTAGTTTTAACGATACTATGATTTATACACTCCTATGGGTGCTGTGTCCCATTTAGCATGCGAGAAGTACGCTTACCGGGTTTAAGAAAGATACGCCATCTTTTAATGTCTAAATTGGAATCTGCACAACATATTTACACAGACGGACACCCACAATAGCATGTTCATATATATACAAACAATATGCTATTGCACCATCCTTTGTATAATAGATTCTCATATACCGGACAGTAGTGGACATATCCATAAGCATATTTTCAAGACTACAATATAGCTATATTATACACTCAAGATTTGAAAACATGATAATTCCAAAATTCGGTCAGTCAGTTAAAAATTGATTCTGTGAAGCATTCACAATAGGATCCCAAATAGCAGAGCTCATACAAAGTCCATGTATCACAGCCTATCTTAAAATCAATAACTATACATATATATTTTTTTTTTTCGTTGCTTCCATATTATCGTACTTGCCTCCTTTCCAAAACTCGTGGCATATTTAATGTGCAGGCCATATTTCATTTAACCATTATTTCCAATACAGCTAGCCAGATTTTATCCTTAATTATATCCCATGGCCCCAGCCTAAACAAAAGGTTCTTCCAGAGCATACCAATTAACAAGAGGCAATAAGTTTTTCGCTAAATGCTCCGGTGAACAAGACTTATATCATGATACATTTTGTACAATACTGATTGTTACTTCAGTATTGATACAAAGCAGAATTGCAATCTTGGGTTACCATCATTTGTCAGGCCATACAATCTAACTGAACATCCAAAGTTATTAGTATTTTAGGGAATAATATACATCTCTGGCCCATTTGCCTAAATGAACTACTAACAACTGGTGAGGCGATGTTACAGGAAATAGCGAATCTCAGAATTGCTATTCAAACCTAGTTTGACTGTTCGTAATCTACATATCCCTTTAGCCTCCCTTTGACGGAGGAGCAATTCCCTATTACCTCCTCTCTCACTCAAATTAAGATGTTCTAAAGCATGAAACCAAATATCACTATTATGCTCATGCTTATCTTTTACATGTATTGCAATAGGGTATCTTTCATCCTGATGCCTAATTGCACGGACATGCTCTTGTATTCTTATTTTGAGGCAGCGTATGCTGCTCCCAACATAGATTAATCTGCATGAGCAACCCTTGGCATATATTGTGTATGTGGTGTTATCAATCAATCAATCAACAGTATTTGTATAGCGCGCTACTCACCCAGTAGGGTCTCAAGGCGCTGGGGGGAGGGGGTTACAGTTGATGAAGGAAACAATTTTATAGGTTTAATCTGAATTATATCCAAATTCACGTATTTTGTTCTTTCCAAATTTACAAACCGAACAGTTACCACATACATAGAAGCCATCAGGTTTAGTCAGCATCCATGTATTTGTCATTTTCTCATCATTTGTTTTAACATAACTTGGACATAATTTCTGTTTGATGGTATTACCCTTTCGATAGACAACCCTTGGTTTGTCTGATACAATGTCAGAGAGATGTGTGTCCATGCTAAGCATGGTCCAGTTCCTTCTAAGCACATTATAAATGTGACTGCTGTATTCATTATATTTTGTAATTAACAGAATATTATCTTTCCGTCCTATTCCCTTCTTGACATTGTCCAAACCTCTTGCATTTGGTCTGAGAGTTTTACTTCTATCTAGTTGCTTCACTCCTTTTTCTGCTTTTTCAAGGCATGTATTATCATACCCACGTGCCCTAAAGTTCGTCTTAATTTCTAGGACATTTCCAAGAAACTCAGTGTCTTCACTACAGTTTCTTCGGGCCCTCCCCATTTTGCCGTAAGGTATGGTGTTAATGGTGCTACGTGGGTGACAACTTTTGGCGTGCAAAACACTGTTGCACAATGTCGGCTTCTTAAAGGTTTTACTTTCAATCTTACCATCTTTAACATACAATTTCAGATCTAAGAAATCTATAATTTTCTTGTCAAAGTGCATGGTCAGCTTCACATTAAATGTGTTGAGGTTTAGATATGTATGATAATCTCTCAGATCACTGTACTCCCATTCCAAATAATCAGGTATCGTCTATGTAACGGCCGTGGTAGATGATTTTATCAATCCATTTTTGCTCCCCTCTACCGAAGGCATGCTCCATCTCATACAAACCCATGAATAGGTTTGCATAAGATGGAGCAAACCTTGATCCCATGGCCGTCCCCTGTCTCTGGAGGAACCACACCCCATCATGGAGAAATACATTATTCGTTAGAATCAGTTCTGCCATCTCTATCAACATTCTAGTGTGGTCAAGATGGCTTGCACTTCTATTATAGAGAAAAAATCTTAAAGCCTCCAGTCCAATTTTCAGCTGTATACAGGTATAGAGACTTTCGACGTCCATAGTTATAAAAACAAGATTGTCGCTGTCCCACTTGTGCTCCTCCAACTTATCCAGTACGTCCCGACTGTCCCTCAAATATGGTGGCAGGTTTTTTACATGAGGCTGGAGGTACTCATCTATATATTCAGCTAGACAGTCCGTAGGGTCCCCATTGCCCGAAATAATGGTCCTCCCAGGGGGATTTACAAGGGTCTTGTGTATTTTTGGAAGGGAGTAAATACAGGGGAATCGAGAATTTTCCACTTTATGATATTGGTACTCCCTATCTGACAAGAGACAGATCTTATGCCATTCCCTTAGATATGTATTAATCTTGCTTTCAATCTCCGGAATGGGGTTTCCCTTTAACCTTTCATAGCAGATTCCATTATTCAGTTGTCTCTCAAGCTCTTTCATATAGTCAGTCCTATTTAGAACCACTACATTCACCCTTATCTGCTTCACGTATGACGATGTTACTGTCATTACGCAGATTAACTAAAGCCTCATTTTCTTTCTTGGTAAGATTGGGGGGGCTGGCATAAAGTTTAATTTTCAGATGTTTGTCTTCTAGACGATACAATTATTCTGTTTCTTTTTTGTGGAATTTCTCTATAGTGGAATCAGCGGACATAGATGGAATAAATGTCGATGTCGGTCTCAAGCCGCTATCAAGTGTAACATCTTCTTCTATACTAAGATCATTTGCTAGCTCTCTCACATCGCTAAACGTGTTCTCATCCTCAATAGTAACCAATGTATGTATGGCATTTACTTCCTTTATCGATATTGAGGATTGCACCTCAGTGGTAGGAACATGAGACACATCATGATGACCATATTGGTTTTCTTTGAAATATAGCTTTAATTTAACTTTTCGCACAAATTTAAACAAGTCCACATGTATATCAGCAAATTCACCCTTTTCAGATATACAGAAATTAAGACTTTTTTTCAATATATTCTTTTCAATAAGGGACAAGTCTCGGTCAGATAAATTAACAATTTTCAAGTTAATGTCATCATCTTTTGCTATTTCTGGATCCCCGACATCATTACACAAGTTTGTTAATTCTACATTACCCATATTGTTGCTGCGATCCATCTCCTGGTGGAATTGGACTTTGTTTGTTGCCGGGTCTGGACGCCTGTTCTTATGTTTCCGTCCACCCTGCCTTGTTCTCCTTCTGTTCCCTAGTCGATATCTCTGAACCTCTTTTAAAAAATGAGAGGTTTCTTGTTCCGGGACATCAACACCTGATGCACTCCCCGGATCTCTTTCTATTGAGGAGAGTGAGACACTGCATGATGAGACACTTGTGTCACTTGATCTTACAGGTTCTCCATTTCCTTGTTTCGTAGATGCATCATCATACTTTCATCCCTCAAGATCTTCTTTTGCTTCTTATCATGTAGGTATGTCTGGCAATTATATAATTAATTTTTCAATATGTCATAATTTTTCTTAATTGCCTCATCTAATTTCATTTCCTTAATTTCATTTTCTATTTTGTCAGTTTCTTCTCACAATTTCATGACCTTTCTTGCTACATTCTTTACTAAAAGTCCCATCATTCTATAAGACGCTTCATATAGTCCCCCTCCCAGTCTTTTAACAGGTCAGCGTCTAAATCTTCAAAATTGGGGAATATCATTATGCGTAGACCCCTTGGGATACGTCTATTCTCCAGGTACTTGCGCATGGTGTTCCCATCCCACCATTTGCTCAGTTCCTGCTTTCTTAGATGTTCTAACTTGATGAATTTATCCTTAAGAACCTTGTGTAAGTCGCGTTGGCTCTGGCTGTATGTTTGTGCACTGAAGGTGTCATTTTAATCTTTTAAAAATCGTTTTGCTCTTCTGTTTTAGGACAGACTTACTTGTTACTCAAGCCCGCCTGCAATCTCCGCTCGCTGCTCGCTCCGACCCCAGTCCACCACAGCTTTTGCTGCTTGTATGGAGGGCGGACCGGCAGAGCGCAACACGCCCCCTCCTGGCTCACCAGGCGGGAAGCACATAAAGAGCCGCTGACTGGGACGCGCGTTGATTGTGTAAGTCGCGTTGCCTCTGGCTGTATGTTTGTGCACTGACGGTGTCATTTTAATCTTTTAAAAATCGTTTTGCACTTCTGTGTTAGGACAGACTTACTTGTTACTCAAGCACGCCTGCAATCTCTGCTCGCTGCTCGCTCCGACCCCAGTCCACCACAGCTGTTGCTGCTTGTGTGGAGGGCCGACCGACAGAGCGTGATACGCCCCCTCCTGGCTCACCAGGCGGGAAGCACATAAAGAGCCGCTGACTGGGACGCGAGCTGATTGTGTAAGTCGCGTTGCCTCTGGCTGTATGTTTGTGCACTGAAGGTGTAATTTTAATCTTTTAAAAATCGTTTTGCACTTCTATGTTAGGACAGACTTACTTGTTAATCAAGCCCACCTGCAATCTCCGCTCGCTGCTCGCTCCGACCCCGGTCCACCACAGCTGTTGCTGCTTGTGTGGAGGGCAGACTGGCAGAGTGCGACATGCCCCCTCCTGACTCATCAGGCAGGAAGCACATAAAGACCCAATGCCTGGGATGCGCAGCTGACACGCCCAGTGGGCGCGCAGCTGGCGCGCCAAAGGCTCGCCAAAGGCAAGCACGTCTGCGCCCGTCCATGACCGTCCGGGGCCAGGGGCCAGAACCCCTGCTGGTTTTAATCCCAAAAGGCAGTACAACTCTTAGCAGTTGCACGCTTTATGCCGACACTGGAGAAAAAGTGCAAGCATAGCATGGAACCGTACAATCGTGACCAAAGATGCAATCACTGCTTCTATGCCGTAAGTCGACAGTTGAAGTCTAGAAACAGGGGTCAGACACTGAATCTCTCCCTAATTAACTGCAGATCATTAGCGAAACACAGGGTGGAAATACACGACCCCCTGGTAGAGGGGCAGGTGGATGTTCTTTTTCTCACAGAGACATGGCTCAATAATGCCTCGGCACCAGAAATTCTAGAAGCCCTCCCTCAAGGATATGCAATCAGTAGGATTGACAGGCCTACAGGGAGGGGTGGAGGGATCGCCATAATCTGCAAACGCGAGATTCAATGCACCCTTGAGACTGCAAAAATCGCGGACAGCGAAACTGGGTTCTTTTCGATCTCAGCTTCAAACAATCATATCCTAAAGGGACTCCTGGTATACAGACCACCAGGACCAGGGGCGCAGTTTGCCTCTAGTTTGATTGAGAGCTTAACCCAGCCAGCCCTCAGGTATGAGAGGCTCCTACTTTTGGGAGACTTGAACCTTCATTTTGATGAGGCCAATTGTACAGAGGCGCAAGAAATTCAGCAGGAATTGGCAGTACGAAAAACTAATTTTGAAATCTGAACTGCCAACCCGCTGTCACAGCCATCTTCTTGACCCGATTTTTGCGAACTGGGAGATGCTTTCTATTGAACCCCCAACTCCCGTGGTATGGTCTGACCATTTTCTGATCACATTTAAGGCGGCGGTACCAGATATCAAAACACTGGGTAATGTGGGAATTAAAGAAAGACCCACAGAGGCGTTCAACAAAACTCTCAGCCAAGGCGGGCCCCCGAGGGCTTGGAGGTAGAGTCAGTCTGCAAGGCTCTGGACAGGCGCATTATGGAGGCATTGGACAGCACTGCCCCCTGGTCGAGCACTGCACCTAGGAGGCAGTCTAAATCTGCTGCATGGTTCAATGCCGAACTGCGGGGGAAAAAAGCGGCATGCAAACGCCTGGAAAGACATTGGAGGAGAGATTGCTCTATGAATGACAGGAATAATCTTCAGTGTCCCTTCTCGGGAGGCCCTATGCACAATAGCGGGTAAATTTAAATCAGGTTCCCCCAAAGATCCGACGTCACCTAAAGTACTGAGGGGGAGCATGGAGACTTTAGAGCCCTATATTAGACACTTACTAGAGCTCTCCTTCAACTCAGGGAAGGTGCCAAAAATCTGGATGGAGGCGGTGGTGCTCCCCCTGAAAAAAAAGCCCAATATAAGCATGGGGCAATTAGAGAACCTGCGCCCCATCTCACTCCTGCCGCACTTCTCCAAGATTGCGGAGAAGGCTGTCAATAATCAGCTGACAGCCCATATTGAGGCTAATAAGTTGCTCCACCCCTCCCAAACCGGCTTCTGCGCACTCCACTCGACTGAGTAAGCGCTACTGTTATCAACAGAGACCCTATGGAAATATGCGGATGAAGGACAAACAGCGGCACTGATCCTGCTGGATATAAGTGCCGCATTCGACACTGTAGCCCATCATACGCTGCTGGCGAGTCTAAAAAGGGGAGGAGTGGTCGGGAAAGCATGGGAATGGCTGGAGTCTTTCCTGGTGGATCGCAGCTTTCAAGTGGCACAGGGGCCATTTCGATCTAAAGACATCAGCCTGAAACAGGGGGTGCCTCAAGGGTCCAGTCTCAGCCCAACCCTTTTCAACCTGTATGTTGCACCAGTAGCAGAGATCACGGACAAGTTCGGTGTGGAAGTCGTGCCCTATGCAGATGACACGCTACTGGTTGTGACGTTGACACAGCCAGAGGAACAAGCTGCCACCAACTTCTGCTCTTGTTTAAAGGAACTGGCCGCTTGGATGGCAAATAACTGCCTTAAACTGAATGGAAATAAGACCGAGGTACTAATTGTGGGAAAGGCTCCCTCGGTATGGACCTCGGCCTGGTGGCCTACGGCGTTAGGTCCTCTACCCACTCCAAGCGAACAAGTGAGGAATCTGGGGGTATGGCTTGATACCAAAATATCATTTGAGCACCATACCAAACGGGTGGCAGGCACCTGTTTTGGGATACTGAGGGTTCTCAGAAAGACACTGGACCTACTGCCACTCTTAGCTAAGAAAACCATGGCCCAGGCCTTAATTACATCAACGCTGGACTATGGGAATGTCCTCTTTCTGGGAGCAAATGCAAAGTGCACTCAGAGGCTGCAACGCATACAGAATGTGGCTGCAAGCCTGGTACTGATGCTACCCAAGAGAGCAATCAATCAATCAATCAAGTATTTATATAGCGCACTACTCACCCGGAGGGTCTCAAGGCGCTGGGGGGGGGGGTCCGCTACTGCTCGAACAGCCAGGTCTTGAGCTGCTTCCTGAAGGCAAGGTGGTCCTGGGTCAGGCGGAGGTGGGTCCGGAGGGAGTTCCAAGTCTTCGCAGCCAGGTAGGAGAAGGACCTTCCTCCTGTGGTGGCTCTTCGGATGCGGGGGACGGCGGCGAGGGTGTGGCCGGTCGATCGAAGCTGGCGTGTGGGAGCGTAGAAGTTGAGGCGGCTGTGGAGGTATCCTGGGCCTTGGTTGTGTAGGGCTTTGTGTGCGTGGGTGAGGAGACGGAAGGTGATTCTCTTGTTGACCGGGAGCCAGTGCAGATCTCTCAGGTGTCCGGAGATGTGGCTGCGACGGGGGATGTCCAGGATGAGTCGTGCTGAGGCATTCTGAATCCGCTGGAGTCTCTTCTGGAGTTTGGCGGTGGTTCCGGCGTAGAGGGAGTTGCCGTAGTCCAGGCGGCTGGTGACGAGGGCCTGGGTGACCGTCTTCCTAGTCTCGGGGGGATCCACCGGAAGATCTTACGTAGCATGCGCAGGATGTTGAAGCACGACGAGGAGACGGCGTTCACTTGTCTGGTAATGGAGAGGGAGGAGTCCAGGATGAAGCCCAGGTTGCGTGCATGGTCTGTTGGTTTGGGTGCGCTGCCCAGGGCGGGGGGCCACCAGGAGTCATCCCAGGCGGAGGGTGAGGATCCCAGGATGAGGACTTCCGTCTTGTCCGAGTTAAGTTTCAGGCGGCTGTTCATCATCCACTTGGCTACATCAGTCATCCCTTCGTGTAGGTTGGCTCTGGCGGTGGCGGGGTCGTTGGTGAGGGAGAGGATCAGCTGGGTGTCGTCGGCGTAGGAGATGATGTTGAGGTTGTGTTGGCGTGCGATGGCTGCGAGGGGGCTCATGTAGACGTTGAAGAGGGTTGGGCTGAGCGAGGAGCCTTGAGGAACGCCGGAGATGACTCCGGTGGCTTCTGATCTGAACGGGGGGAGGCGGACTCTCTGTGTCCTTCCGGCGAGGTACGAGATGATCCATTCTAGTGCCTTCTCCTGGATTCCAACGTTGCTGAGACGCTGTACTAGGGTGCGGTGGCAGACAGTGTCGAAGGCCGCGGAGAGGTCTAGAAGGATGAGGGCCGCTGTTTCTCTGTTGTCGAGCAGGGCTTGGATGTCATTGGTGGCTGCGATCAGGGCGGTCTCGGTGCTGTGGTTGGCCCGGAAGCCAGACTGCGAGAGGTCGAGGGATCCATTCGTTTCTATGAAGGCGGCCAGCTGCTTGTTGACGGTCTTCTCGATGACTTTTGCGGGAAATGGGAGCAGTTTTTGAGGTCGGTGGGGTTGGCTGATGGCTTCTTTAGAAGAGCGCTGAGTTCGGCGTGCTTCCAGCTCTCCGGGAAGGTAGCGGTGTTGAAGGAGGTGTTGATGATGTCCCGCATAGTAGCACCTTTAAAGAGAGCACTGAGATCACTGCACTGGCTCCCGATTAAGGAACGTGTAATGTTTAAAGCCCTATGTGTTGGCCATCGAATCTTACAGGGGAAAGGGCCCACCTACCTCCACAACCTATTAACCCCGTACCACCCATCCCGACAGGTGAGATCTAGCGGGACGGGGCAGGTTCAGGTTCCAAAATTTAGAAGAGTGAGAATGGGAGGACACTCCTTTCGTGTATTGGTAGCCCAACAATGGAACAGACTTCCTCTGAATCTCCGGCTGGAGACGTCAGAGCTGGCATTCCGCAAAGAGTTGAAAACTCACCTGTTCCCCAAAGAGTAGGGAGGGCCTAGGTTTTGGGGCTGATGAAAGTAACAGCAGCAGAGGGCTTTACGCTGGCTTCTATAGCGCGGGGACACACCAGTATGCCAGGCGCTTTATAAATTCAATTTACTATTTATAAATTCAATTTATTATTATTCCGTGGGGTTTTATTAGCAGCATTGATGATCTTGAACCCTTACTGAATAGGTCACCTAACATGGCCTCACGATTATCTTCAAAATTAATTATTATGTTTTTTTTTAGGTCACTCCCAAAAGAATAGTGCAGAAAATCCCCAATAGCAAAATATTTACAAAAAGGTCAAAGATATCCTGCCGCACCTATTAATCTGATTGGGAAACAGAGTCATACCTTAGTGTAAAAGATCAAAGGGAACCCGACCTTTCCGTTCCCCTAAACAGTGATAGAAACTATCATTGTAAACATAAGCACATAAGATGTTGATCAGCACACAAGAAAAGTATATGTTCAATGTACAATCAATAAATAAAAAATATGAGAGAGGACCCCACAAGTTCCAGGGAACATGGTACTTATAACACTGAAAGTCAAAGGGCTATCCCTGGAAAGATTTGTAAACACGAGAGCTGCTACCAGAATACCGTGCTCCTAACACATTCACTCACAACAAGCACTCAATCTATCATCAGAATCACTGGTCACAGACTAGATCATAACGTTTACAGTCTATTTTATTTAAAAAAAAATTATACATTAAAATTTCAGTAGGAATTCTATTGAATTTTACTGAAAACGTTTAGTATAGAGACATCTCATAGGTTAAAAAAGTTATTTATAAAAGAAGAACATAATACAATTGCATGTATATAACACATTAAAAATAAAAAACAATGCACATATATAACACATTAAAAATGAAAACAAAATACATTTTTCTTAGTCCACAAGAATAATCATACAGTATATCACAAATCAATACAAGAAAACACACAACAGAACCCCTTAATTTCAATAGAGCACTTAATGTTGTTACAGATTAGTCGATCCAATGGCCTTTACATGGATATATGGGGACTTCCAGTATTTTACAATAGAATATCTCGAGGATACCCTAGGCTTGTTTGAATTCTATATGGAAAAGTGCGTCGATGCGTTTGGGTGTTGCAGCCCGTAGATATGGTCACACCTTCATCAGGACAGTTTTTTGTTTGGGGTCATCAAGTTCGAACGACCGTTTCCTTTCTCTTGAGTGTGTGATTTGGTTGTTCCTTATATTCACTGGTTCTCGCATCCCATCATACGTTATTGTCAGACTAGTCTTATTACTCAGGAGATACAGTATTGAATCTTTTCTTTTTTGTAGAGAAGACTGTGTGTGCCGTTCTTAATTCTTTTACTCCTACCAATTGCTGGTTCGATATTTCAGATTGTTTCAGTCACTTGTTTCTCATGTGGGTTCCTTATGTTATTAGAGGTACCTCAATCCCCGAGGTTTTACTGTGCTTCCGGACCGCCAATCGCGTCCTGGAGCAAATTGTTGGAACTCGATAGTTTCTCTTATTTTGTTTGTTTCTTCGCTCCCCACGGGTACGTCTCCTCTCGATTGTTCTTTCCAGGGATAGCCCTTTGACTTTCAATGTACAATCAAAACAGATTCTTCTTGTTATTCATATTCCTTTATTGATTTCTTTGTTTAAATGTAATTTCTTCCATAGCACCATAGTAGCCAACGCGTTTCGTCCTCCTTTGAGGACTTCTTCAGGGCTACAAAACATAGACAATGCAGTCCATTATTTAAAATCGATTAAATACATAAATACATTAATCATTATACAAAACAATAAAACATTATTTACATTAATTTACACTGTAGAGGCCTTTACAAATCAAAACCACTTCAGTAACAGTTAGTCTCTATTCGATGTAAAAGTGACTGGATGATCATCAAAGCCATATTTTTAACACAAATACATACAAATTATATACAGTTCATTTCATTATGGGAAACCCCCAAATGAAAGAATGGGGTAATGTCACATTTCAAATCCACCCTTTGTTAATTACAGGGTTGGTGCCTGTATTTCTTATAGTTCATAAAAGGCGTATACTGAATTATACATTTGCTCTACGAGAGCTCTTCTCACACTCCATAGTTCAATGTACCACATATATGTACACAGAATTTACTAAAATCTAAATTCCAGGTATTCTTAAGGCAACTTAACTCATAAACACAATACAGTTAATCTTTATCAATGCAAGCACAATTGCATACAAACAGTCCCTTCATGATAGTCTAAAATAACATGGTTCTTCCCATAGCATATAACCAGCAGGCGAGGAAGCAAGATACTTTCGGAAGAAACTAGAAAAGATGTTCAGATCCATATATGTATCACAGAGAACAGTTTGAACTTCAATGCATGGTCAAAAAAAGTAGAAAAAAGTATATATTTTTATGTACCTTAAATTTCAGATATTAACTTCTGTAAAAATGAACCACTTCTGATCTCATTACAGTGAGCCTTCCGGTATTAGTCCCAAGTCCTACAGAGGCCAAGATTTCCAAAAGGGCTACTTAAAAGACACTCTGAATCATATCTTCTTAACTACTAAATTCCTACTTGATCCTATCAGATCACAGATCTCATTGTATATAATAGTGCAGGCCCTTTCATTCCATTTATTAGTATTATACTAAACGTATTGCCAAACTTTTGTCATTCCAAAACCGTATATACTGTATGTCCCTCTTGATAAAGCGTTCTTCTTAGCATAACATAATTCGGTTTCCAATGGAGACCCTACCTGTATTTATTTACTAGTGTCCAATGCTGGAATCCTGTTTTTATCTCTCTCTTAAGCCTGGCACAATTTGCAGCATGTGATGTCTTCGTCCGTTATATTAACTCCTTCGACGCTCATGACGAGCCCAGCTCGTCATGGAGTTTCCATTGATTTCAATGGAAATTACATTGAAGATCCAAAATAGCCTTAGCATCCAAGTGGTTAAGTCACGGTGGGCATCATATCCTATGCAGTAAAACAAGAGCCCCATGTAAAAGGACACACATATAAATCTAAACACTAATATGACCATACAACCCTATTCACAGATTGTACAAAATAAACGGCTATATTCATTCCGTTTGACCTACCCCATAAGTTGGTAAACTGGCAAAGTTGGAGATATACTAAATAAAACTGGAATATTAGTCCTGCTCAACATGCCACACAGTTGTCAAACCATAGATCCACAGAACTGTAATAACAAGATCAGGTATATTCTCATATATTTTATTTAAACATGCTAACTATTCATCCCCCTGTCCTTATCTAAATTCCAATAAAATGTCATTAAAAACTGACAATTACAGACCGTTATGTCCGTTATGAAGATAATCAGGCTTGCTAGTTAGCGTTTCCTTAGCTAATAGCAGAATCAGCATATTGTAAATATATCGCCGTCCAAACAGTCAGCATGTCCCACGTAAGCTATTTAAGCTAAAGCGCGATTCCGCTTACAGTCACTCCCCCTACGGAGCCGGTAACACGTTCCCTTCATGTTCGTGTGGACAAGACGAACTACAAAAGAACGCGGCATTTAAATGCCATTCCGCGGTTCCGCGCATGTGCAACCTGCCGCGAATGAAAAATGTGTATTGAAATAACCTAAGTTACGTCCGTTATGCAGATAATCGAATTTACTCATTAGCGTTTCCTTAGTTAACAACAGAGTCACTTCATGTCTTACTCTGCAATGGTACTAATGGAGAAAAAAAAACTCAAAGTTTCGACGCGTTGGCTACTATGGTGCTTTAGAAGAAATGAAATTTAAACAGAGAAATCAATAAAGGAATTTGAATAACAAGAAGTATCTGTTTTGATTGTACATTCAACATATACTTTTCTTGTGTGCTGATCAAAATCTTATAACCTTCAAGTTCTTCCATGAGAATTCTCTAGAAACGTCTGCTACTTTAAAACAGACACCAGGTATAATAAGGGATCCCTCACACCCACTCTTCAGTACTTTCCTGGAGCCGGTAATGCTATAGAAGGACTGCTGTGCTGCTTTGCTGCCAGAAGGACTGTGACACTGCTGCCCTACTACTCTGCCGCACTGTGGCCTGCGCTGCTTGCTAAGAAGGAAGACTGGATTTGAACCCTTCATACCAGGCTGAAGTAACTATAAGGGTCAGCCAGCTGACCTCCTGTTCTGAGCTACAGAGACATAATAAGTTCCAGAGACTCCCTGAAACTGCCCAGTTGACCTGCTGCCAGGACCTACAACGGGATCTATGACTGGACCTGCTTGAGCCATGCTGGCCTCTGATTGAGTGAGTTTCTGATCCTTAAGAGGTGCCCCTCAGGTCCTGGACACTTGGTATGGCATCATTTGAGCTCTCTCCGAAAAGAAAACGAGAAATCCTCATGTTTTGGGCTCTTCACGAATGCAAACGGGCTCGGTCTTACCAATATCTTTCCACTTGTGCCACCTCCCAATGCGAAGTTTCAGAGAACCTGAATCAACGTGGCTCAGCAACCACCAGCAATGCCTGGCAGAGTGAGATCTGCAGTTTGCGATATAACATAAGCAGCTCATGGTGACTACTAATGCAAAGCGCCAGCAATGACCATCCATGATGCCCACAGGATCTTTGTGCTACAGCAACGACTATCTGCAATGCCCAGTTTGCTCCTGGCGCTGCAACTACAACCATATGTGGTGCTCTCCATCATCGTCGCGGCATTCCACCACGAAAGTAAAACTTCACATTGGACTTTGAAGGTAACTCCTTCAGCAGAACTAACCTGGTCCCTGTATCTGGCAAGCACATCATTGCAGTCGGCTTGAACCTGCGACTTTCACCCAGTCTCACACAACGAGATAACCGCGTTTCTGCTTTTTGGTGGTATTTTCACTTAAATCTTTAAAAACTGCATATTTCAGGCTCTATTGAGTGAATTTTTGTCATTAAGGTGTCATTGTTCTCTAATTTTCTTAATTGGTGTGGGATTTTTCTTGTGTGGTGTTGTCACTTTTTTCTGTTTGTGTGCAGCATAACACTTTACACAGTGCCTCCAAAGTTCAGCCTGATTGCTTTTGTGACATTCTCCCAGAGGGTTAAGCCCAGTCTAATGTAGTGACCTTTGTGGTTCAATCTGGCAGTGATTATGGCTGTTGCTTGACCAGGGGTCACCCCCATTCAACTAACAACCCAATTTCTATCAGACAGCGATAAGAATTGGTAACATTGTGATATTAGGGACTTTGTAAAAAACAAATATTGTTACTAACATTCACTAGCTTTCGTAATCATATTTCAATATAATACCTACAATAATATTTAAAAGTGAAAATAATGCCTTTTTCACCCCCAACATTTATTCAGACAAATTCCTTCTCAATATATTTCAATGAAGGAAGCTATATTACTGGTTCATACAATGTTTGTGAAATGTAGCTTCAGGAGCGGAGACAATCAAATAAACGGCCTTCACATTGGATTTTATACTGCATGCTGGAAAGAAGGGGCACATACCACCCAGGACCATTTCTAACTCAACGTTGATGTAAAGCAGTGTGGTTTGTCATGAAGGGCCTGATTACAATCTTGGCGGATGGGAAACCTCATCACAAACGTGACCCGTTCGCCGTATTACAGGTTCAATAGGATATGGTGGAATTGTAATTTGGTTGATGGATTATCTATCACATTTGTGAAAGAGTAACCCTGTCTGCAAGGATCATAATCAGGCACTAAGTTATTCCTTGATAGAGTAGACGTAGTGTAGCAGAAAATGTGGAGAACTAAACCGGCAGACTTCATTTTTAAACCCAAACTTCTTCCTTTTTATTCATTTGCGTGATCCTGGGCTGTCACTTTATATCTATGCTTTATCCCTGCTTCTCTGTTCAATTGCCTGCTTTAATGTTTGAAGTGACTAAAAGAAATAGTGGGGCATATTATCAAGGACAGGTGTTAAAATTATTGCCGTTTTATCGGCAGGAAAATGCTGATAAAACCGCAATAATGGGCTTGATAATACGCCCTTGTTAATTCCCATACAAGCCCATGTTAACACCACAACATGGGCTTCTATGGGAATTAACAAGGGTGTATTATCAAGCCCATCAATGGCGTTTTATCGGCAGTTTCCTGACGATAAAACAATGGTAATTTTAACACCGGTCCTTGATAATATGCCCCTGTGTGTCCAGTGTGTGTATTGTACTAAAGCGTATGCCCATTCAATTAAAGCAGAGCTCTAGATTTAACATTTGAAAAGTCTCCAGCAGCCTCCCACTTCCAATGGATAGTACTCCACTCTGGTGATAGCAATCCACATACACATACATTAATCCACTTCAGGTGGCACTGCCTCTTACAGGCAGACTCTCATAGAGTTGATCACTAAATCTGCCTAGCAAATGAACATGTTTGAGGGCAAGGAAACATTATCAAGGTTTTCGAGTAACCCACACTTGTGGGGCTAACCAGCATTTCATAACAATTTTGAAAGTAAACACTATTTTGGAGGGTCTTTCCGTAATATTATATCCATAGCAGTCAAAAAATCACAATTTAAACTAACCAAAATATCCATAGTTTTCTGAATAAAGTGCAGCTGCACATATTATTGGAGTCTGGCAAGGTGTATTTCAGAAAGGGCTAAAGTGCAAGTGTTTGCATCAGAGACTTTTTAAGGCAAGGGTGAAGTTGGCAATTGCCCAGAGCCCCACGTTCCAAAGGACCCCAATCAATAGTACCCGTTTTCTGTAGTTCACTTCTGTGTATTTTTTAAATCTTAACGTTTACGTATAATTCAATATTGTAAGGTAACATAGGGCTTAAAGTAGAAAGAATGTGTAACAAAATTCACCCTATTGGGGACCCAAAAATATTTCTTGCCAGTGGGCTCCAAAATCCTTAAGATGACACTCGTTTGCAATGTCTGCTTAGTGTTGATGTGATGCCTGCTCTCCGTTGGTGCAAACTAAAGGGGCTGCACGATATTAGCAGCATGAAGTGTGGCCGGGGTTGGTAGTTTAACACTGCAGCGAATTAGCAGGACTAGTAGTACATCAATGACTAATTATTCAACACCAGGGCCCTTGCTCAGAACAACACTTAACTGTTAACACCTGCTCTTATCACAGTCTGCCACATGGTGGCGCTGTTTGTATGATTTAGAGATGAGCACAACAACAGTTGTGCATTTATTCAATATACATTATAAACAACTAATACCTGCCAACTAAGCCATTCTTACAGCTTTGGGGCCTTTGAATAGTTTGAATTGTCACACTTGTACCAGTGTGATGGTTAGTAGATGTGTAAGTACTGTCCTTGGCAGCACTGGCAGGGGGAACAAGTGGTGTAATATGCAGTGCCTGCCTGACAAGGGATCTGGCACTTAGGTTTATAAAAAATTAAGTGCTGGTCAACACTTTTTTAACTTTACTTGGGAGGTAAACGAACTGTTGATAATCCAGAAGACTCCAGAGTATTTTAAGTAATTTGAGGGAGGGGTGGACGTTGGCTCAGTTGTGGGACCTATGTGTTTGAGTAAGCTTGATATAATGCACAATTCTGTGCACTTTTGTCATTTTCTTCAATTGGCAGAATGTATACATCTGATTAAAGTCTTTTCAGCATAAATCAATAACAGTGCACCAAAGAGGAGGGAGCTACATTGCATCTTAAAAACACCTCCATGGCTGAAAAAAATTCTAATCTTTTGTTATCATTACTTCACCGTGCCCCCTGTATGGGGTTCCTTACTTGCTGTGTTAGTTCTGCATTCACTGTAGAACTGTCAACCGAATTAGCTTCTCCAATGCTTTTCTTTTATAATTTTACTTTGTATTCAGCACTCGATGGAAGTGCATGTGTTTCCTTGCTATGTCGCCCTGTGTTTTTTATCAGACTCCTCCGTCCTCTCCTTTAACTCCTTTGCGTTTCTGACCTGTTCCTCATCCCTTAACATGTAAAAAAAAATTTGATGGATTTATTTATTTAGCAGTGCACCGGAAGCTACAAAGTGCTACTGGGCCACTGACTTTTTAGGTTGAGCCTAGACAGCGCTTACTCTGTTGCTTAGCGACCTGTTGCATATGCTTTGTGGAGTTCCAGCTGCATCCATTGCTTGCCTTTGCTTTTCCTTTGTCTATGTCAGTGTTCTATAAACATCCTTGCTTGCTAGTGGTCAGTCCTGCTTCTTTGCTCCTTCTTTTTTACCTCTGTTCCTCCCACGGAGCAGGGACTAAGTACTGTCTCATTACGCTCTGGTTCCTAATTTGTTCTATGGGGGACTATTTTTCTTGGTTTCTGTTGGACTTGGCTCTTTTTGGCTAAAGTTCCTTAAACTTTTTCCCCTCCTCCTAGACCTTTTTCTGACATCATGTTGCCTATTTAGATGCTTTGAGCACTTTGCTACTGCTGATCAGTGTCCAAGTGCAAGTGCTCCCAGTATAAAGTGTTATGGTAATTGGCTGTCCATAATTGGTATGTTTGTCTTAATAGTAAAGTCCCTAGTAAAGTGCACTATGTGTGCCAGGGCTGGTAATGCAAACGCAAGTAGTGGGCCCGCAGCACTAATTGTGCCACCTGAAAGTCTTAAAATTAGGATTTTCCTCAGTTTAGGAGTAGTAAAGTTTGGACTCCTAACTTTAGGACTCCTAAATGCCTTCTGTGAATACCAAAAGTCTTAAAATTAGGATTTTTCTCAGTTTAGTAGTAGTAAAGTTAGGACTCCTAACTTTAGGACTCCTAAATGCCTTCTGTGATTACCGAAAGTCGCAAAGTTAGGATTTTTCTCAAGTTTAGGAGTAGTAAAGTTAGGAGTCCTAACTTTACTACTCTTAATTTTAAGACTTTCAGTATTCACAGAAGGCATTTAGGAGTCCTAAAGTTAGGAGTCCTAACTTTACTACTTCTAAACTGAGAAAAATCCTAATTTTAAGACTTTTGGTATTCACAGAAGGCATTTAGGAGTCCTAAAGTTAGGACTCCTAACTTTACTACTACTAAACTGTGAGTAAGTGCCTTCTGTGAACAACAAAATGAGTAAGTGCCTTCTGTGAATATCAAAATGGTAGTAAGTTTAGGATTTTGACTTAAGTTAGTACTGTGAATCGGGTCACACGCGTTTAGAAATGGCTGATTTCTTGTCTTAAACCATCCTGTGTGCCTCTGCCTGGTTGTGTATTGACTGTCTGGGTTTGGTTGTGACAGGGTCTGGGGAGTGTCCTTACACCAGGGAGGAGTAGGTGAGACAGCAACTGGTTGGCGTGCATTTGATGTGGGGTGAGGAGTAGCCCCCCTGGATGTGAAGCGGGCTGTGTATGGCTCCACCTCCTGCAGAGCGTCTTTGGCCCAGACCCTCACTATCAAAGGAAGAGGGTGTGCACTGGTAGGAAGACACCCAGGTCTGGTTTGGACCAGGCTCAGAGCCCCTGAATACAAAGACTTCAAAGGCATTTAGGGGTATAAATGTGAGAGCTGAAACCCCTGAACTCAAGACTGAACTCAAACCTGAAAAAGGATTGAAAATACTTTGTGATCAAGAGGAACCTCTGCCAAGGAACAACTGAAGAGACTGAAGAGAAGGACTGCCCTTGCTGTGTGTTATGGGGCTGGCCTACAGTTTGCTAATTTGACTAAGGAAAGGACAAGGGACTTTGCTGTGTGCTTTGTCCTGAAGTGTTAGAACTGGGGGTCTCTAGTTAGCAGGGGTAGGTACCACTGTCCAAATAGGGACCCTTGCTTCTAGTCAGGGTAAGGAGGAAACCCTCTGGGATAACCCCTGCTCACCATCTAGGTAGCTTGGCATGAGCAGACTAGGCTAACCAGAGGCAATGTGTAAAGTTTTTGTACCAACACTCACAGTAACACAGAGAAAACACCACAAACTGACTCCACAACAGTTTAGAAAAATAAAGGTATTTAATCTAAACTATACAAGACCAAAACGACAAAATCCAACATACACAGTTCAAGAATATGGTTTCAAAAGAGTTCTTAAGGTTGCGATACAAATTCTTCAGGTTGCGTTAAAATTCTTTAGGTTGCGATAAAATAATCCACAGTTACGTGAAAAGTTCACAGTTGCGTCACTTTTAGCTCACAGTGCCTTTAGTTGCGACAAAGGGCCAAAAGCAGAAGCTGGGGCGGTGGAAAACAAGTGATGTGTTGCTCCTGAGACCCTGGGGAGGCGTTTGCGACAGCCCCGCTGCAGCAGCGGGCGTGTTGCGACGAATCCGGTCTGTATGGGGAGGAAGGCCACTTGTATGGATTCCGGTGCGTAGGTTCCGTAGGAAGTTTGTTCTCGCAAAGGCACGATGCGACGATCTTTGGAGGTGCTACGATCTCCGGGGCAATGATGCGCGGACCAGCGGTGATCTTCTCTCCCGCAGCTCATCGATGCGTTGGCTTCGGCGATGACTCTCGCAGCGACGTGATGCAGTCCGCAAGCAGGCGGTGCGGCGATCTCACCTAGCGACGACAGGCTCTGCGACGTCACTCGCAGCGATGTTCGACTTCCCGCACCTATGCGGGGTGTGTCCCGCAAACGAAGGATGCGACGGCTCTGATAGCGGCAACAGGCGCTGCCACGATCTCGACCTTCGTAGCGGCAGGAATCTTCTCGCACTGTCGGGGATGCGCTCCGCAGCGAGTGTGTCGTAATTTGGCAGCAACTGAGTTAGCATTTAGCTTAGCTACACAAACTTTCATTGTTAACTTGACCAAACGTGCGGAGGCCATTTTGTATTTCCTGGCTTCCATTTTGTATGAACATGCGGCCTCGTGGTCAGCATGCCCTTTTGTCCTTCCTCTGTACCAATGACCATTTACCTTGCCCGGCAACAGGCTATTTTTAGCACTGGTCAAGCTCACGCATGCGTACTCGAATATTCGGGTTAATGAGTGGTCACTTCTTAGGAATGTTCTCTGCAACTGACCAGTGGTACTAAACTCCACCCACTTGCTGGCTGTGTTCCAAAAATGCCCTTATATGTACCTAAACTGTGTAAAGGTATACCGCCTATCTTTTTATTACTGTTAAACTTGTATAAAAGAGGTCGCGCACCGATGTTCGGGGTGATGCTTCTTGCATTACCGAAGGGTGCTGTAGGAATGTACCACCACCCCATGGGGTCTTAATAAACTTGTGGTTTGCATTTCCAGTTTCCCTGCCAACTTCTATTCTATGGTGTTCGAGAGTTTTTGCAGAGTATGTAGACCTGACGAAACCCAATACCACAAATTGGCGACCACGAAGGGACTCATCGGCGACTCGGATGCCCGAAGGAGAGGTCGTGACGAAGGATTGGAAACTCGCCATGGACGCGTACGCTGCCACTGAGTGACCCGAGTTTTGGCACCCACAGTGTTTCTTCCTTTCCTTCTGACCCGACCTTCCAGGTGGCGCCGGTCCTCGACTGAGATCCTGATCGGTTGGGTTGTCATGCAGTGCCCGTTTGGCTGATTCGATTAAGGAACTTGGCAGTTGGAACCTGGACGTTTGAGAATATTTGGTAAGCTTGTGATTGGTAAGGTAGTCTACTGACACTTACTGTGGCTTTTTGGATTTGTTTGAGTTAGCTAACATTTGGACCTATGATTTGAAGTTATATGTGGAGTGCACCTCACATAGACAGGCATGTAGGGATATTTCTTTGACTTTGTATTTGTTTGAACGGCACACCGTGTGTAAGACATATTTAAGTGCCATTTTATGTAGTATCGCGTTTTCGTGATATTTTAACATGCCTTTTCTCAGCACACTTCGAGGAATGTGCTGTCTTGGAAATGGTACCAATTATCGATTAAATGAATCTCAGCCGGCTCCCACCGAGGGGACACCTAATCGTGAAATGTATGTAAAATTTGGCCTTCCTCCCATTATGTATGGTACATTATGGCACAAATATACAAAAACCGATCGTGAATTGCAATGGCCTCTACATGGGCCGTTTGATCTGCGAAAGGTTCAATATGTGGAGCAGTGTTTGTTTCAGCGCAGGTCTAGACAGGATATGTTTGATTGTGTGCGTATGTGGGAGAAAGCGGTGCATGAACGAATGAAGCGTGAACAAGCCTTGGCGGATAAAGAGCAGCGAAAGGCTGCTCGTGATAAAGCTTTACAGTTGCAGGAAAAAGAATTGCAGGAACAGAAAGAGAGAGAGATTCGAGAACATAATTTACAAATTAATGGTCAGTTTCCTATTCGACGTCCTCTTTATCCTGTCCTTACTAATGAATCAGATGATTTCTCATTACTAGATCGTTGCCCGCCTCTGTATGTTCCGCCTACGGCCCCGGATGAGGACTCCGACGAGGATAGTCAGGGAGATCAGCGTACCAGGTTAACTGCTGATCGAGCCTCGGAATTACGCGGGTTTGCTCGTAAACTTAATATAAATTCTATAACTGTTGCAGAGATTGATGGTCTTATGAGTAAGTGGTCCGATCGAGAACGATTGTATTTTCTGGATCATTTTGGAGATGAAGTTGTTGAACGATTCGGAAAGTATTCATCTGAGTTGGAACCTAAGGATATATCAGTGGGTCGTGATAATTTACGTAAAGGTACTTTTATTCTTGCAGATGCGGATGAGCTTTTCCAGCGTTTGGTTAAGCTGCAGGATGAAGCGTCACGACTACGAGCGGTGAAAAAGGCATCGGGTTCACCTGCGTCTGGATCGACGGAAGTATCGTGTGAGTGTCCTATCTTTGAAACAGATAAGAGCGCTGCAGTTCATGTTATGCCTATGCGAGAAGCCGCGCCTTTGTATGTCCCTCCTAAAGGGCAAGGCACAGACGATGATAAGAGGTCTAAAGATGCGAAGGGTTATTTTGTGTATAATTGGGTTTATACGCCATGGAATAGAACAGATGTTATGACACTTAAAAATGCTTTGCCCGACCCTCGCAAATATCCGGCAGCTTTCTATGAAGGAGTGGAAGGTGCTATTTCTTCATGTATTATGACGTTAGTCGATATTGATCTTTTCTTTGGGTTAATTTTGCCCCCTGATATGTGGAGAGCTATTCATAAGTTTGATGATCGAGCGATTTTAGGTGCAGATTGGAAGGACTTAGCTCAAGCTGATTTGGATAGGGAACCCGCATGTAAGCCGTGTCAATTGATTTTACATCTTCCGGCGGCTATTTTGACTAAATTAAAGACGCTTGTTCCCCCTAAGAAAATTGATTGGACATTGTTGGCTTCTTGTAAACAGAAGCCGGATGAATCGGTCTCTGACTTCTTTTCCCGTTTCGAGGAAGTGTTTCATGATTACAGTGGGCAATTATTAACAGAAGACACGGGCAGGCATTTGTTCGTTGATAAGTATGTGGCAAATCTCCTACCGGAGATTGCGAAACGTTTAAAAACTAGTGAAAGTTCATGGACCACGTTGACCCCCGCTTCTTTATTAACTATGGCTCAGTATTATGAACGACAGGAATTGGAGGCTAAAGAAAGTAGTGATAAGAAAGCGAAGGATTTAAAGACGAAGGTGATGTTAGCTCAGGTTTATGCGACGCAGTCGAGAGGGAATGATAGGGGTAGACGAGGATCGTATGATGCGTTTTCTACTCGTGCCGATATTTCCGAGGATCAGTGTGCATACTGTAAACAGTTTGGACGTTGGGCTTCGGATTGTCCGGTGCTTCGAGAACAGCGTAATCAGCGTGGTCGAGGAAGTGGAAGGTCACAGAATAGTTATTCAGGACCGAGAGGTGGAGCGAATGATCGTGGTAGGTTTGAAGCACGGGGTCGTGGTCAGGCTGATCATAATACCTTTGATCGACGGAATCAGTATCAGATAGCTGAAGGAGAGTTTACTGAGTCTCAGGATAATAATTATGCATAGGATTGCGTAGGATGGGGTGTGGAATCGGTTGAAGTACCAGTCGATCAAAGGGGTCCATATATATCAGCACATGTTTTGGGTTCTACTGATCAGTTTCTGGTCGATACAGGAGCTACTCGTAGCACTCTGTCCAAACACTTGGTTGCAAGAGCTCCCCTGTCTGGCGAAACGATTACATCAATAGGGTTCGATGGAACACCTTCTCTTAGCCCATTGTCTCAACCCCTTATATTTCACATTGACAAATTTACCGCCCCACGCCCGTTTTTGTTATCTCCAAACACGCCAGATAATATTGTGGGCCTTGATATGCTTAAACATTTTTGAGCAACTATACGCTGTACCCCTGAATGGGTACGGGTTATTTTGAATGAGAACTACCCAGAGGTTGAGAGATTGTGCCTCATGCAGGAGGCCGATGCGTTAGCTTCTCTTCCAAGCACTTTATGGGCCACTTCCGATACTGATGTGGGTCAAATGATTATTCCTCCCGTACATATTACTGTAAAGGAGGGAGTGTCTTTGCCCCGCGTACCACATTATAAGATATGCAGAGAAGGTGAAATAGCTCTGACACATATTGTGAATGACTTGATTAAGGCAGGGGTGGTGGAGGAAGTCCCCTATAATGTTTGTAATAGCCCAATTTTTCCGGTCCTTAAGAATGACACAGACACTAAGATCTATCGTTTCATTATTGATTTGAGGGAAATTATTAAGATAGTTGTACCCCAGTACCCGGTGGTGTCTGATATTACCACCTTACTTACTTTGATTCCACCTACCGCCACTACATTCACTGTTATTGACTTGAAGAATGCTTTCTTCCTGATCCCTATTCATCCTGATAGCCGATATTTGTTCGGCTTCACATTAAATAACAAATCATATAGATTTTGTCGTGTTCCTCAAGGCTACACAGAAAGCCCTAGCATTTATAGCCAGGCTTTAAAAAGGCAGCTTGATTTATTTGATTTACAGTCTGGGGTGGCTCCTATTCAATATGTTGACAATATTTTACTTGCAGCAGACACGCAGGAACAATGCGAGGAGAGTACTCTCTCCTTACTTTCTTTTCTTGCCAAGAATAATCATAAGGTCTCGAGGAAGAAGTTGCAATATTGTAGACCAAAGGTGACCTACCTCGGTCATCTTTTGTCTAAGGAGGGACGTGCATTGACATCAGACCGAATTCAAGCAATATTATATACACCAGTCCCTTGCACTCAGAAAGATGTTCGTGCTTTTATAGGTTTGACGTCCTTTTGTAGACAGTGGATATTAGGATTTTCACACATTATAAAACCTTTGCTAGCTTCGTTGTCCAAAACTACACCATTTCCCCTTGAATGGACAGAAGAATGTCAGAATGCTTTTCAACAATTGAGACAAGCTCTTTGTTCTGCACCAGTGTTAGGTACACCAGATTATACAAAGATCTTTACACTATATGTACATGAGAAGGGTGGGTGCCCATTGTCAGTCTTAGTGCTGACACATGGAGATAAACAGTGGCCTTGTGCGTACTTCTCAGCAGTACTCGACCCTGTGGCTCGAGGATTGCCTGGATGTTTTCGAGCAGACGCAGCAACAGCTGTGGCCATACGACAGAGTGAGGGGATAGTTTTGTCACATAAATTGTTGGTGTTAGTTCCCCATGCGGTAGATGCTTTATTGAACCAAACGAAAACACAGCATCTAACTAGTGCCCGTTTAACAGGATACGAGTTAACACTGTTGGCGCCACATATTACACTGAAGAGGTGCGCCACTTTGAATCCTGCTACTTTATTGCCATATCCTGTTGCTGAGACCCAGAAGGAAGAACAACATGATTGTGTTTTTCTGACTGAAGAACAGACAAAGGGTCGTATTGATTTACAGGACACGCCACTTCCAGATGTAGATGGGGAACTGTGGGTTGATGGATCGTGTTTGAAGCTGCCAGATGGTACAACTTCTGCAGCCTACGCGATCACGACACTTAAGACAGTGGTAGAAACAGCACGAATACCGCAGAAATCGGCCCAAGCAGCTGAATTGATAGCTTTAACGAAAGCTTGTGAGTTAAGTGCTGGATTATGCATGAATATCTACACTGACAGCCGTTAAGCTTTTGGAGTAGTGCACGATTTTGGCCTACTCTGGAGGGAACGAGGGTTCCTGACCTCACATGGAGTGCATATCATGCATGGAGAATTAGTACGTGACCTCCTGAATGCACTATTATGTCCAAAGAAAGTAGCGATAATCAAATGTAGTGCACATAAGAAGGTGACAGACAAAATAGGACAAGGAAATGCTTTTGCAGATCGCATAGCAAGAGAGACTGCCATGTTACAAGATGTCTCTCCCATGTATGTGGTGAAATCACAGGCAGAGCGATGGCATGATGCTAGAGAGGAAATATTGGACATACAAAAATCAGCGTCTGAAGCTGAACTTGCAACCTGGGCGACAGAGGGAGTGTTGGATGATGAGGGCTGTTGGCGTAGCAAAGATATGGAGAGATGGAAATTGCCTGCCGCTTATTTGCAAGCAATGGTTCAAATGACACATGGGCTGGCACATGTTGGAGCTCTTGCAATTACTAAATTGCTTACACGAGTTTGGGAGCATCCTGAGGTTGCCAGCACGGCTAAGAGAGTGGTTCAGACCTGTCTGATATGCTTACAGCACAATCCTGCAAAAGGGACTTATACTCCTAAAGGAGGGTTTGTTCCACCTATTGCACCATTCGAAGTATTACAAATGGATTACATCCAGCTTTAGCGTTGTAACAACTTGAAGTATGTCTTAGTGGTGGTGTGTGCCTTCAGTAAGTGGATTGAGGCCTTCCCCACGAAGGATAATACTGCGTTGACAACAGCTAAGGTGTTACTCAAAGAGTACTTCCCATGCTATGGTGTTTGTAAATTTCTGTGGAATGATAATGGTCCTCATTTTGTTGGGAAAGTAGTGGAGTATGTTCTGAAAGGATTGGGAATCAAACAAAGATTCCACGCTGTAATTCACCCGCAGTCAGCAGGTCTTGTGGAAAGGTATAATGCAACTGTGATATTGAAGCTAGCAAAGATTGTGGCATCCACGTCTTTGAAATGGCCGGATGCTTTGCCTTTGGCATTACTATCTATTAGATCAGTGCCACATTCCCGATCTGGTCTCACACCCTATGAAGTGGTGTTTGGACGGCCTATGAATATATGGGGAGTTCCAAAGCCTCGCTCAATACATGATGTGTCTTGTGTAATGATGAACGATTATTTGGCACGATTAACAAATGATTTACTTTCTATTCATCAACAGGTCCGAGAAGCGCTCCCCGACAATTCCATTGGAGAGGCTCATGATCTCCGTCCTGGGGACCATGTAATGGTCCGCGTATTCGAGAGATCTAGCAGTTTGGAGCCGAGGTGGCGTGGCCCTGAACAAGTATTGTTGGCAACTCGGACGGCTGTGCGAGTCACGAATAAGAAGCGGTGGGTACATTCTACTCACTGTCGTCGTGTCTCTCCGGACTTGGTGAATCCTGCGGTGCTGTCTGATTATCGAGACATCTTGAATGCAGAGAAGAGCCCAACTACTACGCCTCACGAGTCGGAGGAAGCCTTCCCGGACCACACTGTTTCTGGTGGAGTGAGGTATAATCTACGTCCAAGGAAATAGTTTTTGTGCGAGACTGGTTGAGTTACCGTTCTGAGGTTTGCGAAAACGGAAGCCAAGAATATCAAGGGGGGGGATTAGTTCTGGCCAGTGTAGCGACACCCGTCTTGAATCTCGGAGAAGATACCAGCGGCTACCTCGGATCTCAGCACTCAATTTTTTATTTTTTAGTTTATTTATTTTGAAAACTTGGTTCTTTGAACTATGGCACCTACGACAATAAGGAACAGGAGAATTCTTGGTGCAGTGCTTTTTGTTGTGACTAAAGTGGTAATAGCAGTATTAGCTTGGACTGTAGAACGATTGCTTCCTGTACGAGAATGTTTACTGCCTACCACTCCAATCCCATCTGAACATTTCCATTTTACTCTGCCTTATCATGAAGAAAGACATAGACGGACTTATTTAAATAACAGCTTCATTCAGATTCTGCATCATACCCATAACATGACGAACACTTCGAACTGTTGGGTATGTGGAATGTTACCTGGACATCAGAAGAAAGGAAGAACTCCACTTATTCCTCTTCCTTTTTCTCATAATGGTTCTGGCAATGCTTGGTACACTCTTCTTTTTACCCTAAGATGGCCAACAAAAGGTGGACTACTTTTTCGACTCAACAAAATATGTTATAATGATAGAGATGGTTACCCACAAGCAGAAGGAACTAAATTTGAGTGGGAAGAATATCGACCGGACAATGTATCTACGCCTCGTATTTTCACTAATCAACGTATTACAAATATGTCCAGTTTACATGTGATTACTGTAATTGATACCAAAGCTGAATTGTGCGTGCGTAATAAAGGTACAATTCTGGTAGGGAGAAGTGAATGTAATACTACTCTCACATTTGATACACCGAATGGTATTGCCTTTGTAGCCTCATGAAACACCTACTTTATTTGTGGAAATAAAGGATATCATCGTCTTCCCATTGGGTGGTTAGGAACTTGCTATATATCCTTTGTACTACCCCCTGTATTTATTGCTCTGCCTATGTACCATAATGATTTTGTACTATATCATGATTTTATATTAAATAGGGTTAAGAGAACATTAGAGACTGAAAATGTAGACCAAACGGACACTTCCTTACAACAATATGTAGATTTTAATTTAGGCCTGTTTTCCTTTGTTGGTGCTGCTTTAAACAGCAGGAAAATAAGACGGCTAACACGTGTTGTGGAAGCTGTTGCTAATGAAACTGCCTCTGCCTTAGGGAACTTAACTGAGGAACTCCAAATTACCAGAATTGTAATGCTCCAGAACCGAATGTTTCTGGATGTAGTACTAGCTGATCGTGGGGGTGCATGTCGCATTATCGGAAGTAGTTGTTGTGTTTATGTCCCAGATAATTCGCCTTCTGTGTATGATGCCATTTCCAAATTGCATAAAATTACTGCTGAAATTCACCCCGAAAATGGTACATGGACATTCTCTAATTGGTTCTGGACTTTGCTTAGTACCTGGGGTTGGAAGTTACTGACTATCCTCTGTATGATTATTGGAATACTCTTTTTCCTTTGTTTATGTATCCAATGTGGCCCTACCTTATGCTCTGTATGTATTACGGCCTGCATTCCATCCAAACGAGCTATTGCAAAAAACGAGCAAATGGTTAACAAAGAAATGATGAAAATAATGATGATTAATATTGATGACGAGTATACTGATTACTTCCATTATGAGGTAGCTTCAGCTAAATGCTAAAAGGGCCGTCTGTCGTAATTTGGCAGCAACTGAGTTAGCATTTAGCTTAGCTACACGAACTTTCATTGTTAACTTGACCAAACGTGCGGAGGCCATTTTGTATTTCCTGGCTTCCATTTTGTATGAACATGCGGCCTCGTGGTCAGCATGCCCTTTTGTCCTTCCTCTGTACCAATGACCATTTACTAAACTGCTCCCACTTGCTGGCTGTGTTCCAAAAATGCCCTTATATGTACCTAAACTGTGTAAAGGTATACCGCCTATCTTTTTATTACTGTTAAACTTTTATAAAAGAGGTCGCGCACCGATGTTCGGGGTGATACTTCTTGCATTACCGAAGGGGGCTCTAGGAATGTACCCCCACCCCATGGGGTCTTAATAAACTAGTCTTTTGCATTTCCAGTTTCCGTGCCAACTTCTATTCTATGGTGTTTGAGAGTTTTTGCAGAGTATGTAGACCTGACGAAACCCAATACCACAAGTGATGCGATAACTTTTCTTTAGCAAAGTCTCTCAAGCTTAGATTCCAGCTTCCCAACACAGGTACAACTTCCAGAGGCGCCACACATGTGCCAAGCACTCCAGGAAGGACAGAACTCTCTCAGCAGAGCTCAGGGCAAGCTGGTGGTGAAGTCCTTTTGTTCCTGGGACTTCAGAACAGGGAGACAGCTCTTCTCAGGCTCTTGGAGATTCCTTCAAGCAAGGGGACACAGCACCAAACAGTCCTTCCCCTCTCCTTGGCAGCAAAGCAACAGCAGGGCAATCCAGCAGAGCAACAGCTGGACAATCTTCCTTCTTCAGTTTCAGCTTTCTCCTTGGCAGAGGTTCCTTCTTGATTCTAGGATGATCTAATTTTCTGTTGTCAGGGGTCCTGTACTTATACCCCTAAAAGTATTTGTTCTCTTTGTGCAAGTTGGCCCTGAGCCCGGTCTGAACCAGTTCTGGGTGTTGCTTGAGCACTTTGTTTTCCTGGCTTCTCCTTTCCTTTCAGAGTGAGGGGCTTGGTCGTTAGCCGCCCAGCAGGAGGTGGAGCCAGCATTGTGGAAGGCAGGCACAGCCCTATTCAGGCCCAGGTGCTATCTCCTCCCACCACTCAAGTTGCAAATGCAGTCATTCAGCCTAGGGCTGACTCAGCCAGCCTCCTGGGGAATCCCAAGCCCCTGTCACTCTCAAACCAGACAGTCAATACACAAACAGGCCAAGGCACACAGAAGGGTCAGACAAGAGAACAGCAACGTTCTAAAAGTGCTGTTCTCAAACACAGGATTTAAAAACAACCTTTCCTAAAAGATGTGTTATTAAATTCTGAGTTCAGGGATACTAGACTCTTACGTCCTATCTTGTTCCTATGAGAAGAAATGCTGGTAGCCACTGTAGCCAGCATCCCCCATGTTAATCTATGGAGCAAGATAGCCTTACAATAGTGAAAAACGAAAATGGCTGCCATTCACTACCAGAGCATGTCACCTGCACCAGTACATGCTCTACCTTTCACATACACTGCACCCTGCCCAGGGGGGTACCTTGGGCCTTTCATAGGGGTGACCAATGTGCACAAAAAGGGAAGAGTTAGGCCTGGTCAGTGGGGACACTGACCAGGAGGACATGGCAGTTCACAGACTGCATGCAGGCACTGCGATGGCAGGCCTGAGACACAATTTTAGGGCTACTCATGTGGGTGGCACAATCAGTGCTGCAGGCCCACTAGTAGGATTTGTCATCACCAGCCCTGGCACACCCAGTGCACTTTACTAGGGACTTTATGGTGATACAAATATGCCAATCATGTATATCCAATCATAATAACAATTTACATAGGGAGCACTTACACCCTGGCACGGACCAGCAGTGGCAGAGTGTCCAAAGCATCTAAACCAGTAAAAACGAAATCCAGCACAACATCAAAAATACAGGAGGTAGAGGCAAAAAGATAGGGGAAAACCACGGAAAAGGTGCCAGTCTAACACGTGTCCCCTCCAGTTGAAAGTGGGGAGAACTACCCACCCACTTCGGAGTCCTCTTCAGTAAGCCAGAAAAATCTGGACAGACCATCAGCATTGGCGTGTTCTGTACCAGGGCGGTGTTCCACCGTAAAGTCCATTCCCTGTAGGGAGATGGACCACCTCAACAGTTTTGGGTTCTCACCCCTCATCTGCATTAACCATCTGAGGGGCCTGTGGTCTGTCTGTGCACGGAAGTGGGTCCCAAACAAGTAGGGTCTCAGCTTCTTCAGAGCCCAGACCACAGCAAAAGCTTCCCTTTCAATCGCACTCCACCTATGTTCCCTGGGGAGTAGCCTCCTACTAATGAAAGCTACTGGCTGGTGTCCACCATCCTCAGTGATCTGTGAGAGTACTGCTCCCACATCATGCTCTGAAGCGTCTGTCTGCACTATGAACTCACTGGAAAAGTCAGGTGCCTTGAGCACCGGTGCTGTGCACATGGCAGTCTTCAGGGCATCAAAAGTAGTTTGGCAGGCCTCGGTCCAGTCCACTCTTTTGGGCAACTTCTTAGAAGTGAGTTCTGTCACGGGGGCAACGATGGTGCCATACCCCTTGAAAAACCGTCAGTAATACCCGGTGAGACCTAAAAAGGCTCTCACCTCTGTCTGTGTCTTGGGGGGCTCCCAAGCCAGAATGTTATCAATCTTTACCTGTAGGGGCGACACCTGGCCACTCCCCACCTGGTATCCCAAATACACCACAGATCCCTGCCCTATCTGGCACTTGCTGGCCTTGATAGTGAGGCCTGCCCTTTGCAGAGCCTTCAACATTTCACAGAGGTGTTGCAGGTGTTCCTTCCAAGTGGAGCTGAACACCGCAATGTCATCCAGGTAGGCGGTGCTGAATTCCTCCAGTCTGGCCAGTACCTGGTTAACCAGTCTCTGGAAGGTGGCAGGGGCATTCTTCAACACAAAGGGCATGACTCGGAACTGGAAGTGCCCCTCTGGCGTTGAGAATGCAGACCTCTCTTTGGCCCCCTCAGTTAAGGCAATCTGCCAGTACCCAGAAGTCAAATCAAATGTACTGAGGTACTGGGCAGCTCCCAACCGATCCACAAGCTCATCAGCTCTGGGGATGGGGTGTGCGTCAGTCTTCGTGACCGCATTGAGCCCACGGTAGTCCATGCAAAACCTGAGTTCAGGAGTGGCACCGGGCGCAGCAGCTTTTGGCACTAAGACCACTGGGCTAGCCCAGGGGCTGCTGGAGGGCTCAGTCACCCCTATCGCCAACATCTTGGAAACCTCTTCCTTGATACTGGCCCTGACCTTGTCAGCTACCCTGTAAAATTTTTGTTTCACAGGGAAACTATCTCCAGTGTCCACATCATGGACACACCAATGGGTGATACCGGGGGTCAGGGAGAACAGGGGGGGCGAACTGACGCAGCACCTGGCGACAGTCCCTCTGCTGTTCTGGGGTCAGGGTGGGCGAGAGGACCACTCCATCCACTGACCCGTATTGCTCCTCAGCTGCCAGGAGGTCAGGGAGAGGATCACTATCCTCCTCCCCTCCAGCATCTGTAGCCATGAGCATTGTCACTTCAGACCTCTCAAAGTGTGGCTTGAGGGGGTTCACGTGCAGGACCCTCAGGGGCTGCCTGGGGGTCCTCAGATTAACCAGGTAGGTTACTTCACTTTTCCTTTCCACCACCTCATATGGCCCAGTCCACTTGTCTTGGAGCGCACATGGCTCCACTGGGGCCATCACCAACACTTTCTGCCCAGGTTGAAATTCGACCAGAGTGGTATTCTGGTCGTACCATCTTTTCATTTCTTCCTGGCTAGCTTCCAGGTTCTCCTGAGCGAGCTTCCTGAAGCGTTGTGTCTGGTTGCGGATGGCGAAAACATAGCTGAACACATCCTGGGGGGTTTTTCCACGGGATTTCTCCCACCCCTCCTTCACCAGTGCGAGAGGTCCTCTAACAGGGTGGCCATACAGGAGTTTAAAGGGACTGAACCCTAAGGACTTCTGAGGCACCTCCCTGTAGGCAAACAACAGGCATGGTAACAAGATGTCCCACTTCCGTTCCATGGGTCTCTTCAAGGCCCATAATCATACCCTTCAGGGTGCGGTTGAACCTTTCAACCAACCCATTTCCTTGAGTGTGGTAAGGAGTGGTGAACTTATAAGTTACTAAACAAAAACAAAGGGAGGTCTCCTTTGGAATCCAGTAGGGAACAAGGAGTAATGAGTTGGAAACTAAGAAAAGTCCCTATATTCCCTATGGGAAAAAGATGAAAAGCCTAAAATTGATTCCAAAGCCCACTGGTGCCAAAAGACCGAAATAATTATCATGAAAAACATTTTCTATGAAAGCACAACAAGAAAAAACATATTAAACATTGTATTGCTATTTATTCATTAAAATACATGGTTATGCATATGAGTCCCAAACAAACATTTGTTAAAAAACTGTGTAAATACACAATGTCAAGTTAAAATACAAATATAATTGAAAGAAACAAGTTGTCGACGCAGCGTTTCGGTATTTGCATAAACACCTTCCTCAGGACAGTTCTCTAATTAAAGAAAACATACAATTAGTTTTCTTGTTAACAGATTCTTTTTTTCATAACACAGAGTATTTATTGATTACGCATTATACTATCTTATACAGTCTTATATTATTATAACATTAATATACCACCCCTAGTTTAACACAGTTTTTCCAACACGATTAAGGCACTCTCCAAAGCAACTTAGTGGGTCTTAGTTTTAAATTGGCAATGTAGCGAAATAATAGCCTTTAGACTGCTAATTTTTCTAACTACTAGATAAGCATAGGGAAGATAGGGACTTTTCTTAGTTTCGAACTTATAAGTTACCCCACACTCCTCCCACAGAGACTTCATGTACCTAGAGATGAAGTTGGTACCCCGGTCGGAGACCACCTCTCTGGGGAACCCCACACGGGAAAATATCCCCATCAATGCACGGCCCACCACGGGGGTTGTGATTGTCCTGAGAGGGACTGCTTCCGGGTACCGGGTGGCATGGTCCACCAAGACCAGGATGAACCTGTTGCCTAGGGCTGTCTTGGGGTCCAGGGGCCCCACGATGTCGATGCCCACCCGCTCGAAAGGAGTGCTCACCACAGGGAAGGGTTGGAGGGGTGCCTTGCACTTTACTCTAGTCTTGCCACTGGCCTGACATGTTTGGCAAGACCTACAGAAGGAACCAACGTGCTTTCTCATCTGGGGCCAGTGGAAGTGGGTGACAAGCCGGTGGAGGGTCTTGTCTTCCCCAGATGTCCTGCGAGAGGCACGTCATGAGCCAGACCCAGTAGGGAGTTTCTGAAATGCTCGGGTACCACCAGCACACGGGCTGCACCGTGATCAGCAGACTTAGGCTCACTATATAATAAGTCATCTTCCCAGTAGATGAAGTGATCTCTGGCCGCTCCACCTGCTGCCTGGTCTGCAGTCTGTTGCCGCAGACCCACGAGGGACGGGCACTCTTTCTGCTCCTGGCAGAATTCCTCCCTGGAGGGCCCACCTTCTTGCTACCAATGGGTCAGCTCAGGTAGGTCGCCCAGTTCGGCTACCTGCTCCCCTGTAGGTTCCAGGGCATCCCCCTCAGGGTCTGCTCCCTCCTGGACCGTGGGAATGGCGGGGGCTGGTTTCCCACGCCCTCTGCCCTGTCCTCTCCTGGCAGGTCTCTGGGCCACTGTTTCAGGCTCCAGTTCTGCTGAATCACCCGTACTGGCTGCCATAGCACGCGTGGTCACACAGATCCACGCAGGCAACCCCAACATCTCCAAATGAGTTTGGTGTTCTACATCTTTCCATGGAGAACTCTCCAGGTCATTACCTAGCAGACAGTCTACAGGCAAGGTATCACTGACAACAACTTCCAAAAGACCAGAGACTCCCCCCCTACTCAAAGGGAACACGTGCCACTTTGCAGAGGCGCACTGAACTGTCAGCTGCTACTACAGGGCGGAGTACATTAGGGAGACACTGCTCTTCAGACACCCACTGACACCTCACAGATGTCACGCTGGCCCCTGTGTCTCTCAGAGCCTTTATATCCCTCCCATTGGCGGTCACCTTCTGCCCATATTTCTTAGTGTTCATGGGCAGTAAGGTTTCCTGGACCATCTCTTGGTCGCTTAAAGAGACAAGGGACATAACTGCTAGCCCCATCTCCCCACTAGAAACCAAATCCCCTCCCAAAGCTACACTTGCTAACCCTGGGGCTGGAGCATCAGTGGGTGCTGGGGGTCTCTTGGGGTACCGGCTGATAACATGTCCCACCTCATTGTAGTGAAAGCAGGTAGGTGGGCCCCTGTTGTCCCTGGGATCTCTGTAGTCCCGCCTGCCCCTAAGGGGCCATGGCTGCCTAGCTTTGGGGGTTGGGATTCCTTCTCCTGGGAATTATTTTGGGGCCCTGGTGTGGACTCCTTTTGATTGCCCTTGTCCCCCCACTCTTCTGCTGGGGACCCTGCCCACCTTTGACTGTGGTACCCACAATTCCTCTGTGGACCCTGGTACTGGTCCAGCGGTCCGCCTCCTAAGCAAGCTCAATGGGGTCTGTCAGCTTGCTGTCTAAAAGATGCTGGCGCAGCTCTGGAACACAAAGACTACTCAAGTGCTCCCAACTGATCAAATGCAACAACCCCTTAAAATCAGTTACTTTACTGCCCTTCATCCAACCCTCCAGTGCACGCGAGTACAAATTCACACACTCCATCCAAGTCTCAGATTCCTTCTTCTTAGAATTTCTAAACTGCAGTCTGTACTGCTCTGGAGTAAGTCCACACCTGAGACATAGGGCCTCCTTCATATTGGGGTAGGTCATGGCACCTGCTAATTCTAAGGGCTCTAGAGCACTCCTCCCAGAAGCCTCAAAATGTTTCCACAGGCCTGCCCCCCATTGCGGTTCAGGCACACCATTCATTCTCAATGGAATCTCATAGGAAGTAAACCAGGCATAAATATCCTCACTCCTATTGTAATTCTGTACCAGATCCTTGGGAATCTATACTTTACCCCCATGCACTGGCTGCGCGCTGCTACCATTTGTACTGGCCTCCACCTCCTTGGCTTTAAGATCCAGTTCTCTCATGCTCAACTCATGAGCCAAAAGCAATTTCTTTTCCTCCAGGGCAGGGGCATTTTTCTTGTCTTCCGCTGCCCTTTCTTTCTCCATTTCCAACTGCTTCATTTTCATTTTCATGACTTCCAAGTCATATTCTCTTACACTCTGATTTTCTTGTAACTCTTCTGGGTTGAGGCGCCGACCGGAAAGGTTGCTGTCAGCTCCTGTGCCTACTCTGCCCACTGGCAGATCTGTGACTTGAAAACCATTTCCTGTATCCACATCATCATTTCCCTCTTGGGCCTTCCAATGGGCCTTTAAGATGTCTCGCAGCTCATCCTTTCTGTAGCTGCTTTTTATGGGGCACTCAAACTTGTGGCAGAATTTCCTAAGTTGTTCAACTCTGTAGGAATACAAATCTCCAATGGCAAATTCCAACTCTACTTCTGCCTCTTTACTGGGTGCCTTCCCATTCTGAGACATGATGCTTGGAAGAGTTAGCCAAAAACCAAAAACCAGTAGTTTGCGGTGGGGTAGTGGTCTGCACTCACTAGTGATGTACACCAATCACTGTGGGTCTAGTACAAATACAAGTTCAATATCCCACCGCTGACCAACAATGTTAGAACTGGGGGTCTCTAGTTGGCAGGGGTAGGTACCACTGTCCAAATAGGGACCCTTGCTTCTAGTCAGGGTAAGGAGGAAACCCTCTGGGATAACCCCTGCTTACCCTCTAGGTAGCTTGGCACGAGCAGTCTAGGCTAACCAGAGGCAATATGTAAAGTATTTGTACCAACACTCACAGTAACACAGTGAAAACACCACAAACTGACTCAACAACAGTTTAGAAAAATAAAGGTATTTAATCTAAACTACACAAGACCAAAATGACAAAAATCCAACATACACAGTTCAAGAATATGGTTTCAAAAGAGTTCTTAAGGTTGCGATAAAAATTCTTCAGGTTGCGTTAAAATTCTTTAGGTTGCGATAAAATAATCCACAGTTACGTGAAAAGTTCACTGTTGCGTCACGTTTAGCTCACAGTACCTTTAGTTGCGACAAAGGGCCAAAAGCAGAAGCTGGTGCGGTGGAAAACAACCGATGCATTGCTCCTGAGACCCTGGGGAGTCGTTTGCGACAGCCCCGCTGCAGCAGCGGGTGTGTTGCGATGAATCCGGTCTGTATGGGGAGGAAGGCCACTTGTATGGATTCCGGTGCGTAGGTTCCGTAGGAAGTTTGTTCTCGCAAAGGCACAATGCGACGATCTTTGGAGGTGCGACGATCTCCGGCGCGATGATGCGCGGACCAGCGGTGATCTTTTCTCTCACAGCTCCTCGATGCGTTGGCTTCGGCCATGACTCTCGCAGCGACGTGATGCAGTCCGCAAGCAGGCACTGCGGCGATCTCACCCAGCGATTACAGGCTCAGCGACGACACTCGCAGCGATGTTCGACTTCCCGCACCGATCGGGTGCGTCCAGCAAACGAAGGATGCGACGGCTCTGATAGCGGCAACAGGCGCTGCGACGATCTCGACCTTCGTAGTGGCGGGAATCTTCTCGCACTGTCGGGGATGCTCTCCACAGCGAGCGATGCGATAACTTTTCTTTAGCTAAGTCTCTCAAGCTTAGTTTCCAGCTTCCCAACACAGGTACAACTTCCAGAGGCGCGACACATGGGCCAAGCACTCCAGGAAGGACAGAACTCTCTCAGTAGAGCTCAGGGGAAGCTGGGGGTGAAGTCCTGTTGTTCCTGGGACTTCAGAACAGGGAGACAGCTCTTCTCAGGCTCTTGGAGATTCCTTCAAGCAAGGGGACACAGCACCAAACAAAGTCCTTCCCCTCTCCTTGGCAGCAAAGCAACAGCAGGGCAATCCAGCAGAGCAACAGCTGGATAATCTTCCTTCTGCAGTTTCAGCTTTCTCCTTGGCAGAGGTTCCTTCTTGATTCCAGGATGATCTAATTTTCTGATGTCAGGGGTCCTGTACTTCTACCCCTAAAAGTCTTTGTTCTCTTTGTGCAAGTGGGCCCTGAGCCCGGTCTGAACCAGTTCTGGGTGTTGCTTGAGCACTTTGTTTTCCTGGGTTTTCCTTTCCTTTCAGAGTGAGGGGTAGGGTTGTCAGCCGCCCAGCAGGAGGTGGAGCCAGCATTGTGGAAGGCAGGCACAGCCCTATTCAGGCCCAGGTGATATCTCCTCCCACCACTCAAGTTGCGAATGCAGTCATTCAGCCTAGGGCTGACTCAGCCAGCCTCCTGGGGAATCCCCAGCCCCTGTCACTCTCAAACCAGACAGTCAATACACAAACAGGCCAAGGCACACAGAAGGGTCAGACAAGAGAACAGCAACTTTCTAAAAGTGCTGTTCTCAAACACCGGATTTAAAAACATCCTTTCCTAAAAGATGTGTTATTAAATTCTGAGTTCAGGGATACTAGACTCTTACGTCCTATCTTGTTCCTATGAGAAGAAATGCTGGTAGCCACTGTAGCCAGCATCCCCCATGTTAATCTATGGAGCAAGATAGCCTTACAATAGTGAAAAACGAAAATAGCTGCCATTCACTACCAGAGCATGTCACCTGCACCAGTACATGCTCTACCTTTCACATACACTGCACCCTGCCCAGGGGGGTACCTTGGGCCTTCCATAGGGGTGACCAATGTGCACAAAAAGGGAAGGGTTAGGCCTGGTCAGTGGGGACACTGACCAGGAGGACATGGCAGTTCACAGACTGCATGCAGGCACTGCGATGGCAGGCCTGAGACACAATTTTAGGGCTACTCATGTGGGTGGCACAATCAGTGCTGCAGGCCCACTAGTAGGATTTGTCATCACCAGCCCTGGCACACCCAGTGCATTTTTACTAGGGACTTTATGGTGATACAAATATGCCAAATATGTATATCCAATCATAATAACAATTTACATAGGGAGCACTTACACCCTGGCACTGATCAGCAGTGGCAGAGTGTCCAAAGCATCTAAACCAGCAAAAACGAAATCCAGCACAGCATAAAAAATACAGGAGGCAGAGGCAAAAAGATATGGGAAAACCACGCCAAAGATGCCAGGTCTAACATGAAGTAACTTGTCTCCAAGGGCCCGGCAGAAGCTGGTTCCCTGTTGTGGAAACTAAGGAACAAAAAAGTTTCCAAGTGTGTCTCAGCTACGCGGTGTGCGTGTGCTTTTTGCAGCCTGAGACTGTCGTGAGAATTGTCTCGTGACTGTGTGCCCCGGAGCAGTCTTGTGCTCTGCTTCAATCGACAGCATGACCAGAAGTGCTGTGATCATTATCGACATCGGCCCGGACCATCATCCCAAGGGGAAGCTGTGAGAAATCATTGCCACTGGCCTGAGCCTGCCTTTGCCAAGGAGAGACCTGTGAACCTTAACTATCGTGGGTCCGAGGTCCTTTGCCCAAGATCAACGGAGTCGCGCTGGGAGCCGATCAGCTGTGAGGCCCTCGCCTGGTAGCCCGACTCTCACTGCGAGGAGCAGCCACCGCAAACCTGAAGCTGCACAGCGTGACGCCCAAGCCACGAGGAGAGGAGAGAGTGACCGCACCCCCCTAGGTAACGCTAGGCGAGTGTGAATGTGTCGCTGCCTGGGGCGCAGTGCGTGCTATGAGAGACTGCTCTCGGCCTTTCCTATCTTTGCAGTGCTAGTTACCACTCAAGTCAGTATCGCGGCCCGTACTCACCAAGGAGTGGTTGTACCGGGGTCGGATGGGGGAGCTGCACTTTTTTCCTTCGTAACAGGATTGGGGCATATTTTGGCAACCGCTGATGCGAGTCAGCCAGGAGTGTCATAGAGACCTTCACAAGCACCACGATCAGTGCCGAATTGATTTTTACATTCCGCATTAGTACTTGCACTACGAACTGCCTTATTAATTGTTTTTACGATGTGCATTAGTAGGTGCACTACGAACTGCATTATTACTTACTTTTGCAATCCACATTAGTACGTGCATTATGGACTGCATTATTACTTGTTTGACGATCTCCATTAGTATTTGCATTAAGGACTGTCTTATTTCTACATTACGAACTGCATTACGAACTGCATAGCATTGCGTTAGGACTGCATTAGATCACCGTGAAACATTACAAATACACATATGCTGGATATTTTTATAATTTGGTCTGATCATAGTTTTTTTTTGATAAAGCTACCGCTATTTTCCTAAATCAGTGCAGTGTCCATTTGTGGTATTATCACTGTGTTACTGGGAGTGTGGTTGCAAATACTTTACACATTGCCTTGGAGATAAGCCTGGCTGCTCGTGCCAAGCTACCGGGGGGTGAGCAGGGTTTATCTAAGAGTGTGTCCCTCCTTTCCCTGACTAGAACAAGGGTCCCTATTTAGACTAAGGTAACTACCTCAGCCAACTAGAGACCCCCAGTTCTAACAGTTTCCTGCTCTGTTACTGTTTGCCTTTGTTCATCATTGGCACCATAACTGCTTACATTTAAATATAGCATTTCTCCCTCCCACCTTCTTTTAATGTCACAGTTGTGTTAGTGCTACCTCCCGCACCAGGCCTCCCGCTTTGTTGGTTGTATGTTTGTTGCCTTTTTTACAATTTTAGATATCAACCGTCAATTGAGCTTTTTTGGTAGGATATTCATTTGGTTTTGGGCATCCTTTTAAAGGGGATTGGTTTTGTTTAAGTCTTGTTTTTTTGCTTGAGATAGCCTTTCAGAAATATAATTTGTTATGTCGGACAGAAGGTTTTAAAACTGTTTTACTGGAATCGGAAAGAAAACATGGGTTTACATTTAATTATATTTCATTAGCTCATGTAGCTGCTTGCATGTTAATACAGCAATCGCCAAGGAATCGAGAGCGCCTTCACCCTTCTGAGCCTTTTATGTTATCAGCGCATGAAATTAACATCAGCATCGTAAATAAGATCATGTCTTGCAAACTATTTGCCTGACTTTAACATGGCTGCTTAGCAGAACATATCCTCTGTGTTGGCGGAGGTACGCTGGCCAGCTGTTGTAATGTCAATAATAAGCCTTTAACTTTGCCATAGGTGCTCTAACTTTAGACATCCAGACATAAAGCAAAGGGCTGTGCTCATCAGTTCCCGCATCTTTTTTTGGTGCCAACTCGTCTGTTCCGGGCAGGGCTCTTGTGCTGGGTGTCCAATGTGGTTGTTTCCTGTAGGACTGCGATGGCGGAGTGCTAGTTTAGCCATACACAGGACTGGGTTGAGGACAGCAGCGCCAACATCTTCAGGAGCAGCAGGGTGCTCTCCTCCTGTTATTCATCGATATCGAGGGTTCCACATCCAGGGGCCAACATCCATGTGGAGTGGATGCTGGCAGTCTGTGGGTTCTGTAGCACCATGTGGTAGACAGAAACAAACACAAAATGGAGCACGAGAAGGACATTCCTTCTCATGGATTCCGTAACAGACCCATCTGTTCTGCCCCTCCCGCAGGCGCTCAGCCTGTAAATAGTGGTTTGCTGTGCAGGTGCCAGGTCAATAGCCCGCTGCCCCAGCTCTTGTCCTTAGCATAGTAACAGCCCCCAGGTGTGAGGTGCGGGACTGGTTGTAACAACCCCCCAACAGTGTAGTGCATCCAGTCAGATGGAAGCTACCCTTGCAAAAGAATGCTTTCTGGTACACACATAGTCATTCTACATTAGCACTGGCTTGCTGTGACCCCGATCCTTCCGACCTCTAGAGAAAAGCTTCCACTTGGCCCTCTTCCCATCTTGAAAGGCTGCCAAGAGCACCCCAACCCGTCCAACTTTAAATACTTGCTATCCAGCCATGACATAACTCACTTGCCACAGGAAAAAACACAATCAGAGGAGAAGCCCCTGTAGAACAATGCATGACACTGCCAGAGGAGTTTATACAACAAAAGGGAGGTCTCCTCACAGATCCAATCTAGGGACAAGGAGCGATAGACAAAGAGAATGAACAAATCCCTATTAGTACCACACAATCAATTGTTACTTGTGTACCTTCATAACTCATAAGACCCTTACAAAAATAAACCACATTTTAAATTCATCAAAATATACCGACAAACAAGATGATTATATCAAATTAATACATTTTATTCCATACAGTACAAGATATAATTTGCCGATTACAGTGCCACTTGATAAAATTGAAAAAAATGTGTTAATACACATCAGTAATAATAAAATACAGTTTGTCCGAAAACAAATAAAAGGACAATTTCACAAAAGACAGATTAAAAACAAGTTGTCGACGCAGCGTTTCTGTTTTTGTATTTACACCTTCATCCGGACAAGGTTCTATTCAGTAAAGAAAACATAAAGTTAGATACAACAATCACATAATTCTTTTTACATATATATTTCCCTATCTACATTGCTTCAATATTTATTATAATATGATAGTAATAACATTTCTTAATCTAAACAGTGTATCAGGGCACATTGTTTCAGTGGTTTCCGGGTTTTTGAGTTATGCGAGGTCACAGACAATAGTTAAGGATTTTATGAGCTACATGCTGTAGCTACAGTGTCATGTTACTGGATGTATTTATTAATTATACATAACTCACTAATAAAAACTTTTCATTATATTTGGAATATGTTCCTCTATTATCAATTCGAGTGGCTTTTCATTAGCCTTCTGGACACCTTCTTCTATTTGGGGGTAATTTTTCATGGGGCAAGATAGAATTACCTCTTGCGACACAGATACCTTGATGAGAAATAAACCGTAACGTTTTCTCAGTATTTATTAAAGTATTTATTCAAGCTCAACCTTTATTACTAGGAGAAAGTCTTTATTTAGTTCAACATTCAATCCAATGGATTACCTTAAATTTTTTGATGTGTTCTTTTGTTTAGAGGGCAAGGGAGCCACTGTTATCTGAGGATTTCGAAGTTCTCTCTAAAAATTAATTTCAGAAATACATTGTATCCTTAGTTGTTTAATTAACAGGAAATTAATCATCTAAAACTCAGAGTGCTGGAATTCACTTACCCTTAAAAGCAGGGAATCAGCCTAGGGAACTGCGCATGACTGGATTTGACAATGCTTCTGTTGTGTCCCTCAATCGTTCATTAGAGCGGTCTTTCTCAATTCACCAACTCTAAAATGAAAGCATGCGTGGTATCATGCATTTGTCATATGGCACACTATTCTCAAGCTCACATTTCACTCACGATATTTAACGCCTTTCAATCAGTTACTGACGAATGTTCCTAGTCGCATTATTATAGTTTCTTAAGCTGATTAGGTTGATAAGTCATGTATTCGTTGGATTAAGTAGCCCCTCTGCTCCTATGTTTTAATTTTATTTACATCAGAGGTTTTCGTTGTCCAGACTATTTATATGGATACGGTAATCATCATGAGCCTGAGTCTTATTACTGGAAAGTGGCCCTGAAGTAATAAATGAAGGATTCTCCTGATATGTTTGACTTTTACAACTATCGCGGTGCCGCATTAGTGGAACCGTAAGGGGTTAAGAACTAACAAAAGTCTAATGACTCTAAAGCTATACTCGCCCATTCTATATCGTCATAGTTCTACCTCCCTGCAACCTCGGCGGTTCGTAGCGAGACACTCTATGTGGGTCAGGCTTACCTTTTTGCATCAATTCGGCCTCCCTGCTCCTCTTGCACCTCGTATCGTCGGGCTTTTCTTTAGAAATGCTCGTTTTTGGTTCTTTAGTTCGAGTTAAATTTGTTGGCTTTCGTGGGTACACCAGTAAGAAAATATTTTACGTAATGGTGCGTCGACTTGGGAATTCAAGCTACAACACGCAACTGTTAAGAACTACCGGGGTAGTTCGATGCGTGCGTCGCACCCAGGACACGTATTAGGAAGAGTTATATCTCGATAACAAACGTCGCGAGACTTAGGAAAAACGCACACGTCATGCCGGCTTATAAAGAACCAAAAACGAGCATTTCTAAAGAAAAGCCAGACGACACGTGGTGCAAGAGGAGCAGGGAGGCCGAATTGATGCAAAAAGGTAAGCCTGACCCATCTAGAGTGTCTCGCTACGAACCGCTGAGGTTGCAGGGAGGTAGAACTATGACGATATAGAATGGGCGAGTATAGCTTTAGAGTCATTAGACTTTTGTTAGTTCTTAACCCCTTACGGTTCCACTAATGCGGCACCGCGATAGTTGTAAAAGTCAAACATATCAGGAGAATCCTTCATTTATTACTTCAGGGCCACTTACCAGTAATAAGACTCAGGCTCATGATGATTACCGTATCCATATAAATAGTCTGGACAACGAAAACCTCTGATGTAAATAAAATTAAAACATAGGAGCAGAGGGGCTACTTAATCCAACGAATACATGACTTATCAACCTAATCAGCTTAAGAAACTATAATAATGTGACTAGGAACATTCGTCAGTAACTGATTGAAAGGCGTTATATATCGTGAGTGAAATGCGAGCTTGAGAATAGTGTGCCATATGACAAATGCATGATACCACGCATGCTTTCGTTTTAGAGTTGGTGAATTGAGAAAGACCGCTCTAATGAACGATTGAGGGACACAACAGAAGCATTGTCAAATCCAGTCATGCGCAGTTCCCTAGGCTGATTCCCTGCTTTTAAGGGTAAGTGGATTCCAGCACTCTGAGTTTTAGATGATTAATTTCCTGTTAATTAAACAACTAAGGATACAATGTATTTCTGAAATTAATTTTTAGAGAGAACTTCGAAATCCTCAGATAACGGTGGCTCCTTGCCCTCTAAACAAAAGAACACATCAAAAAATGTAAGGTAATCCATTGGATTGAATGTTGAACTAAATAAAGACTTTCTCCTAGAAATAAAGGTTGAGCTTGAATAAATACTTTAATAAATACTGAGAAAACTTTACGGTTTATTTCTCATCAAGGTATCTGTGTCGCAAGAGGTAATTCTATCTTGCCCCATGAAAAATTACACCCAAATAAAAGAAGGTGTCCAGAAGGCTAATGAAAAGCCCCTCGAAATGATAATAGAGGAACATATTCCAAATATAATGAAAAGTTTTTATTAGTGAGGTATGTATAATTAATAAATACATCCAGTAACATGACACTGTAGCTACAGCATGTAGCTCATAAAATCCTTAACTATTGTCTGTGACCTCGCATAACTCAAAAACCCGGAAACCACTGAAACAATGTGCCCTGATACACTGTTTAGATTAAGAAATGTTTTTACTATCATATTATAATAAATATTGAAGTACTGCCAGAGGAGCGCATTACATTTTCACTTCAGGTAACAGCGTGGATGTGGTTCTTACAGTGTTGCGCTTTACGTTTGCAACATCGATGCATTGGGAAGCGGGATGATATAATACATCTTTGGGAATGCATGGATCGTTACTGCCCAGTGCTTAAAGCAGGAGGGGTAGTAGGTTCTCACAGCCTGGCTTGAGCCTCTGGGGTGATGCAGGCCAGTATAGCAAGCAAGGCGCATGGAAGACCTGAAACCTTTATAACACACCCTGAACGTTTTAGTTACATAAATATATAAAAATTGATTGAGGTTGTGTTATTCTTTCACAATAGAAAAAGGAGCATGGGCTTTGAAAAAAAAAAAAAACTTTCAATTACCAACTAACCTTTCCGATTGACCCAGTATTTGGAAACAGTGCAAATCCATAATAGTGGTACTTTTTTTACTTTCTTTGACGGCAGCGGGCTCAATGGGGCGCTTTACCGGTATGATTCAACAACGAAACATGTTGGCAGTATAGAGTTGATTATGGTTTGATTAAAACCATTTTTAATTGGGGAATCTTACAGCATTCAATAAAGTTATGTCAAGCTAGTAAGCTTCACTGTTTTTTAACTGTGAGAATTACACTTCCATATTCTCACAGGGGTCCAAAGAGCACTTATAAAAGCACCAGGCACTGATAGTTCACTTATATTTAAGTTTTTACTATCTTTCTTTACTTCAGTGGGTTTGAGTTTCTTTCAAAAAGAGAATACACACTTTTCTTTTTCTACACGGAGAATGAGTAACCTATTATGATAAGTGGGTATGCTGGCGAGTACCATCCAGCAACCCCCTTGGTGTTACTACCGTGAGGTGCTCACTCTCTTTTCTCACACTTTTCTCAGTCATTCTTAGGTGGGATTTACGTTATGATGGTTTTTGGGACATTTTTTTCCATACACCACGACATTTTGATTAGTGATAGGGAACACACTCTAGGGAATTGAAAAGTATTGGCAACCCTTTAAGTGTCACATTTCCAGGATTGGGTGTACTTTGGGCTAGGCTAATTGTTGTTTATAATACATTGAGTGGGGGGTGGCCTCGCCTTTCTCCTTCCCCCTTTGGCTCCTATTGTGTTGTTGAGCTTTACCTAGTGCTTGCTTTAACCACTTGGGAGCTAGTAAACAAACCTCCCCAGTGCTGCGCTGTCCATTATCCGGTGCTGAACTGGACGTCCAGCGGTCGCACGCAGCACTGGGGAGGTAGTGCCCGTGACGACCGTTGGCCGACGGCAGCACTTAAGGGGTTAAGGTTCACGGTGTAAACAAGGACCCGGTGTGGAAAATTTCTTGTCACACCACCCGGCCTGACAAAATGGCAAAAATATGTGTTTAAAACACATATTTTTTCCATTTTGTCACCCCCCCTCAGTGCTGACACCCAGGGCGGACCGCACCCACGGCACTCCCCGTCCAACGCCACTGCTTGTTAGCACTGAAGCCGGCTGGCGTTTCTGTTCTTCCTTACTCTGTGGTTGCAGAGCAGTTGTAGAGGCTCTGGTCATTCTTTTAGCAGCGTGCTGTAGTTAACACAAGAAACATTTGCATGCCAGACTTATTTTCCCTCTGTGACGGACTTCCCGTGACACGGAGACCTCTCGATTTCCTCTCTCAGCTAATGTTGTTAATAAAGGATTTGGGAAGGCACAAACCACAATAAAACGTGCACGAGAGAAGAAGCCACAAGGGAATGATCTTGGAGCCAAACTACTTCATCCTAGGGGGATGAAAGGAACAGGGCAAGATGGTAAAAGTTCACAGACTGGCAAGGCAGAACATGCTTTGAGTCACCAAACCTTGCATGTGATTTTTTCCCTGTGTAATATTACTTAGTTGTGGGGTGCTGTTATGAAGAACGACATGGATTTATAATTGCTAATTCACATCTTTCTTAATGCCTAACAGTAGTATGCCCAGCCATTAGGATTTGTAAATTTAAAAACGCAAACAGCTTTGTGATTCAGCCGACTTTTCCCCCTCTGAATCTTTAGTTACTCCTTTGTGATGAGTTTAATTGATATTTAGTTTGTTTCTGTTTCGGGGTTTCTTCTGTTTCAGGGGTGCTGTTCTTTCTGAAAAGGTTATGTTTGGGTTGTGCTGTTTTTTTGTTTATTAGGTCCCGTTTCTGTGTCTATTTTTGACAGTTTTCACCAACCCACATAATTCCACTCCACACCATATACAGCCACTCCACTCCAAACCAAAACACATGGGTAAACAACATTGTCAGTTATAATGCCAATAGCTGTAACTCACGCAAATGCGAGACTTATTGCATTGCTAATGCTTGTTTTTCTGCAGTTTATGCTATATTTTCTATTTTAATTTAAATCAATAACACAGCTGTCCACCATGTTTAAAACCATAAAATAAAAATAGTCGCCATGCAACACAATGCACATGTATGTGCACATGAGCTGCCATCTAGGGACTGGATTTATTTATGAGAAAAACCATTGCAAGACTGCCAGCCTAGCATGTGCATGCCTCTTGAAACAGTAGTTCGTTTAGGATTAGCAACAAGTATCGGAAAAACCAGTAGATCAGTCTTTTATAGCTGAGACCTATTGGCTTTGTCAGTGCTTACATTTTATTTGTGATAATTTGCAAAGGAGTGCTTTGTAGAACTGTGCATTACGTAATACAGTGGACTGGATTTTTTAACCCATGTTTTTATATTCAATGCTTTTTTGGAGGAAAAAAAAACATGTGATTTCTTCTGAGGCAAAATAAGATTTCACCAATAAATTATTAATGGTATTTAGAATCACCTCAAATGTTCATACAATCTCGCATTCTACTGATGTGAATAGACACATTGTAATATTTGACCTTTATATTGTAATATTTGACCTTTGTACTATCACCCACTGTACTAGCCTCCTGTGTCTCTAAATGGTTGCTTAACACACTGCCCACGTGCTAATATTGTTTTCAAGAGCAAATGAGATTTCAGTATGTAGAGTTCGTGGGCCATCTGCTGCCATTTCCTCTCCCATTGGATTTGCCCTCATTGTCTTCTATCCCCCCAGCCACCAATTAATTACCCCAATTACTTGGCAACCACTTGTGTATGCTCTGGAACCTGACCTGCGCATGACCCAAGTAGACCCGCCCACTATGCTTTTTCATCTAGAGGCTAATCTCTTTTGCTTCCTCACTTCATAATGTCACGTCTCACACTCACACTGACTTAATGTCTTTGGGCAAGCAACAAAATAACTCTGTGGGGAAGCAAAAGAGCACTAGCCTTGTTCTTCGGTGTTTATTAGACACAACACAGGTATAACAAAACAACCAAAAAAAAAAAAGAAAACAAGGCGCCTGAGAAAAGTTGAAAGAAAGTGAATTGGTGTTTAGTCCAGGAGATTCAGGGCTGATCCGAGGGATGAGGGTAGTGTTGTACGTGGGCAGGTACTGTCAGGTACCCACTGCTTTCATTTTAAAGCGAGAGGACATGCATTCCTCAGCAGAGGTGCAAAACCTTTAAAAAGAGAGTACTGATGCTTATAAGTATATTTCAAAAACTGGCTGAGGGTTTTCCATAATCTTGAGCCCAGGACCTCGACTTGTGAAGGTCCCTTTTTGGGTCAAATAAACCGAGGTGAGTCGTAGTGATTTTGGAGGTAGACAGAACCTAGACACAGAATAAAACTGTAGGCCTCCATTCAACAGTTTTATTGAGAACAATCTCCTAGTGCTTTTAGGTTGCTAACACCCGGCTTTAAATCCCTTTATGGAAAGCATGTTTTGTCAACTAAGTAAGCACATGAAATGTTTGTTTTGGTTAATTATTATTTGCCACAAGTGTATCCGCAGTTTTTGGTAAAGGTGTAGGCAGTTCAATCTAAAAATTCAAAATGACTAAATTAAGTGAGCCTAGCCACCCATCCTGACTTAAAATGAAACATCCAGGTATTGCATTTCTTTTGGTGCCGCTTTGTTAATGCTTTCCAAATCCTTTCCCATGTAGACATAGGGGCAGATTTACAACGCCCTTACAACAATTTTTCACCACCGTTGCGTCAATTTTGTGACACGGCAGCATAAAAAATTAGGCCAATTTACAACGTGACGCATCTAGGGAGATGCGTCATGTTGTAAATCCCTGCGTCAAATTATACATGTGTCAGGTATAATGTATGCAGGGTGGGTGTTCCCATGCTGGAAAGCCTCATAGAAGTGATGCAGTGATATCTACAAGATTTCACTGTGCCACTTCTAGGACGCCACTGCGTCAAAACCTTACAGCTGCTTGAAGCAGGCATAAGGAGTGACGCAGTGTAGTGAGAATAGGCCTCAATACGCATTGCTGGAGTTGTGTCGTTCTTGCAACACAACGCCAGCAATGCGTGACTTTTGCACCAACAGATGCGTCAGAATTTCTGACACATCTGTCAACCCTTGCACCATGGTGCGCCGTATTGTAAATATGGCGCATCCATGGTGGCGCAAGATTTTTGCATGCTGGTGCAGGGAAACTGGCACATCTCCACAGATGTGTCAGTTTCTTGTAAATCTGCCCCTTAGTTCTGTATTTGACGGGACTGCAGTAGACCTTATTCCTCAAGAACTTCAAGTGAGCAGAAAGACATTGAGCTCAAAGACATCCATTTTGTGGGCCACCATGATCATGCCCAGCCTCTAATTATGCTTGGAGACATCTGAACATTTAAAATCAACACGTTTTTTAAAATAGTAAAATCACAAATCCTGAAATCATTCTAATTGTGAGCCACCTTAAGGTTAAAAGGGAGCTTGAATTCAGGGAAACGGGTGATCTCTGTGTCCCCTTGTTATCGGCCTCAGCCCATGCTCCCCAGACAGGAAGTGACACTGAGAATGACACTTACACAGAGAAACTTCTGACTTGCTCTAGGGACAAGAAGTGAGCTGCATAGGTAATCTACTGCTCGCCAGGCACCACCTGCAAGTTGTTTGGTGTCTTTGCTGTCTTTGCTGCATGGAACATGGCCAACTTTGTGTTTGATGATATGTAGATGCAACGAATTATTTTCCTATGCATTTATGTGTCGAACCAAACCAGATTACGAGTTTTGTCTGAAAGGGCAATTTATAAAATATTTAAGCCAGACAATTCACACTGATCTCCATTGTAATGTGACTGTAATTTGCCATGTAAAAATGATTACCTTTAGATTCTATCGGTGAAAAGCCCCATGCATTTTCAAGGGCTTACATTCTGACCGAATTACAGCTGTTTCATTCTAACCGTTGGTTCACCCTTCTTGTGGAGCCTCACAGTGTGTTTTTCAGAGAGAACCTGACGTTTGTGAGCCCTTTTGAGGCCCTCCACATGTTTTTTTGTTGATCCAAAGCAGAGCACGTGTCTTTCCTGGAATGTAATGAACCTAAAACTTTGCCCTCATCTTCAATAGATGTTGGCAACAGTCCCATCACCAGATTAGGAGTCAACTTATCTTTGCTAGCATAGTCTACAAAATTTCTCTATGAAGCAAAACATTCATATCCATGTAGCTCCTGTCGTTTTACTTTCACATCAACACGTGGTGAGTTGTGACATGAGGCATATTTGTGACTGATGTTGTGTTTGTATCCCATATGGCTCTGGTAGAGGTCTTTGTTGGAGGTGTTCCTTTCTGAAAACATGATGAGTGCAACACAAACAGAAAGATCATCTACTTCTTTTATTTCTACCTCCAGTAGCATCTACTTGCAGAGCAAGTCAAGCCAATCTGGGAGGGTCTCTGGAGTCCACATTGAGCCCATACCTTGCTTGAACAGTGCCAGAAATCAAAGAACTGACCAATTCTAAAATCAAATGTTATAGGTAGTGTAGAGGACTCATGTCAGCTGTCCCCTGAATGGACCCTATTTACAAGCTGTAGGGTTCAAGCCTTTGTTGGATGTTAGGGATCTGCTCAAAGATTCAGCTTGTTAATATTGATGATGATGTACACAATGATACATGTGTGCGTAAAAACGAAAACAAATCACTGATCTCGAAATCACATGAGATGAACTCTGCATCAACCCAGAGTCAGAAATACTAGGCCCGGCAAGCCTGCAAACTAAAGCTGAGTCAACTGATCCTAGGTGGGGTGGCATGTAACCAGCAGAACAAACGCTTGAACAGGAAAAACAAAAATTAGTCCCACACATAGGCAGCAACACCACAATGATCTGGGGAGATTGGCCCCAATAAAACTCACATGGCCGGAGTGGCACCCATTTCCAAAATATTAGAAAGTTAGATGTTACCTGGTTGACCCTGCCAGTTACCTGGTTGATCCTCCCAGTAGCATATGCTTGTCTCAAAGACTAAGGGCCAGATGTTTGAAGTTCAAATGGGTTCGCAAACGCAGAAATTCGCAAAATGGTATGTATGTAGCAAATTTCAGTGCAAAATAAGGAATCGCAAATTTGCGATTCCTTATTTTGCGATTGCATTTAAGGAATCGCAAAATTTGCGATTCCTTAAATGCAATGTATGATGCAAAAAAAATTGCTAATTGTCCCTAAGGAATCGCAAATTACCACCAACTTCAAGTTGGTGGTAATTTGCAAATTTCTTGAAAAATGCCAATTTTGGCATTTTTCAAAGTGCCATGTGATGCACATACATGCCCTTAGGGCATGTATGTGCACCACATGTGCACCCATGCTTATTTCAGGGGTGCAACAGGGTGTCCTTTGGACACCCCTGCACCCTTAAAATTATTCTCAATTTGCGATTAGGAAATAGCGAATCGCAAATTGAGAATAATTTCACATTCATTCCTATGGGCCTCCTGGCCCATAGCAATGAATGGGAAATTAGTCCTTAATTGCGATTAGCAATTTGCTAATCGCAATTAAGGAATTTTAAGAAATCGCAAAAAAATAGAGAATTTCTACATACATACCATTTTGCAATTCTCAAATAGCGATTCCTTAAAAATCGCTATTTGAGAATCGCAAAAGTGTATCTTGATACATCTGACCCCTAGCCATGCACGTGTAAGTACACACGGCTGGTACAGTGAAACTGTGAATGGCTCATTAAATCAGTTATGGTTCCTTTGATCGCTCCATCTGTTACTTGGATAACTGTGGTAATTCTAGAGCTAATACATGCTGACGAGCGCTGACCTCCCGGGGCGCGTGCATTTATCAGACCAAGACCAATCCGGGCTCGCTCGGCCGCTAATTGTTAATTTGCATCTAACAATAGTCGGTAGATGCAACGTCATAAAAATGACTTTTTTCCCAAAGCTACTTTATTTCTTTAGAACCATTCCCCTTGAGTTTAATAATAACATTTTGCATTTATTCGAACACATTTTTTGTCAATTTATTTGGGCTTATTCACAGCCTAGGAGAGCATATAAACTACTCTCTCTACCTAAGGAAAGAGGGGGTTGGGCGTTGCCAAACATAAAGCTATACTATTGGGCAACAGTCTTACAGTATAGCACGCTCCTATTGCATGAAGTTCCTGACCCGGACCCACCAGGACTACCATGTCCATACACATTACTCTTGGGGGAAGTAATATGGGATGTCTATGGAGATAGCTTGACTTTGGATATTATAAACAAGTCTGGTTTAAGACTTTAATAAATGCATACTGGGTATTTACCAATGTTCGAAGAACTTTTGGGCTGGGTAGACTAAATCATTACACCCCCATTAAAAATACCCCAAATCTGCCATCAATCTTTGGAAACTCATACTTACATGAATGGTATAAAGCAGGAATAACTAAATTGGTGGATCTAATAACCCCAGCCGGGGTACGGCCCTTTGATGAGCTAAAGGACCAATTTGATTTAAATGAGAAGCAGATTTTCTTGTATTGTGCAGTTAAGAAGTTTCTTTTAGACAAGGACAAGGGAACCCAAAGGTAATTTGGTAGGGACCTTGGGTAGCATCATATTATAGAGAACAGTGGTCCCTATTCTAAAAGAATAAGCAAGGGGAGATAATCATACACTAAATAGAAAGTATGACTTTTGTCCAGCCGGACAAGAATTTATTTTCATAATATTTTTCAATAAGTAGCGTTTAAGAAACAATCAATAACAAGTGGGCACAGCCGTGACCCACAAAACATAAGACAAAACAACGAAAGGGATTGGCCAAAAGGCAAGCCAAAATGGGTCTGTATACTTGTACTCAGTTTACACAGACATATATCAACTTTTAAACCCCATTGCACACTCTAATACAGCTTAATCATGGTGCATAAGGTGTATCAGTGTCGACTACGTTTCAATGCCATTATTAAATACCAGGCATCATCTTCAGGACAATAGAATTATACATTGTAGTCTTGACAGTAATATGTTGCGCCTTTTTATGTTACTTTTACATTTTAAAGGACATGGGAAAAAGGTAAGATACACACAGGGAGAAAAGAGGGAGAAAAAGGTGTAAAGCATATTTAGAAAAATAAGCTAGGCATGTTTTCAGCATAGAATCGGTGACATTTGTGAATAAACCGGCGATTTTTATGGTTATTGCTGTGCCAATTTCATGCTCGGGTGATATAGATATGAGAATCATGTCAGAACCACGTAAAGACTGTATCGGTGTTTATACATAGTTTTCTCAAGTATAAAGCACGTGACCCAGTCCTGTAGGTTGAGCGGGTTGGTCCGGACTAGGTTCGTGAGGACGGGTTTCATCATAATCACATGCTTACACAAAATTTAAAAACGGTGCAGTACATAGCAGTGAGGGGTGATTGGAAAACCGGGTATTCATTTAGGCCGCGTGTGGTTTAAAAACGGCGCAGTGCGTACTAATAAATAAAGTGCAGTGTGGACGGGGATTTACCTTTGGCAGGAGATATAAACAAGTCTCACGTAATTCTGTGAGGCGCGCAGGCCTTCACAATTGAGTTATTAAGGGTTGTTCGGCCAGCAGTCAGGGTATATCTGTGGGTGAAATTCCAAGTTTATAAGGAGTCTAGGTTGGAGTACAGTGGTGGGTGGAATAAAAAGAGCACATATTTACTAGTTCCACTAAATACATCTCAGAGCATCCCTGCGCAATCGCGTGTGTTGGACTCCAGCCGGTGGGAAATGCACAATCGCATTATCTGAGAACAGAATTGTGAATAGGGTTTAGGCGGGAAGGCCAGGCTGAGACAGTAGTTGGGGATAAAAGAGTTTAGGTGTGAGCACTTACTGTGGTAGTGGTGAGCCAGATTGCTTCATCTACTTCCGTATATCCCCAGAGACTGGCAAATGCCGATTACGGGCTCAGTATATAGTTCAAAGCAGTACTATCACCAGAAAGCAAAGAAGGACTAAGAAATCTCAAGGCAGCACTATCACCAGAGAGCGATGAGGGACTAAGGAATTAAGATGGAAAAGTGGCAGCCATCTTAAGGTGGTGTGAAAATAGTCTAGTCAGTGCAGATGGGGTGAAATAAAAGCATGCAAGGTGACACAGCATGTGACTTAATTACATGTTATAGTAAGAATTTACAGAACACATTTTATAATAAGGAGGTCCAATCCTCAAGACGGCTGAGGCCACTGTGAATGCTGTTGGTCCTTAAAATCCAGTGTAGTTCCTCTTTGTTAAGTAGTTGCGATATGTCAGCCCCTCGTGGAGGCGGTTTGATCAATGTTATTACTGTCCATTTGAGGTCATTCTCAGTGTGTCCTTTGTCTGTAAAGTTATCCACCAGGGGGGCATTAGCAGTTTTGCAGCGAATCCTGCTGCAATGCTGTCCGATCCTGAGTTTGATTTTGTGGCTTGTTTGACCTACGTAGATCATCATGCAAGGGCAAAAAATAGCGTACACTACATTTGCTGAGTTACAATTTGAAAAATACTTTCTCTCAAATTTGATGGTTCCATACTCGAAGGTTTTTCCTTCAACATTGTAATTACAACATACGCAGCTGCCACATTTAGCATGCCCTGTCAAGGTTGGTAGGCCCCATGCATCATTGAGTGTGGTTTTCAAGGTTGATTGAGGGAGAGATGCCCGGACAAGATGATCTTTTATGTTTTTAGCCCGTTTAAAAGCGAACAGTGGACGTTCAAGGTTCAGTTGTCCTGCATTCAGCACAGGCCAATGCTTTACCACACTCTTTCTTATTGCATTAGATGCTGGAGAGAATGTAGTGACACAAATGAGACGCTCCTGCATTTTCTTGGGCTTGGGTTCTAGAAGAGTTTCTCTTGGGCAGTACCATGGGCGTTTAAGTGAGGGTCGCAGGAGTTTGCGGGGGTAGCCTCTTGCTCTGAGCTTATTGCTAAGCGTCTTGGCCTCGCTGAAGTAGTCCTCTTTAAAGTAACAATTCCTCCTTATGCGAAGGAACTGGGAAAAAGGGAGAGAATCTCTCAATGCGCGTGGGTGGTGACTGCTTTAGGTAAATATGGTGTTCCGCTCAGTCGGTTTGCGTTGTAGACTGGTGGTAAGACGGCCCTCCGTGTGTTTTATCACTAGATCTAAGAAGGGAAGTGATTCTTTGCTAGTGGAGAGTGTGTAGTTTAGGCCTCCACTGTTATTGTTGAGCCAGTGATGGAATTGTTTCAGGCCATCAGAGGAATCATTCCACAGTAGGAAAATATCGTCTATGTACCGTTTCCACAAGGCAATGCCATTGTGGAAAGGGTTAGACGTGTCAAGAATACAAGATGTCTCAAGGTGGTCCATATAGAGAATGGCCAGATTGGGAGCAAAAACAGCTCCCATTGATGTGCCGCGCACTTGGCCATAGAACTGCCCTTCAAAAAGGAAAAAATTCTTTGTCAGACATATCTCCAATAGTTGGAGAATAAAAACAGAGGGAACATTATGTGGGTGTGGACGTGTTTCCAACACTTTCTCAATGACACAGAGGGATTCATATTGGGGAATGTTGGTATATAATGATTCCACATCCAGCGTGCACATGGTGCTGAATGTGGGATCGAATGGGAGGTCCTCAATAAGATTAATCATGTCCATACTGTCTTTTATGTAACAGATGGTGCCAGGGACAAATTATTGTTTGATGAAATAGTCTATGTAGTGTCCAAGGGGTTCCAGGACAGAACCACACCCAAGACGATGGGCCTGCTGGGTGGGGATTCTGAGTTCTTAGGAATCTTGGGAAGACAGTAGATTACTGGAATGAGTTGGGCCTTGGTGTTAAGGAATTCGTATTCTTTTTTTGATAGGAAACCTGAATCTAGGGCTTCCGTGATGACTTGAGAAATAAGTTTCTGAATCTCACTGGTCGGGTTGCGGGGTAATTCACAATAATGCTCAGTATTACTGAGTTGTCGTAGGATTTCTTTTTTATATAGGTCAAGATCTTGGATGACGATCCCTCCTCCCTTATCCGCCGGTTTTATGACGAGGGAATGGTTGTTTTTTAGAGAGGACAAGGCATTTTTCTCATGGATGGTAATGTTATAAGGCACAAATGAGCTCTTATTTTCAAGATCTGCAAGGTCTTTTAAGACTAATTTTTCAAAAGTGGGGATTTCAGGAGGTATCATACCTGCAGTAGGGGAGAATTTAGACGGTGGTTTGAAAGGGGTATTGTAGTGTTTAGTTGGAGAGGGGTTTAGAATGAAAAAACTATGTAGACGTATTTTCCTAGAAAATCTTAGAAGTTCGGTCTAAGCATCCAAGAAATTGGGACTTATTGTAGGCACAAATGATAGGCCTTTATTGAGCAGTGAGACTTCATCAGCCGATAAAGAATGTTCAGTGAGATTAAAAATTGGTAAAAGACCTTCTTCTACGCCCGGTATCTTATAGTTTTCTGTAGGATCAGATGCTACTACCAGCGATAGTGCTGGCGGCGAGTGAACCGCTCGCCCGGGGGGTTGGGCCATCTCGATGGTTGTTTGCCTCTTGCCACCCCTGGGGGGTCCGGTTGGCCTCGTCCCCTTCCTAAAAAATTCCTGTGAGAGGGACCTGGGCTATCGTGTTGGTCAGAATTATCTGATGAGTCAGCCGAGCTGTCAGTGAACCCCACAAAATTTTGTTTTTTGTTGTACCTGCCCCAAGGCCTCTGGTTTTGTGGGCCACTGTAGGAGTGGTTTGTATAGTAGTCTTTAGCGAGCTACGGGTACGCTCTTTCCTGAGAAAAGCCTTTTATATCTTTTCTAACTTTTGTAGTCTTTTTGTCGAGTTCAATTTTATGAAAACCCTCAACAGTTTTTTGTATTCTGTCCAAAAGTTTTTTGCTTCAGGGGTGGTATTTTTGTCTGTGATTTTTTTTTCTAAATCAGAAATCTCGGTGTTTAGAATAGAAGAATAGAAGGAGTGGAGTTTGATGACTCTGAACAGTGGATGGTGACCCTCGATGTCACCTCCCTGTATACCCAGATCCCCCAGGACGAAGCGCTTGAAGTGATTGAGCTGTATCTAGACAAAAGATTAAGACCCCATAGAGTCTCCCCTGAATTCATTCTACAATTGGCTGAAGTAGCCCTCCGAAAAAACTATTTTAAATTTGAAAACGAGTTCTACCTCCAAACAAAAGGGACTGCAATGGGATGTCCCTTTGCACCGGAGATGGCCGTTCTGTATATGGCCCAATATGAGGACAGATTTATCTTCAATGACAACCCCTTCTCGAGTAATATCAAGCAGTGGCTCCGATATATTGATGACGTCTGGTGCCTGTGGTCTGGCCCCGAGGAGGTCCTTGAGAACTTCTTCGGGTGGCTTAACTGCAGGCATCCAGACATCAAATTTAGTTACACAAAAAGTAAAGAAAGACTGACATTTTTAGACGTGGAAGTGGTCCCTAAAGAGGGACTTCTAACAGTAACATTGCACCAAAAAGCAACTGATAAAAACTCTATTTTACACTACAACAGCGCCCACCCAAGAAGTTTGAAGGATAATTTGCCCTATGGGCAATTGCTACGAATCCGTAGGAATTGTTCTGAAAAAAAGGATTATGAATACCATTTAAACAATTTTTGCCAACAGATGTCAGTAAGAGGGTACCCGAAAAAAATGCTGAAACACGCAAAAAAAAGAGCATGGTCGACACCGCGTGAAACATTGCTACAAAAAAAGACTAAACCCTCATTGGAGAGACTAGTTTGCGTTTCAATCTTTGGACCAAATACAAACAAGTTCAAACAGATTGTCCTAAAAAATTGGCATTTGCTTGAGAACTTAGATTGTGGTTTCCCTAGACCTTTATTTGCTATGAAAAGGAATAGGAGTATTGGTCAGGAAATTGTGCGATCTGATGTTTCCTTGAAAGAAACCAGAACTGATTTACGCAGCCAGTTGGGACTCAAACCAATTGAGGGACACCATAAATGTAGGAACTGTGTCACATGCGACTCCACAATTGAAGGAAAGGTCTTTGTCCATAAAGAGGTGAAATGGAAACACACTACATTCAGCAATTGCAAAACCAAGAGGGTTGTATACGCTATAATTTGCCTTCGTGGCAAATTATATATAGGGAAGACATCACAGCAGGTCAACCAAAGAATAACGCAACACCGGTCTAGAATTAAGAAAAAGGTGTTGACCGCGCCATTAGTTGAGCATTTTGTAAGTGCAGGTCACTCAGAAAAGGACCTCAAGTGGACTGTGTTAATGGTCCTGAATGCATCCAAAAGAGTAACTGATGTAGAATCGCTGTTGTTGCAAAAAGAAGCCTATTTAATTATGAATTTTAATAGCGCACAAACAGGGTTGAACGAAATGACTGAAATTTCCAGAATTTAAAAAACTGGTTTAGTGTCCATGCAGTCTGTCTGTCCGCCAAAACGTTAGGCTACACACTTGATTGATTTTGAGGTTTTGAGACCTTTGTGTAGAAATATTCAGCCCTTGCAATTCATTCCTCCACCACAAATGTCCCCAAGGTTTATTATGTGAGGTACATTAAAGTTCCGCCCCCCTCCCAGTGGTAAACCACAATCTCCAACAGCCACCTCGATTTCCCGAATAACAAGCGTGCCATGTCACGTGGTGGTACTATGAACTACAAGTCCCAGCAACGCCCGATTAGTCGTTTGGCGTCCACACCCTTGCGACGCTTGTTCACAATGCGCGCACGAAGGTGAAAGAGGCGAGAGTAGCGGAGTTTGAATTATTGCACAGGCGAAGGTAAGGGAAGCCCGAATCTACGTAAACATGATGAGTTACTCGGGTGCCTAGCAGGCCAGACTAAACGGTATGTTCGCCGTTTTAGGAAACGAAGCCGCTGAGAGGTCTTGGCAGTTAGAAAAGGAAGCAGGCGGAAATACAGACATGAACGCCGTCAGGTAGGAGGTATATTCTTCCCTCCCGATTGACTAAACGTGTAGTTTGATAAACATTGGAAACTTACCAGGGCCGGTCCTTTTTGTTTTCAAAACAGAACGTGACACCAGAAAATATTTCCCGAGCTGCTAAAAAGCATCCAGGTATGTTTACGATCCATCCATAGAAGGACTAACTGCAGGGTTTACATGATTCCCTTTCCTAAAGACGAACTTTACTGATTTCAGATTGCGGAATCAGATTGAGTGTGTATGCCCATCGCCCATAATTAGAAAGAAAGAAGGATTCAACAGTTTTGTGCCACATTGGCAGGTATGTATGTAGAAACGCCAAAGGTGATAGTGGATTGAACTCAAGGTGATAGCACTCATGAGTGACAGGTGTCTTAAATTTTGGCCATAGACAAAAGCCAATGTGGGAGATTGAGATGCCCTGATGAGAGCCCACAGATACGTCAGAGAGGCTCGAAACGCGTCGGCTAGCAGCTATTGATCTAGCTGGATGAAATAAAGCATCAAATTCTATCTAGCTTGATGAAATTGAGTACCGCGATCTAGAAATAGAATAATTTTTTGTTCTATGAAGTGTGGAAGATATTTCTTTCTTATATTTGAACAAAAAGAGTAGAATAATTGCTCTACATTGGTTTGTTTATATGTTGATATAATTAAGTATATAACTGTTTCAAGAATTGATGTAAAATTATTTTTCATTGTTTGTTTGTATTTGGTATGTAATAATTGTGTATTTTTATATGTAGTAATTTTATATGTAGTAATTGTGATACATGTGTAGAAAACCTTTTGTGTTCCACTGTTAAGGTCAAAGTCCTTTACTTCCAAAAAAAAGAGTAGAAAATAAACAGGTTATAAATAACCCGATCACTAAAGGAATATAGTGTGGTCTGTTTAAGAGTAACAATTAGGAGTGACAAGGATACCAAGTATTTCATTGTTTATACTATGGTATTTAATAATGGCATCAAAACGACGTCGACACTGATACACCTTATGCACCATGATTAAGCTGTATTAGAGTGTGCAATGGTGGTTAAAAGTTGATATATGTCTGTGTAAACTGAGTACAAGTATACAGACCCATTTTGGCTTGCCTTTTGGCCAATCCCTTTCATTGTTTTGTCTTGTGTTTTGTGGGTCACGGCTGTGCCCACTTGTTATTGATTGTTTCTTAAACGCTACTTATTGAAAAATATTATGAAAATAAATTCTTGTCCGGCTGGACAAAAGTCATACTTTCTATTTAGTGTATGATTATCTCCCCATGCTTATTCTTTTAGGTTAAGAATTTTCTAGCACATAAAACTGGCGGGCTTGCAGGTTTTATACGGCTAGATTTCATAGTCAAAATACAGGAACATAACACACCCTGGGGATCTATTCAATTTTAAATGCTAAAATGCCAGATGATCTAGAGAAATATGATGCAAAATGGCAACTGAAGTTGAATACCTGTCAAGAAATAAGTTTCTGAATCTCACTGGTCGGGTTGCGGGGTAATTCACAATAATGCTCAGTATTACTGAGTTGTCGTAGGATTTCTTTTTTATATAGGTCAAGATCTTGGATGACGATCCCTCCTCCCTTATCCGCCGGTTTTATGACGAGGGAATGGTTGTTTTTTAGAGAGGACAAGGCATTTTTCTCATGGATGGTAATGTTATAAGGCACAAATGATCTCTTATTTTCAAGATCTGCAAGGTCTTTTAAGACGAATTTTTCAAAAGTGGGGATTTCAGGAGGTATCATACCTGCAGTAGGGGAGAATTTAGACGGTGGTTTGAAAGGGGTATTGTAGTGTTTAGTTGGAGAGGGGTTTAGAATGAAAAAACTATGTAGACGTATTTTCCTAGAAAATCTTAGAAGTTCGGTCTAAGCATCCAAGAAATTGGGACTTATTGTAGGCACAAATGATAGGCCTTTATTGAGCAGTGAGACTTCATCAGCCGATAAAGAATGTTCAGTGAGATTAAAAATTGGTAAAAGACCTTCTTCTACGCCCGGTATCTTATAGTTTTCTGTAGGATCAGATGCTACTACCAGCGATAGTGCTGGCGGCGAGTGAACCGCTCGCCCGGGGGGTTGGGCCATCTCGATGGTTGTTTGCCTCTTGCCACCCCTGGGGGGTCCGGTTGGCCTCGTCCCCTTCCTAAAAAATTCCTGTGAGAGGGACCTGGGCTATCGTGTTGGTCAGAATTATCTGATGAGTCAGCCGAGCTGTCAGTGAACCCCACAAAATTTTGTTTTTTGTTGTACCTGCCCCAAGGCCTCTGGTTTTGTGGGCCACTGTAGGAGTGGTTTGTATAGTAGTCTTTAGCGAGCTACGGGTACGCTCTTTCCTGAGAAAAGCCTTTTATATCTTTTCTAACTTTTGTAGTCTTTTTGTCGAGTTCAATTTTATGAAAACCCTCAACAGTTTTTTGTATTCTGTCCAAAAGTTTTTTGCTTCAGGGGTGGTATTTTTGTCTGTGATTTTTTTTTCTAAATCAGAAATCTCGGTGTTTAGAATAGAAGAATAGAAGGAGTGGAGTTTGATGACTCTGAACAGTGGATGGTGACCCTCGATGTCACCTCCCTGTATACCCAGATCCCCCAGGACGAAGCGCTTGAAGTGATTGAGCTGTATCTAGACAAAAGATTAGGACCCCATAGAGTCTCCCCTGAATTCATTCTACAATTGGCTGAAGTAGCCCTCCGAAAAAACTATTTTAAATTTGAAAACGAGTTCTACCTCCAAACAAAAGGGACTGCAATGGGATGTCCCTTTGCACCGGAGATGGCCGTTCTGTATATGGCCCAATATGAGGACAGATTTATCTTCAATGACAACCCCTTCTCGAGTAATATCAAGCAGTGGCTCCGATATATTGATGACGTCTGGTGCCTGTGGTCTGGCCCCGAGGAGGTCCTTGAGAACTTCTTCGGGTGGCTTAACTGCAGGCATCCAGACATCAAATTTAGTTACACAAAAAGTAAAGAAAGACTGACATTTTTAGACGTGGAAGTGGTCCCTAAAGAGGGACTTCTAACAGTAACATTGCACCAAAAAGCAACTGATAAAAACTCTATTTTACACTACAACAGCGCCCACCCAAGAAGTTTGAAGGATAATTTGCCCTATGGGCAATTGCTACGAATCCGTAGGAATTGTTCTGAAAAAAAGGATTATGAATACCATTTAAACAATTTTTGCCAACAGATGTCAGTAAGAGGGTACCCGAAAAAAATGCTGAAACACGCAAAAAAAAGAGCATGGTCGACACCGCGTGAAACATTGCTACAAAAAAAGACTAAACCCTCATTGGAGAGACTAGTTTGCGTTTCAATCTTTGGACCAAATACAAACAAGTTCAAACAGATTGTCCTAAAAAATTGGCATTTGCTTGAGAACTTAGATTGTGGTTTCCCTAGACCTTTATTTGCTATGAAAAGGAATAGGAGTATTGGTCAGGAAATTGTGCGATCTGATGTTTCCTTGAAAGAAACCAGAACTGATTTACGCAGCCAGTTGGGACTCAAACCAATTGAGGGACACCATAAATGTAGGAACTGTGTCACATGCGACTCCACAATTGAAGGAAAGGTCTTTGTCCATAAAGAGGTGAAATCGAAACACACTACATTCAGCAATTGCAAAACCAAGAGGGTTGTATACACTATAATTTGCCTTCGTGGCAAATTATATATAGGGAAGACATCACAGCAGGTCAACCAAAGAATAACGCAACACCGGTCTAGAATTAAGAAAAAGGTGTTGACCGCGCCATTAGTTGAGCATTTTGTAAGTGCAGGTCACTCAGAAAAGGACCTCAAGTGGACTGTGTTAATGGTCCTGAATGCATCCAAAAGAGTAACTGATGTAGAATCGCTGTTGTTGCAAAAAGAAGCCTATTTAATTATGAATTTTAATAGCGCACAAACAGGGTTGAACGAAATGACTGAAATTTCCAGAATTTAAAAAACTGGTTTAGTGTCCATGCAGTCTGTCTGTCCGCCAAAACGTTAGGCTACACACTTGATTGATTTTGAGGTTTTGAGACCTTTGTGTAGAAATATTCAGCCCTTGCAATTCATTCCTCCACCACAAATGTCCCCAAGGTTTATTATGTGAGGTACATTAAAGTTCCGCCCCCCTCCCAGTGGTAAACCACAATCTCCAACAGCCACCTCGATTTCCCGAATAACAAGCGTGCCATGTCACGTGGTGGTACAATGAACTACAAGTCCCAGCAACGCCCGATTAGTCGTTTGGCGTCCACACCCTTGCGACGCTTGTTCACAATGCGCGCACGAAGGTGAAAGAGGCGAGAGTAGCGGAGTTTGAATTATTGCACAGGCGAAGGTAAGGGAAGCCCGAATCTACGTAAACATGATGAGTTACTCGGGTGCCTAGCAGGCCAGACTAAACGGTATGTTCGCCGTTTTAGGAAACGAAGCCGCTGAGAGGTCTTGGCAGTTAGAAAAGGAAGCAGGCGGAAATACAGACATGAACGCCGTCAGGTAGGAGGTATATTCTTCCCTCCCGATTGACTAAACGTGTAGTTTGATAAACATTGGAAACTTACCAGGGCCGGTCCTTTTTGTTTTCAAAACAGAACGTGACACCAGAAAATATTTCCCGAGCTGCTAAAAAGCATCCAGGTATGTTTACGATCCATCCATAGAAGGACTAACTGCAGGGTTTACATGATTCCCTTTCCTAAAGACGAACTTTACTGATTTCAGATTGCGGAATCAGATTGAGTGTGTATGCCCATCGCCCATAATTAGAAAGAAAGAAGGATTCAACAGTTTTGTGCCACATTGGCAGGTATGTATGTAGAAACGCCAAAGGTGATAGTGGATTGAACTCAAGGTGATAGCACTCATGAGTGACAGGTGTCTTAAATTTTGGCCATAGACAAAAGCCAATGTGGGAGATTGAGATGCCCTGATGAGAGCCCACAGATACGTCAGAGAGGCTCGAAACGCGTCGGCTAGCAGCTATTGATCTAGCTGGATGAAATAAAGCATCAAATTCTATCTAGCTTGATGAAATTGAGTACCGCGATCTAGAAATAGAATAATTTTTTGTTCTATGAAGTGTGGAAGATATTTCTTTCTTATATTTGAACAAAAAGAGTAGAATAATTGCTCTACATTGGTTTGTTTATATGTTGATATAATTAAGTATATAACTGTTTCAAGAATTGATGTAAAATTATTTTTCATTGTTTGTTTGTATTTGGTATGTAATAATTGTGTATTTTTATATGTAGTAATTTTATATGTAGTAATTGTGATACATGTGTAGAAAACCTTTTGTGTTCTACTGTTAAGGTCAAAGTCCTTTACTTCCAAAAAAAAGAGTAGAAAATAAACAGGTTATAAATAACCCGATCACTAAAGGAATATAGTGTGGTCTGTTTAAGAGTAACAATTAGGAGTGACAAGGATACCAAGTATTTCATTGTTTATACTATGGTATTTAATAATGGCATCAAAACGACGTCGACACTGATACACCTTATGCACCATGATTAAGCTGTATTAGAGTGTGCAATGGTGGTTAAAAGTTGATATATGTCTGTGTAAACTGAGTACAAGTATACAGACCCATTTTGGCTTGCCTTTTGGCCAATCCCTTTCATTGTTTTGTCTTGTGTTTTGTGGGTCACGGCTGTGCCCACTTGTTATTGATTGTTTCTTAAACGCTACTTATTGAAAAATATTATGAAAATAAATTCTTGTCCGGCTGGACAAAAGTCATACTTTCTATTTAGTGTATGATTATCTCCCCTTGCTTATTCTTTTAGGTTAAGAATTTTCTAGCACATAAAACTGGCGGGCTTGCAGGTTTTATACGGCTAGATTTCATAGTCAAAATACAGGAACATAACACACCCTGGGGATCTATTCAATTTTAAATGCTAAAATGCCAGATGATCTAGAGAAATATGATGCAAAATGGCAACTGAAGTTGAATACCTGTCAAGAAATAAGTTTCTGAATCTCACTGGTCGGGTTGCGGGGTAATTCACAATAATGCTCAGTATTACTGAGTTGTCGTAGGATTTCTTTTTTATATAGGTCAAGATCTTGGATGACGATCCCTCCTCCCTTATCCGCCGGTTTTATGACGAGGGAATGGTTGTTTTTTAGAGAGGACAAGGCATTTTTCTCATGGATGGTAATGTTATAAGGCACAAATGATCTCTTATTTTCAAGATCTGCAAGGTCTTTTAAGACTAATTTTTCAAAAGTGGGGATTTCAGGAGGTATCATACCTGCAGTAGGGGAGAATTTAGACGGTGGTTTGAAAGGGGTATTGTAGTGTTTAGTTGGAGAGGGGTTTAGAATGAAAAAACTATGTAGACGTATTTTCCTAGAAAATCTTAGAAGTTCGGTCTAAGCATCCAAGAAATTGGGACTTATTGTAGGCACAAATGATAGGCCTTTATTGAGCAGTGAGACTTCATCAGCCGATAAAGAATGTTCAGTGAGATTAAAAATTGGTAAAAGACCTTCTTCTACGCCCGGTATCTTATAGTTTTCTGTAGGATCAGATGCTACTACCAGCGATAGTGCTGGCGGCGAGTGAACCGCTCGCCCGGGGGGTTGGGCCATCTCGATGGTTGTTTGCCTCTTGCCACCCCTGGGGGGTCCGGTTGGCCTCGTCCCCTTCCTAAAAAATTCCTGTGAGAGGGACCTGGGCTATCGTGTTGGTCAGAATTATCTGATGAGTCAGCCGACTGTCAGTGAACCCCACAAAATTTTGTTTTTTGTTGTACCTGCCCCAAGGCCTCTGGTTTTGTGGGCCACTGTAGGAGTGGTTTGTATAGTAGTCTTTAGCGAGCTACGGGTACGCTCTTTCCTGAGAAAAGCCTTTTATATCTTTTCTAACTTTTGTAGTCTTTTTGTCGAGTTCAATTTTATGAAAACCCTCAACAGTTTTTTGTATTCTGTCCAAAAGTTTTTTGCTTCAGGGGTGGTATTTTTGTCTGTGATTTTTTTTTCTAAATCAGAAATCTCGGTGTTTAGAATAGAAGAATAGAAGGAGTGGAGTTTGATGACTCTGAACAGTGGATGGTGACCCTCGATGTCACCTCCCTGTATACCCAGATCCCCCAGGACGAAGCGCTTGAAGTGATTGAGCTGTATCTAGACAAAAGATTAAGACCCCATAGAGTCTCCCCTGAATTCATTCTACAATTGGCTGAAGTAGCCCTCCGAAAAAACTATTTTAAATTTGAAAACGAGTTCTACCTCCAAACAAAAGGGACTGCAATGGGATGTCCCTTTGCACCGGAGATGGCCGTTCTGTATATGGCCCAATATGAGGACAGATTTATCTTCAATGACAACCCCTTCTCGAGTAATATCAAGCAGTGGCTCCGATATATTGATGACGTCTGGTGCCTGTGGTCTGGCCCCGAGGAGGTCCTTGAGAACTTCTTCGGGTGGCTTAACTGCAGGCATCCAGACATCAAATTTAGTTACACAAAAAGTAAAGAAAGACTGACATTTTTAGACGTGGAAGTGGTCCCTAAAGAGGGACTTCTAACAGTAACATTGCACCAAAAAGCAACTGATAAAAACTCTATTTTACACTACAACAGCGCCCACCCAAGAAGTTTGAAGGATAATTTGCCCTATGGGCAATTGCTACGAATCCGTAGGAATTGTTCTGAAAAAAAGGATTATGAATACCATTTAAACAATTTTTGCCAACAGATGTCAGTAAGAGGGTACCCGAAAAAAATGCTGAAACACGCAAAAAAAAGAGCATGGTCGACACCGCGTGAAACATTGCTACAAAAAAAGACTAAACCCTCATTGGAGAGACTAGTTTGCGTTTCAATCTTTGGACCAAATACAAACAAGTTCAAACAGATTGTCCTAAAAAATTGGCATTTGCTTGAGAACTTAGATTGTGGTTTCCCTAGACCTTTATTTGCTATGAAAAGGAATAGGAGTATTGGTCAGGAAATTGTGCGATCTGATGTTTCCTTGAAAGAAACCAGAACTGATTTACGCAGCCAGTTGGGACTCAAACCAATTGAGGGACACCATAAATGTAGGAACTGTGTCACATGCGACTCCACAATTGAAGGAAAGGTCTTTGTCCATAAAGAGGTGAAATCGAAACACACTACATTCAGCAATTGCAAAACCAAGAGGGTTGTATACACTATAATTTGCCTTCGTGGCAAATTATATATAGGGAAGACATCACAGCAGGTCAACCAAAGAATAACGCAACACCGGTCTAGAATTAAGAAAAAGGTGTTGACCGCGCCATTAGTTGAGCATTTTGTAAGTGCAGGTCACTCAGAAAAGGACCTCAAGTGGACTGTGTTAATGGTCCTGAATGCATCCAAAAGAGTAACTGATGTAGAATCGCTGTTGTTGCAAAAAGAAGCCTATTTAATTATGAATTTTAATAGCGCACAAACAGGGTTGAACGAAATGACTGAAATTTCCAGAATTTAAAAAACTGGTTTAGTGTCCATGCAGTCTGTCTGTCCGCCAAAACGTTAGGCTACACACTTGATTGATTTTGAGGTTTTGAGACCTTTGTGTAGAAATATTCAGCCCTTGCAATTCATTCCTCCACCACAAATGTCCCCAAGGTTTATTATGTGAGGTACATTAAAGTTCCGCCCCCCTCCCAGTGGTAAACCACAATCTCCAACAGCCACCTCGATTTCCCGAATAACAAGCGTGCCATGTCACGTGGTGGTACAATGAACTACAAGTCCCAGCAACGCCCGATTAGTCGTTTGGCGTCCACACCCTTGCGACGCTTGTTCACAATGCGCGCACGAAGGTGAAAGAGGCGAGAGTAGCGGAGTTTGAATTATTGCACAGGCGAAGGTAAGGGAAGCCCGAATCTACGTAAACATGATGAGTTACTCGGGTGCCTAGCAGGCCAGACTAAACGGTATGTTCGCCGTTTTAGGAAACGAAGCCGCTGAGAGGTCTTGGCAGTTAGAAAAGGAAGCAGGCGGAAATACAGACATGAACGCCGTCAGGTAGGAGGTATATTCTTCCCTCCCGATTGACTAAACGTGTAGTTTGATAAACATTGGAAACTTACCAGGGCCGGTCCTTTTTGTTTTCAAAACAGAACGTGACACCAGAAAATATTTCCCGAGCTGCTAAAAAGCATCCAGGTATGTTTACGATCCATCCATAGAAGGACTAACTGCAGGGTTTACATGATTCCCTTTCCTAAAGACGAACTTTACTGATTTCAGATTGCGGAATCAGATTGAGTGTGTATGCCCATCGCCCATAATTAGAAAGAAAGAAGGATTCAACAGTTTTGTGCCACATTGGCAGGTATTTCTATTTCTATTTAGGGGGTTTTGTAAAGCGCATGGTGACGCAACAACGGCGTGTCCCCGCGCTAAGGAGCTACTTTATTACTGGACCATACAGAAACGGCGCATCAACAAAGCGAATAGAGCAGTTTTGAGCTTAGCTCTAAAAATTGATTCAGATGGCTCGAGTCGTAACGCCATGGGCAGTTTATTCCATCTAGCGGCTGCAAGGCATCTGAAAGATCTTCCCCCCATCCGTGCTCTGGACACCTTAGGGACAACCAGGAGTCCAGAGCCGGAAGATCTCAGGGAACGGGGAGGCTCATAAGGTGTCAAAAGTCCTTGTAGAGGGAGAGGGGATCTCCCATTAATGATCCGATGGCACGTGCAAAGTGCTTTAAATTCTACCCTGCTTCTGACCGGGAGCCAGTGCAAGGACCGGAGAGCCGATGCAGAAGCAGCTCTTCTGGGTAGTCTAAGCACCAATCGGGCAGCGGCGTTCTGTAGGACCTGTAAGCGGCTAAGGTTCTTCTCCAGGGTGCCTAAATAGAGAAGGTTGCCATAGTCCATCCTTGATGTGACTAGTGCATGTACCAAGGTCTGTCGGGCTCTCACAGGCAAGAACTTCAGCGTCTTCCTAAGGCTTTTAAGGATCCCAAAGCATAGTCCGACCACCTGGTTGATCTGAGGGCCAAAGGTGAGGGCGGCATCAAACCAGATGCCCAGATTCCTCGCTTTTTGGCACGGAATGGGTGTTGGGCCCAGGGAAGATGGCCACCATGCCGACGTCCACGCAGACTGGCAGCCCCCCACGACCAGCACCTCGGTCTTGCCCCCGTTGAGCTTGAGGCAATTGGCGGACATCCAGGCAGCAATGTCTTGCATGCATGCTCTGAAGGTGTCCGCCGAAAGACCGGGTGCGCGTGATAGGGAGATAACCAACTGCGTGTCGTCGGCATACGACACCAAACTGAGGCCGTGACTCTCTACTAAGGTGGCAATCGGAGCGACATAAAGATTGAAGAGTGTTGGACTCAGGGACGAGCCCTGCGGCACCCCCTGGTCCAAAGAAATTCGCTCCGAGTAGTAGTCACCCTGCCTCACTTGGAAACCCCGGCCAGTGAGAAATGAATAAATCCATTTCAACGCTGCCCCTTTCACCCCGACCTTGTCCAGACACTGTAGCAAGATGGAGTGTGCTACAGTGTCGAACGCGGCGCTAAGGTCTAATAAAATTAGCGCCATTGTTTGTCCCTCGTCGGCACCCTGCCTGAGGGCTTCGGTAGCCCTCAGAAGGGCGGACTCCGTCGAATGACGGGGCCGAAACCCGAATTGGGTAGGATGAAGATGGTTTCCTTCCTCCACATATGTCATTAGCTGTTTATTTGCCACCTTCTCCGCTACCTTGGAGAGATAGGGCAGCAAGGAGATGGGGCGTAGATTGTCCAAATTCTCGAAGCTAATGTTGGGCTTCTTGCGGAGGGGAAGCACCACAGCCTGTTTCCAATCCTCAGGTATTGAACTGGATCGGAAGGAAACATCTAGCACATGCCTGATGTAGGGTTCCAGGGTCTCCAGACTGTCACTCAATCTTTTAGGGGGTGCGGGATCTCGAGGAGAGCCAGATTTAACAGACCTACAGATTTTAATTAGCTCTTCCGGTAAAGGGGTGATAAAGTTAAGTAACCGATTACGATCATCTTCCTCTGCTGCTAGATCTGTTGGCTCTTCTGCTGCATGAGGTATTTCAGGGAAGGCGGCGTAGATTTTAGACACTTTATCTCCAAAATAAGTAGCGATGCGATTGCATGCTGCTACTGAGTGATCTTTATCTAGACTTGCCGTTTTAGGGGTGGCTAGAGACTTGTATATGCTAAACAGTTCCTTAGCGGAATTCTCTGCCCTCTGGATTCTGTCTGCATAGTATGTGACTTTTTCAATGCGGATTCTGTTATGATAGATGTGTCTCTTGATATGGTAGACTTCTTTCATCGAGTCCTCATATGCCACTCTCCATTGTCTCTCTGCCCGCTTGCAGTCCCTTTTGGCGAGACGCAATGCCTCGCTGAACCAGGGAGCGGTTATCTGTCTGTGGGCACCTTTTTTTGGCCGACCCAATGGGGCTGTACAGTCCAGAGCGGCTATAATACGATCATTAAGCAATTTGTTTGCTGTTGTCACATCCTTGCCTCCTGGAGGCCCTTCCGCAATGAGAGCCCTATTAAACTCTGGCAAGGAAAATGTTGCCCACCTTCGGCGAGGGTAATTGAGAGGGGCGGAAGCATGAGCTTTGTATTTAGGCAGGTGAATGACAAACGGGACAAGGAAGTGATCTGTCCAGGGCAGGGGCTCTGGGGGTGCAGCCAGGACATCCTCCCAGTTAGCAAATATAGGATCTAACAAATGCCCACGGTTATGTGTGGGAAGTTGACCCTTGAGCTCTAGCTGTAAGGTATTCAATTCCTCGCAGAGCTCCATCGCTCCTTTATCTAGTGGATCTTCTAGATGTGTGTTTAAGTCACCTAGCAGCAAAAAGTTATCACTTCTTAACGCTGTTTCAGTGATACACTCTAGCAGATTGCCTTTGAATCTGGACATAGGACCTGGTTGGCGGTAGACTAACAAGCCTTTTAGAGTTGTATTACCGTCAATTGTTATGGTGAAAAAGCCCGCCTCACAACTTGGCAAACAGATTGATTCAAGTTTGCAGGCCCAATGTTGTTTATAGGCGATCGCAATTCCACCTCCTCTGCCTTTCGGTCTGTCCAGGCGGACCATCTGATAATTCTCTGGTAAGGCCTGCATAATATCAGGGTCACAGGTGGGATCAAGCCATGTTTCTGTAATGAACAGTAGGTCAAAGTTTTTATCGATGAGAAGTTCATGTACATCATATTTATGACAGCTCAATGATCTCACGTTAATGAGGCCGCAGGACAAGGAGAAATTACTAGTCTTACTATCTGCTTTCCCTGTGTGGAAGCGAAAATGGCAGTGACGGCACCCATCATTCAACCCTACTCTCATACTGTGGAGTCCTGGAGTACACACATTGAATGAGTACCTTACCAGTTCATTCCTGCTCCAAGTGATTCTGCTGGTCGGGGCAGGGGTTCGGGCCCTGGGCCGTGTCCTGTCGCGGACGGGCGCAGACGGGCTTGGCTTAGGCGCGGCTTCGGCGCGCATACGGCGCGCCCGCTGCGCCAGCCCGCTGCGCCGTCTGGCCGGAATACACATTTTATAGAGTGTTAGGAGGGTGGGAGGGCGGCGCGACTAGAGCGCACCCCCAGCCCTACCTAAGATGGCGCCCGCCGGCGCTAGCAACAATTCCAATAAAACGACTGGGCGAGGCAGGGAGGGTACAGTACAGCGTGTGAACAGGTGTCAGTGTGCCTAACGAATTCCCCAATTAAAACATAGTATTTAGAGCCCCCAGGTACAGATGATAAAAAACGCTATATGTATGTATGTAGAAACGCCAAAGGTGATAGTGGATTGAACTCAAGGTGATAGCACTCATGAGTGACAGGTGTCTTAAATTTTGGCCATAGACAAAAGCCAATGTGGGAGATTGAGATGCCCTGATGAGAGCCCGCAGATACGTCAGAGAGGCTCGAAACGCGTCGGCTAGCAGCTATTGATCTAGCTGGATGAAATAAAGCATCAAATTCTATCTAGCTTGATGAAATTGAGTACCGCGATCTAGAAATAGAATAATTTTTTGTTCTATGAAGAGTGGAAGATATTTCTTTCTTATATTTGAACAAAAAGAGTAGAATAATTGCTCTACATTGGTTTGTTTATATGTTGATATAATGAAGTATATAACTGTTTCAAGAATTGATGTAAAAAAAAAATTCATTGTTTGTTTGTATTTGGTATGTAATAATTGTGTATTTTTATATGTAGTAATTTTATATGTAGTAATTGTGATACATGTGTAGAAAACCTTTTGTGTTCCACTGTTAAGGTCAAAGTCCTTTACTTCCAAAAAAAAGAGTAGAAAATAAACAGGTTATAAATAACCCGATCACTAAAGGAATATAGTGTGGTCTGTTTAAGAGTAACAATTAGGAGTGACAAGGATACCAAGTATTTCATTGTTTATACTATGGTATTTAATAATGGCATCAAAACGACGTTGACACTGATACACCTTATGCACCATGATTAAGCTGTATTAGAGTGTGCAATGGTGGTTAAAAGTTGATATATGTCTGTGTAAACTGAGTACAAGTATACAGACCCATTTGGCTTGCCTTTTGGCCAATCCCTTTCATTGTTTTGTCTTGTGTTTTGTGGGTCACGGCTGTGCCCACTTGTTATTGATTGTTTCTTAAACGCTACTTATTGAAAAATATTATGAAAATAAATTCTTGTCCGGCTTGACAAAAGTCATACTTTCTATTTAGTGTATGATTATCTCCCCTTGCTTATTCTTTTAGGTTAAGAATTTTCTAGCACATAAAACTGGCGGGCTTGCAGGTTTTATACGGCTAGATTTCATAGTCAAAATACAGGAACATAACACACCCTGGGGATCTATTCCATTTTAAATGCCAAAATGCCAGATGATCTAGAGAAATATGATGCAAAATGGCAACTGAAGTTGAATACCTGTCAAGATACTTTTACTCTAGCACTAAACCTTGCTCATAAATATCTGTTGTCATCTAAGCAGCAGGCTCAATTTTATAAGTCTGGATTTTTTCTTTATATTACCCCGAATAAAATAGCAAAATGGGGAACCGGAAGAGGCACTCTGTGTCCCAGATGCTCCGAGTATTCTGCAGACCAGATACACATGTTTTCAACATGTCCAAATTTAAAATCTTTACTAAAATATGTTCAACAGTTTTCAGGAGTAGTACTGGCTTAAGACATCCAATTTACTCCTAGAACTATTATGCTAGGCCTAGCCGATACTATTAGCACCAGGGCAGGCGGCGCTTTGATATTTGTTGCTATGACCATTTACAGGATTTGTCTGGACTCACACTGGAAAGATCCGAACCCTCCTTCTTTCGCACAATGGCAGGTCAGGTTACTGGCCACTTGTAAACTAGAGAGTGCCATCTATGCTAAAAAAGGTAGACATTCACAAAAAAAGGGCTGGCGATTTGGGAACCTTTAATGAATTGGTTAGAAGGGGTAAACAAAGAGATTGTTTAGGCCTGGTCTTTTTCTGTTAAATGTTTAAATACAGGGAAGTTCTTAGAAAGTTGATACTCTCTGGCTCTTTATTGTTTCTTTTTTTATCTCTCTTTTTTCCCTTGTTTTTTGTTTTCCTTTTTTCTACATTCTTCTTCATCTTATTCTCTGTTTTCTTTTCCATTTAGTTTGATGGTTCTTCTTTATCAATTGTACAATAGAATTCGTCATCCTACTGCTGTTTTTGATTTTACCCAGCATGTACAGATTGGTGTCAGTGTGGGGGGAGGGTGGGGTGCTGCAAGGAACTTCTTGAATATTTGGAATGTTTTTTCTTGTGCTGTATATGGAAGGAAAAAAAAAAGAAAGTTAAATGCCACATGGTGTTAGGAACACTCACCCAATCAGAACACAGCACATGCAGTGATCACACGCTCCCCATGCTGGAAATCTGTACATGTTACCCACTGGCCCTCATCGTGTCACACAAGGTTGAGACCAAGCTGCATTTGTCATCAGGTGGGAGTAATGTATGGCTCCATGACTGAACCCACATTCCTCTCCTTAAGCAGGATCTTTGTAATGTTTTATGATGCTCCAAGAAATGCATATAAAGGAGCACAAAACAATTGTAATTTGAGTCAGTCCTTACACCCGCTTCTGTATGCTGTACTCCCGGCTGCAGTGTTTAATTAAACCAGCTGTTACTGTATTGCCAAATGCCTCTTGTCTTCTTTTTTCAAGGTAAATTCATATTCGGGCTTCCACCTCTTTAATGTAGCATGTCATCTGTCCTCTTTGATCGGGCCACGCTAATGATTAATGGGAATTGATCGATATTTATGGGGTAGAAGCATTTGTTACCTGCACCCAAAAGTAGGGAGACTGCTTACTGGCACTGACTGTTAAATTATGTATTGAGTAACATGACTGTTAGACATGGCCCTTCTTTGGTGAAATTGTGCCCCAATTGTATGCCACTTTCCTCCTATGCTTTTCTGACTCTCTCCACATGACCTTAGGACTGGGGCACCTTCTCATAGTATTGCAGAGGGAAGCTGTGTCCACGTGCCTTGCCTAGACTGGACAGGGGGCTGCATATATGATGGGTTCAGGTGCTCCATAAACAGGTACACCGTATACCCAGGTGATTACGGCACTCTCTAGTAGTGGAATATAGCACTGAGCATACCACCCACCAGATAAACGGTCACCCATCTCTCTGGCCTGTCACTGCAAGCCCCTGGATAGCCATGGTGCCCCTGCCTAGTTTGGCATCACTTACGCCTCAACCAACCCTAAGTGGGTAGTCTGATACCATGGTGACAACCCCCCAGAGAAACCCTGAAGGGCTTGGGGTGGTAGACTGAAGGCTAGGGTGGGCACATATAGGTGAGAAACTCCAAACAGGGGGTTCCCCCTTCCTTGCAGTTTGGCACGCCCCATGAGGACACTCCTGGGTTGTTGCAGAGTCTCTTGTGGGGCCTCTGAGCTCAGAGCATGTCCTCATAGTCTAGGCAGTGTGGTAGTGCTTGCTCATTACTACACAGGCTAGGAAGAGGCTGGTAAGAGGCGCTGACATTGTGTTCTATAACATGGGCCGGTCTGCCAATGTAGACCTGGGAGTGCATGCTTGATCCTGTGGTGGTGTGTTTACTGTGTACCCAGTCAGCTATTGTAGTCCGGGTGTGCGCTCCAGCCCTTGTGCTGTCCTGAATACGTGTCCAGCCTAGCTTTGCAGACTCGAAGTGCGCCCTGGCACCTATGGCATTTTGACTCGGTGCCTGGTCCGCCAATGTAGGCCGGTGAGTGCATACCTGTGTCAGGCCTGCCGTTGCAGGCCTGTGTCCACGTACTTGTACCAAAGGTGCTAGTGGCAAGGTGCCCGAGCTGCTGTCACAGGCCAGGCATGCATAATCGCTCCCGTCAGGGGTCAACCCGTGTCCTGCTGGCAGAGCAAGGCCCGTGCACCTAACGTGCTGTGGCATGGGTAATCCCATCTGCCAGACCTGTCACTGCAGGCCGGTGTGTGTGCCATTGCTCCACTAGGTGTTAGGACCTGGGTAAGCAATTGTGCCCAGTCTGCCATTGCGGAACGGTGTGTAAGCACTGACATCTATACTGAGTAAACTCATGAGCAGTCTGTCAGTGCAGTGCACTCACACCTATGGTGCCCATGATTACGTTTGAAGCCTGCCAGGCGTGCATGCACACTGACCTTGCTTAAGGCTGCAGTAGCAGATTGTAGTGGATCTGCTATTGCAGCCTTAAGCAATGTCACCTGCTTCCTCAAGTTAACCTATAGGAAGAGCAAACCTCATAGGTAGCAAAAACACACACAGGTATTCCTCACTAACTGGGTGCAAGTGCACCCTCACCAGTCTGCAATGACAGACTGTACATAGGTTTAACTAATACGGAGATCGGTGCCTGGCATGCCAATGTAGGCCAGTAAGTGCATACCTGGTCAGGCCTGCCATTACAGGCCTGTACCATAGGTGCAAGTGGCGAGGTGCCCGAGCTGCTGTCACAGGCCAGGTGTGCGTAATCGCACCCGTTATTGGTCGACCCATGTCCTGCTGGCAGAGGAAGGTGGTGTGCGTGCCCGTGCACCTAACATGCTGTGGCATCTGGAGAGCGGTACCCCCTCAAGTACCCACATCGGCTACTTCGTCCCAAAGAGTACTTGGTGTGAGCACTGACCTAAAGACTTGTTCCTGTAGACCTGATTTTCTAGTAAAGAGCACAGAAATCTTGACCGCAATTAAGGTGTTTGGTTCCCGAATTGCAGGACCCCTGACATTCATAAACGTCCTGTTCCTGGTGAGCGGATTCACCGATTGCGAATCCAAAGTGGCCTGGTTCGTCGATCGTGAAGCATCTCTCATATGAGACACCGACAACATTGTCATTGTGTGTGGTGTACAATTCACAGGGTGCAACACTCAAAGGTGGGGGTATACAAGTAATAGTGCTGCATTCTACTTCTTCTGGCTCTGCTGAACTTGCACCTGTGTGTGTGATCAGACTGATGTGTTGCAACCTGATCATCGTTGAGGTACTGGGTTTTTCAGAACCGGTACTGAACCGGTAACCCAGTGGTGCCAGGGTACACCCAAAGACCTCGGGTTCTTTCCTGATTCAGACCACAGAAACTCAGAATCTTCTGGGTGAAGTCAAGGATCGATTTTATTGGCTGCAACCAAGAAACAAGTTTCCTAGAAGTACAACACATGGGATGTATATTCTCAGGAGACTGCTCAACTTACAAAGTCAGGCTTCTCTTTTTATACAAAATATTGTGCTTTAGGCAAACATTCTTCGAATTTACAGTACACTATTCACATTCTTTGTTACAAAGCAAAAGCAGAGTCATGATGACATGTCTATATTTCAGTTCGTCCAGCCCACAACAAATCACCAGGCAAGGCCCAACATTTCATCAGATATCGGTGGACCCCCAATAAAAATGGGCACCTCTCCATCATAAAGCAAGTGAGAGAAAAGAGCAGGGACAGGTGTGAGCAAGATTCGGCAGGGTGTGTGCGATGAAATGGGTTTATGGCCTGTTGTGCCTTGATGCTATCTCATTCGGCCACTGGGAGAGGAACTGACCAAACAGGTTCGGCCTGGGGCAATGGTTCCAACTTGCCCAGGTCACAGGAAAGTCAATTAAGGTGTACGTGTCCTTTGGAATCGACTTTGGCTGTATCATAAGCCTATTTAAAGGGCAACTCACAAAATGGCTACCGTATACAAAATGGAAGCCAAGGGTTCAGAACGAAAATGACGATTTCGAGGTGAAATCGTCACTGGAATATGATGAAAATGCTTGTACATAGTGTACTCGTCATTTTCGGTCTTTTGATACTAAATTCGTCATGTTACGACAAAGTTTTATTCTCAAGTCCAGAATTTTCAGAACCACAAACACTCCTTTTGCCCTTACATAGGCAATTTAACCTAATCTCATGCTAATCTGAGTCCAGGTCTATATTCCTAAAGTCATTTAGATGTTGCTGTAACATCATTCTAGTACTTAGCTCGTCTCTTGATACAGGTTTCCTTACACATGATGCAGCACAGAGGCCACATATTGCAGGAGCACACTGCACGCACAGACAGAACAGGAAAAGAATGGCTAGGACCATCCCAATGACCATCAGAATTTTCCATCCCCAGGCGGATATCAGTTCCCAGAACCATCTCATTAAAGACCAATCTCCTTTATCCACATGAATAGATTCGGAAATCTTATGCAGTTTAGAGATGGCCTGGTACACTGTTGGAGCGTTATCTGGAATGAAAACACAGCAACTCGATTGGATCAATCTACATACCCCACCTCGGTCTGCAAGTATGACATCTAATGCGACCCTGTTCTGAAGGGTCATAAGTCGATCCGACTGGAGCTCAGCAGTCAAGTTACTAAGGGCACCAGCAGTTTCAATCACGGTGGATTCAACCACCCTTGTCAATTGCCTTATGTTCCTGCTGTTAGCCATCGGTACCTAGAACGGCAGAAAACCCTTTACGAAGTCCCCAAATTCTTGTCCTGCAGTGTCTTCTTGACTCAAGGCACCTCTAACTATCCTTTTCGTGTGGTAATCTGCCGCTGCTGTGTAGGTGGGAGGCAACAGGAACGAAACAAAACATGAGCCCGAAAAGTCAGGGGGCAACCATGTATAGGCTCTATCATGGCAGATGAAATAGGTACCCTTAGCTGCTAAAAACGAAGGGGAAGTCTGGGCTGAAAAAACATACAATTTAGTGCAGATACTCTTCCCTAACTGAGCTCTGGGATTCTTGCCATTACCTTGCAGACACAGGTGACCCTGATGGGGTACAATCCAAATCGGGGAAGATCTCTTAGCTTGCTGTTTCTCACTCAGAGTAGCTCCATATCCGGTTACGTTCCATCCTATGTATACTAGTGTCTCATCTCTCGGGATAGTCTCATAAGAAATACCTTCCTTAATCATGTCTACTATACCCTTAACTAGAGCACTATTTTTAGGATTGTCTGTTACAGAACGTAGGGGGTAGACTTCATGTGCGTATATGAACATTGTTCTGTATGCCCACACAGAACCATTGTGACTGAATGGCAGGACCAGATAAGGAATACCTTTATCCGTTGTGTGAGGCATAAGACCACACACCCAACAGTTAGTCGTGTTCATTACAAGTTGGTGTTGGTGCAAGAGCTGAACAAAGGAGTTATTAATAAACTCTAGTCTCCTAGCTGATTCGTGTTCAGGAAGGGGTTGATAAGAATGTGAGGAAACAGTAGAAGGAGGAGGTATAGGCGATGTAGTGGGTGCAAATGTTACTCGAAAAGAGAATAACACATAACTTATTAAAAATATCATCACACTGAATAGCATGAAAATGCACAATATCAAAAAGCTTTTCTTTGTCATTATATTACAAATCCTGTGTTTAAAGTTCATTTCCTTGGCAGGTCTCTCCATCTCGAGAAACTCACTCCTCTCTAAAGTGCTGCCCGCGATGGGAGGTTGATTCTGCTAAGGAATGCTTCTGTCAGTCCAGGGCAACTCCCTTAGACCAACCAGAACTGCCAACATAACGTCGTCAGCTGCACCCCAAAGACTTTGGGCAATCGCGGCCCTAGCAGCGGAACCCGGATGGCGGTTCGAAAAACAAAAATGAGCAGGTTTCTCAGATGGGAGAGCTGCACTTTCAAAAATAGTACTTGGAGGTGAAAAAAAGTTTTTGTTTATTTGTCCATAGGTCTTGGCCTCAAATTATAGCGCTTTTTCCCGGGTACTGTCTGATCCTGAAACAGGAGTTCAGGCTCTGTAGTGTTCAATGGAATTGACGGTGATACAGCTGGTTGCAAAAGTTTATCGCTCTCTTGTTCAGTAAGTGTTCCTTTTACTCGTGCATCACTGAACGGCAGAAAGCGTGGTACAGTTTCAGTTTCTGAGTCGGCGACACCCTTCTGGACCCACTGGTCATATGGCAGAGGCAGATGGATCCGTTTGCAATGGATTCCGTGGATCCAGTTCGCCTTCCCCTCCACTCGAACTGCTGATCTTGTGGAAAGAAGGACGAGGTGCTGTCCGGTCCACCTGGGCTGGTCATTTTTGGTTCTCTGGAAGTTCTTGACAAGGACCCAGGAACCAGGGTCGATTGCGTGACCTGGAGTCTCGGAGACCGGAGGCAGGGTGTCGTGAACCTGTTAATGCAAAACACGCAATTTAGCCGTCAATTCATACAGATAATCAAGCAAAACAGGGTGTTCAATTTCGCTGAACCTAGTGGGCCTTGGCACTCCCCATATGTTGGCCGGGCGGCCAAAGACTATCTCATAGGGGGTAAGTTTCACTCGTGAATGCAGTCATTCTGGTGGACAGGAGTGCTAAGGGTAGAGCATCAGGCCATTTAAGACATGTGCTCGCTTGAATTTTGGCCAGTTTTAACTTAAGCGTGCCATTATAACATTCTACTAATCCAGCTGATTGGGGGTGATTTGCAGCGTGGAACCTTTGTTGAATGCCTAGCCCTTCACACACTCTCTTCATCACTCGACCCACAAATTCACTCCCATTATCACTCCAGACCATTCTAGGCATTCCAAATCTGGGGAAGTACTCTTTCACAAGGGCTTTGGCTGTGGATAAGGCAGTGTTGTCTTTTAGGGGATAGGCTTCCACCCATCTTGAAAAGGCACAAACAACAACGAGTACGTATTTTAAATTGTTGCACCTCTCCGTGTGAATGAAATCTAGCTGAAAAACCTCGAACGGGTACGTAGGAGGTGCAAAATGACCAGCTGGAGTTGGGGTTCCCCTACCAGGATTGTGTTTCAGACACACCATGCAATTCTTGATGACATTCTCTGCACACTTGGGAATTCCTGAATTTTGCCATACTGGAGCCAACAACTTACAAATCCCTTTCACACTGATGTGAGCCATTCCATGAGCCATTGTAACCACTGCAAGCACATATGCATTGGGTAACAACCATCTCTGATGCTCTGATAATTCAATCCAACAACCATTTGCATCCATTCTACCCGTACTTTCTCTCCACATGTTCAACTCTTTCTCTGTGGCCTCAGCTTGAATGGACTTCACACTCTCTATCGTGTCTTCACACATTCCAACATCACCAACCCATCTTGCAGGGCCTGCAACATACATTCGGCTCATTACATTCCTTGCAGTTTCTTTCGCGATTTCGTCAGCAAATGCATTTCCACGACCAACATCATCAATCACCTTCTTGTGGGCACTACATTTCACAATCGCCACTTGCAGAGGCATGGTCAGTGATTCAAGAAGCTCATTCACCAACTGACCATGCTGAATCTTAGCTCCATGCGAAGTCAGGAACCCACGTTCTTTCCACAATCGTCCAAAACTATGAGCCACACCAAATGCATACTGGCTGTCGGTGTAGACAGTCACTTTCACACACATGCTCTCGTAAGTGCAATCAATTCTGCTGCTTGAGCTGAATTATGTGGAATACGTGCAGCTTCAACAATTGTATGCAAAGTCGTGACAGCATATGCTGCAGTCGTGTCACCATTCGGGAGCTTGAAGCATGAACCATCCACCCACAATGTACCATCACATTCAGCAAGAGGAGTATCGTAGAGATCTACTCTCCCTTTCGTTTCTTCTTCTGTTCTAAGAAAACAATCATGCTGTTCTGAAGCATCTAATTCCTCTACAATTGGCAGCAACGTAGCTGGGTTTAAAGTGTTGCACCTTTTTATGTGCACATGACTAGCTAACAATGTTAATTCGTAACCTGACAATCGAGCACTAGTTAAGTGCTGTGTCTTGGTTCTATTTAACAATGTGTCTACTGCATGTGGGACCATCACGACTAGTGTATTGTTCATTACTAGACCAGCAGACTGTCGAATAGAAACAGCTGCTGCCGCTGTGGCTCTTAAACAACTTGGCAACGCTCTAGCTACTGGATCCAAAGTCGACGAAAAATATGCACATGGACGCTGTTTGTCCCCAAACAACTGAGTCAAAACTGACAATGCACAACCTTCTTTCTCATGGACATACAATGTAAAGGGCTTACTGTAGTTGGGGGTACCCAACACAGGAGCCGAACATAATGCTGTGCGCAATTCAGAAAAACTTTTCTGACACTCTTCAGACCAAGGAATGGGATTGGATGTATCTTTACACGTTAATGCCATCAAAGGTTTGGCTAATAACGAAAAATTTGGTATCCACTGTCTGCAATATGATGTAATACCCAAGAAATCACGCACTTCTCTCTGTGTTCTTGGCACACTCAATTTCGCTATTGCCTGAATTCTTTCTGGGGTCAGTTTCCTTCCCTCCTTCGATAAGAGATGACCTAAGTAGGTCACTTCTTGTCGACAATATTGCAATTTGGAAAGTGACACCTTGTGATGTAAATCACACAGATGACGCAACAATGACAACGTGGCTTCTTTACAGATTTCCTCAGTATCTGCAGCAACAAGCAGATCATCCACATACTGAATAAGGGTAGCACCTTTAGGTAAAACAATTGTATCAAGCTGTGTTTTTAAAGCTTGACTATATATTGATGGACTTTCACAGTAGCCCTGTGGAGCTCGTTTAAAGCGGAAGCTGCGACCTCCTAAACTGAAGCCAAAAATATCCCTTCTCTCCTCAGCAATCGGGATGCTGAAGAAAGCATTCTTCAAGTCAATCACCGAAAACCAGGTGGCTGAAGCTGGAATCATGGTCAATAGGGCAGTAATGTCGGGGACAACTGGAAATTGTGGCACAACTATTTTATTCACCTCTCTAAGATCAATCACAAATCTGTAAACAGGTGGCTGGGAAGGGTCAGTTCGCTTAAAAACAGGCAGAACAGGAATATTGCAAACGTTGCCTCTTGTCTCTTCAATCACATCTTTCTCAATTAGATCGTAATCGATCGCTAGCAAAGCTTTTTCACCTTCACTAGAGATTTTGTATTGGGGAATTCGTGGCATTCTAACATTGGCTTTCAATGTTACAACATATGGTGGTATTTCCAAAAGACCTACATCATTAGGACCAGTAGCTCAAAGAATATTAGGGAGAGATGACAATTCTATTGGAAGTTTGTCTCTCGACAAATACATTGGAGAAACCACTTTCTTACCCAGTGTAAGTTGTACTCCAGAAGGAGAACAGTACAAAGTCGCATACAATCTTTTTAGCAAATCTAATCCTAGCAAGTTTTCACCACAACCTGTTGTCAGAATAAGGGGTGCTTCGAATTCACAAGGACCAACAGAAAGAGACAAAGGGTCAGAAATCGGATTTCTAACTGGGGCGTCAGAAAAACATACAGATACATTAATTTCGCCAGACAAAGGTGCGCCAGGGAGTTTGGAGTGCATAATAGAACTCTTTGTAGCACCAGTATCCAACAGAAAAGGCTCTGATACACCTGATGTAATCACCTCAACGTAAGGTCCACTCTGATCTACTGGAACTGAAAGAACTCCCTCTCTTTGTCTATGGCTGTCCTAGCAATCATTACCTTCCCAATGCTCATCTTCTGTATAGTAATCATCAGTATAGTACTGAGCTGTCCTACCAGATGCGTTATTCTGCTGATCAAACCTATTCATCGAATTTTGAGGTGGAAGAGACTGTGTGTTCTGGGGGAAATTCACACGTCCTCTACCTCTAGACGCTTGTTGAACACCTCGACCTCTTACACCAGAAGCACCATTTGCACGCTGTAATAAAATAGGACAACTATACTTGAAATGACCCTCTTCCTTGCAATATGAACACTGATTGGGGCCTACAGGGACACGTGGTTGTGTATACTCGACTCGTTGCGAGTTCCTCTGATACTGTTGAGGCTGCTGATAATTATTCTGATAGTTACTCTGACCACTATTATTTTGACCACCACCATTCTGGCCACCACCACCACGTGGCGGATATGCTTGCTGTAACAAAACCTTCGTTTTCAACTCTTTAGTTTTCTTTTCTGCTCTGTCTTTCTCGTCTTTGTCTCGATTTTCGTAATACTGTGCATTAGCCAATATCTGTGCTGAGGACGAAACTGCCCATGAACTCTCTGAATCTTTTAACTTTTTACACAACTCGGGAAGCAGATTGTGCACGAATTTATCGACGAACAAACGCTGACCAGCTTCTGTGCTCATATCTTGACCACTGTGGTCGACAAAAGTCTCTTCAAACCTGGTGAAGAAATCTGACACTGTTTCATCTTTCTTCTGCTTACATGCAGACAACGTATCCCAATTCACACGTATTGCAGGCATTATCGTTTTCATGTAATCAATTATTTTACCAGGAAGTTCGGCTACTAAAGGCTCAGGCTTAGCACCACCAACTTGTCGGGCATCTGCAGCAGCAATATTAGCCCATGAGTCACCTAACTCCTGATCATGATCTGTATGACGAATCTTACCCCATAAAGGCTGTGGAACAACATTCCCAAATAACATATCGATATCGGCTAAATTCATGATACATGACCCTGCAGTCTGTGACAACTCTTTGTAATACCCTGCGGGATTTTTACGGGGATCAGGTAATGTCTGTTTAAGGGCTAAAACTTCAGCTCGCCTCCATGTGACATGTAACCACACCCGCTGAAAGTGTGGCAGAATAGGTGGGTGAGCATTTGCGTCACCCTCTCTCCATTGTGGGGGAACCTCTCTCATGGGGTACTGTCGCGCCTTTTTCCTACCGGATGTGCCATGCTCAAATGACGACTGAGAACTGCCCCCTTACTCCGAAATGACAACAATGTCTCAACCGCTCTCTCGACATCTGGACCTACGATCATGCCCTCTCCAAACTCGAACCGTACACGACACAACTTGGGCGGGTTGTATTCCAGATCATTGTCTTCCAAATCCTCACAGAGGAAAACACACATTTGTTCAAAAACATATCTCTGGGTCGGTGATTCCCATTGACGGAAGACTTCCATGACAGACTCTACATCATACCTTACAGTGTCCATAACCCATTTATGTGCTAAACGATTCAGTGAATCTCTCTCTTGATAGTCAGGCAGTTGACTTCGCAACTGTCTTTGTTCCATGTTAGGGGTCGTAGTAGGCGACCCGAAAAGAGGTGAGAAAAGATTAGTAACAGTGTTGGCCATTCTCTGCCGAACGGAAGGAGAAACTGAAGGAAGAACGGGTGGAAAAACAGGGTGAGATAAGGCAGGGGCAGAAGCAATAGCAAAGGGATCATTAGGAGAAATAGAAGGTGTACTAGGCAAAGTGGTAGAAAGCACAGGTGAAACAGATGTGATCGGTGGGCCTTGAGGAGGCTGCACCAAAGGAGCAGGAGCCAGCTGAAGAACAGCCGGTGGGTGCTGTGGAGGAACAGGAGGCACAGGTTGCACAACTAAAGGTTGCGGAGGTGCCGTGGCATTTTGCGCATAAGGGGGTGGCGAACTTAATAAATGCGACATTAAGGGATCTTTTTCAAGCCCTTTTGCTGCATCTTGCTGAGGAGGTGGCAAAACTGGATAGCATTTATCTATTACCATGTTACGTTGCCTGTGCAACTGCTCACTCATCTGTTCTTCTTCATTGTCTTTAAACTACATAGCAGCTTGCATTATCGAAATTCCCCCTTCTCTCTTATTTTTCTTCGCTATTTTAACTTCCTTCTGTTTGGCTTCTTTACCCCATAGGCGGAAAGAGTCAAACATCGCCGGCCGGGCTTTCTTCTTAAAAAGTTTAACTTCGAGGTTATCTAAGATTTCTGTATCAAAGCTACCATATTGGGGCCATTTTAAAACACCATCTTTTCTGGTGTATTTGATCCACACTTCGTTATATGTGATGGGGCCTACTCCATGTTTTACATATAATTCATAAGTTGCAGTTCCAACCGGAGGAACCGGACACGAGTCCTCCAATCGGGAGTCCCTATTATTACAACCAAGACAAAACAAATTTCCAAGTCTAAGACCAGGCATCTTCGCTCTCTAGTCTAGCTCCAAACTTCAAAGGATTATCGATTACGATATTTCTCGTGAATACACGAGTCCTTCGGCTTTGGCACTTGCAAGTTCCAAATCAAAACCAACTAAGGACTGGGAGACGCTCCACTTATACTTAACTGAGATATCGATGACGTCACCAGAAGACTCGTCTTATCGTTTCGCTCTACCAAACTTCAAGGGTCCAAATCAGGGCGATAGCTAGGGCAGCAGTCCTCTGTAGCCGTCGGAAAGCAGGGAACCTCGCAGCAAAGACTTTCGGACCACGTCGACATGCAGGGGTCGATGAAGTGGATGGCCTTCCTCCAGAATTTTCACACGAAGCTCCTCACAAACCTCTTGCTGGACTGGTATCGCTGGAATCGCCCCAAACGTTGGGCGCCAACTGAGGTACTGGGTTTTTCAGAACCGGTACTGAACCGGTAACCCAGCGGTGCCAGGGTACACCCAAAGACCTCGGGTTCTTTCCTGATTCAGACCACAGAAACTCAGAGTCTTCTAGGTGAAGTCAAGGATCGATTTTATTGGCTGCAACCAAGAAACAAGCGTCCTCGAAGTACAACACACGGGATGTATATTCTCAGGAGACTGCTCAACTTACAAAGTCAGGCTTCTCTTTTTATACAAAATATTGTGCTTTAGGCAAACATTCTTCGAATTTACAGTACACTATTCACATTCTTTGTTACAAAGGAAAAGCAGAGTCATGATGACATGTCTATATTTCAGTTCGTCCAGCCCACAACAAATCACCCGGCAAGGCCCAACATTTCATCAGATATCGGTGGACCCCCAATAAAAATGGGCACCTCCCCATCATAAAGCAAGTGAGAGAAAAGAGCAGGGACAGGTGTGAGCAAGATTCGGCAGGGTGTGTGAGATGAAATGGGTTTATGGCCTGTTGTGCCTTGATGCTATCTCATTCGGCCACTGGGAGAGGAACTGACCAAACAGGTTCGGCCTGGGGCAATGGTTCCAACTTGCCCAGGTCACAGGAAAGTCAATTAAGGTGTACGTGTCCTTTGGAATCGACTTTGGCTGTATCATAAGCCTATGTAAAGGGCAACTCACAAAATGGCTGCCGTATACAAAATGGAAGCCAAGGGTTCAGAACGAAAATGACGATTTCGAGGTGAAATCGTCACTGGAATATGACGAAAATGCTTGTACATAGTGTACTCGTCATTTTCGGTCTTTTAATACTAAATTCGTCATGTTACGACGAAGTTCTATTCTCAAGTCCAGAATTTTCAGAACCACATCGTGGACAAGACATGGTGCCTCCTTTACAGGAAAGTACGGAATTTGCAAGTGTTTGTTGTGTGTGACCAGCATAGCCTGGTGTAAACCATTTCAACGTGCACTGGTCATAGGGGCACATGCATCAAAGGAAATTGCATTCGCAAATGGTGCGAATCGCAAAATTCTGCCGTTTGCGAATGCAATTTCCATTTTTGGAAGCATTAACATATTTGTAATTTTCGCAATTTAAGAAATCGCAATATTGCGATTTCTTAAATTGCGATTGCATTTAAGGAATCTCAAATTGAGATTCCTTAAATGCAATGCATCAAACTTTTAAAATTTGTGAATTCGCAAATAAGGGGAGCAAATTACCATGAAGTTGACCTTCATGGTAATTTGCGAAAACTTTGAAAAATGCACTGAAGTGCATTTTTCAAAGTTCCATTTTACACACACAGTGCAAAATGTACTTCTAAGCATATTTCAGGGGTGCAACAGGGTGTCATTTGGACACCCCTGCACCCTTGAAATTGCATTCTTAATTTGCGAATTTCTAATGGTGAATTGCAGATTGAGAATGTCTTTTCATTCATTCCTATGGGCAGGTATTCCTTAATTGCTATTCTCAATTAGAGAATCGCAACTAAGGAATTTTAAGAAATCGCTATTTTTTTAGCAATTTCTTGATGCATTGCAGTTTGCAATTCCTTAATTGCGATTCCTTATTTTTCGCAAATAAGGAATCGCAAAATGCAATATTGATGCATGTGCCAGTAAGTGCCTCATTTCCATGGAGGTATGAGATTTGCAACTCATCATGTTTGAAATCTGAAGTGTCTGGTGTGACTCATACCACTGCGCACCAGATGCCAAGCCCGTATTCCCTGGGCATGATCCTTATCATCGTGTACCTGTCAGGGTTCCTCATCTTATCGAGAGGTTCCCTTGTGTTACTCCCCATTCATCAGTAGTTCCCTTCTTCATACCTGGCCCCTCCTAAAGACATCTTGGTGCCAGGTTCTAGGCGAGAGAGACTGACTGTGCTGACGGAACGCTTCCGAGACAGTTCGGCAGCAGATCAAGAGACTGCGTAACTCCATTGTGTTTTGAGACCTGTAGGTGAACTTCCTGAGGGGCTGCTAATCTCCGCTTTTTTACATATACCTCTTAAACAAACTTGCTACATATTCCCACCTGCATCACGAAGACACAGACTAAGTGACTTTGGCCATGTGCCACCTCATGTCTGGGAGGCAAGGCTGGTTATTTACCGTCCAGGGGTATAGGACAATTGGGGAAAACTGGAAGGTGGAGGGAGGCTGTGGCAATGGAGTCTGCAGAGGGTGTTGTCCATTGACCTGCTTGTTACCAATGGCATGGCATTAGGGTGCTGAGTGTGTATGTGTGCAAAAGCATTCCGTAAGGACTGTGCTGGTTACCTGTCACACCTTAGAGCAGTGCGGATTGAGGGTGCGCGAGTAATAGTGTGCGGACCGCCTGTTATTCACGACACTGGCTGGCAGTGCCACGTTATACACTGATACACAATACATCTGACATTGGGTTTTCCTGCATGACTTTGGCCCACAGTGCTGCTAAAAAGTGTTCTTGTTTCATATATATGTACTTATTGTTGATGACGTTTTGACCCGGGGTGTACCATATAATTGTGAGGGACTGTATTATCAGGATTGCCAGGGTGTGCCTGGGGTGGTCAGCCTGTTGCACCATATAAGGGTGCTCACACTGTGGGGGGGGCTAGATTTGGAATGTCCCCATGTACCCACGTACATACCATTGATGTCATAATCATACGAAATAATTCCAAATGTGTTTAATGCCCAAAATTACCTGATGATCTGTTATATGTGTATAATACAAACATTTTTAGATACATCCTGCCTGAAGTCTCTTTTGTGATGCTAAGTATATTTATCATGACTGTCTGCTGTGCCTTTGTTTTACACATTGCCTCTGGATTAAGGTTGATTGCTCAGTGCCAAGCTACCCAAGGGTGAACACAGGTTACAGGGTGTGTGTAATCACCCACCCTTGATGGGAGCGGTAGGCTCTGCCTGGCTAGGGGCATCACTTCAGCCAACCAGAAAGATCTGGTTCCAACAACAACTGAACCTCCGATTCAGTAAAGTGAGTGTATGTGTGTGTGAATTAGTGCTTTGAAACACAGTATTGGGGTACCAAGTTTGGGGTTCACTTTTATGCGTGAATCTCCAAGGTTGGAATGGTGGCTGTGGTTATAATTTTGCTGTCTCTTATTTCCTTCCTTTTACTCTCTGCTTCTTTGTCCTTCAGTTCAGTGCTCTAACTACAGTAGATTGTATGCCGTGTGTGTCTGTCTTGGATTCCCATCCTCCTTATTGGAGCAGGAAGGTTTCTTCGTTTCGTTCAGTGGATAAAGCAGGTTCCAGCTGTCCAGCCTACGGGGTGAGGCATCATTATTGCAATCCACCTTGAAGAAGGAGATAGACTACCTGCCCAACCCACATATATTGTGTGTAAGTTGCACAAAAACAGAGGTACAGCAACAGCTCTTGATAAATGGTAGTTCTCTGATTTAACTTCATAGCACAAACGGAATTATAGTATATCTCCAAAATCATTGAAAACCTTTAATTTATCTGTGCTGTCACAATGAGCTAAATTGTTACTGATTTGACATATAAACTTCCCCTGCCAACCAGCAATCCAAGTTCACCTTTGTTCTGAATGTAGCTCCATCCCACAGTAGAGGAAAAAGAAGCATTGGAAAAGACAATAGGTTGCGCCTCTACAAAATCTATTGACTTTGTCAATCTCTTTAGACATGTTATAAAGCAGTGCGAGCCGCTGTGCAGCAATGCTTTAAAGTTTTAAAAAAGCTCTACGATGTGTTCAACTCTGGCTGTGTCATAGCACTTATTTTGCCAATTATTGTTAGTTCAGCAGCCATTAAGTTCAACAGAGCAACACTGGACAGAAGGGCAGAATCCTTATTGGTCAGTGTTACCTTTCCTAAAGCATCCCCTTAATTCTCCAATTCACTTCAGGAATAGAAAAGCTATCATTTTGAGCGAGATTAATAGGTAGGGCCTTATTTACAACAAAATGGCATGGCGCTGCAAGCCATTTTGCTGCACCGAACTGTGTTATTTTAAATGCACAGGGATGCATTATATTTACAAAAATATGACACGTCCCTGTGCTTTCCCTTGGCTTCCATGTGCCAATGCAGACACCCTCTCACCTTGGTGCACGGGTGCCTTCATTGCAGGGAAGAAGGTTTTTGCCTAGAAAGGCACACCTTTCTGCACAAAAACAATCATTGATGGTGTTTTCCTCTTTCAATGTGAGCTTCAGAATGCAGCACGCATGGAAAGTGGAAAGAACGAGGAGAAATAAAAGTATTTCTCCTTATTGCACCTCCTCACACCTCTCCTGGGGAGGCGTAGGATTCTGAAAGATTACGAGATTTACAAAATATTGTAAATCTGGTAATGCGGCAGAATCCATGGTGGTTGCTTGGGAACACCCACAGCAAGACCCATGGCATGCCCCTTTCAGGCAAAGTGATGCGTGAAAAGGGCCATATTTACAAGGCCCTGAAAAGCCACAGAGTGTGTTTTTGCATGGCCTTGTAGATATGGGTCGGCTGTTGCGTCACAAGACGTGACGAACCGGCGGTGCGAGGGGATTGTAAATAAATCCCATAATTTCTAAATAATTGACATTTGACAAGGAAAGAAACTGAACCCCTATGAGTGTTTATGATATGTGACAGAAACTAGTCAGAGTCAATGTTTTTGTATGCGTTATTTGAGCTGGTGGATTGTATAGGATAAACTTTACGACGAGCGAAATACTACATATTGCAAAAAGTTGTGGTAGGGTTCAATTAAAATTGTCAAGCCAGATGATGCATGCTGGTTCTCCTTTCATGTAAATTGATGTTAGGACACATTTTTGCACAAATCTGTTTTCTGACAGTGGAAGTCAAAGGGCTTGGTTCATCTTGGAAGTGACAACTTTATTGTGAGTTCGAGGAAGGCTTTATCAACATGAACTCTGATTTACTACTGCTATGTAACATTTCAGGAAGATGATAACATTCGAGTCCGAGCCTGTATACTGCCGCATGCGGGGATGTGGACTCCTGCACAGAGAACAGAAAGATGTGTGTGTGTTTGTGTGTGAGTAAAAGCCACGCTACAATCAATGCAGTGCATGAACGGATGGCCTCACATTATTTGAGAGAGGCACTAAAAGACAGACCTTCTCATATCCAGAGCTCTTCTTGCCTGTGTCTGAGACTGCAACATTACATCTGTGAACACCACACACGCACACTTGTGGAGAAACATCTCATTCCCTGGATCCCAGCAAAAGTCAGAAGTCTTCTGGTCTTCTTTTCTCAGTCAGGAGGTGTGTTTTACTTTTTGATGTTTCTTCTCAGAAATATTTTGAAGAGGTGGTGCTGAGTTACTGTTTTATCCTATGAACCAGCCCGTGGTGGGAGAACTCTCACCACCCTGTCATGGAAGCTTTCTTCCAGAAGCCCAACCTCCTTTTTCAACACAACCTACTGAGTCTGCTGCAAATCATCTGTGAGTCCCTCATCCAAGATGGCCATAGTCTTCCACCATCTGAAGGAGACCGGTCCCTATTTCTAGCTACTACCAAATGGGGAAGAAGGATTCTCCTCTTTCACGAAGTTGAACTGGTTTTCTTCTTGATGAAAATAATAAAAGAAAGTCAGTGTGGATTCTGGGTTTAAATGGTGTCAGTTCTGGAGACCCCAAATGTAGTATCTTCACTTCATAAGATGTACCTGTTAAGATTGCCCTTGCAGAAGGCTAAATACCGGATAAGTGGCAAGAGGGTTGGGGAGGGGGCAAACTGTCCACCCTTCCTGTTCCAATTGGTAAGCCCATTATCTACTTGATGTAAAAAAAATGCACGCCAGTGCAATGTGCGGCACTGCATTACTTTTTCTTTTGAAGCTTCACAAATTGACATTTGCTTGACATTCTAAATACCAAAGTGTAGTAGCACTGTAGTGTGATAGTGTACCTAGTATGAACAGAACACACGGCACTAACACACATAATACAAGATGCTGTTCTAGTGACATACAAATCAGATGTATTATTATAATGTAAACATCAGTCTAACTACATCAATCATGATCTTTCTAATTTAGGAATGAATATCTATCAGATACTCAGAGCAATTTTCTTTTTGAGCTAATATAATACTTTAAGACCCGTGTTGCTTTACACTGAAACGAGAGCTATGTTCATCCAGACATAAAAGCTGTTCAGACAATATTATATGCTGCCATCATCATAGCACTTTTTAAATCTCAGATTTTGGCTATATAGATTGCAATGGCCTTATGAAAACTTACATCTGATAGATATTGAAAAGGTATTGCTGAGGTAGCTCATACTTGTCTATATTGAAACACGAGTCCATTTGTGTTTTTCATGAGATAGAGTGAGGATTGCAAAAATCTTAGTTATACTAACTTAATTACTTGTAATTATTAAGCAGAAATTGTGATAGATGGATGATGTGGGGTTTCTGCTACACAGTCTGACACTTACCTCTTTTATCATAGAGCGACTATGGGTCTGATTATGAGTTTAGTGGTCCATCAGACTGCCAAACCCGTGGTGGAGGGGCTATGGCAGCTGAGGACCACTGCACCAGCGGTCCAACCACTGTATATGAGTACGTGGTCTTTCAGGCCACTGCAACCACCAGGGACCTGCAATCCCTGGTGGTGGTGCAGCGGTTTGGAGATGCAATATGCATGGCAGTGCAGCTGCCGCACCGCCATGCATGTTATGAGTTTCACAACTGCCAGCCTTTTCATGGCGATGAACACACAATGAAAAGACTGGCGGTGGGGAAACAAAGAGGGTCCTACAGGGCCCCCCTGTTGCCCCTTTTCAATAAGCACCACAATGGGACCACTTTGAAATCTGCCCACCAAACAACAAGGAAACTCGTAATCTGGTGGGCGGCATCGACTTTGGCAGTCTGGGAGCAGGGCACTGGTGTGGCGGCCCACTTCCAGACCACAAAAGTTGTAATCAGGCCTATATTTCAGTGTCCTGATACTGCAAACAGTAGTATACCCTCAAACAACATGATGTGAAGAGCTATAAAATCCCACTGAGTATGTCTCCAGATGTGTCCAATCTGAAGATGTATCTTGCATCACTGAGCACCATTATAGTGGCATTTCCAACTGCTCTCCTGCTGCTAAGGTCACATGAGCGCATTGGGACAAACATGAACTTTACAGCAAATCACCAAACGTTGCCCAATGTCATAACCGTGATTTCCCTGGTATAACTTTAGAATTTAATCCTCGAAATGGCAAATGGCTCAACAAATCACCACCATCCATATCAATATGTCAGAACAGTGCACTGCTACAATGTTAGTGTGCTTCGACTCATCTACTAACCATGTTAAGTTGCCTGCTGATGCTGCTGTTTCACTGTGGTGCTACCCACTGGCAGTGTCAGTGGGCAAGGAGATGGGTTTTAACTTTTGTGTACCGACTGCCATCCCTGGAGATCCTTTCCTCTTGATTTACAGGGATCAGAATAGCTTATATATTGTAAAAGAACACTCTGAGCAGCGGGGTAGGGAGAAGGAATCAGTAGAGGTTCGGTGCTCAGAAAGGGGTTGGGAGCCTGTGCATGTTTCTCACCACTGGTTGGGAACATGCAAAGTGCGCATGATGGTTTGGCCGGCCCAAATCAACCGGCCAAACTGTCATGGGCACTTTAGATTGTGCTCAACTCTCCTCCTCCTCGTTCCCGCTGTGGCAACCCAGCACCATCCCGCATCACGAAATTAAAAACTAAAATGATAATTTCATTGCTTATCATCATTTTAGTTTTCCTTTAACTATTGCTCGTAGAGCAGTGGGGCGACACTCCTTCCCCTTAGCAGAGAAGCCGCCGCTGTATGTGCCATATTCCTATACCGACAAAAGAGTAATATGCAAAAAGTAATTTAACCACTGGCCTCTCCAGCTGAGTTCATCTGTGTATTGTGAAGTTTGTTTGGGTAGCAATGTACATGTTTAACATTGAAATACATTTCATCACTATAAATATGACGGGCTGCAGGTTGCTGAGAAAAACATAAAATCTAAAACCTAATGATTTTATTCAGAACCTGGTTGGAAAATATATTCTTTTATCCTCTTCATATCTGTACTCTGAGCAGCAATTGTATATAACATAATATTAGGGGTAGACGCTAAAAATATGAATTTTCTTGCACTTTGTGTGTTTCAAACAAAAATAATTTTCGATTAAGATTTTTGCATTTCTAGTAGCAGTAACACCTCATCAGAAAATTGCAGAATGGACTGTCAAGAGCCAAACTAATTAAAGCCAATGTATACAATGCTTGACAACCCGACCCCCCCACCCCCCCCCCGGTGCGTTTTTTTCATTCTTCTCTTTCCCCATGTGTTCTCCACCCAGTACCATGTAAATATGCTCTTTATTTTCAATAAAAAATTACAGAAATTAAAAAGAAAAGCTGTTAAGCTAAATAAGTTTGGATTGTTCTTTATGAAGCAAGCACTTTTGTGAATTGTTCCATATGTCTGTCCTTGGAAATAAAGCTCTAACCATATAGTTGTCTATTTATCAACTATACACAGAAACATATTGGGCCATATTATCAAGAACGGGCGTTAACATTATTGCCACTTTAGCGGCAGCAAACTGCCAGTAAAGCGGCGATAAGGGGCTTGATAATATGCCCTAAATAATTCCAATAGAAGCCCAGGTTTGATGTCCTTCACACCAGAACCTGGGCTTCTATTGGAATTCCATAGGGCATATTATCAAGTGCCTTATCGCCCCTTTAGGGGCAGATTCTTGCCACTAAAGCGGCGATTATGTTAACGCCGTTCTTGATAATATGGCCCATATTGGGTTTATTCTAGCCATAGTCTGTTGACAATCACACAAATTTCTACGTGACTCTTTACACACATCAAAATCTATGTTTGTTATGATGCTCATGCTAGTGCGGAATTGACTTATTTGTAAGGCATACTGAAAATATTTCAGATCGGATATCCATGTTACAATTTCCCCTCCTGTTTTTCACCTTCAACATGCAATTTTTATTGTTAAATCATTTTGCAGACAGTGGCACTTTTTGCATCAAAATGTCATCACTCAAACATGTAACAAATAACCATGCAGATCTGACATGTTGCTTTCCCACAGGATGTGATAGTCAGTGCATGATGTAGATATGCATAGTGCACAAAAGTGTGCGTATCTGTCACTGCATGCTTGTGTGTTTCTGTGAGCCCATGCGCGGATCCCACTAAATGGGGTCTCTACAGCAAACTGGCTCAATTATTTTGTGCTTAAAATCAGGGAATACCTTCTTATTTATATTGACATATCTTCTCTTGGTCACACCAGAAGATCAGAAACAAGCAATGAGGTCAGGTCCTTTAGCCTGGATAGGAAAATAAATTGGGAAATTGGGTTTCTGACTGAGGGGGTAAAGACACTTCTCAAGCAACCACAATCCTTTTCAGAGTGAACCACAAAGTAACTAAATTAACCTGTGCTTGACCCTCTGGTAGCTTGTCATAAAAGCAATCAGGCTTAATTTAGAAGCACTGTGTTATGTATTTATGCACGCAAATAACTGTAATAAAATGAAAACACAACAGACAAATCACACACCAATTGAAAAAAATAATGTGACACAAAAACAAATTAACACAAATCCAATCAGTAGAACTGGAACAATGAATGTTTAAAGTTTTAAGTGAAAAGTATTGCCTACATTATTGGGTATATGGTCATGAAAATCAGGAGCAAAGTCAAACGTTAAGGTTGAGCATGGTTCAGCTACATGAGGTAGATTGGGTTCAGTTTCGGCTTACCTTCTGACTTTTGGAGAATATTTCCTAAGAAGATAAAGTTCAGCATGGCAAAGCAGTCCTTATTCTGTTATGCCCTCATGCCCAGGAGTGTACTGAAGAGTGGCTCAGGAGGTCCAATATTTATACATGATGCCTTCCTTCAACATTGGGACATTTTCTAGCTGCCCCACGTCTGGTTCTGGAAAGTTCTTACCTTGACAAGGCTCCAACATACTTCTGGGGTGATAAAAGGCTAGTGTTAGGTTCCATTTCGTGTCCTGGGGCAAGTCCTTTGAAATATCAGTGGGGCAGGGAACAGCTCTGCCCCAGCCATCCTGGCATGTTCGCTGTCTGGTCCCAATACACATTCTTAATGGAGAAGCCATGCAGGCCCGGACTGGCCGTTGTGGGCACCGGGCAATCCCCCGGTCGGCCGCAAGGGTGGGGGCCAGTTTTGGGCCCTGGAGGCCGTTTTTGTTGCAGAGCCGTTTTTGCAGCATAGCTGCAAAATCGGCCCTGTAACAAAATCGGCCGAAAAGCGGCCCTGGCAAAGCGCTCGACCCCACCCCCCCGGGGAGGGTGGGCCGGCCGAGCACTTTGCCAGGGCCGGTTTTGGTTCCCAGTCCGGCCCTGCTGGAAACTCCTAGATGGCCTAAGGATTGTTTGAGCACGAAAATGCCAACTTTCTAAAATAGCTATTTTCAAAATTATAATCTAAACTCTGACTGTGCCAGTAAAGAGAATATTAAATGACTATTCATTTGAGTCCAAACATGATATTTCTACCTGCTACTAATCAAAAGGTATCACCTATTACATGTGATAAGGTAGCCCCTCTGTTACCCAAAGGCGAGATAGGTCTTACAGTAATGAAAAACTAATTTGTTTTTTCTTTTACTACCAGGACATACAATGCACCCTGCCCTATGGGCCTTTAAGGGCCTGCCTTAGATGCGACTTATATGTATTCAAAATTAAGTCCTTGGCCTGGTAAAAGATTTATTTTGCCAGGTTGATTTGGCATTTTAAAACTGCACCACAGGGTGCACTGGCAGGCCTGAGACGTTTCAAAGGGCTATTGTAGGTGGCACAATGTGTGCTGTGAGCTATCTAGTAACATTTAATTTATAGGCCTTAGGTACATATAGTAGGGACTTACAAGTAAATGAAATGGAGCAATCAGGTGAAAGCCAATTGTACCATGTTTTAAGGGGGGAGAACAAGCTCTTGAGCACTGATTAGCAGCCCTAATGCCAACAGAAACGAAATTCGGAAGACAGGAGGGGTGAAGGCAAAACGTTTGGCGGTGACCCTGCAGAACGGGCCTAATCTAACAGAGATTAACTTTGAATCACGCCGGAAGAGGCACCACAGGGGCACTAGTGAGCTACCAGTGGGATGATTCTGTTGGAAGTCTCAGAAAGGATCTTTAAGAAAATCAACTCATAACCCATGTACAGCTTTAATTGATACTGGAAACTTCAATACACGTGGCTGAGGCAATCATTTTAGTTCATCTCCGAGTGAGTAAGAATGTGTATAGAGATCACACCCAAAAAAGCAATTGTGTCTTTAATTGCCCTTTTTTCTATTTCACATTGAACTGGCTTAATTTGCTATGCATTTACTATTGAATCATGTATACCGATTTATGCAACAATGAGAGCTGTAGGTGAAATGCTCCATCCGTGATCCTGCCAGTTTCTAGAACCAGCCTCCAGCGTGGCACACACCCCTCCACTGGCAGACGTCCAGACACACAGGAAATACATTTTTAAGGACTGAAAAACTCATTCATGAGGAGAATGTCAGCATCCTCTCTTGTGCTGCTGTAAAGCTGACAGGTGTGCTTATTTTTACTGTGTTGAGTTTAGTGACGTCAGTCAGGATTACTGAGTTCCAAGAGCCGAGAGTCATTACGTGTCAGTCATCCATGCACCAGCTGGGCACATGCCACGTTTCTACGAAGCAGTCAGGACAGGGCACAGGAGTGCTTTTATGTTAACCGTTAGTTTGAAATACATGATATGACGGCTTTAGATTAACAGAATTTTAATTTCGTTGTCTTGCGATTTAATAAATTGGACCGGCTTGGTATGTGTTAAATAGAAATAATTGCACACAGCATGAAGCCAGTGTTGATGTCGGCACTAGGCTGAGGCTTATGACTACGCAGTACTGTCTGATGTAGTTGATGAAGCTATTTCGTATTTGCTCGACAGATGACAGATACATCAGTCTAACAGTGTGGCACAAACGGCTAGACCCGCAAACCTTAAAGCGAGGGATTCGGGTTCGAGTCCCGGCAGGGGCGCTAGACTGCCTGTGATTCCGGGCAAATAACTCAAATCTCTCCGTGCATAACAAAAATGAGTCTTTCTGCTACATAACTGACGCTCATGTAAAGTACTCGGCTACCTTTCGGCCGAGATACGCTATATAAACCCCCCCCCCCCCCCCAAAATAAATCCAATAGCATTACAAAGTCCACATATTCACATCCGTGTATTCACGCAAACAATGTGTGTTTTACATAAACAAGAAATCTCGCTCGTACATCGTTTGTTCTGTGGGCAGTGGAGTATATAGGATGTGACACCCCTAGATAAATGCATTCTTCCCTTGGTAGTTGAGTCTGGGGGCCTTGAGTGGCATCTGAAAACTCTTCTGAAAGGAACGTCTTGCTGACATTGGATCGTCGTTGATTGCCCTTGTGACCTGGACACTGGGATTTGCTTAACGCCTTGCCGGACCCGCTTCGCGGGTCCCGCTGCGCTATTTCGAACTGTGGGGCTGCGGGGCTTGCGGGACTATCACCAACTGCGTTTCCAGGCACCGGCAGGGCTGCGAGTAGTATAGCAGGGACTCAACTTCCCAGGAGTCCCTGCTCGCCACACCGGAGGCTGCTCTCCCCGCCGGTTACGCCCCCCGCCCTGTTAAAATCCCGCCGGTTCACCCTGACTGCGGGAAACTCTTCTGAAAGGAACGTCTTGCTGACATTGGATCGTCGTTGATTGCCCTTGTGACCTGGACACTGGGATTTGCTTAACGCCTTGCCGGACCCGCTTCGCGGGTCCCGCTGCGCTATTTGGAACTGTGGGGCTGCGGGGCGTGCGGGACTATCACCAACTGCGTTTCCAGGCACCGGCAGGGCTGCGAGTAGTATAGCAGGGACTCAACTTCCCAGGAGTCCCTGCTCGCCACACCTGAGGCTGCTCTCCCCGCCGGTTACGCCCCCCGCCCTGTTAAAATCCCGCCGGTTCACCCTGACTGCGGGAAACTCTTCTGAAAGGAACGTCTTGCTGACATTGGATCGTCGTTGATTGCCCTTGTGACCTGGACACTGGGATTTGCTTAACGCCTTGCCGGACCCGCTTCGCGGGTCCCGCTGCGCTATTTCGAACTGTGGGGCTGCGGGGCTTGCGGGACTATCACCAACTGCGTTTCCAGGCACCGGCAGGGCTGCGAGTAGTATAGCAGGGACTCAACTTCCCAGGAGTCCCTGCTCGCCACACCGGAGGCTGCTCTCCCCGCCGGTTACGCCCCCCGCCCTGTTAAAATCCCGCCGGTTCACCCTGACTGCGGGAAACTCTTCTGAAAGGAACGTCTTGCTGACATTGGATCGTCGTTGATTGCCCTTGTGACCTGGACACTGGGATTTGCTTAACGCCTTGCCGGACCCGCTTCGCGGGTCCCGCTGCGCTATTTGGAACTGTGGGGCTGCGGGGCGTGCGGGACTATCACCAACTGCGTTTCCAGGCACCGGCAGGGCTGCGAGTAGTATAGCAGGGACTCAACTTCCCAGGAGTCCCTGCTCGCCACACCTGAGGCTGCTCTCCCCGCCGGTTACGCCCCCCGCCCTGTTAAAATCCCGCCGGTTCACCCTGACTGCGGGAAACTCTTCTGAAAGGAACGTCTTGCTGACATTGGATCGTCGTTGATTGCCCTTGTGACCTGAACACTGGGATTTGCTTGACGCCTTGCCGGACCCGCTTCGCGGGTCCCGCTGCGCTATTTGGAACTGTGGGGCTGCGGGGCTTGCGGGACTATCACCAACTGTGTTTCCAGGCACCGGCAGGGCTGCGAGTAGTATAGCAGGGACTCAACTTCCCAGGAGTCCCTGCTCGCCACACCTGAGGCTGCTCTCCCTGCCGGTTACGCCCCCCGCCCTAGCTCTACATAATTGTCAGAGGATACCGCTGCGCGGGAGCGTGCGGGAGCGCCCGGGGCTAAGCCCGGGCAAAGGGCGGGCCCTCTGAGGCCCTCCGAGGCCAGAGGAGGCTTGGCACCACATTATCATCTTCGTATTGCGGGGTGTATTGATATTTTCTTGTTTCCCTGCTTTGTAATAATTTTATACTTTGTCTGTCAGGGTATCGGCTATCCGGGGTTAGGGTGTCACTGAGTTTTCCCTGCCATTCTGAATAAGTTATCGCGGGAAATGTCTCAAGCCGCTATGATTACATCCGAGGAGGTGGGAGCTAAACAGAGTACCCTGGATAATTTTGTCTTTAGAACGGCCTCGTCCTCTGATAGGGATTTAGTTCTAGCTGAGCGACGCGCCAATAGGCGCCGATCGATTGAATACATTATAAATAACAGATCTACACAGGGCCCTGCTATGCCCACTTCACCATCGATTTTTGATAATTCTGACGGCCCCACGAGTCCTGAGCACCTGTTGGACTCTAGTATTCCCCTATTATTGCAAGCAAGGGATACTCCCCCGCAATCATTGTCTGCCCTAAATCCTATCACTAATTTTCCGCTTCATTAATTAGTATCCACGATGAGGTGGAACTTTTGAAAGACGATCTGTTATTAATAACTGAGCCACCACTTAAGCCCACCGTTTGCCCGGATGTTGTGAATACTCATCGACGTCCTGGCCCCCCGCCAAATAAAAGGCGTAGAAAGGGTTCTGTCCAAGCCAAGAATAAAACTGTGTTTTCCTTCTGTTCTAAGAAGTCAGCTCAGGTTCTTCCTATGCTATCCCCTTCACCAGTGAACACCTCCCCCGCTATAGAGCAGCAGGGATTAGATTTCATGGGGGTCATCGAGAAAATGTTACGATCTTTCACTTTGCCCCTGGTCAAGAGGTTAAAGAGGATAACAGAACAATTGGAGGAGATAGAGAAAACTATTAGGGGGCCCGTAATGCTTTCCAAGGGTACTAGTGTGAGATCCCCTGTTTCTACATATAGTAATGTCACCAAGGTTACTGCTTCTCGGCCCTTGGTCATACAGCATAGTAATACCGTGTCATCTGCGGGCTTATCTTCTGGTCAAACAGCTAATAAAACAGATGGTGTAATAAGAGGGAGTTCGGTTCTGGGTGGAGCCACTCCTAAACCTCTGGTTGTGAGTGATCCAGCAAAGATTAACATACCCAAAAGATATAGAGTAAATTTTCCTCCAGAGGCTGCCCCATTTGTAGTGATTCTGACGGCTGTTCCAGTCTTAGAACAGGGAAAGAAAGAAGATCAATCCCAACTCAAGAATAAAGCCATTTATTGGCTTAAACAGAACCGACCTTTACCCCCACACTTAAACGGCGAAATTCTTATGGTACGTCGTCTTGCGTGGTTGGGCCCTAGCACGAAAAAAATATCTGGGGATATTATCATAATCAGCTTTAGGGACAAAAGGGCAGCTAGTTATATCCTGAATTGGTCCTCTTCTCCAGGCAGCAGCCCGATTGTCCCAAGAGATCTGCCTTATTTCTACCCTAGAGAGTTGGTAAGTCCAGTCAGGAAATCTAGCTCTTGGTTTGCCAAAGTGGATAGACCAATTAGACCATCAAGGAATCCACAATTTAACTATACAAGCAGACCGCGTTATCCTCATTCAGAAGGTCTTAATAACGCCTCAAGACCCCTAATTCCAACACAGCCAGCACTCACTGTTTACCCTATCCGTCAGCCTTATCTAGATTATCGGAATCCTTTCCCTAACAGCCCATATGCTCCAGCCGTCCTTTGGCCATCGAGCCAGTTTCAAATTCCTATCTATAACCGGTACGATGGCCTGTGTAACCTGGAGGGTGTGGACTGACTGAGTGGAAAATCACTCGTACAAACCAGTTCGAGACTTCTTCCAAATCCTTCTTATTCTGATAACGGTCCCGATGTCATAGTAGGTCAACGTAATGAATTAACAACTCAGAATGTTTCAGGAAATCGCATGGTATCTGGCTCTGCACCCCTCACTGTTAAGGATCGTGAAGCTCCAGAAACACATGATTCCGGTACTGGAGCCAATATATGTAACTTGGGCCCTGCAAGAGTGGAAGCACCCATAGATAATTCAGATAGGCAGTCCTCTGTCCCTTTGATAATATGTAGTAACAGAATACAGGCTCCCAACTATAGTGTTTTATTTTGGAACATTGTAGGCATCAAGGACAGGGTTTTGGACTTATCCTGGTTTGAATTTGTAAATGCATTTAGTATACTGTGTTTCCAAGAAACCTGGATAACTGAACCTGTTCATCCTAACGGGTACAGCACTTTTCATGTCCCGGCCCTTCCATCCAAACGCGGGAGAAATTGCGGTGGGTTGTGTATACACATCTCTAATCTTCTGGGCGTTGTGAAAACTAAGCTTGTTACCCAAGGAAGTTATTTTCAGATTCTTTCAATCCGGATGAGTGCTAAGGTTGATAATATTTTGATTAACATCTATAACAACCCACTTAAATGTTCATTAACTGATATGGTACTTTTATTGAGCAAGGCTTTACAGGGGATTCTTACCTCAAACAGGAGGGATTGTATTATTGTTGGCGGGGGGATCTTAACCACAACCTGTGTGATTTAGTAGCTGGGGTTGTGGACCTCTGGGGATAGGTGCAGATGATTTGATCCCTCATTTTCTTCATCGGGACGGGGGGGACTCACTGAACGAACTGATGGCATCTTTTAATTTAAATTTTGTTAACAGATTATGCACTCCCTGTGTTGATTTTAGTGCAACCTTTGTGGGGAGAGGTCATGGTACCACCATTGACTATATTGTGGCATCTGAATGTTATGCTTCATGGTATTTTGATTTTCGCACTCATTTGGTCGGGTTTAGTGATCATCTTCCCCTCTCCTTTAATATTAGATGCCCCCAGGTTCAACATAACTCCTTGATAGAGAGATTGTCATGGTTGAAATCCTGTGAAATGCCTAGATCTAATGGGTACTCTATTAAATGGAGTTGCAATGATGCAGAGTCCATGCATAACAAGATTGTCAGGGGTTCTCTTGTTCATATTGAGAGGTGTCAAGATGAAGAGACTTCTAGTGAGGATGTGCTGAAAGCTTTCAACACTATCTCTCATAAAATCAGAGAAAGTTTGTCTCGGAGCGGGCGGGATACTTCTCACAGCAAATCGTCTAATTCATGGTTCGATGCGGCCTGCTCTAAAGCACATTCCCTTTTGAAGGCAGCCCTACATAAAAAGATTAGGGACCCGGTAGAGGTGGCTATCTGTAGAAAAAACTATTGAATGTGCAGAAGTAATTGCAAGAAAAACAGGAGGCCTGGAATAATTTGGTTCATGCAGCCCATTCTAAGGACAGCGCTCTATTTTGGTGTGCAGTTAATGCACCGTTTTTTAATACTATAAATAGCGCGAGGATTGAGGTCGCCATTGGCGAATCCTCTTGGATTGACTTCTTTTCGGAAGTCTACAACCCAGGGGAGACCCATAAACTAGTTGATCTGGAAGGCTCTGAAAAAGAGGCATTTTGGGCCTCCATCAAGCTTATCTGGGAATCTCTAACGATGAAATGACCACCGCTATAAAACAGAGTAAGGGAAGTAAGGCCCCGGGAATTGACGGGGTACCTATTGACCTGTTTAAACATTCGGTAGACTTATGGTCCCCTATCTTGAAAAGAGTCATGGATGCAAGTGGTGAGCTGGGTCTCCCCAAAACCTGTTGTGATTCCATCATCATCCCTATTTTCAAGAAGGGAGATAGACAGAGTCCCTCGTGCTACCGACCCATCTCCCTTCTCGATTCCTTTATGAAGGTTGTGGGTAGGGTCGTCCTCAATCGATTATCATCTTGGGTTGATGACGAGGGAGTCCGATCACAGGTTCAATATGGTTTTCGAGAGGGGATGGGCACCATCGAGCAGGTTCTAAATTTCACTCTCCTTCAAGGAAAATATGTACAGGCCAAGGCAGAAAAATTATACGCGGCATTTGTCGATCTCAGTGCCGCGTTCGATTGTGTTAGGCACGATCGGCTGTGGGAAGTACTGGAAAAACTTAAAATAGGCGACTCCATTATCATATTCTTAAAACAACTATATGCTGGGGCCAGGGCAAGGGTGAGATTCGGTGTCAACGGTGAATGTACTAAACCTTTTTATGTGAAACGAGGGGTGAGACAAGGGTGCGTCCTTGCGCCCCTCCTTTTTAATCTTTATACAAATGATCTCGAAGAGGTTCTGGCGTCTAAAGTTATTGATTCTCCTAGAATCAACTCTAAACAGGTAGTGTCCCTATTATACGCGGACGACGCTGTCATTATGGCAAGAACTGAGAGGGGTTTGCAGTTAGCCTTAGACTCATATATTAATTTTATGGATCACAGGGGATTGTCCCTAAATGTAAAGAAAACTTTTGCAATGGTATGCACCAGAGGTAGATCTAAAACCTGCAAATTGTTTGCTAGTAGGGATAAAGTGCTGACTACTAAAACCTCCACATACTTGGGAGTAGTACTGGAGGCTGCTGGACACTGGGGCCCAGCACTTAAGAGCAGAACCCTTTCGTTTAAAAAGGCCACTGCAGCTCTCATGGCCTTCTCGCGCAAAATGGGCAAAAGACCTCCAGCTATCTTACTTAAGATTTATTTTGCCAAATGTGTAAGTACAGCGATTTACGGGGCAGGCGTTTGGGGCATTCTTGACTCTAGAGATTTGCAATTTGTAGAAAATGCTTTTTTAAGGTTTATTTTAGCTGTCCCAACAAGTACTGCAGTGTATAATTGTCACGCTGAGCTAGGGGTGCGTCACATCAGCGACCTGATTGCGATGCAGCCACTACTTCTCTGGCACAGGGTTTGGACTACGGAAGAGCTTGTTCTAAACAGAGAAATCTTACTCGACGTCATGGCCCTTGATAATTCTCACAAAATACCCTGGCTAACTTACATTTGTAAGTTCTGCTTTGACTTGGGTAAACCCGAGTATTACAACGAACCGAGGGGGCTATGTAGGATTAAAAGGGCAGCTCTTAAGATAGAATTTTGGGCTCATCTAGAATCCCTGAGGTTGGCGGTAGAACTGAACAAGGTCTCGGTTCTTCGTCACCATTCTTTGCTCACCTCTGTAAATATGTAGTCTTATCTGATCTGGTGTCCTAGGGGCTTCGATAGGTACCTACTCACCAGATTCAGATTCGACATTTTTTTCCGCTTAGTGTCCTTCCCTCAAATTAATGATTGGTCTAAAAAACTTATCAACAGCCCGTGCGACGGGAGATCTGTCCAATCTGCTCTGCACGTGGTCTGCTTTTGTGGTTTTTATCATAATGAAAGAGTCCGATGGATCAAACCACTCCTGAAAAAATTTGGTTCATGGCGACATTGTCGGATTGCCTTGTTGTATCTCTAGCTCTTAAACGATGAATTTTGCGTGACAACTATGATTCATTTTTTAAAAAGTGTCTTTTTAAAAAGGAAAACTTTACTATGTTCTTAAAGTCATTATTTATGATGATACCTATCCTGTATTGTACAGTTTTTTACAAGTTTAATTATTGATGCTGATGCTTTTATGATTTTATATTCTCACTAAAATCGAATAAAGCTTTTCTACCCAGAGTGGCATCTGTTAGCTCTGTTTTGGTTCCTTGTGAGCCAAGAACGAAAGACAAAACAGTGACCTTTGCTTTCAAAGGGGGGAGAGAGAGAGAGACAGAAGTACCCATCTGGTGGCTGAATTTCAAAATGTGAAACCGGATAAATTGGAATCAATGCCAGCCTCTCTGCTTGTCCAATATGTGTGATCCCAGGCATATAGGGCCTCATGAGGATTTAGGGCAGTGCCGCAGGCCTCCCTTCTATGCTGCCCTACGGTAAAAGAAATGGGCAGGAATGCACAGTATCCGTCCTTTTCCCCTGCGCCAGCGCACAATGGGCTGCGTGCGCCAACGCAGACACCTTTGCACCATGGCACAAGGGTGCCTGCATTGCGGGGATGAATATTTCTGTGCAGGAAGGGAAACCTTCCTGCACAGAAACAATCAGAAGAGGAGTTTTCCTCTTTGTCATGGGTCAGCTCATACATGGACTCTTAGAGCCAAGCCAGAAAAAGAGCTTGGCTGTAGCTCGGCTTTCCCTATTAATGGTCCTGCTCACCTTCCTCTATTTGTGAATCAGGTGTGGTAATGTGTATTTCATAAGTCTCGAGCTTGTAATGCAGTGGAACGCACAAAACTAGCGACGATCGGAACTTAGCTGCTAATGAATAACGCATTGATCTTTCATCACCAAAGGGGCCAGAGAGCAAGAGAGCAAATCGAATTGCAGTTGACTGTAATTTTACATGGGGCAAGATTCATTCACTAGTAAGTGAATGGCTAAGTTGAGAAATCTCTGAATTTCTTGTTGTTCGCCTTTTCAGCTGATTTTAAATAAGGATTTCTGTCTTTTGATGTGATCTTCATCTCGCATTCAAAGCTACGCTCGTTGTCTAGCAACTGCAGTCTTTAAATTTTTTCCTCCACACAGACATTTCAAGTGTTCATAAACTTGCGAAAATACTATGTACTACATGTACTACAGTACTGAGTCTTACCTATAAGAACTACAAACTCATTAATATATTTACAGTGTGTTTGCAAGAGTGCGCAGGATATTCTTCTTACCGCTTCAACACATCAATGAAACCTTTCATTAAAGCGCACGCGCTGTGAAACTGCAGTGTGTAACTTATAACCTTTTACAAGATCAACATCAGTGATCAAGCGGCTGAATGAGTATGTGTGTTACATTTTATGTTTAATCAGCGCATCAATGAAATTCTTACCAACAAGGCGCCCGTCCTATGAAACTCCAGCACGTTTCCCCGAACCACCAGCACAATTTCATGCTTCACCAGCGCGCTTGTTATGAAACTCTGCAACGTCATCCTCTGCGAGTATAGAGTTTCCAGAGTGTACATCTAACTACACTGCCCCTTGTGGTGAATATCAGTATTGCTCCTCATTTCGTGTAAAGCAGCTTCTTTCTTCAAGTCATCGTGATTGAGTTATTCAACGAGAATGCAAATTGCCTGTAATGTGCACACAAATATACATTAGTTGCTATTCAGCCTTCAAAATTTGCACATCTTTTAGGTGATAATTTGCACGATTGTTCATGTTTTGTGCATGTCTTTCAACCGATGATCTCAACGAGTCTAAGTTTTAGCCATTTGCACGCTTTCTTCTTCTTCTACGCTTATTGAATTCAAACAATATGCAAAGCATATCTCCACCTGCACCCTTCATGCAAGACCTTGGCGATCCCCCATTAGAGTGGAAACTGAGGATTCGCTCTTTCAAAGCTTATCTTGTGGCAATTGACGCAAACAAGTTCAAACCTGACAGAAAGAAAGGTCTAATGTATTATCATCTCAGTGTTGAAGGCCAACACTTTTTGAGAAGTATTTTGCCTAATCGAAAAAGTTGGTGGTTCATAGGTTTAATTTTGTTCACAAGGGTACGAAAACCTTCAGAGATCATTGACACTTATGTTACTGCACTTAAAGTGTTAGCTTCCACGTGTGAATTTGAAGAATTCACTTCACAAATTGATTAGAAACCAACTTGTTGTAAGATGCAGTTCCAAAAAAATTCAAGAACGCTTACTCACTTGCAAAAACCCCTCCCTAGATAAAGCTATCAACATAGCTAAAAGCATAGAGGGCTCTTGTCAAGATGTGAAATTCCTTAATAAAACTAGTATTTCAGCAGCTGTTATTAACAAACCTATTCCCCCTATTGACCATAAAAAGAGTAAAACTTCGGTCAAACCCAATGCTCAAGTTTTTCATCATAGAAAAATAGTCTGTTTCAGGTGTGGATAACCTAACCATGTCTCTTCTTTTAGATATTGTCCTGCACTTGGTCAACAATGTAAAAAATGTAACAAAATGGGTAATTTCTCTAAAGCCTGTAGAAGTGATAAATTTAACAATCCTGTTCGTTCATTAGTTACTGAAGATTGTGAAGTTGAAACAAATAATTCTGATCCTACTAATGAGTTGCTTTTAGGTGTCAGATGTGTGAAAGAATGTAACTCTTATTTAATTGCAGATCCCGAAATTGAAGTTTGGTTTGATGGAATCTCCATCAAACTTCTGGTAGACACTGGTGCTCGCATCACGATCATAGATCATCAAAAATATGTATCTTCATGGAGTAAACATTCTTTGCTTCCTCCAGATGTTACCACTGTGGCATTCGAGGGTAGCAAAGTGGATCTGCTTAGTTATTTTTTAACTAACATCAAATTTATTGATAATTCCATTACTGGTAAAGTCTATGTTGCTTGCAAAGGCACCAATGTTTTAGGTTCAATTCATCAAGCTGTGCTCAGTTTAGTCATAAGACCTGGTTCTTGCAATCCTGTTACCATTGAAAAAGTCAAAAATTCAAATACTAATGTCTCTATCAATAAGTTACAAGATGATATAATGATTCATGCTCTAGAATCTGATAAGAAATTTAACAAAGTTTTTCAAGACAAACTAGGTGAAATGTCAGACTTTATTTTTTCCATAAAGGTCGCACAACAGGTTACTCCAGTTAAACATAAACTACACAACATACCTTTAAGCATTAGAAAAGAACTATCTAACATGCTTTATGATTTATGTGAACAAGGCATCATTGAGAAAGTGGAAGGAACTCTTTGGTTATCTCCGATAGTCCTTGCGGAGAAAAAGACTGATGAACTCAGAATGTGTGTGGACTTAAGGAGCGTCAACGAAGCAATTTGGTTGATAACTTTCCTCTTCCCAGGATAGAAGACCTCATCACCAAGATTGGTCACTCCTGTTGGTTCACAAAACTAGATCTGAGGTCAGCATACCATCAAGTTGTCCTGGATCAATCTTCCCAACATCTAACTGCTTTCGTCACTCCAGATGGCACCTTTCAGTTTTGCAGGATGCCTTTCGGCATTGCTTCTGCTGTGGCAGTTTTTCAAAGATTGATGTCTGAAATGTTTTAGGATATACCCCAAGTAGCAGTATTTCAGGATGAAATTTTAGTATTTATTGAAAATGAACAAGAACATAATGTTGTTGTGAATGATGTGTTAAGTATAATAGAATCTAGAGGAGCCACACTGAGAAAGGACAAATGTATTTTTAAATCTAGAGAAATAGAATACCTGGGTCATGTTTTTCAGCTAAAGGTGTACAACCCAAACCTTGTCTTGTGAAAAGTCTTTTGGATGCACCGGCTCCAAAAAACAAAGAACAGTTACTTTCTTTTTTAGGGCTTTGTGAATTTTAAGCAACATTTTTGAAAAACTTTGCTAACCTATGTTTCAGACCTCTCTCAAAGCAAAATGCAGAGTTCATTAGGTTGGACTCTTGTGATCATTTTTTCAAAGATACCAAAGAGAGAATTGTTAATGCTCCTGCACTGCAATCTTTTTGTGAGAACAGAATCACGGTCATCACGATTGACGCATGTGAATATGGATTGGGGTGGTTCTCAATCAGACTGAAAATGGGCGCGAGTATACTATTGGCTTGGCTTCTCGTACCCTAAGACCTGCTGAACGTAAATATTCAGTAATTGAAAAAGAGTTGTTAGCCTGTGTATGGAGTGTAGAGAAGTTCAAAGTATATGTTTGGGGCAGACATTTCATCTTGAAAACTGATCATTGCCGTTTAGTGAACATTTTGTCTGGAAAGAAAATCAAATGAACCACAGCTAGAATCTCCAGAATCTCCAGAATTTTCCTTTACAGTAGAATACATTCTGGGAGGAAAAAACTCCTGTGCAGATTGTGATTGTCTCTCTAGACTTCCCATTGAAAAATAAGGTAACCAAGAATGGGAAACAGAAATTGAAGAATAGTTCATTGCTTATATAGGGGATGCAAGTTTTTCTAAAAATGACTGGTACTTCCTTGACAAAAAGAAAGGTCAGAGATAAATTCTGGTGACCATGTATGGACTCAGAAATGTAACACTTTGTTTCAAATTGTATTAAATGTAAGTCAAGTGATAAAGTGTTAACAACTGAGCATGAGGTAGAATCTGTAAATCCATGTCCAAAGAAAGCTTGGCAACGCATTGGTGTTGACTTTTTAGGTCCATATCAAATTTTACCTTACCAAGAAAGTACTAGTTTTCAAAAAATGTTCTCTAGAGAGGGATTGCCTGAAGAGTTACTCACTGACAACGGGGTTCAATTTGTTTCCTCAGAAATGTCTTCCTTTTTAGAGAATCGTAACATCAAACATTTAAGAACACCACTTTATCATCCCCAAAGTAATGGAAAAGTTGAAGGTTTCAATAAGTTGTTAGTTGAATGCATTCAAGCTTCTATGAAAAGTAATATGAATGTTGCAAAATCTATACAAGAACTAGTTTGGTCACACTGCACCACCCCGCATTCAGTCACTGGAAAATCTCTGTTTGAATTAATGAGAGGTTGAGAAGCTGCCACTGAGTTATGTCCTTTTTGGGTCTTAAAAGTTTTACCAAAACCTGGGGATGTCAACAGCTGGTGCAAATCTGCTGAATCCAGTTCCAATTTGTTCAATTTTAATAGGTTTTCCAAAAACACCTCTCTTCCAGTAAGGCCTAGTAGATTGAAAATAGGAGACTGGGTTTGTGTCAAAAATCCCATTATAGTTGGGAAAGGTTTTTCAAAATTTAAAGACCCTGTTCAAGTCTGTGAAATAAGAAAGAATTCTGTGAAACTTAAGGATGGGAACTGGTGGGGCATTACTCGTGTAGCACTATTTCCTCGTAATGGCCCAATTCCAAAGAAAGTTGAAAATGATTCTAAAACCAAACCGCTTCTACCTAGAAGGAGTGACCGTGTTCCTATGAGACCCAAAAGATTAAATGGCTTTGTTCCTTATTAAAAGTTTTAAAGGAAGAGGTGATGGTCTGTGTTTTAACCTGAATCGATTTGTTGTAACTCAATGGCTCTATTATTTTGAATCAATTTGTTGTAACTCAATGGCTCTATTATTTTATGGCATCTATGGAAAGTTGTATGTTATGTTTTGTTATTTCAGAAACTTATATGTGTTTTAGAATATTATAGAATTTTATATCTTCTTTATTATTTTCAGAAACTTATATGTGTTTTAGAAAATTATAGAATGTTATACCTTCTTCATTATTTCCTTTGTTCAATCTTATGTTTTTCTAAAAGGAGATGTGTGGTAATTTGTATTTCAAAATTCTCGAGCGTGGAATGCAGAGAGCTCACGGAGCAGGAGTAGAGTATTCTCTCCCTGACATTCTGTATCTCCAGGGCCCCTTCTTGAGTAGATGTACTTTCTTCAATAAACCCACTTTCCCAAATATCCAACTGGAAGAGTCATTACTACATCAGGCTTAGTAAATGGGGCTGTCAGCCACTTGCATAAATGATTTATGAAAGGCGAGGGCTGGAAACATGGAGCTCTGCACAGATGTGCAAATGTGACACCACCATCATCAATGCTGACCAGCGGTGACAAAGAAGAGTGTGTGCAGTAAAAATACAGTTAAAATAAGTAATCCCAGAGCAGGGACCCCGACCGTTGCATTGAACATGCCTGTAGTCATGAGTATCTAGGGCGAACTACCAGGCCCAAATGGAATAGGCAGGGTGGTAGCTTCAGTGTTTGGGGCGTGGCACCCCTAAGATGCATTCTTGGTTTGATAGTCGTGTCTTGGGTCCCTGTGTCAGATTTGCTATGCCTGTGTTAGCTTTCCCTGTTGTTCTCATTTCACTAAGATGTTTCAACTTGTTCATTATTTAGATTGGGATCCTACATATATAATGTGACTAGTTTTCCCAAAATGAAATACATCTGCACTCATAGAAATACTCCTTGATTGGAAGCACATTTACTACTTTTAGGAACTCAGAGAAACTGGCAGATGTAGGCTTGAAAAGCTGTGCTAGTTTCACGTTTCCAGGCATATTACTCGCAATCAAACACCCAAACACCCAAAGAGCGAAAGGATGAATGCCTGCAAATAGTCTAACCACTTGCAATCGCTCGGAGTAGCATTCTAACTCACAGTTTTGCGCCTATTGTCCTACTCTAGACAGAATCCCACCTAATGCACACCAGTATTGACACTGAAATAGTCCATCCTGAACCTTTGTGAATGAATGAATACATGAATATTAGTTTTCTAAAGTGCGAACTAATGCCCACATGCATCAAAGTCAATTGCATTCGCAAACGGTGCGAATCGCAATTTTCGGCCGTTTGCGAATGCAATTGACTAATTTGGAATGCACTATGCATTTCGCAATTTTAGGAATTGCAACCATGTTGCGATTTCTAAAATTGCAATTGCATCTAGGAAATCGCAATTTCAGATTTCTTAAATGCAATGCATGATCATTTTTTAATTGCGAATTCGCAATTTGGAAGTGGTAAAATAGCAAGTTGACCTTCATGCTAATTTACCGAAAACATTCAAATATGCACAAATTGCATTTTTGAAAGTATTAATTTACACACACACATGCCCTTGGGGCATGTGTGTGTGTAAATTGCATTTGAAGTTACATTTCTGGGGTGCAGGGAGGGGTTCTTTGGACCCCCCTGCACCCTTGAAATTGCATTCACATTTTGCGAATTGCAATTTGAAATTCGCAAAATGTGAATGCCTTTCTCATTCATTCCTATGGGCCTTTTGGCCCATAGGAATCAATGGGAAGGGTTTTCCTAAATTGCGATTGGCAAATTGTGAATCGCAATTAAGGAAAAATACTGAATCGCAAAAAAAAATGTGATTTTTTCATGCATTGCAGTTTGCGATTTCTAAATTGCGATTCCTTAATTTTCGCAATTTAGGAATCGCAAACGGGTGCAATGATGCATGTGACCGTTAGCCCTTAGCGCTGCAGTAGGGGCCATCATACAGAAATACATGTAGTGCTCAGACTGAAAGCCAGGTCTTCAAGGCCTTGCAAAAGAAAGAATGATACAATTGTCCAGAGATAGCGGAGGGGAGGGAATTCCAGAGCCTAGCAGCGGCAACGGAGAAGGCTCTGCCCCTCCACCCCCCAATCTGGCACTCCTAAACCTGGGGAATGGCAACAGATTTTTACTGGCTGATCTTAGCTGTTTAGTGGGAACATAACATCGAAAAAGCCCTTTAATGCCTTCTGAACCTAGATTATAAAAGGCTTTGTGAGTAAGAGAGAGAGCCTTGAACAGAATTCTTTGGTTTAATGGAAGCCAATACAGCTTGCTTACAGAAGCCGAGACTGAGTGGTATTTGGGAAGATCCATCTGGCTGCTGCACTCTGCAGAAGCTGCAGATGACGAACAAGGCCCGTTGTTAATACCCAAATAGAGGGCATAACAGTAGTATAATCTGGACAACACTAAGCCAATAACTGCCTTTCGAGAGGTGGGAGAGAGGATTTGGGAGATTTTCTCAAAGCAAGTGGACACCTTTCTATTAATCTGAGGGCTCAGAGAGAGAGAGTTGTCCACTATGACACCTAGATTTTTTCCTAGGGGATACAGGACAAGGACAGGAACCAAGCGAATCCGGTCACCATTCATTGGACCAGATAGGCTGATGGTTTCCAAAGATCAAAAACTCTGTTTTGTCCCTGTTAAGTTTAAGATAGTTCTCAACCATCCAAGAGGAAACTGCCTGCATGCAGCTTTTGAATTTAGTGGCAGATGCCATAATGCTGTTGGTAATAGACACCATGATTTGGGTGTCATCAGCATAGGACAGCACCTCCAATCCAAAGGATCTGACAACCCTAGCCAGGGGGAGGGGGGGGCGACATAAATATTGAAAAGGGTTGTGCTCAATGAGGAGCCCTGAGGGACTCCACCCAACAGCTGGTTAGGAACTGAGTGAAATTGACTCATTTTCACTATTTGTGCTCGATCACTAAGGAAGGAGGTAAATATCTTAAGGGCCATGCCCCCAACCCCTAGTTCCTTGATCCGGTCCACCAGATATCAAGGGGGGTATGGTATCAAAGGCTGCAGTAGAGTCAAGAAGAATCAACAGTGTGGTGTGCCCCGTGTCAACCTGAACACGAATGTTAGATGTGTTTCGCCAACCTTTTTTGCCTTCCTCCTCAATTTCTGCTTATTTAGTTTTTGCTGGCCTTAGGGCTCTGTGCACTTTACCACTGCTAACCAGTGCTGAAGTGCATGTGCTCACTCCTTGAAGCATGGCAACATTGGCTTATACCCAGTTAGTCTATTTGATATGCTTATAAGTCTATAGTAAAGTGACTCTACTTGTACCCAGGGCCTGTTCATTAAATGGTACAAGTGGGCCTGCAGAACATATTGTGCCACCCACTTAAGTAGCCCTTTACACATGTATCACGCCTGCCACTCCAGCCTGTTGGTGTAGATTTAAACTGCCACTTGAACATGGCAAAATAAATCTTTTACCTTGCACAAAGCTTCCTTTTAATACATATGTCACCCCAGGGATAGGCCCTGGACAGCCCAGAATGCAGGGTGCAGTGGATTACAAAAGTTAGACTTTTAGGTTTAACATGTCCTGGTAGTGAAAAGCACATTTTCATTTTTCACTACTGCAAGGTCTACCTCTCCAATAAGATAACAATGGAGTTACATTATAACATTTAATAAGCTGTAGTGTTCAAATGGGAACAGTAACCAGTTCATGTGTTGTGTCTTTGGTAATGAAAAAATCATCTCTTATGGTAAGGTTGGATTTTAAATTAGAATTTTGAAAATGCCACAAGTTAACATTTTCCTGCCCTAGCCATTCAGTCCCTGAAGCCTGCCCCTGGGACAAATGACTTGATGTAGATGACAGTTGGGCTTTTTGTATTCCTCCTGGTCAGTCACACACGATAGAGCTTAGGTGTGTCTAGATGGGCCATCTCTAGCAGCATGGGAGGGTGGAACTAGGCACAGTCCTAATTAAACCTGAATAGGTTGTGTCCTGCCTCCACTCAAAGAGCTGCATGCCCCCTGAAGTTAGACTGGAGCGAAGACAGGTGAGGTAAGAAGACTATTCACTTTCAGGGGAAGCTTCAAGAAGCTTCTTTCACTTCAAATGACGGGAAGGACAGCTGTGCTGCTGAAAGGGCTGCCACTCTGCTGGATTGCTGCCCTGAAGGACTGCTGTCTGCTGTGCTGATCTGCTACCTGCTGCCCTCTTGCCTGGGTGAGAAGGACTGGACCTGCAACCTGAACCTAGGACCACCAGAGTTACTCAAAGAGCTAGTCTCTTGCAACCAGCTCCTGGACTATGCAACTGTGAGTTGTGCCACTCCAGTCGTGTACCCTTGGAAGTGGGCATTAAGGTGTTCTGCAAGCCCATCTGTGGTTCCAGCAGAATCAATCCATCTCCTCTGCTGTGTGGCGTAACCCAGAGCAGTACCAATGCATCAACACTGTTGTGAGAATCCTCCCAGTGCAAGGACTCCACATCAACCTTGCAGCCCACATCGGAACTACTGCTGCACAATTCATCCTCGACACAGGCCCTCGCATGGCAAAACTCTTGCCAACAGCAGACTGTACAATGATGCAGTCTCCCCCATCACAGCCTCAAAGCTCAACGATGACAGAATTCCCATCACAAGCTCAATTTGACAGGATCTTCAAAAATGATGCAGCTTCCCAGAACTGAAGCATTGCCACATCCTCAACACTGGACCTCAAAACACTCATTAACTGGATTTAAGGTGCTCTTGTTCAGCAGGACTAACTTGGTCACTGTAGCCAGCCTGCCCTTCGTGCAGTCGGCCAGAAATTGTGGCTTTGTCCCTGTCCAGAGCTACAAGATATCCACTGTTGGGGCTTTGTGCTTTTTGGCACTATTTTCACTGAAATCTTTAAACATGCATATCTATAGTTGTACTTATTTGATTTTTTATTGTTTTGGTGTTCATTTATTTTCTTAAAAAATATTTTTCTAATCTTGTGCAGGAACCTTTGTGATGTGTGTTCACTGTGTTACTGTTTGAAGTGTTGCACAAATTCTTTACACATTGCCTCTGAGTTAAGCCTAACTTCTCTGTGCCAAGTTACCCGAGAATTGAGAACAGGTTAATTTAGGATTTGCTTGTGACTTCACCCAGACAAGAATTGTGGTACCTGCTTTAGCAGTGTTTCACCCCCTTCAATCAGAAACCCAGTTTCTTACATCTACCCTCTCTCAAAATACTTGTGTAATACCTGGTTCTCATGTAACATGCACAGATGCCTTTGGTGCCATATAAACTTGTACAGGAAAATATAGAACCACAAGGAAGCTTTCATATTGAGCCCTGTTCATTAAATAGGGGCATAGCTAGCACCAGTGCAGCAGGTGATGTGGCATTGGGGAACAGGAGAGAAGGGATCAGAGTTTCAACTTAAGCAGTTTTACCCATAAATACACCATAAAGCATGTCCACATGGGTGGATCAATAAGCAATGAAAAATAACTGTATTAAAGGCGACCTTGTAAATGATGACAACATTTAAGTATCCTACCTGAACCACAAGCCTTTAATATCTATTATGCTTTATTACTTGTATCATTATTATTTTGTATATTGTGTAGCAGCTTATTATATCAATTTTTCATTGTAATTGTCTCCTTGGTGACCATGCAAAGTGTGCTTTCTCTATTGCACATACTTATCAATGCTTCCTCAAATTTCTTGACATGATTTCTTGACAATGAAATATGGATGGGAGCCTTTCTCTGTATTGCACTGTTGGAAGCTTGGAAATCTTTGTACCCCCAATGCAATCACCAACACACTGCACTATTGTGGCCTAGATCACAATAAACCTTTTAACAAAGAAGTTATTCAGATCTCAGGTACTGTGGACTTGTTTCTGCTTTCAGCATGACATACTCCAGTGCCAGTGCCTACATATTTGAACTGTAACTGATCTCCTTTTCTTCTTCTCCCATGAGTAGACGGGGGAGGCTTTTGCCTTTCTTTTGATTGCACTCACCGCTGGGAGCATAACATGCTTCTACTCCCCAAGCAATCATCCTCAGACTGAACTATTTTATAAGCCACTGATATTAATGCACAATTGCCCATGATGAACACCAATCAACTATGAGCACACACCTGTGTCAGTCAAATCTTCGTGCGGACAGGAAAGTATACCTGTATGTGGGTAGCACTGTTCCTATTAGCAAGAATTGCTTTTTAAACAATTTTACATGACAAATTAAACACAAAGCTTCAAGAAGTAAGTAATCCACTAATGTCTGTATTCTATTCACAACATTAGAAGATGCACATTTTCATTTGATATTAAACAAATAATGTACAATCATTATATATCACTACAGTATATGTACAGTTCCCATTTCAACCCGGAGCGTTAGCGTAGTCCCCTTTCTCTAGTGATTACCACCAGTCCTATTTCCATTATTGCACCCGACGCATTCAAACGCTAGCGTTCACATTTTGGCTCTCACTGAGAAGTCGGAATTACAATGTTCCGAACCTCATCTTCGGTTAAGAATACCGTACACTACGGGGCACTTTTTTACTGCTTATCTGAATAAAGTGCCCTGAGGCCTTAAACAGCCTCAGGGCTGGGTGCAGTGAATTTAAAATGCTGGGAGGTGAAATGAAATGAAATGAAACGTACACTTGTAAAGCGCGATTGCTGCCCTGGGGCGTCCAAGCGCTGACGGATCGTTGTGGTCGCCTAACAAAGTGTGAAGCTGGGAGAAGAGTTAATGGTGAGCATTAAAAAGAAAAGTGTTCAATTGCTTCCGAAAAGAGGACAAGTTGGGGTTAGACCTGAGGAAAAGGGGAACATCCTGCCGCCATCTCTTGCTCTTTTTATTCTAGGCACTGTGGCCAGGAAAGCCTGGCTAGAGCGAAGATTTTTGCTGGGGTGGTACTGTGTTATTAGTTTGCGGCTAATTGCCGGTCCTGTGAGCCAGAAGGCCCGATGGGATATGCACATCGCCTTAAAGGCAATTCTTTTCCGTACCGGCAGCCAGTGTAGGCTGCTCAGCCCAGGTTTAGCTGACAGTCTATGGGGCACCTGGAGCAGTGTGCGGGCCGCGCAGTTTTGGACTATCTGCAGCTCACGTAGTGTGTAGTCAGGGGCACCGAGATACAGGACATTGCTAAAGTCCAGTCTTGACTTGCTTGGCTTCCATAGGTAGGAGTGGGAGGACTTTTTTCAGCATCCTAAGGAGGCCAAAGCAGGTTGCGGAGAGTTTAGTGGCCTGGGTGTTAAAGGACAGGTCTTTGTCCAGCCAGACCCCTAAGCTTTTTATGTTGTCCTTGGGTGCTGGGGGGGTACCTAGGCATGAGGGCCAGAAGGAGTCAAAGTGTGTAGGGGCTGGGGGGCCCAGGAGAATCAGCTCCGTTTTATCCCTGTTAAGTTTAAGGGAGGATGTCGTCATCCATCCTTTTACTTCCTCCAGGCATTTCATTAGCCCCGATGTCGTTGATTGGCCATCCTCCTGCGCCAGGGAGACCACTAGCTGCGTGTCGTCCACATATGAGATGATTTTAATGCCATGCGGACGGACAACCTCAGCCAGTGGTCTCATATAGATGTTAAATAGCGCAGGGCTTAAGGAGGAGCCCTGTGGGACCTCACAGCTCAATGGTCTGCTTGCGGAGACCGTATCTCCCTCGAAGATCTGGAAAGACCACCCGCTCAGAAATGATTTGAGCCAAAGCAGTGCCCTGGCTGATACTCCAACATCCGAGAGGCGGCTCAGCAAGGTGTCGTGGCTGACCGTATCGAATGCTGCGCTCAGATCAAGGAGGACCACTGCCACTGATCCCCCTTGACCTAAAATCCTTCTGGTTTCCTCTGTGACTGCTAGCAGGGCGGTCTCCGTCCCGTGTCCTGGTCGGAAGCCCGTCTGGGTGCTACTTTTTTTGTTTTACGTGTCCTAGTAGTGAAACACTCCAAAATTTGTGATTTGTGATTACTTTCAGTTGGGAGCTAGTAGGAATGTTGAGTTTGGTGTCTAAAGACTTGTTATTTAAAACCCTCTTTTATGGTAAAGTTGGATTCTTAGGGGTTGATTACGATGGCAGAGAAACCGCCACTGCCACCTGTGTGGTGGCGGTCCCTCCACCATCTGACTCCCACTTCCCCCGCCCCATATGGATGGTGGGGGAATCGCTTTGTGACTGCGGTGGTGGCAAAGACTGCCCCCCACGCTTCTGCCACGGGCAATACTCATATTTGCCTGGCTGAGCGGTCAGCATGGGTAAAGGCTGGGCCCCCTCTGTGTGGGGGGAGGGGCATGTGCACTGGGGGTGTACCCATGGTACCCCCTACCTTTTCCATGCACAAGGTGGCAGGCAGGTGTGGTGCCTGCCACGTTGTGCAGGGAAATGCACAGCATGTGATTTCCAACACCACAGTGGTGCTGCAGTCAGCAACACCGTCCAAAATGTGAAATCGCTGGATATGGCCGCCATGGTGGCGGTCGCATCGTGATTTGGAATGTGGGACCGCCGCCTTACAGGCGGGTGGACCCGCTACGATGGTGGGCGGACTCAAGTCCGCCCACCATCGTAATCGGCACCTAAGTCACACTTTTGAAAATACCACTTTTAGAATGTTGGTATCTTCTTTTCCTAACCATTTGGTACTATGGTACTGTTAAGGGGTAATGGATCCTGGTTATTTGCCTTCCTGCATATTAATGAGGATAATTGTATTGTCTCTTGTCCTTGGTAATGAGGAACCCCTTACACATCAATTCAGTAACGGAGAGAGTGTACCAGGACAAGTACGTGTATTCATAATAGATTGGAAAAATCCATGTGATTCTTTTGACATTTATTTCTCAGAAGCAATAGTGTGCAAGATGACTCTTAGCTGGGAGGGGAAACATGGCGGTAGCAAGTTAAGCCGCCGCAGTGCTCCGGACCCGGGCTCTTGTTGAGCTTTCTCCCTTCTTTTGTAAACTTAGGCTAGAGATGGGAATTATACCATAAAATGCTGTATATCTAATATATTCCAATACCTTTCTCGAATTTCTCGAACATAGGGTGTATTTCCCCACAAAGAAACTCTCTACCTGACCTGGCGTGACATGCTGTAGAGTCGGCATCTTGGCATCTTGTTCCGGCGGAGGTGTCGGCGGTTTGCTCCCGGTCCAGTCTGGCTCGGGGGTTTGTCACCCTCATTTTCTTCGGTGTTTTTTCCGGCCCCTATGTGTTTTGTGGGCGTGGGCCGTTTTTCTCCGAGTCAGCTGCCGGGTCCGCTGCCAGGTATACTGCATTGGAGAGCGGCCGCCCTGGAGCTCGGTAGGGGACGTAGAATCCGGAGCCTCCTCCACGGTACTCGGGGTAGTGCTTCCGGGTCCCCTGAAGGTGGAGGAGCCGTGTGCAATAGTCACTTCAGGGCCACAGGAACCCCCCGCCCCCACATAACAAACATCCCGCAAATAACACACAGACACAAGTGTTAAGATTGGGAAAAATTGCTGCAGGTTTATTGTTACATACAACATTATGTAATCACGTTGGGTTATCTTACGGGCAATCCAAGGGCAGGCCGCATTCTCGCCACCTGCCCGCCTGATGAGCCAATCAGCACAGTGGCGAACCACACAGCTGCTGATCATTATGGTAATACACTACTCACGCCCCTTGCGGGGCGTATCTAGGCAAACCCCCGGTTGCACAGGCCCACAACCGCCCGAAGGACTACTGGGGTGCCGACTCGGATTCCTAGACCTCCCATGAGGTTCTAGGTTAGGCTCTGGCACCCCTATGTGCCCACTGAAGTACTGTGTTGCACCTCTCTGTTTCCGGATTGCCCTGTAACTCCGCCTGCAACGAAAAAAGGAACACATTAAAACTCCCTCAGGAGCCCCCCCACTGACACTCAGGGTTAGAGGTAGGGAGGGAAAGAGTGTCCCGACGTGTCCGACGCAACGTCCGGAGCGACAAAGAGGCCGCAAAATGGCCAGAGGGTGAGATATATCCTCTCCCAGCCAGTGCCCCGGACGTGCGTCAGAGGACCGCCCACCTCCACCGGGCAAGCCTGCCCATAGGAGGGGTGGCCAACATACCCGCTGGGGGGGGGGCGGGGGCAGCCCTACGTGACTAAGGGCCCGCCCTCCTGATGGCCACCGGGTGGCCTCGGGCAGGCGCATAGTCACTTCAGGGCCACAGGAACCCCCCGCCCCCACATAACAAACATCCCGCAAATAACACACAGACACAAGTGTTAAGATTGGGAAAAATTGCTGCAGGTTTATTGTTACATACAACATTATGTAATCACGTTGGGTTATCTTACGGGCAATCCAAGGGCAGGCCGCATTCTCGCCACCTGCCCGCCTGATGAGCCAATCAGCACAGTGGCGAACCACCCAGCTGCTGATCATTATGGTAATACACTACTCACGCCCCTTGCGGGGCTTATCTAGGCTAACCCCCGGTTGCACAGGCCCACAACCGCCCGAAGGACTACTGGGGTGCCGACTCGGATTCCTAGACCTCCCATGAGGTTCTAGGTTAGGCTCTGGCACCCCTATGTGCCCGCTGAAGTACTGTGTTGCACCTCTCTGTTTCCGGATTGCCCTGTAACTCCGCCACAGCCCGTGCGATGGTCCCCGCCGCCGCACGGGCACCCCACCAACGCTACTACCTTTACCTGCCACATTTGCTCAGAAGAGCCTCTTTTAAATCGAGGAGGAATAGGTCAACGCCCACAGGCGTGAGATGACCCCATCCGCCTCAAAGTAGCTTTAGACTTTGTCCTGAATCGTTTCATGTTTGAAGAAACCCAGCCCCTCCGTTGGGAAAATTTCTTCATGGCGCTGTGCTTTACTTCCTAGACCTTACAATTGCTTGGCACAACTTAGCGCCCCACCAGAGACCTGATCCTGACATGACAACATGCCTGAAGAAACCCAGGCCCTTCTGCCACTAATCTGCAGATACCCCGGGTCTTACTCCTTTACAACATTAGTGTAACCATCCCCGGGTCGTGTAGTCATACTACCAGGTAAGTGACAAAGTGAAGAGGAGTGGCCCCTACTGCTGAAGGAGCTTCGTATAAATGAATAGGCGTTCCAGCACAAGCCATGAAACTCAAACACCCTTCACAAAAAGCGCCAGCAGGCTACACCCAGCTAAGTTACAACCTGCTGTAACGCCGCTCTCCGCATAACAGGAAGGCGGTGTGCTCATGATAACGCTTGTGCTGCTATACTCAGGGCACCGAGGCATAGAAGTATTAACATATCATACTATATAACTAGGACGATGTCCATTCATGTGCCAATACAGATTTGAAAGGAATTAACAGCAGGCATCACCTGCCCTCTCGGGTTTAGTCTGGAACAGCTTAGGCCATGCTACCTCTAAGATAGCTTGTCTGTAAAATAGACTTACGATCACCACACAGGGATTGCAGGGACTGAAACCAAGTGCCCCCTTAAGAACCCGACCTGCATACATGACATGCCTGCTGACCAAAAGCCCCTCTGACACTATTGAGCATATACCCCCGGGACAAACCCTCTACAGCAATAGTGTAGACTATCCCAGGTTCGAGGGGTCATACCCCTGGAAAGAGCCCCGAGATGAGGGGGCCTCCCCTGCTGATATCGCTCCCTAATCTAAACAATAGGCGAACCAGCGCATACCACTGAGTCCCCACCACACACCTTCACACAAAGCATCAGCAGACTACACCCCGTAACGTATAACTTCTGCCGAAGCGCAGTTCTCCAAATTCAACTGAACTGTGCTTAGTGAATGCTTGTGCAACTATACTCAAGCAAAGTACAGGGGGATATTTCAGTGCGCAAGCATAATTTAGTATAACTTGCAAGGTGGACTTACATTTTATATACAGGATAGCAAAGGTAAACAGCTGGTATCACATGCCCCCAAGACCTGGAGGCAGCTCAACCATGCTACCTCATGAATAGCTTGTATATAAAGTTGCATTACGACCCCCGCCATAAGGGATTTAAACGCTGAACCAAGGTGCTCCCAATATTGGCGATATCAAACCTCAGGCCATCTTCTCACCTAGGGAGGAGCACAAGGAAACCAGCGGATACTCAGGTTCAACACAAGGCTGTAAGAACGCAAGCCAGGGGAGCCCAAACACGCTAACCCTGAGCGAGAAACCATGAGTCCAATTCCTGATAGGAGCCCATCATGCAAGCCACCACCCAAATAGTGAACGAACAAAAGGGGGGCTGGAACACCAGCAGACATTCTGCGTCTTCATCAGCTGTTACTTCAATTCCTGAGCAATTCTATATTGAGAGTTTTCTGCGGGCCCACTTCTATAGGTATTATTGGCAGTCCAGGCTCAGGCAGTGGTTGCAGTTGCTCCACTAGTACGTGAACTGAGTGACACTGCAGGCTGCAGACCCTATATACTACTGGGAGGCAGCAAGGGCTCCCGAACTGAAGCTCAGCGGGTAGGCTACCTTCCAGATTCCAGAGCCTTGGAAGAACAGACAGACGACAGCAGTAATAAGGACGAGCAAATTGACTATTGTCATGTGACCTTTCTTCCTAGGTTAAGTTAAAACAGAGCAGGTCCCGGGAATGTACATAAGCAAGACTAACTCTACCACTTGGTAAGGCCCCAGGATTGATATGTGCATGGTTATACAAGTCCTATTAGCTTAGGGCTAGACCTAGGATTTGCTACTATTCTAATTTTGGCCCTTCAAGATAGACTTCCATATACTAAAACCATTCCCTGACAGTGCAGTCAGATGATATGCAAAAGTGAGGGCCCCACCCAAAGAGCGCCAAAGGAGTCTGTCATATGTATAATATTAAGGGCCAATATTAATTTCCACACAACCAAAAGAGTCACAATACGCGGCTCGGGGCTCCCCATAGCACACAAACGTGTAATCTATGGGGTGCCTGCTCTTCTGTAATAAAACAGACGCACAAGACACCAAATTGCATAAGAAGTGACTGAGAATTAGCACCTTTGGCACACTGATTCCACACTGTTGAAGTCTACGTACATTCTGTTCTGACAGTCGCGGCACTATCTCAAAATGAGATAATGTTAGATGGAGTCCAGAAACGCTCCAAATGGCCTTACAAATGCGCAAGAGCAGGTGTCCATTCACATACATGTACACTGAGCGCTCAGCTACGCGCCTCCCCTGGACCGAGCAGTCATTCAAAGTCTGCTGTGCACACATGACCCACTGCTCGGCGCCTCTCCTGCGGGTGACATGCGCTCATTCACCTATACGCTGCGCACACCTCACACCGTGCCTGTTCCCTGCAACTCCTCTGCATGAAATGTACGCAGCAATCGGTTGTGTGTACCTATTGTACACACTATGCAGTAGCATTAGCTTGGCTGGTGTATCGCATATGTCCTAGAACTGGATACTCGGTCGCCTGTATCTGCTGATCGCCTCGTGCATAGTTGGCTTACTGTTTGTCTGGAATAACACAATCTCTTAACATGGACACACAGTTACCGTACACATCAGACACATCATACAGTTCTAACTTGCTGCTTGTCTGATGTATCACACCTCTTGCGCAGAGGCACCCAGCCAACTGTACACATTGGCGGCCTTCTACAGAGTACACTAGCTGAAGGCCTGTTGTACCGCACACCTCAAATGCAGGCAGATCCTGGCACAATAGTATTATGCCCACGATTATCATATATAATTGCCAGTTGTTAATATCCCAGCCTTCTCCAGACAGGCAAACACCACCACGTAAGTGGTGTCCATCGAATGGCACTTACAGCGCCTCTACACTCAATGTGTTACACCCATACTCAAGAAACATCATGCCCCTAAGCACAACGTGCAAGTCTTCAGATGAAGGTATGCTCAGCGACCAACATTTGGTTTATGCGGGGGAAGCAAGGAAGTGAAGAGCACAGTGTAGAAGAGCGGCATAAGGACAGACATGAATGAACAACTTTCACGAACAAGTGACTGGTTGTTAATATACTACCGTATATACTTGGTGTGAACGTAAAGTTCCCAACCATACTTGCCGGCAGCTGCAAATTCCTAGTGCCGCGTGGGATAAAGGTGCTAGATCCCCCTGACATGTTATGTGGAGACCCGAATGGCACAACTGGCCTACACATATAACACCCCGCATTACAAATTAATAGCAACGAGAGACGACCGCGTGTGACAGTTGGAAACACCATCTAGACAAAGAATCACACCTGAGTTGCCCAGCGGCCACACTGAGATGTAACTAATCTCTGTGCCAGATAACACTAATTCTCGCCTATACCCAAATTTGCAGGATGTAAATCAGGTGATGTTGCATCTAACACAGAGTCAGCGGCCTGCCGGATGCCTTCCAGGCGCTAACCAAGGGCGTCTACCGGCACGTGCTCTTATGCTCACTAGCTTAATGTGCAAGACTAATTCGCCAGGCAAGCATGCCCTGCTAAGTCCGGCTGACCCAGCTGTGGTTGGCCAGCCCCTGGCCACTGGCGCTAGAAGCTTCCCCCAAATCCGATGCGAAATCTGAGAGGAGAAACCCGTTAGAGGTATGGACCAGGGTCACCGTGCGAAAAAAGCGACCAGAGGCCCAAGGCCCCGAGACCGAAGCCTGTTACCGGCAAAAGGTCGCCCGTGCGAGCTCGCCGACCCATTTGAACGTTTACTTGAGGGCAGGTATACAGGACACCTTCTGGCCCAGGCACGTAAGAGATGTGGCCGGAATCACTGAAGGCTCCATCCCTGGTTACAGCACCAGGAGGTCAGTGCGACTCAGCCCAGAGTGGTGCGCTATCTAGGACAATTGCTAGTGTAGTTATATTATGAAGCATACAAGGCACCTGCTGGTAACGCATGACCAGCCGAAGGGTGCTGGGTAGATATCAGGAAGGTAAATAACGGGTGAAACGTTCCTCGTGACCCGGGCCGCATTGCAGGCCGGTTGCCCGGCAGGCAAACCGAAAGTTGCGCGCTATAATAAAGAATTATTAGGTACCGTAGAGGAAGCGGGGCCTCAATCATAGGGACAGCCAGTGGCCCCAAGAAAACGTGCGCGGCCTGGTACCAGTTGCGCCAGGGATAAGTCGCTCTAGACCCCCGGGGTTGGGGGCCCAGCCCAGGCATAAGGCCCGCGCAGGAGACAAGGGTCATCAGCCGATACCCGGGAGAAGTCCAGGGAGAAGCTAAGACTAACACTCTCCCAACGAACGAGCGGCTCCAGGACCTAACCCACTCACAAGATGGCCCCGCGCGATATAGATCCCTAGCCAAACGAGTCTAGCCCACGCTGAAGAGCAAGGTCCCAGCAAGCAGAGACAAAATGTATTTGCGGTTTTATGTGGCACGAGCGTGACACGACTTGTGCATCAGATCGCTTTACATAGCCCCAGTTGCATTACATGACACATTCATTTTTGTTAGGCACGGGGAGATTAAGGGATTTACCCAGAGTCACCGGATGCTCAGCGTCATTGCCTAGACTCCAAGGGCCTGCACTCCCGTGCAGGCAGGACATTCTCCCCTCGAGGGCACAAGGTTGAGACACCCCCGGGCTGTGCCACATGAGGACAGCGACGCTATGGAAAATACGTGCTGAGAGACACCCATTGAGATCCCGTATTGCTGTATATGTTATTGCTTTTAATTCATCCTGCTGGCTTGCAGACTAGAATTACGATTTTTGAGCATTGCTTGTGTCCCCTACCATTACACCTGCACATTGTGAATTGGTATTTGTTTGGAACATGCTTTGCGGACTGCAGCTGACAGGCTGTTGATCTGGAATCCCTGCAGGGAAACAAGATACCCCGCGGGCACAGAGACGCGGAGAAAACATTGATGCGGGTGCACATGATGTGGACATGCTGCTCTTGAGGGCGAGAATGAGAACAAACGCCGTGCTGCTCGGCAGCTTCTTGGCGCTATACACAACTTACAGAAAGAGCGGCGACTTAGCTGATGTCTTCTGAAGTGCGTCCCACCCACTCAAACACCCACATTTCATATACTCGCAGACAGCGTTGACAGAGTGTGTGGAAGCTCTCTGCCATCGTGCAAAGTTTGTGAGCTGTCCGGTGCCACCTTCTTCCCATTTTAGCTAAGCCCAATCAGACTGCGAAAAGATACTCTTCCACAGAACTTACACTGCCGACGAGTAATCTTCAAAGGAACTGGCCTAATTTAGTAGTTGCATGCACACTTTCAGTATGGTTAAGGCAGGTACGTTAACCCTGATATTATGGTGGACGGTGTAATCGTGGGCAGCGCGGCGGTTCCCATACGCAACCGAGAAAGCCTGTGCGTGCTCCTGTCGGCCCGACCGGAGCCATGTTAGGAGTTCAAGTATCGGAATGACAAGGGGGGGGGGGCAGGACTCATCTGGTCCTGTGGAAGAGTACACTAAATAAAGCCGCTTCTCAGTAGTCAAAAGAATGCGGATCTGGCGGCAATCTCGTACTTTTACACCTCACTGCTAATTGCTGTAATGGGACCACGCCCGGCAGGAGCTCCACAATGGAGGCTCGGCCGCAGCTCGGCAGCTGTCGCAGAACACACAGCCCCGAAACTGACGCGGCACCCGTCCCACGCAGCGCCATCGGGTGTAGGGGCGTGGGGCCACGATGATCAATCCCCGGGCCGTGGCCTGTGAAAAACATCGCCCAACTGCCATGACATTGCCACCCACAATGCCGTGATTGATCGACAGGCCCAACTTACTACCGCGGTCCCTGCAACTGGCCACCCCGGGAGGCCTGGCAGACAACCCCCCCGGGACCGATCACCCCCGAGCCGTGACTAGCGTGGTCGAAACCAGGGGGGGGGAGGCATCGCCAGCCATGGCGCTGCACTGCGCCCCGACCGCACAACGACGTCCCAGACCCCTGGCCAACAAGGGGGACAGCAAGCGGGGGTAGGGGCAGCACTGGCAGAAAAGGGAAAGACGCGTGCACTGTGCCGGTCCCGGCAGGCCGCACGTTCCGAAAAGGTGATGGCACATGCGAGGCGGCGATGGGCAACATCCGCCACGGCGACGCACACGCCGCGGCATCGCCGGACTGGCACCACCTGGGCAGGTAGAGCCTCAACGAGGATCTGGGCAAAGGCCGCGCGCGGAGACAGGCAGCGCCGCCTTCACCCTGCGTGCGCCCCGCTCCCGAACACCATCTCCCGGTCCCCACCCGCAGTCCGGCTGCACCCGAGAAAGACTGTGCCCCATAGCCCACGAAGGTAATAGAATGCCGGGCGCGAGCACCCACTGCACACGGGCTCCACCCGACCCGCAGGCCCCCTCCAAGGCAGGCCAGGAGGGACCCCCGCCACCACCACCACGCCATGCGGGCGGAAGGGGGGTGAATTGGACCGCAGGGGCGAAGGAAACGCCGAGCCCCGGGGGAGAGGCAGTACCCGGGGCCCGAGCAGGAACTTGCACGGCGGGCCGGGGTAACCTGCCCCCTCCCCCTGCGCCCATCCGCGAGAAGAGAGCGGTAGCAAGGCGCCACGCACAGGCCAGCGAGGCCTGCTCCACCCAACGCCGAGGCCACGAGACAACTGGAAGGGGTCAAGGCCGACTCTGCACCCCCTCCTCTACAGCGGCCCGTCGCTATGCGGGCCGCCTAGCCCTGCTCGACCTCCGAGAGGAGGGAGTAGGCAGAGGGGGGGGAACAGTCAGAAGGCCACTCACCTCGAATCCCAGCAAAGAGTGTCCCGACGTGAGTGTCCCGACGTGTCCGACGCAACGTCCGGAGCGACAAAGAGGCCGCAAAATGGCCAGAGGGTGAGATATATCCTCTCCCAGCCAGTGCCCCGGACGTGCGTCAGAGGACCGCCCACCTCCACCGGGCAAGCCTGCCCATAGGAGGGGTGGCCAACATACCCGCTGGGGGGGGCGGGGGCAGCCCTACGTGACTAAGGGCCCGCCCTCCTGATGGCCACCGGGTGGCCTCGGGCAGGCGCAGAGTGAGAGCAAGAGCAAGATGGAGATTGGAGCACTGGAGGAGCAGAACGGGGCCGAGGTGAGCAGGGAGCAGAATACCACAGCCTTAGCGTCAGTGGTTCAGTCGGGAGCTGGGCTGGTGTTATGCGATGCAAAGAGAAAAGGGAAACGAGTGGCCAAAATCCAAACCAAGAAGGGAGAAGGGAGTGTAGATAGAGACCCTTCATTAGAGATAACCAAAAACGAGAAAGTGCAGACGCCAGGTCAGAGTCGTAGCTCAAGTGGTACTAGTAAGAAAAGTAAAACTTCTACATTTTAATGTTGCGAAGTTAAAGCTAAGCATTCAAAAGCGTTCAAAAGGGTGTAAATTGGCAAAAGCAATCAAGTCTGCAGCAATGTTTGATTCAAGAGTAACACCTTCTCTAAGATCCTATTTCAAAGTGGTCCCGCAAGTCTTAGATCTGGTGAAAGAGCGATCACCGTCTGAGCTATCTTTTCCTCCTTCTCCTCAATGGATCTTGAGGCATCTTCATTGGGGGGTAAGAAGTTGGATATCAGCAACGGGGTCTCTAGCAAGGAGGGAGTCATGGAGTTTGTTGCGGTAGGGGTGGAAGATGGAGGAAGCCCAGTTGAACCTGTCTTAGAACCACAGCAACCACAGCTGGCAACAGAGGCATTGGACATATTGGAGGCATCGGAGCAGGGAGAGGCTCTGCAGAAGAGTATACCCTTAATGTTAAGCAGTTCCCTGGGCAGCTCCCTAGGTGAGGGTAGCGGCGGATCGGTAGCAGCCTTTTGGAATCCATGTTTTCATCCTTGTCACTAGATATAAAAAAGGGATTCGAGGTTTCAGCTGCCAACCAGACAGAAATTAGGAACTTCTGCGAATCCCTGGAGAATAAAATCGAGGGACTTAACACCTGAACAGCGATGTATTAAGATACGGTGGCGGGTCTCCCATTACTTCTCGATCAGGCCAAGGCTGATATTGCTAATCTTAGGAGAGAAGATCTTCCCCTGTCTGAAAGAATGGAGACTTTGGAGAACAATGCTCGGCGTAGTAACCTCCGAATCCTTAACGTCCCCGAGGGGAGTGAGGGCACCGATATAAAGCAGTATGTCATCATGCTTTTAAGAGATTCTCTAGGGCTTGAGCAGTCGGTTGAATTCCTAGGTACTGACATCCAAAGAATTCATAGGGACCCCTTTAGAAAAACCCCACAAAGATCTAAATCCAGGAAAATTCTAGTTAATTTTCACTTATTCTCTTAAAAAGTTTATCTTAAATCAAGCTCTAAAACAGAAATCTTTGAGTGGTAAGGGATTTACCTTTCAGATAAGATCCGATCTATCTAGGGCAACCTTGGATAAACAGTGGGAGTTGGGGAGGAGACTGGATGCCTTTAGAAAGTTAGGGGCGATCGCAACTCAAGTTTCCAGCTGCATTACAAATTATGCATAATAACAAAATGTACAAAATCAGATCTGTACAGGCTGCAGACGAATTGTTTGGGTAATGAGAAAGGCCATTTAGGTTAGTTCTGGGTTAATTTTGGTCTTGGGTAATGAGAAAGGCCCTTTAGGTTAGTCCTGAGTTAACTTTGGCCCTTTAGTAGAGTCTCTTTCTAGGATCACTTAATTGGTGAAAGGGGAAAAAAATTAAAGGGAAGGGTAGATAGGCGTGTACTCATATTCTTTTATAGATGAAAGTAAAGTTGAGTCTTAGAAGTCTTAAAAATTCAAAGGAAAAAATAAAAAATATATATATATATATTTTTATATAGATATATTGAGTTTGAATCACTCCTCTGTGGGTAATTTACTATTTTTTTTTCTGGCATCTTGAGCTCTTTGCACAGAGTGAACACCGCAGGAGTCCGGAGGGGGCATTATCTTCTGGATTTGTTCTGGATAGATAGGGCAAGGGTTTCCCATGGAGCGGGGTGGGTAGATTAGGGCACGGGTTTAGTGGGAGGGTGTTGCAAGGGAAGAAATTTAAAAATGTCCTCATTTTCCTCCTGGTAGTGTTCTTTTATTTTTTTATTAGAGAGATGCTTGGTATAATTAGCGTATTATTGAATGGTCAGATGGGTTTTGGTGGGCTTGGGTTGGCAAACGGAGAGATGAAGGGGGGAGATAACCTTCTTTTATGAATAGCCTGCGGATTCTCTCCTGGAATATTAATGCCCTTCGCACCAGAACCAGGAGGGACAAAATTCTGCAATATCTTCGTGATTCTAATGTGCAGGTCATTGTTCTCCAGGAGACGCACTTGACCGAACTGGAGATGCTTTCCTTGGCTAAAAAAAAGTAGATGGATTGATTTATGTATTTTTACAACACAAACCATGAACAATAGGGGAGTTACAATACTTTTTAAGAAATCTCTAAAAACCCGTCCTATATCTAAGTTAGCAGACCCAGGTGGCAGATGGGTCATTGCTACAGTAAACATTGCAGGGGCACAAATCACAATAGTAGGATATTATGGTCCGAACCAGGATGGCCCTTACGTTTTGAAGTCCATTTTTTCCAATCTATTATCCTTTCCAGAACCTATTATCCTGGCTGGGGATTTCAATATAGTATTGGATCCCCTCCTCGATAAATCACCAAATAGTCGGGCCTCAATTCCTTCTAAAACTAGGGCCTTTCTATTGGATAATATGAAGCAGTATGGCTATTTAGATATTTGGAGAATAAGATCGGGACAACAATTGGGCGTTTCATTTTGAAACTATAAATATCACCATCAATCAAGGATTGATTTTATTCTGATTAGCCAGACATTGAAAAGTGTAGTTAAAGATATTTTATACCTCCCCTCACATTTATCAGACCATTCAGCTGTCTGGATGGTAATGGAAGGTTTTCCCAAAGTTACTCCTAGAATCTGGTCGTGTGACCGCTCACTTTTTCACTACCAAGGAAACATCCTTTCTTGGAAATTAAACTGAGTGCTTCATGAATGTGAATATCGGCTCAGCTTCACTGGGCTGTGTTTGGGACTCCTTTAAGGCCTTATTAAGGGGCCAAATAACTAACAGGGTCACTTACAGGAGGAAGTTGTACAGAGAGGAGGTATCTTCTAGGGAGGCTGAAATCATCAGGATACAAGGGGAAATTGACTCGCACCCAGCTGCTTCCATTAACACCTTACAGTAATTACAAAACAAGCTATTGTGTGTAAAGGGGCACCTGGGTTCAGTGCTGAAGGCACGTTTCCTACAAAGGTGGGAAGCTAGTAAAATCGCCCATTTCCAATATGGGGAGGGTGCGGGGAGACTCTTATCCTGGAAAGCAAAAACTGACCAGGTTCGAAATAACATTGATTCAATCATCCATGATAATATGGTTTATTCTTCAGATGAAGATATTAGGAGATTTTTCAGCTATTTTTCCAGGATATCTATACTGAGGATAAATGTATTGAGGTGGATTGTGTTGAGGACTGGCTGAAGGAGATATCATTGTCATTGCTGACCTTGGAACAGTGTGCCCTTTTAGATCGGGAGATCACACAGGACGAGGTCAAAGCGGCTAATCTGAGTAGTAAGAAGAGAAAGACGGCAGGCCCGGATGGCCTGCCTGCCGAGATTTATAGGGCTTTGGAGCAGGCAACTCTTCCCTTCCTAACCAACCTATTCAACCAGATCTTCCAGGAAGGGATGTCACCCCATGCTCCCTGGGATAATGCGTCCATAACTTTGATCCTAAAACCCGGTAAACCTGCATCAAGTTGTAGGTCTTACAGACCGATTTCCATCTTAAAAGTTGACTATGAAATCTTTGCCTCTATTATGGCCAATAGATTGGGGGCGGTTTTAGGGGACATCTTGCACCAAGACCAGAGGGGTTTTGTTAAAGGCCGACAACTTTTTGAATTGACTTATGATCTTATAGGGGCGATCGATATCGCATCCACCGACTCTCTTCCCTTAGCTGTTCTCACGCTCGACGCTACTAAGGCCTTCGACAGGGTGAATTGGTCATACCTGTTGGGGGTCTAAGGTAGATTTAACATCTGTGATAGATTTTGTCGAGCAGTGAGCTTGCTAAACCAGAATCCCTCAGTCTGTGTTTTGGTGAATGGAGCACTGTCAGACCCATTTAACATCACAAGGGGAACACGTCAGGGTTGCCCTCTCTCCCCTCTTTTGTTTGACCTATACATCGAACCCTTCGCCCAACGGCTGAGGGATGACCCTAATATCAAGTCTTTTAGACACAGGGGATGGGAAAAGAGGGTGGCCCTGTACGCTGATGAAATCTTGATTTTCTCTTCAGAACTACGTACAGCCCTTCCATCAGTTATTAAATTAGCCCAGGATTTCGGTGAAATCTCTGGCTATGAGGTTAATGCCTCTAAAACAGAGATTATGGTGTGGAATGATAAGGAACTTGTGGCAGAGGTGCAGCCCAGTTTAAAAATGCGGTACCTTGGGATAAATATTGTCCAAGATGTTATTAAAATAGCCGAAACAAATTTTTCTTTGGTAGCGAAAGATTGTCGAAAACGTATGCGTTTATGGGCTTTGCTACCTCTGTCCATTTTGCGAAGGGTTAATCTTATAAAGATGTCCATTTTACCAAAAATTACTTTTTTGTTTAATACCATTCCTCTTTACTTTGAACCTCCACGTTTATCTAAGTTACAGGGCAATATAAATTCCTTTATTTGGGCTCAGCATATACCCAGGATTGCTTAGAAAAAATTCAGGCGTCATAGAGAAAAGGGAGGACTAGCAGCGCCGGATCTCCAATTGTATGCATGGGCATTCCAACGTACCCATACTTTCATGCTTTTGAAGATGCCCACTGACATTGGGATTGGCTGTATGTTTAGGGCCATGCTTAGTGGGGTAAGCTTAGCACAGGTGGGGTTTTTGTTTACATTTGGGGACCCCAAATAAAAAAAATAAAAAAATAAAGGTCTTGCAGGGCTTGGCTAGAACTTGGGCCAAGCTCAGAAGTTCTATAAGGCTAGGGTATTTCTCTAGTAAGGCACCTCTGTGGGACTCACCTGGGGGCCCGGGTTGGCTTAAGGACAGCCTTGCTTTGGCCTTGAGAGAGGCAGGGTTAGAAGTTTGGGGCGATCTGTTTGTAGAAGGAGTTCTGCTACCATGGGAATCTCTTAATGAAAGAATTGGTCCAAACCTTTCTAGGTTTAAATACCTACAGATAGCTAGCTGGGTTCACTCACAGGCTATTGTAAAGCGTAGATTCCCAGTAGGGGGAGGTAACCATCTAGAGTCCCTACTTCTTGATAAAATCCTGGCCAGAAGGGAGATCTCGTTTTGGTACCACTCAATTCTAGAGGAGATTGACGGTGAATTTCAACTGGCCGAGAAACTTTGGGGAGCTCCCTTTTGGACCACGACGTGGGAAGCCTTTTGTTTAACTCCTTCAAGCTACTGTGGGATATTGTTAAATCAGCATGGCTTCATAGGAATCATCTCTTCACCCTGCATAGGGCCTATTATTCACCACAGAGGCTTTCTAAATTTTCCAAAGACGTACCGGTAGCCTGTGCAAGATGTGGGGCAATAGCTGCCTCGGACTTACTCATGTTCTTTGATTGCCCCTCTTTGTCTCTCTTTTGGAACTCTATAAGCTCTTTACTCTCGACTTCTTTGGGTTGCCAAATTACGATAAATCCCGCACTTGCAATATTTGGTGTTATGGATGCAGTTACAGGTCCCGCTAAACATCTTCTTCTTTATTTCATCCTCTTGGCCAGGAGAGAAATTTGTAAAAAATGGAAGGACTCAATATCACCCTCTTTTCTCGATTGGTGTGCATCAGTATTGCTGGTGTCGAAGTAGGACTTGATGAGATCAGGCAACCAAAACGAAAAGGCCTTTTGGCACCTTCTGAAATGGTACTAACAGTGAGGCAATAGATGTTTATTTTTTTATTTTTTTATTTTTTATGTTTTTTTCCCCCACGGTCCAATGATTATGCTGCCTTGGGTTTTTATCCCTCTTTTTGCCATATCCACATTTATCAGGCTCTGTCCTGGGTGTTGGTCCATAAACACAGCAAACGGCCCCCCTATGGTCTCTGTACGAAGGTCTTGGAGGTTGCGGTATCACTGATTGGCGAGGCTGGTTGATCAATATGCCCTGATAGCCAGCTTACTGAGGCGGTGTGTCGCTCTCTCTAGACTTTAACGGAACGACCAGGGTAGAGAATGAGGACCTCAAAAAAAAAAATACAAAAAAAAATAAAAGATGACTCTTAGTATATCAGCGTCACTGAAAAACAGGATGTGACGAAAAACTATTGTGAGGCACAGCCACCACATGTTTTGCCTCTAAATGACCTGCAAGCCTTTGGCTTTCTCAAGGCGTCTTATTGGTTCATGTTTGCTCTGCAGCAAGTATAACAATTCGAAAATCTGTATTCAGAAGATCAGTGGATGGTAATCCATCGTATTGTGTGCTGGAGTGAAAGCGACTGTTGGCCGTAAGTTTAGTGGTCTCTTCCAGTCGACGTCTTGGCCTAACCATTTGGTGCTTGTATCCTGGATAACATGACTAGGTGTTTGCTTATGGGTATTGTCCCCAGACAGTGAGACAAAGGAGGAATAGGTACTGGTAGGATGGGCCATCTCTGACTTAATGAGTAAAAGAAGCTGTCACCTACCACACTTCCACATCACAAAGGCTCTGCTTGAGCACACTTGCCAAGAGTTTGAGACTAGGCACAGTTCTCCTCATATCCCCGCTTATTTCTCCTTCTGCCCCTCCCTCCGACAAACTACCGTAACATTGTTCTTTTTCCTGTGTTTTACTATGCTCTTGTAATGGATCTAATTTGTAACTTGTAACTCAATGATCCTTATGTAATGCGCTCTGATACCTCCGGGTCTAGCCAGCGCTATATAAACAAATAAATAAATAAATGAAATACACTACGTGGGAGGCCTTGGTCAAAATGTTACCTTCGAATGTAGAAACTTTTCTTGAGGATTTACTCTCGACATCGAGCAGACCTCTCCACCATGCCAGGTCCCCAGCAGCTTCGTCGACTTGGTTCAGCAGTGGCCTTTAGTCAATTCCTGGAAGTCTTATGATCAAGAACTTATGCAGCTTTTTCACAAAAGTTGTCAAAAGCTCTCCATACATCAGGGGATGTGTCCTGAAATTCATTTTGCGGGTCCAAGGTGTCCACCAACAATATTCATGCTTCCAGAGTCTCTGAGTTGCTCCTCAGAATTTGGGATCAAATTTTGCACAAACCACCTGGCCAAATGCTTTAAAATCCAGCTGAAGGTGGTCAGCTGAGTTCTTCTTGGTGGAGATGATGCAGGTGGATTTGTTTTAACCTGTATCTTTCAGGAAGTCCACTCCTTCTCTTTTTGAAGCAAGGCAGAGTCCATAGGGCTGTAGTTCCATAGTGTGCGGAAGGTGTAGACATTCAGAGTGTGGTCCTCTTGATGCAGGTCAGGGTTCCAACAGGGCAGTCCTTCTTCTTCTTGTAGGTTCAGGAATGGGATCTGAATTGCTATGCTTCTCTCCCATATTTATCCAGTGTTATGGGGTCACAAGTGGGGTAGCATCCCTGACCAATGGGGTACAGGGTGCTGCCCAAATGTATGACAGTTTCCTCCAAAGTGTGATATATTCTTTTCCCACAAAGCACCATACTTTAAAAATCAAGTTGGAGAAATGTTATCATTCGGGTTAAGACCTGGATAATCCAACCTACCGGCGAGGCTCATTTCCATGAACACTCCCCTTCCAGACCTCTTGCAAATCCCATTCCTGGGGCTCCAATATGGCTAAGGGGTACAGGAAGAAGGGGGAGACTTGGCTGTCAATCCTTGCTGCCCTGCTCTCTTTGAAGACCAGTTTGTTTTATCAAGCCCCATTTCTGGTCTGTTCTCTGCAGCTGCATATGTGCCCCCACCAGATATCCTTTGTCTCTATGCAGGACACTAATCACCTCCTCAGAGCAATTTGGACTAACCTGTCAAGGACTGGCAAATCCAAAGAGGCTGCTCGAAGGCTGGATTTTGGCTCACAGAAAGTAAAGTTTTATAACTTATTTTCTGTACTAAATATGATAAATTCAGTGGCAAGTTGCTGGATTTAACATTACTAATCTTGTAAGTCCATGAAATATTATTTTAGCTCACTCCTGTCCATAGTTATACTCTATTACAGTATTCCCATGTTAGCCTACAGGGCTAAAATGATACCATGGGGAATAACACAATTAGTAATTTTTCCCTCACCAGGGCATATAACACATCTTTTAAAATGTCCCTGCTTATTTATACATGGTGCCCTATCCTGGGGGTACATCAGGTAGAACTTATGGGTGACTTATATGTAAAAATAAGGTAGTGTAATACTTTGGAAGTACCTTTAAATCCAAAGTCGAATTTGCATATAATGTCAATTTAAAAAGCAGCTTGCAAAGCAGGGCTAACTTTAAACTGACAGCAGGCAACAAAGCAGTTCACACTTAAGTGTATCACATCTGGTGAGCCTCTAACCCTACAGAAACTACCATAAACAAGGGACTTACAGGTAGGTTGTGAGTATCAATTTTAATTACACCTAAATACCATATACCTTTTAATGAGAGCACTGGCCTTGGGTCTGGATGTAGAGCCCAGGGCACAGCCAGAGTCAGTTACCTCCAGTATCAGTCAAAAAGGGGGGGTGATAAGGGCCAAAATATTATTTTCTCACATTTAGTCAAACAGGTTAATATTGATCGATTTGTTCAGAAGTGAGAATAAAGGGATTATTGATTGGTCTCTCAGGTCTCGCTCAACTCTGTTGATTTTGGCAATTGTTCTGTTGAGGTTCTTTCGTCAAGTGTTTTGTATTTTCAGATTTTCATGTGTATTGGGAAAACCTTTTTCTGTCAGAGTATAACGGCATTGTTTTTATTGTCTCCTTGTTTCTTCCCTTATGTCTGTTTTTCCCAGTGTCCCTTCCATGAGGCCACGTTCTAGAATTGTTATTTTTTCTCCTCGGTCCCTTAGAAGTTAGCTGCTCTACTGGGTGTTTCACTCTCTGCAGCTGAAGACACTTACCTATGAATAAACATATTTTCATTCTACTCAAGATTCCTTCACCTTCTCCACATTTTGGCAATGAAGAAGGGATGAAAAAAGTTTATTTTGTACTTGTTTATTGCGTGTGCAGCGTATGTTTGTGCACATGTTGGCTCCTTGTCATCCAGTGCCTGTGCCTTCTTTTACCATGGGAGATTCTTGTTGTTTTGGATAACACTCTCAAATTATCAGCAGGTATTTGTTTTACTCTTTTATCACATGTTTGGACAGAAGGTATTTTGTTTTTCTTTCTAAGCCTCATATTGCAGCAGTGTTACAATCTTTCTCCTCCTTTACTGCAAAACCCTTGGGATCAATGACTGAAATGGAGCTAGTGTGTTGGCTTATTAAGTAATTTCCTGATAGCTATAGATGCTAATTCATTTACTTCTGCGAGAAAGAAAAGGCTTGCTGCTCAATGCTATAGATGCTGAGGCACAGGAGACATTTGTCCATATACCTGAGGTGCAAACTCCACAAGTTGTTGAAGAGCATGATTGTTAGATCTTACAACCTTAGGGTACACTTCCCCCAACTTTTTGCCCACTTCCCAACATTTGTTTTTGGTGTCTTTAGGCCTCTGTGCATTTTACCAGTGCTGAAGTGCTTGTGCTTTCTCCCTTAAACATGGTAACATTGACTCATACCCAATTGGTGTATTTCATTGGCTTAAAAGTCCCTAGTAAAGTGTACATTTGACCAAGGCCAGTAAATTAAATGCTGCTAGTGGGACTGCAGCACTTACTTTAGTAGTCTCTAACCATGGCTCAGGTCTGCCATTGCAGAGCTTGTATGTTCAGTTTACATTGTCACTTTGACCTGGCAAGATACACCTCTTGCAGACCTAAACTTTCCCTTTTTACCCATATAAGTCACCTCTAGGCTCAGTCCTGTATCATCCACAGGGCAGGATGCAATGTATTTAATATGCATGACATGTACCTTTACGTTTTACATGTCATGGTAGGGAAAAACTTCTAATTTCACTACAGCAAGGCCTATCTATCCCATAGGATTACATTGGGATTGCGTTATTACATCTTTTAAGCGCAATTACCAATTGTGATGAGATGCGCTTTACATGTTTGGTGTCGTTGGCCTAACAATTCAAAATCACAACTTATAGTGCGGTTGGATTTTAAGTTACAGTTTAACAAATGCCACTTTTTGAAAGTTGGCATTTACTTATTTTAGCCATTTGGTGCCTGCTGTCTGTCTATGTTCAGTCAAGGCTTGGTAACAGCAGGGCTTTGTGTATTCCCTCTAAACAGTCACACACAAAGGAAGCTTAGATGTGTCTTGATAAGCCATCTTGGGTGATTGGAGGGTGAAGAAGGGCATAGCCTTACTCTTACATATGAATAGGCAGTGTCCTGTCCCAACACACAGGGCTGCATACCCCCTGTAGTGAATTTGGAGCCAGGGCAGGAAGGGAGGACCTCTGTCCACTTCAAAGATTTATTTGAAGTCTCCACCACTTCAAAGGCACAAATGGATATAGGTGCTGGGTTTCTGACATCATGACTTTACTACACTTCTGGACCTGTGAAGACTCTGCCAGGAAGAAGAACTGCTGTGCTGCAGAAAGGACTGCCACTATGATGGACTGCTATTTACTGGACTTTAGCCTTGCTGAGCTACTCTGCTGCCTACTTTTCTCCTGCCTGGATGAGAAGGACTGGACCTACATCACTTGAACCCAAAGTGACTCCAAGGTCTTGATCGCTTGTCTCCCGTTCTAAGTCTCAGAGACATCAAAGACTTCAACTCATCCCACTACAGTACCTGGCTTAGCTTGCTGCAAGTTTTGCCCTGCCAAGTGGTGCCCTTGGGAGTGCCCTGGAAGTGTGTATAATGTGCTGCTACAACCATAACTCAAACATTCTAATCGCAACCGGCTTATCTTCACCTTTGTGTGAGTTGGAGCCAGAGCATTCTTATCTTTGCGCAGAGCGGACCTGGTGCATTGCCTTTGGAACCAGTGCATCACCTTTGGAATCAATTTACCTCCTACTGCATTAGATGTTTGTCATTTTGTTCTTTTTTTTATTTATACAATTATTCTCCATTTAATTACTGTGGTGTGGAGTCTTTCTGTAGTATTTTTACGGTGTTACTGTTTGAAGTGTTGCACAAATACTTTGCACATTGCATGACTGCTGTGTGCCAAGGGACCAGAGGGTGAACACAAAATAATTAAGAGTGTTTTGTGAATTACCCTGACTAGGAGTGTGGTTCCTTTATGGACAGAGTGCATACCTCTGTGAATCATAAACCCATTTTCTAACAATGATGAACTCCTTGAAGCATTAGATAGGGTAAAGTTACATTTTACAGTGGAACCTAACATGGTAATGGGATGTTTCAACTTTTATTCAAGGCAACAGTTATCCACAAAGTCTATTGAAAGTTATGTTGCAGCACTTCACATTTTAGCGGCTACTTGTTAATTTGGTAACAAAGATGAACAATACATTCGCTATCAAGTTAGGATGCATTTTTATAAAAAAGAAAAATCAAGAGCAGCTACTCAGACATAAAAATCCCACACTTACAGAAGTTGTTGAAGTGGTCAAGGGTATTGAGAGATCTGTAAGATGATTTAAAGATCTTAATGTAATAAAGGAGAATCTCTCTGAAATGGCGGTTGTGCGCAACTTTAATAAGAATGAATTCAACAAAGTGAACAAGCCTAATGCAAACAAATCCAGATTTTCGAGATGCAGGGTAATTTCAAGATAATGCTATTTCAAGATAATGCTTTAAATGTGGAAAGATGATTGAAGGCACAAAGGAAACTCAGGAATTTTACTGGATCCTTCATCTGTTATTCCTATTTATTGTATGGCTATACATCAAGGTATTGAAGGCGTTATTTCACAGTACAAAATGTGATTTCAAAGAAGTGGAAGGCTGTTAGGGGAATATCTCATGAGATTACTCTTAAAAAGAGTTCCCAGTTAGACATAAGATTAGAGATGTACAATTTAGTACTAGAAAAGAGCTCAGTTTGTACTGCAGCAGCTGCAAGTAGAGGGTGTAATTGAACCAGTTGGTTAGTTTGAGTGGGTCTCCCCTGTTGTGTTACTGAGGAAAAATCGGGCTTGTAGAGGTTATGTGCCAATTTGAGGTCTCTTAACAAATAAATTATGGTGGATTGTTATTCTCTTCTGAAAAATCAGGAGCTGTTGCAACATCTTGAATGAGCTAGATTTTTCACGTGCTTGGATCATTAATCTGCATATCAGAGATTGAGCTGGAAGAAGGATGCTGATATTTGACAACATTTAGTACTCCTGATGGAGCTTTTACCTTTCTAACAATGCAATTCAGTTTGCCATCAGTTGCATCAGTCTTACAAAAAATCATGTTTATATACATTTGATGGTATGCATGGCGCTATTGCATTTCAGGATGACATTTTGACAAAAAGAAAAATGTACCTTTCTTACACAGGAGGTAGAGTATTTGGGTCATGTAATTTCTAGGAAGGGTATTTCCTCTAAACAAATATTATACATATACATTCAGACAAAGAACAATTAAGATCTTATTTGGGGTTGTGTAAGTTTTACTCCTGGTTTGTTAACAATTTTTTTCAGATATCTTTGCCTTTGAGGAACTTCCTCAGGAAGGGCAAAACATTGGCTTGGACAAGGGAACATCAAATTGCTTTTGATAAGCTCACAATTTCCATTGTTAATGCCATATAATTTTTTCCTTTTAATCACAAGTTACAATGTGTGCTGTATGTTGATACCATTGCTGAAGGTTTAGGAGCAATGTTAAATCAAAGGTGTCATGGTGCTTAGACCACTGTTGCCTTTGCTTCAACACCTTTGTCTTGCTCTGAATCTCAATAGTCCACCATTGAAATAGAGACTTTGGTGTATGCGTTGGCAGTTGAACATTTTAAAATGTATCTGTGGGGAAAAGAGTTTACCATTAAATGATCACAAATCCTTAGCAATTTTACTCAATAGTAATGGTACTGGCAACGTTTTTGCTCGCCTAGTCAGAATTTTGTCCAAAACGTATGCCTATCATTTTTGAGCTGATTTCATTGCAGGCTCTTGCAATATCATTGCTGATTGTTTACCTGGATGACACAGTTTAGTTTTTGTAAATAGGTCAGAAGTTATTGAAGAATGTGTGGTAGCATCTGTAGATGATATTTCAGCCTTGTATGATGGTGAGTTTTCCAAAGAATGCTGGATGGAAAGCTTTATGGGTGGCCTGGTCAAGTCTAATCACATTTATTCTCTGTGTGAATCAAAAAATTATGAATTTGATAGTCAAGTGGAGGTGGCTCCAAGCATGCTCTACCTAAGGTGCTAATTAGCACCTTAGGTAGTGAGTGCTTGGAACTGATAGCACCTCCACTTGACTATCAAATTCATAATTTACTGATTCATGCAGAGAATAATTGTGATTAGACTTGCCGTTTCTTATTTGAGGTGCAGTAATTCTACCAATTGGGGTCCACAACTACCTCTTCATATTAATCACATGTTTAGTGTGATCCGAGAAAAAATATATCCGAGAAACTGTAGCTTGAGAATTGCAGATTAAAATGGCAGGATTTGAGAATGATAGGTATATGGTCTTCAGTGATATCTTTTAGGGATACAGTGTCCAAACTAAGACAATAACGCTAAAAAAATGACAAACCTCAGGGACTTAAACAACTGTTCATTAAGCTAGAAAGAATACGCATACAAGAACTTTCACCCTAGTGGGATCTGACAACCCTAACAAATTACATTGAGATCAAACAGGTGCCAAGAGGCCTTAGGGTCATTATTTTTCCATCATTTTAGGATTTAGACCTGTTAAGTGAATGGAAAAATCTAATTTTATCATCATCTTTTGGTATGATAATCAGACATGCAAAAAGAAAAAGGTCTACATTACTGGTTGAAATCGAACAAATAGAGGAAGAAAGTATACTTAACCTCAAAGAAGCTAGTGAAAAAAATTATTAAATCATGAAAGATGTATTGATTGCACACCAAATATATATCAGGGAAAAAAAAACTATGGAAATTAAAGAGAGATGACAATAACTACAAAAACGGTTGAATATTTATGTTTGTAAACAAGTTTGAAGAATGTAGTCCTAAATGGGGACCAAATGTACTAAGTGAAACAAGACCTGTGGTTTCGACATCAGCAAGTCAGTCGGACCTATCTAGCATTACAAGTGAAGTGAGAATGTACTCAGAAAAGGCTTGAGTTTTTGCCCTATGTCTAAACCGAATTTTACTCAAATCCATATTGATCTATTAAAATTTATACGCAGGCTAAAATTAAAGAAATACTTCTTTAATTGCCAACCAAAAGCTGTGTCCAATGCCAATTTTCACAGTCAACAAAAGTGATAAAACGATTACATTACAATTATTGTTATCATAGGATGAGAGTATGGGGCCAGCACCAAGTGTGGGTGAAATCCTACAAGATTTGAATATAGATACTAATCTGATTTTGGATAGTGGTCTCAGAATGAAATCTACCTTTAGACCTGCATTGCCACCTGAAAATCTGATTGATTACTTCTATAAGGTTGTAACAAAACTTTACCGAAAACATATTAAATGGAAAGACAACCTTTGCAAAGAAGAAGGAATAGCGTTACTGAAATTGACAGACTATTCTAACATAACTAATAAAGAGGCGGATAAAGGGGGCAACATTGTCCTGTCCTCTGACTCATACATTAGAATCTCTTATAACCCTTTAAAAGAAGTAACAGCACTTATAGAAAGAAACATTGAGGTACTGGGTAAACTCCTGTCTTCTTACTGAGCATGAATTCAAATATCTGTTAAATCCAACACTGTGGGCTGCATGAAATCACGCCTCACCTCCAGGAAGACCTATTTTTTCTGTGATTGGGTCACCTACCGAGCGTATCTCAGAATACATCGACATTTTTCTACAGCCTATTGTTCAAATCTTACCGGCATTTATTCTAGACACTAAAGATATACTTAACAAACTAGATGATTTGAGTTGGTCTGAAGAGTTTACATTGGTCTCCTTAGATGTCAATGCTTTGTACACTAGCATCCCTCTAAATAAATGTATGTAAGCTCTTACATATTATCTATCCAAACGTGATGTTACCTTTTATGAGCACACACAAATGATTCTAGAGCTCACAAGTCTAACATTAGAGAATAACTTCTTCGTACATAATGGCACATGGATTAGGCAATCATCTGGGGTAGCTATGGGGTCAAAATGTTCCCCTTCTTTCGCTAACATCCATATGGGGTTCTTAGAACAACACCATATTTGGAACAGCCGCCCAACAAGCATGACAGGATCTATTATCTTTTGGGGGCGCTTTATAGATGATATGCTTATGATTTGGGGGGTGACAATGAGACCATAACAGATTTTATGTTTACCTCAAAAACAATATATAACTATATAGAAAATGGCAAAATCGAATCGAGACTCTATCGCAAACCGACTGCTTGTAACTCAGTGTTACATGCTGACAGTGCTCACCTCAACATGGAGATTAAGGCAATCCCCTATGGGGAAATGACATGTCTAAGGAGAAACTGCAGTAATGACGCAGTTTTCCAACATGAATTAGACTCCCTGAGAGCGTGTTTTACAACCAGCGGGTATGACAGAACCACCTTAGAGAAAGCACAAAGTCGGATAAGTAAGCCATGCTGCACAGGGCTTCTGAAATCCAATGGCAAGAGAGGCAAGAAAAATAAAAAAGAACCAGTATTGCATTCATTACGTAATAGAATGCTCACAGCTAGAATATTTACAAAACCCTACATAAACATTGGCCCCTTCAGAAACCTGATCACAGTTTAGATCAAACATAACAAAGAAACCTCAGATCACATATAGTAGTAAAAGAACGCTCAGAAACATAGTGTGCCCATCCTACATCTCACAGAACAAGACGAGACCAGTACAAACTTGGTTACCAAAAAAACCCCTGGGCTTCTATACGTGTACAACTTTCAATGTCTGCCAATATGCCCTAAATTAGAGAACAAACTTTAGGTATAATACAGGTCAGGTACATAAATTGCAACATTTTATCAATTGCAATAAGAAGTATGTGTCATGCCCCGAGAATTCCGACGTACTGCCCCTTTAAGAGATAACCTCTATAAATGTTTCCAGAGACATTGGAGCGACGCTTTACGTTCTTGCGTCTAGCTCCGTTGTGTTGCAGTTCCGTCTTGTTCCAGAGTGCCTGACTTCCTGTTTGCCTTTCCGGTTTTTCGTTCAGAAGTCGGAAGACCTCCGTCCTTCGTCCCTTAGTCCCTTTCCTCTGCTCCCCTTTTCGTCCCATTACTGGTGCACTGTTCCTGGATCCTTTCCGTGTACTTGCTCCGCCCGACGGCCGGGCTTGTTCTCCGCCGTCCGGCCGGGCAGCATTTCCCGGCAATCTTTCCTTTAATTACTTGCTCCGCCCGACAGCCGGGCTTGTTCTCCGCCTTCCGGCCAGCCGCATTTCCCAACAGCTATCCCTGACACTTCCTTGTTCCGATGGTAGGCCGGGCTTAGTCTCCGCCGTCAGCCGAACAGGGTGTGTTCCTTTTTAGGTATTTAGGTTTTCTTGTGTTTCCTTTACTCACTACCTGGCGGCCGGGCTTAGTCTCCGCCATCCGGTGGTGACCCTATATTATTTTCCCGTATTTCTTTCTTGGCTGTATTCGGCTAGCCCCTCACTTCATCAATTCCTGGCCAGCCTCTAAGGTGTGTTTGGGGATACTTGCGTGGACACGAGTGGGGTGCAGATCTTCAACTTCACAACCAAGAATCACGGTAACAGCGCTGTGCGCTGCATACATATTCTTTTTTGATTGTGGTTTACAGATATTGAGTCCTAAAAACAGATGGTTTTGTATCATAGGCTTCCAGGCAAGACAGTGGTGTTAACGTCGGATTATTATCCAGTCCATTTGATTAAGACATGCATCTAGGAGACTTCTACAGTATACTAAGTGAGAGCTTTACATCTTAGGACTTTATTACATATCCTCACAGCAATAGGAGAGTAGTCACTATTGTTTTGTTGTCCCTCCAGTACTAGTTCAAGTCGAACCCTACAACAACTACACATCTGTTCTGCGGCTTAGCCTAAATCATTTATGGTATGTAAAAATGATGTGCAGAAAATAGTTACATTTATATGTGTATGATAACTGTTGTTAGAAAGCTTGTATATTTCTTTCAGCCCCACGTCTACCAGAAGTCCTTACAGTGTTGTTACAACTTCACGCAGAAGATTACAGCCACGTTTCTTTTCTTCCCCAACCTTTCCTTGTTTTGTCTCCCTGTTTTCCCCTGGCAAGCCTCTCGATACTCTAGTGTTTGATAAAGTCGGAAGGCCGTAGGGGAAGGCTGAGGATTAATCTTCGGATTCCTGACGCTCCTGCGGAACCTGCCTGGAAATCATTACAGAACGTAAAGCCCACGTGGTTTGTTCTGCCCGAGCGTCATGGATCTCGAAGCTGTTTCCCTATCGGATGTAGCTAGTATGTTGGGGAACTTGCAGGTGGAGACCCAGGCATTGATTTCTAGGGTGGACACACTATAGAGACAACATGCAGCCGGAGCTACGGGGGAGGCGCATCAGTGGTTCAGGTCACCACACCTCCTTCCCTGCCGTTAGCACCCCCTGAAAGATATGCAGGAGACGCAGCACGATGTGCTGCTTTCCTTAGCCACTGTCAACTGCATTTTTCCTGTAAGGCTAATTGTTTTCCATCAGAGCAGGCAAAGGTAGCCTTTGTGATATCATACCTCAGTGGGGCGGCTGCAGATTGGGCCATACCGTTAGTCGATCGAGATGATCCACTGTTGCATAGTTACACCGCATTCAGGAGGGAGTTTCGTAAACTATTCGACAGACATGTCTATACCCATTCTTCTGATACGGAATTATTAAGTCTGAAGCAGGGTAATCAGGATCTTGTTGCCTACATTACCTCCTTTCGCAGACTAGTAGTAGAATCCAATTGGCCAGAGGAGAAACGTAGTACCATGTTTTACAGGGGCTTAAGAGACGATCTAAAAGATGCTCTCTCACAGATAGTAGATCTACCAACAGCCTGTACTGATCTTATTGACTTGGTGGTAAAGATAGATCACCGTATTCAAGTGTAGTGTGTTTATATAGGGACCTGTATCGATACTCCAATTTCTGACTCTTGTCCGGTTATAAATCACTAATATCCATACAACGGCACAGAAACCAGTTTCATAAATTAGTCATAGCGCATGCTGTCACATTAAGCAAGCACTATTCCTCCAGCCCCCTAGAAAGCACACAGAGTTCTCTAAACAAACCAAGCCTCCAGCAAACCTGGGAAATCCCCGCTGCTATTGTTTTGATTTCGTTCGAGAACTCCTGTAAAGAATGTAAGAACGACCAGTTCTTAATTGACATCTTATGTCCATCCTTACGTCAAACCCGGCACCTCTCAGGTATAAATATACCGACACTGCCCTAAGTAAACACACGGTGGTGATGAGCTTGGAGCAGCGACTACTTGCCGGAGAGCCCAGCTGATGCGAGAGCCCACGGACGCTACCCCTCCCCTTTTGACGCGCTGAGGAAAACTGCTGCCTTTTCTCTTGCCGAGAAATCCAGCCTCCAGCGTTTCCAGCCCACCTTCGCGGGTGACTGGGATACCGAGTCCTGAGAAAGAGATACCAGACGTCCTGCCTTCTAAATCCCAGGTACTGAACTGACTAACCCCTTACAGAGAATTCTTGAGTCAGATTCTTGGCAAACCAAACTTAACTTAAACTGCTACTTACTCCTTCCCATGTATTAGGCTTAGGTCAGGTACACCAGGGTAGGTGTAGTTAGAAGCACCACTTGAGTACGATTAGTCAATGTATATATGTATGTATATCTTTTTTCCATTTTAAAGTAACATATGGCTAAGAAACCATATCAATGCTTTTACAGTATTATTTTATAATCCTGCTTTTACTGTATGCACTTTACTTAACTATCAGTATTACAATTGTAGCGATTCATTTCTCTTGTATGAGAAAAGAGACTGATCAATAAATAACACCTTTTATTGAAAACGCCCGTCTCTCCTTTTCTCTGCAATCTGGTGAAACTAAGTATGCACGTATTGACTGAGTAAAATAGCTGTCTTTTGTTTTCACACGACTCTAGAGATATACTCTTGATTAGGGAGAGCAAAGTTGTCATGTTCTATGGTTGTCAGAAAATAAATCCCTTCTTGTCTATCCAGGGAGGTTAAACTCCTCCTCGCCTATTCGAGAACGTTTCTAGTGAACTCTGAGCTAGCTGGCACACAAAACTTAAGTCTAATATCGTCAGTAAAATACCTAGTTAACCTCAGTCCTACGTCTACACTACTGAAGATATTATTCCAATGCGCAGAGCCTATTGGGAATATAGGAACTACACTACATGGCGCCCAACGTTTGGTAAGGCGATAAAACTAACGCAAGGCATTAGAGTAACTCAGTTGTACTTTTGCACACAGACCCTTTCTCCCATAAATACTCCAAAGACGTCTGGAGTGGGTAAAAGGTAAAAAATCCGCCAAACTTAGTAGGAGGAGACTCCTATGTATGGTTTTTGGTTTATTCAACTTTGAAGGATACAGTGTTCCAAAATATTGTGCACCTAAGCTTTGTTTCCTTGAAAACTTGATCTGCAACAAAAAACCTTCCTGTCAGTAAAATGTCAGAAGGTGAAGGAGATAGGGAGACAGCTAGATTAGCAGCTCAACTCCTAGCGGATGACACAAGTCTCCTACAGCAAGACCCGGATGCAATACTCATCCCGGTCAGCATAAGAAAAACTATAACACTTAAACTTATAGAAAATGGACTAACACCAATAGGTGGTACAGTCATATTCGTAATTGAGGCACACGAATATCGGCAGACAGAGGTATTCTATTCATGGATAAACTTTCCAGCAGCAAACGCAGTCACAAAAGAGTTCCACTATTACAAAATAGAGGAACCACCGGATGAGTACACTCCTTTCGAGGAGATGGAAATCCCATTAAAATACCAAGAGCACCTGCTCTGGTTTAAAGGCACCCTAAAACATAATGATCACATCACCAGGCTCGGTCCACTAGGTAGACCAGGAGCAACGTGGCCGGTTCTAGCCAGCTACACACCACATCCAGACATTGAAAAAATGTCAATACCAGAACTTTTAGTACAGCTAAAACAACTGATTAAAATACACAGACAATTAGTCCAATATGTAATGCGGACTTCAACAGTCCAACCAGCTATTAAAATTGCACAGCAGACCCCTCATCAGGGGAACACAAATAAAATCACACCACAGAACATACAGTCCTGTCTAGGCAAAGTACCCATTAAACGGGAACAAATTCCATTCTGGTTAGCACAAAAAATCACTCAAATAGAGGCGGTATTTCCGGATACTACCCCTACTGAGAAACACAGAATTCTGATTATCTGCCTTCCAATGGGGATCGCACCACATGTGGAGGACTGTGACACTTGGGGCACAGTCTTTGCTTCCATTTACACAAAAACACATGGTGTTCCGTCCATGGCGGTAATACCAGATGTGCTAAAACAGATTCAAAATGAATACGGTCCAGAACCTGCTTTAACTCTGGGTATGAAATTACTGAAAGACTTCAAGCAGGTCTCAGCTTTATTGTTATCCAACATAAAAGGAGAAGCAGCATCTGTGGCGATCCGCCAGAAGTTGAAAGAAACAGATATAGCAGAACAACCATTTGAACTTGCCAGAATCATAGAAAAATCCTATGAAGAACTAGGAAGAGATAGTTTGGGTGGAAAACCAGTGAAACCCCAACTAACTAAAAATCCTGAAAAGGTATTTATTAAAAATAATCTAACAGCTCCAAAAAAGAACTGGGATGGAAATAAACAATCCACTCCCAAAGAAAAAAGATTCCAGTGCAGAGGAAGGTCTCCTTGGCGGAGAGAGAGATCTCCGGACCAAGAACACAAGTCTCCCCAGAGGGAGCCCTCTGAGAAAAAATACAACCTTAGAAATAGGGATAATTTGAAGAAACCTGATAGATATCAAGATATTGATACACGTCCCTCTCGATCTTTTCAGACTTCCTCGCAGAAATCGGAAAGAAGAGGACGGTCAGAACAAAGGGAAGAGCACTTCAAGTCCAAAGACAAGGAACCTGCTCATCAAAGTAAAAAGTTACAATTTCCAAAGAAGAAGGTAGCCAGTATTAAAGTAATCAAACATGCCGAGGACCCTGAGGACACAGCTGAAAAACAGAGAGTGGGCTCAGACAATGCTAGACAGCGCAGCAGAAGTGAGCATAGCTCGCAAGATCCTGATGAATCATCTGGAGACAGTGGACACGAATGAATACATTCAGGTGGAAACTGCAGACACCAGAGTTAGCAAACCTCATAAAATATACGAAATAACATTACGTATAGAGGGAGATAAGACTAGGAAAATAAGGGGTCTATTTTGGGATAATCTCTCCAAAGGCTATGACATCCTTTTAGCTGAAAAAGATTGGCCACCAGAGTTTGTCAGGGAGTGCCCTCATGGCGAAGAAATGATTATGCCTGCCTTCTCAAATCACATTCCAATACATAAAAAATATGCACTTGCAAGAAAGTGGGCAGTAGCCCAAGCTCCTGCATTATTTAAAAACCATGTGGGATGGAATGAGGAATCTTTTCCTCACAAAATCCAGTTAAAATCACAACCAACTGCACAGAGGCAGTACCCAATTAAGCAAGAAGCTAAAAAACAGGTCAGGGAGATCTTAGATCAACTTGAATACCAGGGGGTGATTGAAACATGCACCTCACAAATGAACAATCCTTTGTTTCCTGTCTCCAAACCAGATGATTCATATCGTCTAGTTTTGGACTACAGACACCTTAACTCATGTTGCAAAACCTTTGCAGTACAAAACTCACACAGTGCAGCACTAATGAATAATATTGTGCGCAAAAAATACAAAACAACATTAGACATTTCTAATGGATTCTTTTGTCAAAATATAGCACCTGAAAGCAGATATTTGACCGCTTTCTCAATAAATGGATCGCAGGAAAATTTCTGTCGTTTACCACAGGGGTTCAAGAACAGCCCAGGATTATTCTCAGCGAGAGTAACAGATTTACTACAAATATATGATGATGAGGCATTATCTTATGTCGATGACATCTATCTAACAGATGATGACTTGGATACTCACTTGAAAAGAGTGAACACCATAATACTTGGGTTCGCAGCAGAGGGTTACAAATTCAACTTCAAGAAGTCAAGAGTTGCCCATCTGACTGTCCTGTTTTTAGGATATGAATTATCAAGTGAAGGCAAAAGCCTGGCAGACAATTTCCTAGAGAAATGTGCCGTAATCCAAGCACCAAGAACGCTGAAAAACTTACAATCAATTCTAGGTTTCCTGAATTTCGGTAGAACGTACATTCTAAATTAAGCAGAGAGAGTTAAACCTCTCTATGACCTAATAAGACCAGATTTTAAAACAATCAATTGGACTCAAAAACACACAGAAATTTTGAGATCATTGCAAACAGACATGTTAACTAAAACAAAATTGCAAACACGCGATAACACACGCAACCTTGTAATCCGAGTCATCCCAGGAAGATGCGGATTCACATACCTGACCTCTAATGAGGGAGAAATGGTACCAATAGCTTACAAATCACATTTGTACACAGAAGCTGAAAAAACACTCAGCATTAAGGAAAACATTGTTCATGCGGTTCAAACAGCTGTAGCAAGAGAAAGAGACCAAGCTGACGGCAGACGGATTACAGTCAGGGCAGCAGAATCAGCCTTTGAGGCATTAACAAGCCCATGTAATTTACCTACTATGGCATTAAATCCAAAATGGATACAATGGGAAAATTCTCTTGCTACAGACAGAGTGAAATTTTATTTTGACCCGGAAATTAAAAAATTAAAAAATCTAGAATATGAAAGAAAATACCCTCTGCCAATCGACATTCTGCCCATACGACAGTACGCCTGTGTAATATATACAGACGGACATGCACAACCCTCGGTTTGGGGAAAACAAGCCTATAACGCCACATGCGAAATTGTTAAATATGTGTGGCACGGAGATAAATTGAGACCTCTGGTAACTAAAACACATTCAGTGGAAAATAATTCAGAACAACAAACTGAAATAATAGCGTTAAAAATGGCGCTAGATAATGCCGATCGCGAATTCCCGACACTAATAGTGTGCTAATCATATTACTGCGTCAAATCATACAATAAAGATTTGCAGAACTGGGTTCAAAACGATTACAAAGATGACACAGGTGCCACAATAAAGCAAAAATCGCTTTGGGAACAAGTAGTTCTTTTACAGAAAGAACTACCAAAGACTCACGTGATACATTCATTGAGTCATGAACGTGATGGCGTTCACGTTCCAGGGAATTTATTGGCTGAGACAGCCAAAGCGGAAGCAACTAAATCGGCTTCCGTAGCTACAAAAAAGCGTTCAGGAAAATACATTGACGGGGAAACAATGCTGGCGGTGAAAATGTCATCAAAAGGCGACTGCTCAGCGCTACCCATCACCTATCCACTCAATTATACATACATAATCGATGCAAACTCCGTTCCTTTTGCTCAAATCCCTGGAGTGGGGGATAGAGTAATTCCAAACACGAACAGGAGAATATTGTTAATAGCAGACGCACATATGGGTGAGGGTCTTAGACACCTTAAGCTAAAGGATTCTCTGGAAGAACTGCAATCCACATACTGGTGGCCAGGAATGAGCCTGCAACATCACATATTTGCAAAAAACTGTCCAAACTGCAACAGAGATCGCAGTGGCGACTGAGACGGTGTTTTGCCATGGTGTTTCGCTCAAGATGGGATTAAACAATAAATATATAAAACCCAGTATGATTAATGCGTTAAATTAACATGTAGAGAACTATCATCACTTAAAATGTAGACCCCAGCTCTCGGCTGACGTCTGAACTGTTATAAAAAGATTTGCGAGTCTATAATGGCATATACCCAATTGGCATGCTACATTCTGACCATTGCCCTGCTTTTTAGCTCTCGAGCTTATGGGGGGGGGGCATGGCCAGCATGGGCATTGCATTGCGGGACTCTTATCACTTCCTTCCTGAGGGAAACGGGATGGTGTAAAGAAAAAACCAAGGCATAGAGCAATCTATAACGGCAAAGGTATTAGGTTCGGAAGCTGGGTGGGTCAAACATTTAATAAGTGTCCAACGTAGTCTTAATAATCTGCCAAGAAATTCTCTGAAAGGTCTCAGTCCGTACGAACTATTGTTTGAGACTAGAATGTTAATCCAGGACCTCGATAGTCAAACTTCAGTGGTTAAAGAAAAATGCTTTGATATCAAAGATCGTTTGGCTATTTTACAGGACTTAAATGAAACAAGAAAAGACCTGAGCAACATAAAGTTTAAACAACAGCCAACAACCACTGAAGAGAAACCACCTGTCCCAGCAAGGCCTGTCTGGATTCCAAAAATCGGGGATCTGGTCAGAGAGAAGATCGCGGTAAAGAAGGAATTTGGGCCTTCTTACAGAAAAGCAGTACCTGTCTTGGCTATCAACGGAACAAGATCAGTTGTACTACCGCCCCTTGCTGGTAAAAAGGAGAACCGAGTTGTATCCATCGACCTGGTTAAACCACAATCATGTGGCCGATAATAAGTAGTAGGCCGAGTGGACTCCCAAGAAATAGCAGAACACCAAAGTTTGCTACAAACACAGAGGTTCAAACTGAGAGACTAATCACATTTGATAAACCTACAGTGGAACAACAAGGACTATGCAACAAAGCCATGGAACTTAAACCTCTTGAAACCCAAATCCAAATCTTACATCAAGAAACACCAGTCTACAATGATGTAACCACTGACTATGCTAATGCAACAAAGAAAATTCCAAAAACAAAAAGAAATCCAGAAGCAATTGAAACAATTGACAGAACTGCATCAGGCTATTTCATCAACTTCGATGACTTTTCTGAGGATCCGAGCGAACCTGAGGAAATGCCGACACCATCAAAGACTTTTTAAAGACAAAGCAAAAGAACTCTTTCATCAACTACAAGAAACTTATCTGATTTCTCCATGGATTGAATTTTGGGTGGCACAAGGTGTATTTGTCCTCATACTTTGGCTCATCATGGTACTATACTTGGGTCATTTCATTGAGGGAAAATATGTTACAATGGACACAGCAAGTCAGAATATCAACTTGGTCCTAAAACCACACAAGTCTTCACACATCGCGAAAAGAGAACTTTCTTCAGTAAACTTCACAGCCAATCCTATACCCGGTGGGGTAGCATGGGACAAAACTGATTACGAAATCTATGGCCCTGTTGAGCTCCTGAAGTATCCTCATCAATTCAAGATTTCATTAAGTGACTTTGTAAAATCAAGCACATTCGCTGTTGATTGGGACTTTGAAAGTATTAATGATATGATGTCAGATCTAGTGATGTCAGCTAAATTTACAGAACATGATTATTTACAGGGTTCATCTAATTATGACCAGATGTACTGTTCATTATCTGCATAAATCTGCTCAACCTAGAAATGTTTTTAATTATAACCAATGGGAACATTGTGCAACTCCACCAAAAGGTAGTTCTAAAACATTTTATGAAAAACTTCCATATTTCTCAGGGTTTAACACAAGTAATGCAGAAACGTTTTATTTCAAACTGTTAAATAAGACAGGAATGAAAACCATGCTTACAAATACAAAATTAATCTATTCAGAGACATTTTTTGACAAAATGAATACATTCGGTTTTAATTTCTGGAACAATAACATTGAAACGAAAACAATCTGGGGTACAAGAGATTGGCAGGTCAAAGGTATAGAATCATTGTTTAGAGCCTGCATGATCCCAGAACAAATTGTATTCTTGAATGACACAATTTAACAGACAACCTGTTTTGGCCTAGCCAAAATTAAAGACTTAAACAAACCGTCTATTCCAAAACCAACACCTGACAGTAATAAAACTACAGATGATGAGATAGACGTATCCCATATTTTAAACCAAAACAGAACACATCCTGATTGGAAAAAATGGTTGATCTGGCCCACAGACACGAATAACTGTCAAGATAGATTCCTGAATAAAAAACAGGGGTTCACAATAACCAGGCCAGACCGTAGATACTCCCAGCGACAACATCCAGGGATTGTAACTACATACAGTGTAGGTAAACTCTGCCTCGAATGGCTACGAACATCCACATTGGCAGAAATTAAGCAACACTTAACTTTACTTAAAGAAGGTGCTGACTTGCGTGATTTCATTATGGGACCACGCAAACAGCGTCAAAAACGTTTCATAGCCGCCTCTATATATGCAGCTTACAACGAAGCTTGGAAAGTAACTCAAATTGAAACAGCGGAGAAAATACGGGAAATTGACAGTGTTAATTTGGAAAAATCACTTTCTGTTGTGGACAATGGGTAATGACTCTCTCTTCCAGAATATATTCACTGGACAGTATTGTATCATCTGCAATCGATATAATAGAGCAAGACTTACTGATGTACAACACGGTCAGTCCCAATTGCGTTTTATTGTACAGCTTGGCTGGACGTTACAAAATCTGCGTTCAGGCTACGTGCCTTGGCGTTTAATCAACACAACGTCATTATTCGGTATCTTTAACCTTACTGCTACACAAATCAGCTTGGCACAAAAGGGTGCAGAGTATACAATTCTGAGCATTGAAAAACTTGAGAGATTACCATTGACAATGTCAGAACGACCTGTCATTGAATGGATAATACATGGAATCATAACTATTCCGATAACGACTTTCCAATTTCGATACTGCCAGAAATATATACAGGCAGGCCAGTATGAAAGGTTGGGTAAAGGATACATTAAGTCAACATGGAACCTACCTTATACACACACATGTTATAGTGAAAAAGGACAGAGTGTATTTCTTAGTGGTAACAATTGTGAAAAATCACTAAGTGGTATACTTCTGTGTCAGGGTATAAGTTTACATGGGGCCTGTGAGGGGACTTCAAATAACCTTTCATGTCACCAGCTCGGCACACCTGCAACAAAAATAGAATCATTCTTTAGAAGACTTTCTAACGGGAGTTACATTCTAATTGTAGATCACAGATGTTGTGGCTTACTGCCAGGAAAACCTTATCTAGTAAGCGTGAGTTCCATGGTCACTTGCTGTGAGCGAGTATTGTTCCCAAATGAAACTCCAGACAGGGAGGGAAAAATTTGGCCCAGTTTGAAAATCTCTTCTATTCAAATTGATACTTTAAGCAGAATGAAGACTGTGCTCCTACAGACGCCAGTTCACTTGACGTCATCAAAAGAAACGTATGATCTCCAAGTTGCAAGGACAACGGAAGAGATACATGCATTGTTATCAACAAATTGCCCCCTACACTTCGCAGAAATACTAAGCGAAATCTTAATTATTTCTGATACAAATGGTATCGCGAGTGTATTTAAGTCCGTTTTTTCGGGACTGTTGACTCCATTCAAAGCAGTCCTGGGAATATTTCCCGATTTCGTCCATTCTGTCTTTGGCGGACTTCCACTCCTGTTGGGACTCGTAGCAGGCATCTTATTTTTGCTACTCCTGCTTCGTTATAGCAAGCCATGTCACAGACAAGACTCCAACAACAATGGAAGAAACGATCCTAGCTATACGCTATCGGGACCGCATAACTAAAGTCCTTGGATTAGCCCGGCTAAGAGATCTGAATAAGACCTGGTTTCTTTCCTTCAGACCCATATGGCAGAATTGTGTCTTACCTGTATTGAGATGCATGCTATGCGGCGAGGAATGCGTGTTGGACACATGTCTTACACTACAATCAGAAGTACCATTGGATGCAGATACTTTGTTGGGTCCAGTAAAGGCTCATGCATTGTGCTGTCCCCAGCGGCTACCAATCCTGATGATGGCATTCGTGGAGACTTCACCACTACGATTGAAGGGTAGTGAAGTACAGAATGAAAGCAGCATCAACCAGGTACGGCCTTCTGTAAGCAATGCTGATCAAAACATCACTGAAAGCGAACATGCGCACGACTGCATGGTAGCGACATTTTCCAACTTGGTCGAACTTTCACCTGAGGCAGTAAACTGTTTTTTTTTTTAAATCTGTCTGAAATGATGTTTTCACCAGAACAGAGAGAGTGACTATAAGCAAACGTGCACACAGCGTTCCCTGAACTCTGAATTTGGCCTTCGGCTTTAAAAACAATTTTTTTCCTTCTTCACTGAAAAACGAAAACTTTTTCCCAAACCCAAAATATTTACCTTTTGGCACTTATCTTCTGCTTAAAGTAGAACTATTCTTAGAGAACAGAGCTTCTATTCTTAGGAACTCTAGAGACAATAATTTACCTCAGCCTCTAGCATATTTACGAGTAATTATATTTATATGTGATGAAGTGGTCTCGCACTTTTTCTTCTGTATTAAGAGCCATTTCATGTGTTATTTTCGCAAATCATTCATGCTGATATAAAATGTGCATCCTTTTTTTTTTTATGATTACACTGCTTGAATGCATACAGTACCTATCCTCATTTTCGTGTATTTCGATATGCCTATTTTCAAATGCAAAAAATGTATTTTGGGGTGGTTCGGTATACACATGCACTATTAGTTATGTTTACTATTGACTAGGTTAGTAAATATGGACATGAATTTGTGGAGTGGGTGTAGTGTGTTTATATAGGGACCTGTATCGATACTCCAATTTCTGACCCTTGTCCGGTTATAAATCACTAATATCCATACAACGGCACAGAAACCAGTTTCAAAAATTAGTCATAGCGCATGCTGTCACATTAAGCAAGCACTATTCCTCCAGCCCCCTAGAAAGCACACAGAGTTCTCTAAACAAACCAAGCCTCCAGCAAACCTGGGAAATCCCCGCTGCTATTGTTTTGATTTCGTTCGAGAACTCCTGTAAAGAATGTAAGGACCAGTTCTTAATTGACGTCTTATGTCCATCCTTACGTCAAACCCGGCACCTCTCAGGTATAAATATACCGACACTGCCCTAAGTAAACACACGGTGGTGATGAGCTTGGAGCAGCGACTAATTGCCAGAGAGCCCAGCTGATGCGAGAGCCCACGGACGCTGCCCCTCCCCTTTTGACGCGCTGAGGAAAACCGCTGCCTTTTCTCTTGCCGAGAAATCCAGCCTCCAGCGTTTCCAGCCCACCTTCGCGGGTGACTGGGATACCGAGTCCTGAGAAAGAGATACCAGACCTCCTGCCTTCTAAATCCCAGGTACTGAACTGACTAACCCCTTACAGAGAATGCTTGAGTCAGATTCTTGGCAAACCAAACTTAACTTAAACTGCTACTTACTCCTTCCCATGTATTAGGCTTAGGTCAGGTACACCGGGGTAGGCGTAGTTAGAAGCACCACTTGAGTACGATTAGTCAATGTATATATGTATGTATATCTTTTATCCATTTTAAAGTAACATATGGCTAAGAAACCATATCAATGCTTTTACAGTATTATTTTATAATCCTGCTTTTACTTTATGCACTTTACTTAACTATCTGTATTACAATTGTAGCGATTCATTTCTCTTGTATGAGAAAAGAGACTGATCAATAAATAACACCTTTTATTGAAAACGCCCGTCTCTCCTTTTCTCTGCAATCTGGTGAAACTAAGTATGCACGTATTGACTGAGTAAAATAGCTGTCTTTTGTTTTCACACGACTCTAGAGATATACTCTTGATTAGGGAGAGCAAAGTTGTCATGTTCTATGGTTGTCAGAAACTAAATCCCTTCTTGTCTATCCAGGGAGGTTAATCTCCTCCTCGCCTATTCGAGAAAGTTTCTAGTGAACTCTGAGCTAGCTGGCACACAAAACTTAAGTCTAATATCGTCAGTAAAAAACCTAGTTAACCTCAGTCCTACGTCTACACTACTGAAGATATTATTCCAATGCGCAGAGCCTATTGGGAATATAGGAACTACACTACACAAGAAAGAAAGAAAGAGAGGGGTAAACATGAAGCAAGATATATGCCTCTGAGAGAAAAGAAGGGTACTGTAGAAAAGACCAATGATGAGAGTGAGCCCATGCAGATAGGCATAATAAGGGGGCCCCTTACACAAGAAGAAAGACAGAGAAGACGAACACTTAGACTTTGTATTGCGGGAAGGCGGGTCACTTCTTACAAGATTGCCCTGTGAAACCCGCACAATCTAAGTATTCGGGAAACTAGGAAGCCTGGAATCCTGTGAGACAAGGATTTCAGGTAGATCAGGGTTAACAGTCTCTTCCTCTGATTATACCAGCTCCCCCACAAATCATCTTTATGTGTCAGCATTTCTGTCCCATGGAGTGCATGGTTTACATGTGTTGGTAATGGTGGATTCCGGCGCATCAGGGAATTACATGGATGTGGAGTGGGCCAAGGAAAACATGATACCCTGCACTAAAAAAGAGATAGCCAGTCATGTTACAACCATAGATGGCAGTTCGCTTGTGTCGGGTCCAGTAACACATCCTACTACATTACTACATATGACAATAGAACCTGAACATCAAGAAGATATAAGGTTTGATCTCATTTGTTCTCCACAATTCCCGGTGCTCCTGGGTATTCCTTGGCTGAGATCCCAAAACCCGGATATAAATTGGGAAACCTCTACGAAAACTTTTTCTCCAGTAACAGGGGCACAAGCAGTAGGAGCCTCCATTGACAAGGTACCTATTAGTATTACAAGTAATGAGGGTAATTCTGAACTACCATCCTGCTATCAAGATCTGCAGTCAGTCTTTGATGCAATGGAAGCCGAGATCCTCCCTCCACATAGGGTCCATGACTGCCGCATTGACCTAGAGACAGGGGCAAGAATTCCATGCAGCAGGATATACGCTCTCACAGAAAAGGAGAATGTGTATTTACGTGAATATTTGGACACCATGCTTGAAAAAGGCTTCATTTGACCTTCCCGTTCCCCAGCCTCATCATCTCTATTTTTTATCCCTAAGAGGGAAGGGGGTCTTCGTTGTTGTATTGACTACAGGAAGCTGAATGACGTCACGATAAAGAACCGATATCCACTACCTCTGATCGCCTCTCTCCTTGACCGAATTCGCAATGCCCAATTCTTTACCAAGCTAGATTTGCGTGGCGCATACCATCTTGTGAGAGTCAAGGAGGGGGACGAATGGAAGACCGCTTTCTGTACCAAATTCGGTCTTTTCGAGTATCTCGTGATGCCCTTTGGGCTCTGCAATGCTCCTGCAGCATTTCAGTTTTTTATAAATGAAGTCTTAAAAGACATGCTAGACCATTATGTTATCGCATATATAGACAATCTTCTGATTTTCTCTTCTTCTATAGTGGAACATGTACAGCATGTACGCAATGTGTTAAAACGGTTACTGGATAATCGCCTATATTGCAAGTTGGAGAAGTGCACCCTCCACACACAGGAAGTCCCCTTTTTGGGGTATGTTGTCTCTCCTTGGGGTCTTAGCATGGATTCCACCAAGGTGGAAGCGGTATTAGCTTGGCCAGCACCTCGTAATGTGAAAGAAATCCATAGTTTTTTGGGACTGGCTAATTTCTACAGACGATTCATTCAAAATTTTTCTACTCTTGTGGCGCCCATCACCGCTTTGTTGCGGAAAGGAGTACCTTTTGTGTGGACCCCTGAGGCTGCCAACTCTTTCCGTCTCCTGAAGAAGGCCTTTACCAGCACCCCTGTTTTGCGGCATCCGGATCCAGCCTTTCCTTATGTGGTGGAGGTGGACGCTTCTCAAGTGGCAGTGGGAGGAGTCCTGTCCCAAATAGATTCGGACTCTGGCGAGTGTCATCCAGTAGCCTACTACTCACATAAGTTCACCCCTGCTGAATACAACTACGCAGTAGGAGATAAAGAACTTCTGGCCATTAAAAAAGCATTCGAAGAATGGAGGCAGTATTTACTGGGTGCCAGGTATCCCGCGGTGGTGTATACGGATCACCGCAACCTACAATACATTAAATCCGCCAAGGCCCTCTCTATGAGACAATTGCGATGGTCACAATTCTTCAGCGAATATGACTTCACCGTCCAATATAGACCAGGGAGAAGAAACGGCAAGGCAGATGCTCTATCAAGGTTAGGGTTTGAATCCCCAACGGATGTAGTAGAACAACCTTACATCATCCCCAGAACAAGTATAATAGGAGGGGTGTCGACCGAAGATGATTTTTTAGCACAAGTTCAGAGCAGTCAGGCCACAGTGGACGTGACAACCTTGGTGGGTTCCCGGGATGTTTCCTCAAGAGGGGGATTGGCTTGTGTCCAGGGGGGAGTGGTTTAACCCACTAAAGAGTTACAGGAACAGGCGATGAAATGGTACAATTCTCATCCTGTAGCAGGCCATCCAGGAATCAAGAAGACTACCAAGGCCTTGAGAGATCGGTTTTGGTGGCCTGAAATGATCAAAGACATAGAATCCTTTGTTAAGACATGTCATGTTTGTGCTCAAACTAAGGTATCACATCTTAATCCATTGGGCCTACTCATGCCGTTGGCTTCCCCTCCTAGCCCTTGGCATACAGTGTCTCTTGATTTCATAGTCGAGTTACCACTCACTAAGAAAAAGAACAACACATTGTTAGTAGTGGTAGATTTTTTCACGAAGATGGCCCATTTCGTGCCTTTACAAGGGTTACCCACAGCAGGAGAATTGGCCTCTGTATTCATGCAACAGATAATCAGACTCCATGGGGTCCCTTCCGTCTTGGTCTCTGACAGAGGTGCCCAATTTGTATCACGCTTCTGGAAGTGTTTATTCTCTTTGCTCCAGATCGAGGTCCGATTGTCCTCAAGCCACCATCCACAGACGGATGGCAGGACGGAAAGGGTTAAACAGTGTTTTGAACAATACATACGCAGTCAAGTATTGTATTCTCTGAGGGATTGGGATGAGCTGGTATGGCTAGCTGAGATCTCATACAATAACAGTCCACACTCATCTATCAACACTACCCCATTCTTTTGTTCTTATGGGTATCACCCCAAGTTGTTGCCTTCAGGACTCCCTACCAATGGTTCCACTCCAGCTGCCACGGACAGAGTAGAGAGACTACAACAAGTACATAAGAATGCATTAGACTGTCTCGAGATGGCAAAGGTGAGATACACAGAAGGGGCAAACTTACACAGGAGGTTAGAACCCATTTACACACCAGGAGATGAAGTTTGGCTCTCCACGAAATACATAGCGCTGGGGGGTCCACGCAAGTTCAACCCCAAATACATTGGCCCATATAAAGTGGTAAAGATGATTAATCCTGTGGCCATGAAACTGGAATTTCCCCCCTCATTCAGAATACACCCTCTGTTCCATGTTTCGATGTTGAAACCGGTTGAACCGGGTACTAAATTGCCCCAAAGGCTTGCTCCTGTGACCCTCCAAGATTCCGAAGAGTATGAGGTGGAGGCAATACTAGATTCCCGTAGAGTAGGAAAGAACATTCAGTATTTGATCCACTGGAAGGGTTATGGAATAGATGGTTATGGAATAGAGGAGCGTACATGGGAGCCTGTGTTAAATATCCATGCACCTCGTCTGATACGTATGTTCCATCAGAAACATCCTGACAAACCCAAACCAGGGGAAGTGAATTGTGGGGGGAGTGTACTGTCATGCTGTCATGTACTGTCATGCCCCGAGAATTCCGACGTACTGCCCCTTTAAGAGATAACCTCTATAAATGTTTCCAGAGACATTGGAGCGACGCTTTACGTTCTTGCGTCTAGCTCCGTTGTGTTGCAGTTCCGTCTTGTTCCCGAGTGCCTGACTTCCTGTTTGCCTTTCCGGTTTTTCGTTCAGAAGTCGGAAGACCTCCGTCCTTCGTCCCTTAGTCCCTTTCCTCTGCTCCCCTTTTCGTCCCATTACTGGTGCACTGTTCCTGGATCCTTTCCGTGTACTTGCTCCGCCCGACGGCCGGGCTTGTTCTCCACCGTCCGGCCGGGCAGCATTTCCCGGCAATTTTCCTTTAATTACTTGCTCCGCCCGACGTCCGGGCTTGTTCTCCGCCGTCCGGCCGGGCAGCATTTCCCAACAGCTATCCCTGACACTTCCTTGTTCCGATGGTAGGCCGGGCTTAGTCTCCGCCGTCAGCCGAACAGGGTGTGTTCCTTTTTAGGTATTTAGGTTTTCTTGTGTTTCCTTTACTCACTACCCGGCGGCCGGGCTTAGTCTCCGCCATCCGGTGGTGACCCTATATTATTTTCCCGTATTTCTTTCTTGGCTGTATTCGGCTAGCCCCTCACTTCATCAATTCCTGGCCAGCCTCTAAGGTGTGTTTGGGGATACTTGCGTAATATTTCTTACATACCTTCCAATTTCAACACTTTTATCAGGCAGCACTGTTGCGCCTTCTACATTCTACAGACTCCGCCCTCTTTTGGCAATAATATGTCAAGAGCAAGTCGATTTTGTAAAACCATTGATCTGATCGCAACCAATTCAGTACTGATCAATAACAATCCTCCAGCAGTGTCAGTCGATAAGCGATCCACCACTGTTGACAATATACAAATTCTTTGAGTATTTTGAACTATTCCCACTGAAGGTATCAATGCACTAAATATATTGCCTACAATTTCTGCAAAACTACCTCTTTTATACCGTGTTAGTTCATTCTCGTGTTTATTGTTTCCAGTGATTGTTTTTACATGGTATACCTTTGGGAATACTATACCAAAAAAGCAACTCCCATACCAATGATCAGGCAGCTTAAAGTAAGTTTTGTTCCCACAAATATATTAGACTCCAGGAAATACTGGATCAGTTCCCCCTTTCAGTCCCCAGCCCCCATCTATGAGGACATTGTGTTCACATTCACTGAAACCGATGAATACATTGTTATACTTAGTTTTCTTTCTATGGAGACTGATTTCCCCCTTCTTTTCACAGTCCAGAGATATAGCAGCATGAGTCTTGCCAGTTGCCATAAATACCTCAATTTCAGCCCATTTGGGTATCTGGGGTTTCGATTTAGTGGCTTTTCTATGGAAATCTTGCCTCCTTTTCTCTACTAAATTTAAAAATATCTTCTCTTCCTCATGTAATCTACAGGTTAAGTTGTCTTTATGTGCTTCAGCTATATCTATTGTTTTCATTGTTAGAAAATATTCATCCATGAATTGTGCATCTCTACTGCTAAGGACGGGATTACATTTTCTACGTATAGGAATTTCAGGGAAAATGACATCTATGTTAGAATAGAAATACTGTAACCTTCCGGTTCTATAAAACAAACTAGTTAATATACTACAGGAAATACCATTTGTCAATGGTAAATGGTGGTAAGTAACCCCTTCAGCTACTGATGCCGGTAATTTCATACAGACATACCAATCACTAAGTTGCATTGTCTCTACATGGGGGTCGATTCCGATCCGGTAAAAAAAACATCCGTACAAATCATATCCGGAGCCCTCTCCGTACGACTTGTACACATGCCGTATGACCCGACGAGTACGATCCGGACCGGGGCATCAGGACGCGATCCGTACGGTCCACGTCAGGTAAGGGCGATTTGTACGGAAAAGCGTGTAATCACATACACACCATATGGTGCATACCCCCCATGATTGCAGGGGTACGTCCCGTATACCCAGCGTACATGGGGTACGGTGCATACCCCTGAGATCATGGAGGGTACGTCCTGTACACCCAGCGTACATGGGGTACGGTGCGTAACCCTGTGATCATGGGGGGTACGCACCGTACCCCATGTACACTGGGTGTACGGTGCGTCCCCCTGCGATTATGGGGGGTACGCACCGTGCCCGGGGGGACTGTTCCGTACCTGTTTCGGCGCAAACTCTGCTTTTACAGCTGTTTTTAGCTCCCGTAAAAAAAGAGTTGTACGGTGCGTACCCGACACGTATTGTACTTGCTGGGTCATATAAACCAGACACTAGCCGTACAGATGTCGCATATGGCGGGTTCCGACGGAGACTCGTACGGGGATTCGAGTCGTATGGTCTCTTTACGATTCGTACGGAGTCCGGCTCCTGGTACGAATCGTACTTCGTGGTACGTACGCGGGACGTTCCAGGGTACAATTCGTATGGGAAAAACGCTCCGACCGGCTATTCGGAGCGGTTTTTCCTGAATCGGAATCGACCCCATAATGTACTAATAGGTTAGCAAATACATTTATTTCTATTTCGTTTTTATTTCTACTGTGATGTAATTCTATCTCATCTGGTACTTCTAAGTCTACTCTGACTTGTTTGTGGTGCGCTACCTTTCTGTGTATACTAGTGCCATTCTGTTTAGCAGCCATCAAATAAGGTATTGCTGTTGTCAGTCCTAACCATACCACGAGCACTATCAATACACTACATATTAATATTCTACTGCATGTCTTTATACAATGTATTTTTGAGTTTCCAGTAACTCTAGCATCAGCCTTTCTTGGCTAAGGAGACTTATCACCTTTTTGTAACTTTTACACAGAATATAACTGTGAATTTATCTCAAGTTGGTCTCACTTCTTCAAAAGACTGGTCAGTAATTAATTCTTCACCACACTCATTACTGATTTCCAGATTCTCGAAATCTTCAATGATGACGTAACTCCATTCAGGACCCTTGAATGTATTGTTCAGTCTTTTCAATTGTGGACTTCTCCTTCTTTGAATGCTTGTTGATGGTTCAGTTAGACTTGTCACTTCGTCTACTTGTTCAGGTTCTTCATTTATTGTGACTAGGTGATATTTCAGTCTCTTAACAACACCAGGAGTCTTTTAGCTGGCACTGTGCTTTCAGTTTCTTCAGATGTTCTTTTGTTTCCTTTGAGTTGTGGCACAATTTGATTTTCTTCAATTTCAGGTATACTTTCTAACTGACCTTGTCCAGGGCTTATTACTCTTGACGTTTCTGCCTGGATGGATTCTTATAGACTAATCTGACTTGTTCGGGATATTGCTTTGTTGGCCCTGGAATTTTATCTTCGTCCCGAACCCATTTGGCTAATCCTGTCTGGTCCTGCACAGGTCTTTCAGGTCCTAAATTTTCTTCTACCTGTGTGATTTTTCTAGTATCTATCTGTCCCTCCTCAGACACAGGAGTTCTGGGGGGTGTTTCGTTTGTCTTAGTATATTGCTCTGTCCTTATCTGATCCTCCTCATGATTACCATTACCTTTGATTTCTGTAATCTGAGTACGTTCTTCTATTCCTATCTCATCCTCACTATCAGTCTGACTATCTAAATGTGTTTGGCTTCTTGTTCTTATTCTTATTTTAGGTATGTCGACTACTGGAATCCATTCATCCTGACTGGTGCTCGGTTGTTCTGCGTAAATTACTTCAGGATCAACTTCTTGAGACTCTTCCAGTGCGCAACCTTCAGCCTCAACTTCGTCAGGTTCTGTCACCCTTTTGGTATGACTGGCATGGATCCAGTTTGGAATTCCCTTGTATTTTACAGCATGGTGGTAACCAATATCACTTGATGTGCAACTTGGTGCTAGGCAAGATTCACAAGTGTGATTATTTATCACTACCCAATCTCCAGGATTCAAATCATGCGCTGGAGTTGAATGTCTGGCTTCAGCGTATTCCCCAACCTGGTGAGAGATAGAACGCACTTGGTCAGCCAACTCTTTGCAGTACTCCAACACTAAATTTATTTTTATTGTGTATTTTATATAGCGCGCAGCTACTAATCATCAGGTATAGTTAACAGCTGATGTCCTGGTACACATGCCTGCCTCATTGACCTTCCCATAAGTATTTCATGGGGACTCAAGCCTGTTTTCTTGTCTGGTATGCTTCTGAGTCCCATCAGGACAAGAGGTAAAGCATCGGGCCATTCCAATCGGGTAGATTCACACATCTTTCCCAACCTTTCTTTAATTGGGCCATTCAGTTGTTCCACTCCAGAAGCCTCTGGGCGGTTGCTCAATTTTGAATGCTTCACATATTAGTTCAATTATTTCATTATTAAAATGTCTCCCTCGGTCTGATTCAATCGTCACTGGAAACCCGAACCAAGGAATGAGATCTCTCAAAAAGAGCTTGGCCACAGTTAAGCTGTCATTCCTCTGGGTAGGGTATGCTTCTACCCATTTGGAAAAGACACCGACAATGACTAGGACATATTTTAGTCCTCGACATGCAGGTAATTGAATGAAGTTAATTTGTAGTATGATAAATGGGCCTTCTGCGTTCCCAAATTTCCCAGGACAAACCACAGTTTTCTTACCAGGGTTCATTCGCCGACATGTTAAGCATCTCTGGCAAAGACTCTCTGCTACGTTCCTGAAATTCGCATTAAACCAATCCTGTCTGAACAATCGGATCATTGCATCTCTGCCTACGTGTGAGTCCCAATGGTACATTCTGGCCATTGGTGCAAGCATACAGTCAGGTAACACTGGTCTCCCATCTGAGTATACTATCACCCCATCTTGAGGTCTCATCTGACACCCTATTTTCTGCCAGTCTTCCTTTTCTTTTGGCTCCGCTTCATTTTGTAAATCTTTTACTTTATCCCATATATTCACTACTCTCAATAGCATTAGTTGGCAGCTGGTTCCACATGCTTCGATTTTCTTGCTTACTGCCATTTTATTTCAAAGTATTTTATTGAAAATAAATTTACAGTATAGTACAATGCAGAGTCAAGACAAATTGGCATTGTTACAAGCACTGCTTGGCTGTTGACTGCGAAGAGAGAAAAAGGAGAGAGGAGAGAAGGAAAGAAGATAGGAGGGGGCTTAACGTTCCAGGTGGGCGTCTAGAGCTGCCCACATTCCCCCTCTGGCTGTGTGGTTTGCCGGGCAGTGGTTTGCGGTGATGTTGTCGGCTCCCCTCAGAAAGATTACCCAGTTGAACCATCGCTTGAAAATGGCCTTGCCTGTTGTGGTATATAAATAAATAATACCGGATCTAGGTTTGACTGGACATAGCAATAACAGATAGCTCAATAAACAAGAGTCAAGATTCGAGGTAGTAGGAGTTTGCAGGTTTAATACAGCATAAAGGACAGGAACAGGACAACCTGCACAGGAATAGGATGGCAGAGCCCTGCAGGGGGGACAGGGAATGAGCGCGCTAGGGAAAAAGGATCGGCGTAAACATTTAATAACAGTACACAAGCATATATACTAAAACAGTTGCAATTGCAATACATACAATAGGCGGAGCAGTGGGTGTGGTCAATAGCAGTCGCGAAAGATAAGGGTGAAAGTAGGTGTAACAGGAGGCGTATACATAGACATGTGATGTAAACGTAACAGAATATGTCATAAATAGGGCGGAAACATGGAGGGGGCTACCTAAGGAGCCGGGACCTCTAACCTAATGATGCGCGCAAACTGACAATGACGTGTTACTAGGAGAAGCTGGGGGCTATGAACTCTGCGCTAGGAGTAGAGACTGAAGTCTGGAGAGTCAGGGCGACATGTACCTAAACACTATCTAGTATCTGATGTTTAGAGAACATGTTGATATAAACTAAAAGGTATCGGGGTAAAGGCTAACAGACTCTAGGACTGGTGCATGCATTATTCTACATGTAGTGCGTGATGAAGAATATTAAATGACCATAAATACAGTATTTCTCTTACATGGAGACGTAAAGGCTAGATGATGACGGAAACTATTGATGCGATTCAGTAGCTTAGGAATGCAGAGAAGGAGGGTTGGACTGATAACTAGAATCATAACATACTCTTGGCAGACTAGTAGGCAGAGCCAGGCTGAACCGGGCACTGCGAGGCAGGAAGTAAGTGAAGGGTCGAGGATACAGGTGGGGGCTGTATCGCTCCTCAGCGAGGGCTCAGGAGACAGGAGCTGAATCTGGTGTCCGGGCCCTTTTGAGGCCTAGAAACGGGGACTTTACAATGAAATAACGTGCACACTGAGAAACGTGGCAACGTAACTTTACATAGGCCTAATATTCGTAGTACTCACGAGAACTGGGAACTGGCATACTAGAGATGGACACAACTATAATCGCGTCTTTAATCGATCATGGGGAATACATATGCATATTAATCATGCACACATAGCATAAGATGGGGGACACGTAGGGACACAGAACATGGCAAAATTTACTTTTCCACATTCCCTCCTTGTCACTACGTTTCCATCAGGAAACATCAATATTCATGATACCATCTATCATTTCATACAGTATCATTTGCTCGTCTCGAATTTTCTTGGAACGGGGTCTAGGACGGGACTTGGGACTAGGAATACAAGAGGTAGCACAAATGCCACAAATCGCAGGGCCACATTGTATACAGAGGCAGCAACTGAATATGATCGCTACTGCAATACCTAGAAAGGACAACACTTTCCATCCCCAGGCGGAAATTATATTCCAGAACCAACCGGACCATGTCCAGGTGCCTGGATCTTGGTGTAACATATGGGCAATTTTATGGAGTCTGGTTATAGCTGAATAAACAGACGGCGCGTTATTAGGAATGAAAATGCAGCAACTAGATCCGATGACTCTACATGCCCCGCCCCTATCGGCCAGTATGACGTCAAGGACGAGACGATTCTGGAGCACGACAATTCTCATAAAGGATTGCTCTTCGGTTAAGTTACCTAGAGCAGAGGTAGTCTCAATCACTACTGCTTCAAGGGTTCTGGTTAATCTACGTATCAGTTTACTATTCACGACAGTACCTAAATAGGGAAAGACACCTTTATTGATATCTATGTATTGTTCTAGAGCAGTTTCAGTATAATCGACAATCGGGAGGTCTCTCTTGTGTCTAGTATGTACTAGGTGGGAGTTCCTATGGTAGTCAGGTGGGGCTAGAAAAACTGGTGGCAGTAGGAAGGCAATGTAACAGGTACCCTCCCACTCGAGGGGCAGACGAACATATGCGGTCTGACCACAAACAAAATAAGAATGACGTGAAGCTTTGAAAATAGATTTCCTACTGTTACTATACTTGACAATAGTAGTACAATCACTATGGCCTACATGTACGGAACCATTCTTTCGGACACATAATTCACCTTTAACTGGTAGTACTGACATAGCAGGTAAGTCTGGAGTAGTATCAGACTGAACATTCAGGACCATGAAATTCGAAGAATAATTACCCAAATTGTAAACTTCATTTTCTAGATCTAACCCTGTTCTGTGGGGAAGACCTTGCTTGTCTGGGAAACATGTACTGTTAAGAAAAGACATATCTGTTAAGGATGACGTTAACGTGGACCATGCTCCACATGAACCATTATGTGAAAATGGATAAGGAAAGAGTGGCAGAACTCCCTTCGGTGTCTGGAAAGGGGGGAGTCGACCACACACCCAACAATTAGTGGCATTGCTGGTCTGGTGTGAATAATGTAACATGCGGATAAAGGAATTATTACGCATAGCAAGACGATATGAGAGTTCATGAGGAGGCAGATCACTAAACGTGTGCTCTACTGTAACATTAGAAGACTTATTTACATGAGAAACTGGAAAATACAAATAAAATGCATAACCTGTGCAGGTAATCATGAGGCTGAAAAACAATATGAAACATAGAAAAACGATACATCGGATTGAGTTTTGACTAACTCTCTCACTATGGGGGTCTATTTTATACATGTCAGAAACCGGTCTAACCGTTTCACCTAGGGGAGGACTTAGACAATCAAACTGGCTGACTTATTTTACTAGACCTTAATTTTAGCTTATACTCCTGTTGCGGAGTTTTCTCTAACAGGGAGGAATCTGTATCATTGTCTTTTGCGGGACAGTCCTTGAGAATAGTACTTTGGCAATCCTTAAAATCCTCGGAAATGTTCTTTGAAACAGTCTTTAGTCCGTAAAATCTTTTCACATGAGACAGGTGGACCCAGCCCTTCCTGCCTTCCAGCTTGACGGCAGTACGGGTGGCCAGGAGGACCTGCTTGGGCTCCTTCCAGCGGGGCTCCAGCGGACTTGAACGATCAAAATTCCGGACAAGAACCATGCATCCGGGAACGATTTCATGCGGTGCCACCTCGGTATTGTCTGGAAATGCGGCGGCAACCTGTGAACGACAAGAGTGTAGGGCAGACATCAAGGAAGCTAGGTAATCTGTCAGCATATTACTTGAAACATCTGTAATACTTCGAGGTCTAGGTGTACCCCACATATTAGGGGGGCGGCCGAATACGACCTCATACGGGGACAGACCTGATCTGGAATGTGCGACCATGCGCATATAAAACAGAGCGACTGGCAGAGCTACTAGCCAGTCCACACCTTTCTCTTTACATATTTTGGCAATGCGGATTTTCAGGGTCTGGTTATGTCTCTCTACGAGACCGGCTGCTTCAGGATGGCGTACACAATGGAACTTCCACTGGTACCCTAACAAAAGGGAAACATGTTTCATGAGTTCAGATGAGAATGGCTGGCCGTTGTCAGAATATACGACTCTAGGGAGTCCGTAGCGGGGGAAGAATTCACGAACCAACTGCTTGGCAGTGGTCGCGGCTGTGTAATCTGGAACTGGATATGCCTCTGTCCACCTGGACAAAGCGCATACAACTACAAGGACATACTTGAAACCTCGACATCGCTCCATCTGAATATAATCCATTTGGAGGACTTCAAAAGGGTGGTCAGGGGGCTGGAATCCACCTTGTTCCACCGGGACACTTTTACCTGGATTAAACTGGCAACATATTATACAGGTACGGACTTTCTGCTTGGCTGCAGCTCGTAAATGCTTGTTAAACCAAATGTTCTGGATACTGTCTAACATGGCTTTTTCTCCTAAATGTGCTGGACTATGTGCGGTATTGATAATGACTTGAACCATTGAGTCGGGGAGAAACCATGTGGCTTTACCCTTCGTTACCCATCCCTGATCTGTCTGGACCCCTCCTTGTTCGGACCATTTCTTAATTTCATCGGGAGTAGCATGTAACTGGATATCTATGACATCTTGAATAGGGTCCTTAACTGTCATGCATGTAGTCGGATCTGGAGTATGGGTCTGTGTTGGATTAACTGAAATGTCTGGAGTCTGTGCTGTAAGCTTGGCTGTGCGATCTGCTAGATCATTACCTTGGGAAATAATGTCAGTAACTTTCGTATGTGCTTTGCACTTCATGATAGCAATAGATGTCGGTAAATGTATGGCATCTAACAGAGCTTGAATAAGGAGACCATGCTGAATCTTGGTTCCATGAGAAGTCATGAAACCTCTCTCCTGCCAGAGTACTCCAAAGTCGTGTACAACTCCGAATGCGTAGCGTGAATCTGTATAAACATTAACTTTCAGGTTCTTGGCGTGTATGCAGGCTTGTGTCAGAGCAACTAGCTCTGCTGCTTGAGCAGACAGGGTGTCAATACGGTGTGTTTCTATAACTTCAGTGTCAGTAGTCACTGCATACGCGGCTACTAGTTCTCCTGTACCTGTTCTCATACATGAACCATCCACATAAAGTGTCAGGTCGGGATCTGGTAATGGAATATCTGTCAGATCTTGTCTTGGCTTAGTCATAGTGTTAACTACTTCCACACAGTCGTGTGTGGCAGGATTCGAATTAACTGATGGTAACAGTGTAGCAGGATTTAGAACGTTGCAGCGTCTGATTTCTATGTGTGGCTGGAACAGTGTCAATTCATAACCTGTTAAACGTGCAATTGTCAAGTGCTGAGTCTGGGTTCGGTTTAAAAGAACTTCCACGGAGTGTGGAACTTGTACTGTCAAGGAATGTCCTAATACTATGGAATCACTTTGTCTGATAGCTAGTGCTGTGGCTGCAACTGACTTGAGGCACGCAGGCAGAGCCTGGGCTACAGGATCTAATGTGCTCGAAAAATAAGCACAGGGCTTGTATTGTCCTGCTTGATCTTGTGTGAGAACAGATAATGCTGTACCTTCGCGTTCTGTGACGAAAAGTGTAAAAGGCTTACTGTAGTTCGGTGTAGCTAGAACTGGAGCTTGGCATAAAGCTTTCTTTAACTCATTGAAACTAAGTGTATGTTCAGATGTCCAAGGGAGGACAGTCGATACGGCTGCCTCCTGTGTCGTTAACTGTATCAGTGGCTTAGCTAGAAATGCATACTGAGGAATCCATTGTCTGCAATAAGAAGTAAGGCCGATAAAAGCACGTACCTCCTTCTGGGTCTTGGGCTGAGGAAGACTCGCTATTAACTGGATACGGTCGGGTGTCAACTGCCTACCCCTCTTGGACAGTAAGTGGCCTAAATAGATCACTTGCTGGACACAGAATTGAAGCTTCGAAGGGGACACCTTGTGCCCCATCTCGGCAAGGAAATACAGGACTGTAAGTGATGCTCGCTCGCAAGCACGTTCAGAACGGGCTGTGATCAGTAGATCATCGACATACTGGAGCAGGGCAGTGTCAGTTGGCATGTGAATATTGTCTAGTTGTCTCTTAAGTGCTTGACTGTAAATACTAGGACTTTCTGTGAAACCTTGAGGAGCTCGTGTGAATTTATAGCTCCTTCCATTTAAACAAAATCCGAAAAGAAACTGGCTGTCTGGATGAATGGGGACACTGAAAAACGCGTTCTTGAGGTCTATGACTGTAAAAAATGAGGCTTCGGAATCAATGGCTGTCAATAGGGAAGAGATATCTGGGACAACTGGGTACTGGGGAATAATACATTTATTGAGTTCTCGAAGGTCAATCACTAATCGATATACTGGGGGTGCATTTGGATCAGTACGTTTCATGACTGGAATGATCGGAGAATTACATACATTGGAGTCAGTTTCTACAACTACTCCTTGAGCCATGAGCTCGTCAATAATTTTGGATAAGGCTGCTACAGCCTCAGGTGGCAATCTGTACTGTCTGATTCGTGGTAACACTACACCTGGCTTGAGAGTCACACGATGGGGTGTGATTTGCATGAAGCCAACATCAGTTGGACCTTGCGCCCATAGATGCTGCGGAACATTAGACAATCTTGGATCAAAATCTCGTAATACATAGTGACCCTTGAAGTCACGTAAAAACAAACGTATTCCCTCTGGGGAACAACATATGACTGCACCTAATTCTTTCAGTGTCTTAATGCCTAACAAATTTTCTGGACATGACTTCGTAAGTAACAGATCAGTAGTGCGGGACAATGGACCTACTTCTAGAGTAACTGGCTTTGAAATCTCATTTACAATAGGCTTTCCTGAAAATCCAAGGGAAACATTTCTAGAGCCTGAGAGCGGAGCCCCTGGAACTTCGTCGTGACTAATGGTGGTCCTACTTGCCCCTGTATCAATCAAAAACTTTCTGTCTTTCCCTAGTACTTGACTATGAACATAGGGACCTTCTTGATCTACAGGAATCTCGATGAGAGGCAAGCCTACCTCCCTCTCTAGGCTGTTTCATGAATATGGCTGATACTCTGGATACTCAGACTGTGCATACTGGTACATCTGCTGTGTAACATGCTGTGTTGCAGCAATAGGCTGCGGTGCTGGAACTGTCTGTTGTGCATTCTGTGGCTGAGAAGTCTGTGAAACTTGTTCTTGTCTAGGCGGACGTGGTCTTTCTTTAGTTTTACCGGTAGCGATATTGTGTTTCAGAACTGCACACTCGTTTATGAAATGACCTGGCTGTTTACAATAATTGCATGTCCCTTTAATGGGAGCTGCAGGATGACTGGCTTGAGTCGGACCCCTCTTCTGACTGTCTTGAGGAATAGATTGTGCAACTAGTACTTTCATTTTCGTGTCTTTCATACGTTTTCTCTCGTGTTCTTGCTCTTCTCTGATTCTATTCTGGTGGTACTGGAGCATCTGTAACATCTGGGACGGGGTACTAGCTTGCCATGTACTTTCGACTTTCAAAACTCGATTCTTAACTTGTGGACTTGAATTCTCGACTAATTTAGTAACAAAAAGATGAGGGTATGACTCACTACTTGTCTTGAGGCCGCTGTTAATACTAAAGCATTTCTCAAATCTAGAATAAAAATCACTAGTGTCTTCGTCTTGTTTCTGTTTACAGGCTGAGATTGCATCCCAGTCTTCCTTTTTAGTGGCTAATAATCTTGGCAAAACTTGTATTAACAGTTCTGGTAATTCTTTACATTTCTCTCCTAGACCGGTACCTGGTACTCGTATCTTATCTTCAGCTTCTAGAACTGCCCAATCGATCTTTTTCTCTCCCACCTCCCATTCTTTTTCCTTGAGTTTTTCGTATACCCCTGCGGGCAATAGGACTTTTAACATTTTAATTATATCTGGATACGTGTATTCTCCCATACGGAGCATGTCTTTTAATTCTCGGTGGAACCCTGCTGGATCTTTGTCATGACAGGGAATTAGTTTCTTCATCTCTAAGAGTTCCATCTTTGTAATCGGAGTGTAAACAAACACTCGTTGCATTTCACCATCCGCTGTCCTAACTGGGTGTACTTCTCGTAACGGATTCTGTCTGTCTATATAAAAGGGTTTACTTTCTGGAGGTGAGACATGAACAAAATGCGGGTTCAGGAACGTTCTATATTTGTGGCGCTGTTCTAGAGGGAGAGGTGTGGCGCCGCGGCCAGGGCGACTGACGCTGGAATCTGGGGATCACGGTTCGATCCCCGGCTCCGGCGGCAGGTTAGCCCAGCACCATGTGACTCTGGGCAATAGCTCGCTTAATCTCCCCGACGGCCCCCCAGCGCCTAGAGACCCTTACGGGTGATTGTGCGCTTTACAAATGTGGACTTTACTTTACTTTACTTTCTAGAATAACACGAATTAAATCGGTACCTAGACCTTTCCATCTATACTGGAGTAACTCGTTCAGGACATCGTGTTACAGACCTGGATCAGAATGTTGACCCTCGTACAGAGTAATGAGGTGCTGGATCATATACATACCCACCAGTCGTTGCTCGGCTGGGGGCAGTTTCAGAAACATTTGTGCCACTATTTCATCTGGAAAAGTGGTAGAATCAGTAATCCATCGGACTGCTGATCGGGCTAGTTCTTGTTCATGCATAGTACTTAACTCACTATAACCGATTCGTGATTTCAGAATGTGATCCGTAGCTTGAAATACTTGTTCTAGGGAACTTTGTTCTGGTGCTGGATGAGGAACAGTTTTCTTGTAGTCTAGACGTGAATGTCGGTCGTAAAGTCTAGTTCTACCTACATACGCTATTCTGGCGGGATTCTCGTCGTCTACCTCTTCAGTAGAAGAGTCATTCTCTTTCTCGCTTACTTGTGCTGCTTTACGTTGTTCGTGTAACTTTATTATTTCCTTACGAATTCTCTTGTACATACTCTCTATACTACTGATAGTTCTGTGTTTACCCTCGGCTATATTATCACTCCACCTTGTCAGGATTCTCATTTCGGCCGGATCTTTGGACGGGTAATCTTGTTCTCTTATTAAACAATTAATCAGAAACTTTAATAACATGAGCTGGATCTCAGCTTTCCTTTGAGACATGGCTTCGCCAATACTTTCTGGATCATCCCCTGTACGGATGAAACGATATATTCTGTCTAGATCTTCTTTCATATTCGGTAGGGTGTCCAAATACCCGGTCACCCGTCTTACACGGATGGAATATATAACTGTGCTATCATCACCTGCAACTGGATCATAGCGGCATTCAGTAAGAGCTCGTCGGATATCTGCAACGGACTTATATTTGGGCGTACGCTGTAACGCACTTTCATGTAACTCGACTAACGTTACACGTTGGTGTGGTGGCGGGGTACCAGGAGGACCTCCTCCTGCGGCCCCTATACTGGAATTGTCGACTGATACTCTTCGTGCTGGCGCGGCGGGAAATTGTAATGTGGGCTGGACCGGGGGTACCGTAACAGGTACTCCGGTGACTGGAGGAGCAAGATTTACATTATTTACAGGAGCTGACGGAACAGGATTTGTATATTCTGGAACCGTGTCGTCCAAATAGGACGAAATAAAAATATCAGCTGCGGTCGGTTTGTGACGTAGCTTGGTCGGAACTAATGGTGGCGGAAAATTACTGGATGCCTCCGGGGTTGCTTTTGGCAAGCCCTCGGCAAGAAGAGGGTACATACCCTTAATAAGGGCATTCCTCTGTCTGTCTGACTGTTCGGTTTTAACTCGTTCACCTATCTCGATTAGTTCCCTTTCTTGGGCTCGTTCTAAGGATTCTCTACTTAATTCTGACTTTCTGATTTCTTTTTCGGTTCTTTTATAAGATTCTTTGCGCCATAACTCGATGGCATCTTTCTGTGACTGTCTGGCTTTCTTTTTCCATAATGCTTCTTCTACTCGCATGATGCACTCGGCATCCCATGTGCCTGATACAGGCCATCTATACTTTTCTTCTAACTCTTTGGTGTACTCCACCCATAAATCTAGATATAATATGGCACTTATGCCATGCTTCTGATACATAAAATGACCTGGACTGTCCCTAGGCGGGACAGGAACTGCTGCTTCTAACAGACCTTTTCTAGTTTTTAACTGACGTAATTTAGAAAATAAGGGCATGACTGAACTGTAATCTAGACACAATACAATACAAAATGAACACGATAATTACACCACTTTCATACCACGACATTAAAATACATGAAGAACATTTAAAATAACAGTTCGAACAGAATACCACCTGGAATACTGAAAACAGAATACATGAATTTCCTCGAGAACAGAACTGACTAGAACAGAAACTAGATGTACTGCTAAAACAGTACGAAACTTACCGGTCTCATAAAGAGACACGTCAGGACCCGCATCCACCGAAGTGGACACTTCGTTTTGGGTCTGTGTACCACCAAAACCCACGGACCAGAGACAATTAGATTGACCCTGTCTAGATACTACCCCAGCAACGGTACTCACCGGGCAGCAAGAACGGAAGGCCTCGGACTGGACTGGACTGCTTCGACGCCGGACGGACGAACTTCGGACTTCAGTTACGGGTGGGCCTCCGGATACCTCGGACCTTGGACTCTCGGCTTGGGCTCTGGTCGGGACTCGCCGCGTTCCTCCACCGCCTCGTCTGGATGCTGGACCGCCACCTCCGTCTCCTCCGTGGGCCTGAGGGATACTTGAAGCAGAAATATCTGCACGTGCACGGTATGGTTCCGTCACGGCTGCAGAGGGTCAGGGGGCCGGCGTGGCTTCACCGGCGCGTGGGGAAAGGGCAAGTCCCTATTCGGGCGCCATTAGGTGGTATATAAATAAATAATACCGGATCTAGGTTTGACTGGACATAGCAATAACAGATAGCTCAATAAATAAGAGTCAAGATTCGAGGTAGTAGGAGTTTGCAGGTTTAATACAGCATAAAGGACAGGAACAGGACAACCTGCACAGGAATAGGATGGCAGAGCCCTGCAGGGGGGACAGGGAATGAGCGCGCTAGGGAAAAAGGATCGGCGTAAACATTTAATAACAGTACACAAGCATATATACTAAAACAGTTGCAATTGCAATACATACAATAGGCGGAGCAGTGGGTGTGGTCAATAGCAGTCGCGAAAGATAAGGGTGAAAGTAGGTGTAACAGGAGGCGTATACATAGACATGTGATGTAAACGTAACAGAACATGTCATAAATAGGGCGGAAACATGGAGGGGGCTACCTAAGGAGCCGGGACCTCTAACCTAATGGTGCGCGCAAACTGACAATGACGTGTTACTAGGAGAAGCTGGGGGCTATGAACTCCGCGCTAGGAGTAGAGACTGAAGTCTGGAGAGTCAGGGCGACATGTACCTAAACACTATCTAGTATCTGATGTTTAGAGAACATGTTGATATAAACTAAAAGGTATCGGGGTAAAGGCTAACAGACTCTAGGACTGGTGCATGCATTATTCTACATGTAGTGCGTGATGAAGAATATTAAATGACCATAAATACAGTATTTCTCTTACATGGAGACGTAAAGGCTAGATGATGACGGAAACTATTGATGCGATTCAGTAGCTTAGGAATGCAGAGAAGGAGGGTTGGACTGATAACTAGAATCATAACATACTCTTGGCAGACTAGTAGGCAGAGCCAGGCTGAACCGGGCACTGCGAGGCAGGAAGTAAGTGAAGGGTCGAGGATACAGGTGGGGGCTGTATCGCTCCTCAGCGAGGGCTCAGGAGACAGGAGCTGAATCTGGTGTCCGGGCCCTTTTGAGGCCTAGAAACGGGGACTTTACAATGAAATAACGTGCACACTGAGAAACGTGGCAACGTAACTTTACATAGGCCTAATATTCGTAGTACTCACGAGAACTGGGAACTGGCATACTAGAGATGGACACAACTATAATCGCGTCTTTAATCGATCATGGGGAATACATATGCATATTAATCATGCACACATAGCATAAGATGGGGGACACGTAGGGACACAGAACATGGCAAAATTTACTTTTCCACACTGTGTTCTTCCAGTTTGCTAAGATTGTTTTGGCAGCTGCCGTGAGCAATAGGTCAACTAGGTCTCGATCTTCTTTGGAGTCGAGCTCAATGGCCATGAATGCCGCTGCTAGGCCCGGGAGGCCTCGCTTTGTGCTACATCCCAACAGTGTGTCTATGAAGTCATAAACTTTGCTCCAGAATGTCTTAACCTTGGGACATTCGTATAGTATGTGGGATAGGTCTCCCTTGGCCTTTAGACAGTTCCAGCATGTGTCTGCGTCCCTGGCTCCTACTGCTTCCAGTTTGGCTGGTGTCCAGTGTAGTTTGTGTAGTAGCCAGTATTATGTTTGGGCTAGCTGCGGCGTTACCTTGGTTTTGGAGGCTGACACCCATAACCTGGACCTTTCCTCTTCATTTAGGGGTCTTTGTAACATCCCTTCCCAGAATGACAGCGTTTTGTTGTTCAGTGTTTGGTGCGAGGGGTGATGAATTTGTATATGTGTGCTGTTTGATGGCCGATCTTGTTTAGATTGTGAGCGTACTGTATGATGGAGGGTCTGTGTTTCGAAAGGTTGGCTTTGGTGATGGCTGCTTTTATCTTGAGGAATTCGTAGAACTCCTGTTCTGGTAGGCCATGTATGTGCTGTAACGCTTTGAATGTGAGCGGGTTATTTCCTACCTCTAGTTGGGCCGGTGTGGTGATGTTTTTCCCATACCATTCTTTGTTCGCTAGTGTTTTTCCCTTGTAGGTTATTTTGGAGTTATACCATATTGATTCCCATCTGGACCCTTTGATAGTGAGTTCCATTTCACTGTCTACCCTGAGCAATGCCGCTTTGGTGTTCTTGATGATTGCGTTATTTGCCTCTGGGTGTTTGTTTGCCGTTAGTACCATTAGTGGGTCGGCTCTCCCCATGATGTCTTTTTCCAGATCCAACCAGACTGGCGTATATTCTGGTGTGGGGGCTATCCAGTGTAGGCCCTGTTTCGCTAGGCAGGCCGTCTGGAAAGCCTTGTGGTTTGTTATGTTTAGTCCTCCTAGTTCTTTCTTTAGTCTGAGTTTCGCGAGACTTATTCTGGCTTTCTTACCACTCCAGAGAAATGAGTTGATTGCTTTGTCTAGTTTTTTGTGAAAGTCTATGGTCAGCGTTAGTGGTAGCATTTTTAGCAGGTAATTCAGCATTGGTGTGATCATCATTTTTATCGTCTCGACTCGACCCCACCAGCTGATGAATTTGGGGCTCCAGGCTTTGAGTTTGCCCCTGATCTTCTTCAGTATGGCCTCCTCGTTGTGTTCCAGAGTGGATCTTAGATCTCTTCCAAAGAGGAGACCTAGATATTTCAGGGGCTTCGTTTGCCACGCTAGTCCTGACGTTCCTAGCACTGTTTTTGTTGTGTGGCAGTACATTGGCTTGCATTCGGATTTGTCGCGGTTTAGTCTGCACCCTGAGACTTGCGCATATTCCTCAATTGTTTGCATCAGGGCCTCAATTGAGGTTACTGGGTCGTTTGTGGTGATTACGATGTCGTCGGCATATGCTGTCAGTTTAAATGCGTTCCCTCCTACGAGTACTCCTGTGATAAATGGGTTGGTTCTAATCACGTGGAGGAGTGGTTCTAGTGCTAGTAGGAATAGCCCTGGTGAGAGCGGACATCCTTGCCTTGTTCCCCTTTCCAGGGTGAAGACTTTCCCGCGTTGACTACTAGCCGAGCCCGGGGGTTGTGGTAGAGTGACATAACCATACCACGGTATTTGTCTCCTAAGCCAAATTTGCGCATGCATTGGTCGAGGAAGGGCCATGAGACTCTGTCGAAGGCCTTCTCTGCGTCTAGCGCAATCATTACTGCCTTCTCCATACTATTGGCCGTGCGGTTTATGAGATGGCAGAGCAGTCTAGTGTTGTCTTGTGAGAGTCCGTTTTCCAGGTAGCCTACTTGGGATTTGTGTATGAGGTGAGGTAGGTAGGTGTTTAGCCTTGCCGCCATTACTTTGGTGTAGATTTTGCAATCCAAGTTTATTAGTGATATCGGGCGATAGTTTTGTGGAAACTGTGGATCCTTCCCTTCTTTGGGGATGACGATGATGTTCGCCTCCGCCATCAAGTTTGTCATGCTGCCTCTGTTTGCACATGTTGTGAAGACTTTAACCATGGTCTCCCTGAGTAGGTGCTGGAATTGTTTGTAGAAGGCGGCCGTGAACCCGTCAGGCCCTGGCGCTTTGTTTGGCTTTAGAGATTCTATCGCCATACCTACCTCAGCTCCTGTTATGTCCTGCTCTAGTGAGTCTCTCTGTTCAGTAGTTAGTTTGGGGAGTGTGAGTTTCTCTAGCAGTTTGGCACCTCCGTCTGATGCAAGTGTTTTTTCTGCTGTGTATAGCTCTTTGTAAAAATCCTTGAAGGTTTCCAGGATTTGTTTGTTGGCCGTGTGCGTCTTGTTCCCTCTGGCTTACTGCCATTTTATATCTGGCACAATTCTTTAGGCAATTGAATTGCTTCAAGTAATTCCTTTACAAATTGTCCATTTTTAATAGGGGTTCCTGAAGAAGTCATGAACTCCCTTTGCATCCATAGCTGGCCAAAGGCATGCAAAACCCCGTAACCATACTGGCTATCAGTGTAAATGGTTACTCTCCAATTTTTCCAAATTTTGCACGCTTTTTTTTAAAGCAATCACTTTGGCTACTTGTAGAGACTTGACTCCTGGTAAATAGTATGCTTCGACTATACCAGATAATGTACACACAGCATAAGCAGCGCTAAGTCCTCCTTCCTCATGACGCATATACGAGCCATCTACAAATAGCTCATGTTCTGGGTCTTTTAAAGGTTCTTCACATATGTCTGCATGAGGTTTAGTACGGAATTCAGTGAGGTCGATACAATCATGTTCAACTTCTTCTCTTACTTCCTCAAACTGGGAATCTGGCAATAAGGTTGCTGGATTCAGAATAGCGCACCTCACTATTGTCACGTTCTCTGAACCAATGATAATTCTTTCATATTTAGTCATCCGACTAGGAGTTAAATGCTGAATATGTGATCTGGTTAACAGAATCACGACTGAATGTGGGACATACACTGTTAAAGGGTGTCCTATTATAATGGATTCACTTTTCTCAAGACTCATACAAGTTGCAGCTACTGCTTTCAGACAACCTGGCAATGCTGATGCCACTGGGTCCAATGTGGCAGAAAAATACACCACAGGTTGTCGCATTAACCCATGGGTCTGGGTTAGGACTGAGAGAGCACAATTGTCTCTTGTGTCACAGAATAGTGCAAATTCTTTTAAATAATCAGGCAACCCTAATGCTGGAGCTTCACACAGACTGTTACGTAATTTTAAGAAAGCAGTCATGCTTTCATCATTCATTCGACTGCGTCTTTTGCTCCTTTCTTTGTCATCTGAATCAAAGGTTTAGCTAGCACTGCAAAGCCCACAATCCACTGCCTGCAGTCACCTACAACTCTGAGAAACATCCTGATCTATTTTTGAGTTTAGGGTAGTTTCATGTTTTGAATTATTCTGATTCTTTCAGAGGTCACTCTTCTGACCCCTCTTTCTATCTGGTGTCCCAGATACTTGACTGAGGTTGTACAGTTTTGCAATTTCTCTGGGGACACCTTATGTCCACCCTATGCTAAATGGTTCAATAATGCAATGGAATCAATCATGCAGTCATTTCGGGTTCTCAATGCCAATAATAGGTCATCGATATACTGCACCAGAACAGATTGTCCGGGCAGTGCTTGTGATTTAAGGCACTTTTTCAGAATCTGATTAAAGATGGATGGATGGACTTTCTGTGTACCCTTATGAAACACGATTCCAGACATAAACATGCTCGTCAAATTTGAACGAAAATAAAAACTGGCTATCTGGATGCAATGGAATGGAAAAGAAGGCATAGCATGAATCAATTACAGTGAACCATCCTGCTCCCCATGGTATTTGATACAAAATCACTGCTGGATTTGGTACTACTGGGCAACATGGGATGACAATTTTATTAACTTTACTGAGGTCTTAGACCACCCTGTATTTTCTGTTTGGTTTTGCAAGGACTGCTCATTATTTTGTCTAGAATGCCTTGTTCAACCAAACGCTCTATTTCTTTTGCAACTCCTGCCATTATTTCGGGACTCATTTTGTACTGTCGAATATTTGGGTAAACTGCACCTTCTTTTACTGTTACTTTTATGGGATCGACATCTGCCATTAGTCCTACTTCTTTTCCTGAATAATCCCACACATCAGGATTCACAAAGGTTTTTAATTCTCCTGGTAAATCTTCTAATGGACATATTTTTAACTTCTGTTTCTTGTCTTGCTAGCATATTTTTATACACTCCGTCCTCATCTGGAGTCTGAATTTCAACACCATTTAGTGTGCAAAAGATTGTGCAATTTGCTCAGTAGATCCCTTTCTAGCAAGTTTACAGGGCTAGAATCGCACACTCCAAATTTGTGAATTTCTTTAAAATTACCAATACAGACTTCCATGGGTTCTGTGACAGGGGTCCTAATGTGTTCATTAGAAACACCCACTACTTGGATCGCTCCTCCCGAGAGGGGTAGGTTTGGGATGTCTGCTATTCTCACAGTAGAACGGGTAGCACCAGTGGCCAACAAAAAGGTAACATCATTTCCCTCCGCTTTTCCCTCAATGTAAGGACCTGACTGATCTACTGGTAAGGATGCACCAAGTACGCATTCCTCTTCCCCCTCTCAGCCACCGTCAGTAGTCTTCTGATTCGAAAAACATGTCCTGCAAAAAAAACTGTGGTGTTACCATATTTCTCTTACCACTTCCCTCCCGAAATCCGGTGTCCACACTGTATTTGGGTTGACTCACAAAATCTGGCATAGGGGCTTGAGGTAACTGATTCTGTATCACCTGTTGCGGCTGTCTCATTGACACCTCATTCTGCGTCTGTGGATTTAAATTTTGATTTTGGACATTATTATTCTGTATTAATTTACATTTGTTTCTCCAATGCCCCAATTTTACACACCCATGACAGGGAAACCTTTTCTTTGCCTCTTCTTTACTCATTTTCCCTCTGGGTTTTCCCCCACTACTTTCACTTTGGCCTTCCCCCTTTTTCTGATTATTTGCTGGCTGACTTCACTGAAGTTCCTGCTGTTCTGCCATTTTTACTTGAGCCCACATTACCTTTTCTTCTAATTTCTTTAGCTTATTATCAATTTAATCCTCCACGTATTTTGCATACTTGAGAATCTTGTCGACAGGCTTCGCTTGCCAACACAGTTTATGTTCTTTAATCATTTGGGAGACTTTGGATTTTAGTCCAGACAAAAAACGATATATAAAATGTGTCATGTCCTTATTATCAATGTTTTCTAGACCACTGTACTGTTTAAATACCTGCAATAGGCGTTTATAATATGCATGTACAGATTCATCTTTATTTTGAATGGTTCTGTCTATTTTAGTTCAATTTGTTTCCTTTGGGGGGGATCTTTCCTTTTAAATAGGTTATTACCTGATTATACTTTTTCATTACGTCTTCTGATGGGGCTCCTGTTTTAGGAACTCTAGGGTATTCATCATTTGGCCAATCTACTGTAACTTTACATTCAGTCCACAAATCAGCTGGAACAACAATGTCAAACAACCCATCCAAATCCTTTAACTATACTTTCAACACTTTCACAAATCTTTCAACCTGCTGGTAACATTCTCCAGGTTTTTCCCTAAGCTTTGGGAATTCATTAGTAAATGATAAAATATCCTGTCGAGACCATGGGACATGTACATAACCTCCTCCTGCCACTTCTCTCATTGGACACAATCTTTCGACCTTTTCTGCTTCTTTTAGTAAATACTCAGATGTGGTTTTATTTTCCTGTGCCTCTTCATTTTTCTTTATCCATCTAGCTTTCCATTTGTCTAGATCTCCCCATGTTTGCAACAACGACAACAATTCATTTATCTGCCATTTACGTCCTGACACATTCATATTTTCCAAATCCTTGTCAGAAAATTCAGCTCTATACGATTTCTGTAATACTTTTTATTTGGCAATGTCAACTCCCATTTCAGAAGCCAGATTCATTAGCTTTTCATGGTATATTTTTGTATTTTGAATAATACTTCTGCATATAAACAATAATTCATTTTCATCAAAAGTGTTTAACCTTTCCAATCCCACATTTCCACCTACTATGTTTTCTAATTCTACCCTCAATTTGAATATGTCCAATACTTTTGACTATGATTTTGGCTTTTCTATATCTCTGGTCCATCTTTTTAACTCATCAGGGCTTACTACAGTTGCTTTTCTCATTCCTGTACAGGTTTCGATCTGTATTTCCTTTGCACATCTGGGAGTAATTTTACTGGTTCTCGTATTGGTAAATCCATTAAAGAAATTACTGACTCGCATTCACTTGCTTGGTCATCGACTATTCGGTTTTCTTTCCTGGGCTGTACTATGGGTGTAGTTAGAACTGGAGTTTTAGGTCTAGTTTGCTTGTCTCCATATAATGGAACTACAGGACCTATATTTACTGGTATTGTCAGGACTTTGGGACTTGTATTCAATTGGGTGCTTTTCTGGATTAACTCACTACGCTGTTTGTTTAATGCTTCTTTTTCTCTTTCTTGTAATACCTTTTCAAATGAGGTTTCATGTATAATCTGTGAAACCAAAGGTGGTTGTAAAAATGAGCACTAGGAGTAACTCTTTGAGTTTCTTCTTGGTAAGATGGCAGATTTTTCATTAACAAATCCTCTAAATTATCATCATCCGATTCACCACCACTAGTCATTAACGTTTTGTTTTGTCAATACTTTTACTTTGAGTCAGTTCTTCTGTGGTAAAAACAGGATATAATCGCTCCACTAGCATGGACTGTCTCCATCTTTTCATTTGCTTATCTCTTGTGTCTTTAGGAAATCTGGGATAGAATTTACTCCAATTCCTGTCTCTTCTGGGCCTGTCTCGCTCAAACGCCTCTGTTTCCCATTCTTCTAATGCTTCATACTGCGTTAATCTAGGTTAATCTAGGCCTGGGATCTAACTCAATCATGCGAGTTCTTACATTAGAACAAAATTCTACCATTAAAGGTACCATTTTCTGGAAATGCCAAAATACTGTCTTCCTTAGTGTACTCTATCCAGTTTTCTAACCACACACATGTGTGGTAGGCAGCTCCTTTCTACCATCATGTATGATGTGGGCGTATTAAAGGGTGGAATAATAATCCCTTCTCTTGTTTTAATAGCTTTGTCCTTTTTGAAATAATTCTTTATTTTCTTGAAATTCTCCGTACATGATATAAGGTCTTCCTCTAATTTGTTGTTCTTTAGCAAATCCTAAACATTTTCTATCAGGATGATTTCCTATAAATGCTGGATCTAGATGCCAAATATACCACTATTTAATGTTCTACGAACTTTCAGTTAATTCAATTAATTTAATTTGTGTACTTTTGCAGAAATATTTCTCAAATACCAGTGTGTCTCTTATTTTCAATGACCAATGAGGTTTTGACTTACAAGCATCGTTAACCAATGATTGCCCAGCTTTTCTGAGACGAAAGTCTTACTCTCTGCACTTAACCCTCCTTTATAATATTCTCACGGTTACACACCCGCTGCTTCTACCAATCTGAGCGCGGCTCTCTATGACGTCAGTGCAGCACCCGCAACTGACTCCCTCCTTTGCAAGGTAATACAATAATTCAATTTCTTTCAAAATTCAATTATACATTTCTTTAATTGACAACTTGAAATCATTCGCTACTGTGTCTGATTGACTAAATTCAAAGAAAAGATCATTTCTTTCACAACGAGTAAACCTTTTTCCATCTACCATTCATACACTGCGAGTAAGACAACCTTCCGCTTACTCTTCACTTAAGCAAAAAGAACCTGTTTCTCCTCCAGACTTACCCATTCTAGGTGATATAAGACCAAAGTTTCACCAGTGATCTCCTTTGCTATCAATCACTCTCACTTTTATACTAGAAAAAAAATAATCCCTAACTATTGCTTCAAGTTTTACCTAACTTTCTGCATCTATTTCATCAAGGCTAGTAACCTCACGGCAGTGTGGCTTCCATTTACCAACCGCTTCCAGTATCCCAATATTCCAAACAACATTTAACAATACAAGCGGACTTTGGTTAGTACATAAAAATCAGTAAAATCAATAATCAATACACAACTAACTACCTGTCTTTAACTAAACCCTAACCATCATACGGCTATCAGAAAAGTATACTGATAGCGCGCAGGACCACTAGCTCAATTTACCATACTCACCTGGGCCCATAAACATTCACATTTTGAACTAGTAATCCTGCTTTTTTACTATTAACCGCCTATCAGTGCTTTGAGTCCTTTTAGGATTTATAGCTGTAAACCATGATTTACCAATCCTTGTCACCTTTGCTATACGTCCTAGGGATCGAAAGGGTGTTAGAGTAAATAAGCAGTATTTAAACAATTTTACCTTTCCTGTAATAACCAAAGACTCAGGGAAAGTTTTAAATGCTTTATCTATGCAAGTTTAGGTGAGTCTTCATCCAAATTACAGAGACCATAAATTTCATCAGTGAAAATATGACCAATAAGATATAAAGTTTGCAAGAAATCACAGTAACACATTTAGACATTGGTACCTGGGAAGGCTGAGAAAAGGAAATAGCACAAGGACATACCACATGGATTATATTTACCTAGAATGGTGCAAAGATCAATCCTGGCCATGGGCTAAGGCAAAAGACCAGGCTCCCAATTAATCAGGTGCCCACGAGACAAGACAGGTGCAGATCAGGACAGGTGACCTCCGCTAAGTGTAACGTCAGCGTCACACCCCTCTCTAGCAAATCTAGGTACCCCGACTGGGTAATCGATAATTCCCCACCAACACCTCAAATTTTCTGACAGAGTGCTCCTCCACCACCTCTGCCCTCGACATCCTATAGCATGAGTTGGGTCAGTGACAGGTCAGCTACTCGGACAAGTCAGACAAATTCTTTAACTAAACCTACCTTAGTTATATCATTTCCAGGGGAATGTACCACCCCTAAATGTTGCAAATCTATGTGTTCCCCTTCAGTGATTGGTCAGAAAGACGATGAGAGGTCATCACACCATACTAAGATGAGATCATTCTTCATTTACTTGTATTGATGAAGTTCCCGCCCATCATTTTTTTTCCGACGATTTTATTCCACCCAGCAATATTGGTATACAATTGGAATACATTGTATTTGATACATTCTAGTTGCCTCCTCTCTTGAGGTGAAATGTGCAGGTTCGCAGGAACATCGTGGGTAAGAAGGTTGTTGGCAGCTGTTCAATGACAGTAGCTGTATGATTGTCAGGGATTCTCTGCGCGGGCGCAGCTTTTTCAATATGGAGTTTTGTGTCACTTTCAGGCCGAAACACGAGCTGATAATAAAGTCAAAGAGAAACACATTAGAATACAAAAATAAATGAATGCACTCTGTACCACTTATCTCTACTCTAACCCCATTACTTTATGTATACTATAGCATTAATAGTTAAGCAGAACGAACAAAGTTTAGTACAAGCAGCAGCATATGGGTTAGTATGAGTAAGCATGAAGCGACCATCCTGGCACTAGTGCGCAGAAGCAAGAAGTTTCCCACCAAAGCAAAAGATGTCACACCACATAGATGTGACGGACGCATGTGCAGTAAAGTTCCTGCGTTTTTGGCGGCCATTTTAAGGTACTCGGGTTAATGTTAGTAAAAGCACATAGTCAAGCTTCCCCTGGATGCTAAATATGTAGTGTAATGCAAATGTTAGTAGACAAAACATGTTGATAAATTAATTAGAGGTTATTTCGAGAGGGTTTAGTCCAATCAAATTTATGTACGTATGAAACCTTGCTTCATCCACATGTTATGTTATGTTAAGTTTTTATAAAGCGCGACAGCTGCCCCAGCTAAGAGGTGTCCCGGCGCTGAGCAACAAGAAGATAGCATACACTGAAAAGTATTTTGTGATGACCAAGCATGTATCATCTCCCTCTCTGGATTTTAATTCACACTCTCTGCTCTGATGAGTTTCTGCACTATTGGAATTTAGGAACATATATCCTCTTGGGATCTAATTTGAATTAAGACATATAAGTAAGAGACATGGGACTATGATTGGGTTATATCAATGAGTAAAATACAAAAAATAGAAACATCTGAAGTATCTAATACTCTTACATGCACTACTATATACGTTCCTTCTGCACTGTTGGTATTGTGTGATTCAATATTTAATGTATGATGGAGCAATACTGATAGTAGCACATCAGGGAACAGCTAATCTCTAGGAGGATGGTGTTGCTATCATCACACGTTTTTCATCGGGAGAGTGACAGTACACAGGTGGGTCATGTGATCGAACCTGGAGTACAGGATTCGAAGAACTACACTTTGTGGCAGTATTAGGCATACTTTATCATGTTTTCAGGATGCAGGTCTAACGTACCTATCAGTAGTATGCACAACAGTCCATCTACTAAACCTATGACGTTGGCACTAATATTATAGCCTCTGGACTTTCAGATATATTGGAAGCAGGTGGGTCATGTGACCGTAACTTGACGTTTTAAATGGATGCATCTTGGTGCCTAAAGCGAAAGACAAGATGTTAATTTTCAAAATGGATATGTTTGACCGTAAGCATCTCAATATGCTTTTATACATGATAACATAAGCTACACTCTTACTGGGACAACATACACATCACCTTTTATCTTTTAAAGATGGCGCTCATATTTGCGACCTATTTCCTTCATTGATAGGATTAACGTAGGAAGGCTGATCATGTGACCGCATCTCATAGCCTACAAATTAGCAATTTGTATTAGCTGTTAGCTGTATTATAAAACTGGATTATATCTAAGTTATGGTTATTATTATATACTTCTCTGCTAACTTTTATTTTGTAGTGAGGGAGCTTATCAGGGATCTCCCTTCGAGTGAACAAGGCATTTCTAATCACCGCGGACTGCTACGCTGTGACTATTTTCAGGTTATTTTGCATCACGTCTCTTTGTACACAGATTGGTGTTGTAAGGGTAAGTTTGAGTAAAGGGTCTTTAATCGATGTATTACACTCGAGCCTCTGTTGTTTCTAATTGGCATCAGATATCTATATCTTTTTATAGTAAAGAGACAAGCCACTAGGGTCTTTTCATCTGCGTTCTCTTGGCACTGCCATTTGCAAAAGGCAGGAGAGAGATACAGCTTCTATTGGATGCATATTATAGCATTAGGAAACAGTAATTATATTTGTTGATTATAGTCTAGCATAGATAGAGGTATTGATACTGCTACATAATTCAGACTATTTATTTATGATTTAGAAGGAAAACCTTTTAGCAGTCTATCAATGACATGAGGATTGATGGGAAGGTTGCCAGTGGATTGGGTGACTGCAGGATTTCTAGAGCATTTGCTGTGCATACATATGCTGTTGAACTGGTAAAATATTCCTTCTCCCTGTATTACTGTTTACAGACCAATTGACTTAGGCTAACAATATTTTTTTCATAGAGCTAACATCTCAGTACAGGGATTTAGTAACCTTGAAATGGGCCAAAATTAGTTGTTTCCCATATCCTTTTTTATATATACAAAATACCAGGAGCATTGGAAAAACAGCATAGATGGCGAGATCAATTCCATTCTCTGGCCAGTGTATCCACACAGTGGATTTTGAATGTTTTGTGTGTTCCTTAGAATCCTTTTCTTGATGAATAGACGGTCCGCTAATACTATTCTCTCTCACTACAATAGATCCTATTAGAAGACTCTACTTTTGGCATCTCCATAACCCCTTGGGTGCGGCCGCAATTCTGCGCCTGTGAGGCCGTTTTAATGAGTGGGCGGGATCATGGCGGCCCGTAGCCATCATCAGCACACGCCCACCGCAATGCATGACGGACGGGGGCCGTCATCAGAATGGAAGGGGTTAAGACATGGATATGGGAATATTCATGTAAGTAACGTCTGGACTACGGACATAAAATTGGTGGGTTCTCAAACACATTATGTGTGTATAGTTACCCATGATAACTTTCTCACATAGTATAAAAAATTACTTAGAAGACACTTGGTAATAAAGAAAGACACATCTTTCGGTGAATTTAGTCTTGACCTATCTATGCTTGTGGGGGTGAAATTGGTATATCATAGCTATCCTTGACCCTCACATTAACTTGTTCACTGATATATCTTTGACAACTACTGATCACTCTCACTCCTCTCTTCTTTTTTTCAAATCTTTTTTGGACATTTTTGCTTTATATCGTTTTTTCTATTTTCACTTTTCACATCTTGTATCTTATGGCCTAATAATGGCCACAACACTGTGTCACTAATTAGTTGTAATCTGACCAGTATTGGTTATTATGTTGTATATTCTTCTACAATTTTATATAAATAAGAAACATCATGTATGGTATGCACTTTTCCAGCCTTGAAAAAGTCTATGTTTAGACGAAACACGTGTTGGCAAAATCCATGCTGGGAACAAGTTGAACAACGAATTTGTGGACTATTTGTGACTTGTTATATTTGGAGAAAGGATTTTATTGGTCTGCCTGGAACTATTCCTAGAAAATTATGTTTATTGTATAATTTGTGTTGGTTACATTGGCCACTACACTTTGTGTATTTGTACTGTTGCTTGAGAGTGCTGAACTAACTCCTTTTTCTAGTTTACATCTCAACCTACAACTGATACCACCATTCAATTCATAAGTGAATGTTTTCTGAAAGAGGAGCTGCCTTCTAGTATTGTTACTGATAATGGTAAACAATTTACTTCCTAGAAGTTGCACAGGTTCTTTAAGGACACTTGGATTTTTCATTGGAAAACAACTCTGTATCCACCAACCATGAATGGTCTTGTTGAGAGGTTAACAGAGTTTCTGTCAAGGCAGTGCAGTCTGCCATAGGTAACAAGGATGATGTTAAGAAATGTATTGCAGAAAAACTTTGAACATTTCATTCTTCTCCCATTTACTTCCTCAGTTTTTTCCTTTTGCCTTGCTTAAGGGTAGGATTTGTTGCATATCTCTTTACCCTTCATCGATTAAACAGGAGTTACCTGTTCTACACCTTTAGGAAATGTATTGAAAAAACTAAAGTTCATTTTGGTATACGAAGGAGCTGTGAGTGTATAAAATATACTAATCTGAGTTTGAGGGTGGGTTATTGCTTAAAATCAAGTTGCCCTATCATGTTAAAAAAAAGAAAATGAGTCAAATTTTTCTAAAGCCTTTAAAATAGACAGGTAAGGAAAATCTTCTGCCAAACTCAATTAGCTAAAGTAGGTGAATGTTTGATGAGGTTTCTAATAGTGATGATGTAAAAAGAGATATTAGGGATTTTCTAAGGTTGGTTCACAATTTCCTTATTTTGCAGATTCCAAAGTCAATTCCCCACTTAACATTTTATCTTCGGGTGCATGTGATTTTTCTCAAGCTTCGGGTAATGAAATGCCCAAATTGGAGGTACAATGTATTTCAAAGAAAATTTTGGGGTTGATTTAAGACCTTTGTCAGGTCAAGGAAATGACTCTCAATAAGTAGGTAGAGTCACCTGTGATAAACACCCGCTCAAAGAAAGAGATAGTGGCACCTAAGAAATTTGCTGATTTTAGTTTGGGCTAATATTCTAAAGAGAGATCTGGGTGAGACTGGAGGTCAATCGAGCAACATAATTAGCCCCTGTCCTGTATTGTAACCTACCGAATATTCTGCAATGGGGTATACTTTAACATTCTTGATCATCACGCCCAATGTTTAGAGAATAACACAGTGTATTGAGCACTTTTGCAATAAAGACCAATCTGTGTGGGGAAGGGAGTTGGAGGAGAAAGACCCTCATGAAGCCAAGGACTGTGGTTTGGGGACACAGAGATTGTTGAACTTTTGAACAGATTCATTGGCACTTATCGATACTGCAGTGTGCAGGCCAGCCTGCTTGTTTACAGTGTGTACTGACTGTATATCTCGACCATTATATGTGATGTATGCTGAGCAATTTCAATAAACATATGTACTAAAAAACAATATTGTAAAGAGAGGAGATATGGGGCAGGTCCTTCTTATGAGCATAGCAGGCAGGCGCAAATAAATAAAATGGCATGTCAATGTGTATGCAATGATATTTGCCATTGTACAATGCGAGGTTGGGGGCGAGTCTGAATCCTGCATATGCAGGATTACAGAACTGGTCTACAGTGCGCACGTTGGTTTGGCCAGCAGTCATGGGATGGCCGGCCCAACATGCACAGCGTACAGCACATCCAAAGGCTGTGAAACAGCCTGAAGATTGCTGGGACAGGCCCCAGCCTCAAAATGAGTGCTGGGATAGTCTCGTCCAACCTATCCTGGAGCTACTCTCATGCTGATAAGAGTAGCTCCAGGTTTGGCTGGATCGCATTCCACTGAGCAGGAAAGGAAGTCCTCATGGATGGGACATGAGGCATAAAAGAAACAAGTAAAGGAAACAAGCATTTACAATGCAATGGTCTCGGCATTGTTAAAGTTAGAGCTATTGGCATTGCTCATGACATTATTTTTATTTATGTTTTGGTTTTTAAAGCATAAATAAATGGCATTGTCATTTACAATGCCAATAGCTTAATCGCTTGCAAAAGCATGACCTATTGCATTTACACCCACACAGAGCCACACACACAAAGCCACCCACACACACATACAGAGCCACCCACACAGAGCCACCCACACAGCGTCATTCACATAAAGCCACCCACACACACAGAGCCACCTACACAGAGCCACCCTCACACACACAGAGCCACCCTCACACACAGAGCCACCCACACATAGAGCCACCTACAAAAAAAGCTATCCACACAGAGCCACACACACAGAGCCACACACACACACACACACACAGAGCCACAAACACACACACACACACACAGCACCACACACACACACAGAGCCACACACACACACACACACACACACAGAGCCACACACACACACAGAACCACACACACACACACAGAGCCACACACACACACAGAGCCACACACACACACACACAGAGCCACACACACACACACACAGAGCCACACGCACACAGACAGAGCCACACACACACAGACAGAGCCACACACAGACAGAGCCACACACACACAGAGCCACACACACAGGCAGAGCCACACACACACACCTAGAGCCACACACACACTCACCCAGAGAAACACACACACACACACACAGACAGAGCCACACACACATAGACAGAGCCACACACACACACACACACACACAGACAGAGCCACACAGACAGACGGAGCCACACACACAGACAAAGCCACACACACAGACAGAGAGAGCCACACAGACACACAGAGCCACACACACAGACAGACAGGGCCACACACACACACAGAGCCACACAGACAGAGCCACACACAGCCACACAGACAGAGCCACACACACACAGAGAGCCACACAGACAGAGCCACACACACACACACAGACAGAGCCACACAAAACCAGATCACAAGCAGGAGGGAACAGAGGCACGAAAAAACCAGATCACAAGCAGGAGGGAACAGAGGCATGAAAAAAACAGATCACAAGCAGGAGGGAAGAGCGGCACAGAAAACGGATCACAAGCAGGAGGGAACACAGGCACGAAAAAACAGATCACAAGCAGGAGGGAACAGAGGCACAGAAAATGGGCATAGGTGCGTCTTGGGAGGGGAGTGAATTGAAGCAGGGAACAGAGGCACAAAATAACCGGATCACAAGGAGGGAACAGAGGCACGAAAAACCGGATCACAAGGAGGGAACAGAGGCACGAAAACTGAATCACAAGGAGGGAACAGAGGCACGAAAAACCGGATCACAAAGAGGGAACAGAGGCGTGAAAAACCGGATCATAAGCAGGGAACAGAGGTTAGATAAACTACTCACACACCACATACTGAATTTACATGTTGAAGAGTGCTAGAGGGGATGTACAATTATAGTATTATACTGAGTGGAAGCGCCTTACAAGCCTCCTCTCACACTGCACAGTACACGCACAAGGCCCCCTCACCTTGGAGCTGTGGCAGTGGTGAGAGCTCCACCACACTGCCCTGACTGCGGAACTGCGACGAGCCTTGGGAGCGCTTCTGGCGCTGCGCCTTGCGCACAGATTTGCGTGTGAATCCGTTCACCTTCTCCGCTGCAGAGATAGCCGACATGGCTACGGCTATGCTGGCGGCTCAGTCACCGGCAGGGGGCGGTGCTCAAAAGCTGCTGTCCGCCCGTTCCCTCGTCACTTCTCGTCCCGCACATTCATTCATGTCCGCCCGAAGGCTGCTGGATTTGGCCCCCTTGAAACAGACGCCGCTTGTAAGTGCGGAGTGACCCACTCCCCCGGGCGTCTACTCCTGCTCTCTCCCATTAGTCCCTGACCCCTTGCCCAATTCGCAACCACCACAGACCGGGCCCAGAGCTCGAGCACACCCCCAACCGACAACACTTCGAGTAGAGCCTGGGATGTAGACATAGAGAGCGGACTAGAGCCTTGTCTGCAGCCACTGCTCTCCCCTGCAAAGGCGCCATTTTGACAAGTCAATGATCGACACAAGTGTCATAATGTTTTTCTTAAGCTTTTCACTGTTAAAACACAATAAAAATATATATATATAAATATAAATAATATATATATATATATATATATATATATATATATATATATATATATATATATATATATATATATATATATATATATATATATATATATATATATATATATATATATATATATATATATATTACCTACAGGGCGCTGCTATTTGCCATCTCTGTGCCTAAATCCCAAGGTGGGGGGTGCCCGACTAAAGCAGCCAGGATATGCAGGGCCTGGAATAAAATAGAGGGTAGAGCATTGGAAGATCATTTGCTCTCCTCAAAGGAGCCCCCTCCATTAGAAGTGGAGGCGGCGGCGCTCGCCCATACTAGTTGGATTGATAAAGCCTGCAATATCCTCGCCCCACCCAAATTACGCCTCCTGGCCAGAGCCCAGCCCTCAGCGCCGTGGTTTTCGGAGGAATTAAGAAATCACAAGCTGGAATGTAAAAAATAGGAAAGGGTTTGGCGGAAGGAATACAGGGAAAGTGACAGAATGCTTCTTAAACAAAGTCTCCTAACATATAAAAAAACGGTGAAGAAGGCAAAACAAGAGTACTATACCAATCGCATAAACGCTGCTAAGAACTCTGCGAAGGAACTGTTTACAACGGTGGCAGCTTTGGCTGACCCGGTTCCCGCGGCCATTCCCGCAAGTTCGGATTTATGTGAAGATCTTGCCAGATTCTTTCTAGGTAAGGTGGAGACGATTTTTAAAGCCTTCTCTAGTCAGGAGAGGTTGAACAGTCAGGCGGTCTCTGTAGAAAACGTTATGCAGTCATTATTAGGACAAAATCTGGATAGTTTAGTTTCTCACCAGTAAATGATGAAGAAATTAGGCGGCTATTGTTAGCGGTAAAATCAGATGCTCCGTCAGACCCTTGCCCGGTGGCTGTGATAAAAATGGCCCCAGATCCGATAGTTTCATCGCTGGTGACCGTCTTTAACAAAATGCTTGCTACAGGAGGTTTCCCAGCGTGTTGGAAACATGCCTCAATTTTGCCCCTACTAAAAAAGCCTAACCTGGATATTAGGGACCCAAATAAATATCGCCCAATAGCAAGGCTCCCTTTACCAGCTAAATTAATAGAAAAGGCGCTGAACGCTCAACTAAGCTCCTTCCTGGCTGCCACTCAATCTCTGGACCCCTCTCAACATGGTTGTAGACCTTACCATAGCACGGAATCAGCCCTCATTAAAACAACTGAGGAGATCAGAGCGGTGACCGATGCGGGAGGGAGGGCTGCCCTGGTGCTGCTGGACCTCTCCGCGGCCTTCGATACGGTCCACCATGAGATCCTACTGGACCGTCTGAAGGCCTGCGGAGTACATGGGAAGGCGCTTGACATACTCAAAGCCTTCCTGTCCGGCAGAGTCCAGAGTGTGGCCTTAGGAGAATGTGAGTCAAAACCCTTCATCCTGCCCTGCGGAGTTCCTCAGGGCTCGTCTTTGAGCCCTATGTTATTTAACGTTTATGTTAGCTCATTGGCTCTAGTAATCCGGGCGCATGGTTTTGATCTTACATCATATGCTGACGACACCCAGATTGTGGTGTCTGTACTACCAGGGATGGAAGAAGATACAGCAAGGAATTTCCAGGATTGTATGCTGGCGGTTGGAAACTGGATGGCAGTTAACTGCCTTAAATTAAACTCGGCTAAAACGGAAGTTATAGTGTTTGGTTCAAACACTAACTTTTGGAGCCCAAGCTGGTGGCCAGACCAGATGGGCAAGGCCCCCACCCCAGTAGCGAAGGTGAAAAACCTAGGGATGTTGATCGATGATCAACTCACCTTTCGTCCCCAGGTCAATGCACTATCTTCCTCGGTGGCCTACCTGCTCAAATCCATCCGTATGATCCTTCCATTCATTCCTGGCAGCGATAGAAAAACAGTGGTCACAACGCTGGTTATGGCAAAGCTAGACTACTGCAATAGTCTATTTCTTGGTGCCCAACAGGGGGTACTTAATAAATTGCAGGTTCTACAAAACGCGGCTGCTAGGCTCATTTTGGGGATCCCAAAATTTGTCCCTGTGTCCCAGGAGCTGGTTAAGCTTCATTGGCTTCCAATGCGAAAGAGAATTCACTTTAAAGCATTATGCCTAGTATTCAAGTCCTTACAAGGCAAGGGACCCCTATTTTTTCGGCAGTACTTTCATTGGTACCGTCCGACTAGAAATCTTAGATCAGCTCACATGGGGTTGATCACGGTGCCTCGTATCAGGAGAGCACGCTGGGGAGGCAGAAGCTTTGTGCTGGGCGCAGCCAAAGCTTGGAATACCTTGCCTTATGCCCTCAGAAAAATGACGGACCTCATGGCCTTTAGAAGAGCTTTAAAGACATGGCTGTTTACTATCTGTTTCCCTAACCTTCCTCTATCTCAGGAGTAATACTTAGCCGCAGGACACCTACGGGTAACAGAGAGCTCTACAAATGCCAAAAATAAATAAATAAATAAAATAGCCAGTAGGTATATATAGTTAGGACCTAGCTACCATAGGAAATCTGCAGCATTCTATTGGGAATAACTTTGGCGCCTGTGGAGGAATTAGCGCGTAATTTTCCAAAATTTAGGCCAGCTCCGCTCCGCTTCTTCCTGGAAGTTTCGGGGGGATTCGTCATGCGGGGGCCGAGAAAAAAGGGGGGTCCCAAAACGTGTTTTTCCCCATGTTAATTTCCATAGGACGAATAGACAAGGCTACAGCCCGAACCGCGGTATGGAATTACACCAAACTTTGCAAAATTGTAGGGACTGGTACGCATAAGTGCCTTTTCTATATTTGGTGAAAATTGCTCCAGTGGTTTTTACGAAAATTAACTTTAAAAAAATGTATATATCTGGGCGGAGCCTATCCACACATCTCATCGTGAGATCCGATTGGCTGTCAGCACTTCATCCAAGAAGTGTTGGCAGCCATCTTGGGATGAATATACATTATAGCACCTCATTAAAAAGCATTGCAGTTAATAGAAGGTTTTAGGACTTTAGTTACATAATAAATCATTTGTTGATGGTACCATACTCATTTTAGGAATTGTGGTGTGTTCTAAGGTGATTTTACCATGTGAAAAAAACACCTGCTGGGATATCATGAATCATGTTTGAAAGAAAACTATTATCTCATGCTTTTCCCACAGTGGTTTGGAAGGGGATCTATAAGCTAAACTGAACACATATTTTCTGTAAATTCACATTATCTTTCTCAGTCATGTGAGAGTGAAGTCTGACATTCTCCGTAAAACATTTACATCCAACAAGGACAGAGACTGTCAGTTGATTCCTTTGTGTTCTACTGCAGCTTCCCAGAGTGTTCTAAAGAACAACTAGAGTGCTAACAGTCCTACTTATTACAAAGGTATGGCACACCTGAAGCCATCTTGATTGGAATAAAGTGGTAACTCTTAAAACATTTAATTTAAAAAGGAACAAAATGAGGGGGTATATTTTGCCATAGAAAGTATGATTAGTGCTGCAGAAAGAAAAACTAGGGCACATTTTGAGGGACTTCTCAAATCCTCTTCTATTTCATTAAACAATTCTGACATGCAGTCTCCCAAGATGGCCATCAGAGACAAAAGAGCCCAAATGTAACCCAAATATCACCCAGCTGTAGCCCAAGTATAGCCCAATGACAGAATGTCCCAGAGTGTTCTAAAGAACAACTAGAGCGCTAACAGTCTTACTTATGACAAAAGTATGGCACACCAGAAGCCATCTTGATTGGAATGAAGTGGTAAGTCTGAAAACATTTAATTTAAAAAGGAACAACATGAGGGGGTTCATTTTGCCAGAGAAAGTATGATTAGTGCTTCAGAAAGAAAAATTAGGGCACATGTTGAGTGACTTCTCAAATCCTCTTCTATTTCATCAAAAAATTCTGACATGCAGTTGATAGAGCGCGCGAGGCCACCCGACCAATAGTTTTCGCCGTTTCCGGCTTCAGGGCCCATATACTTTTCAAATCACCATATACATCGATCAGGTGACTTCACAAGCTCTACCAAGTTGGTGTGTGTGTGTTCCCTGCTACCAATTTTCGGTGCACCCGACTTACCATCCACCGATGCGGGTGCCTAATGACCACAATGAATCAGGGAGCTAGCTGTAAGGAAAGGCAGCAAAATACAAACCCAACCAATAACATTCAAGTACTGTTTAAATGACCACGGACAACTGGAAGTTTTAAAATGTTTATCTAAAGTTCATTATTTTCTTGCATGAGGTACAATAAAACAAGGCAATCAATAACCAAGATAACGTAAATCACATAGGCATAAAGAAATAATGACAGAGTAATCATCAAAGTACTAATAAAATGTAACGAGAAAAGATACTATGCAAGTCAGTATTATCTAAACAGGGATAGCCTAAGTGTGAGTGACTATAGGAGAGTTTATAATGAATAACACGCTTCACTTAAGGTGAAGGGGCCTTTGAACAATCTAGGCAACGAAGTTCTAGACCATATCAGGAAATGACACACTGCTATGCAAAATATAATTTCTAACAAATGAGAAGACATAGGAATAAACTTATGGAAAATATAAATGACTTTCAATAGTTGCAGAAAGGCATGGAAAATATCACATATGCAATGTTGAACTTTATTAAAGCAAAAGTTAGAAATTCAGAAGGTGCAAGAATTTCAAGAGGTTCAGAGCAATATTTACCTAGAAAGGTGTGGAAACCAAACCCTGGCCACGGGTCGGTTAAGGACAGGAAACCCTCAAGGAAGGATACCCCTCAAGGACGGCAGGTGCAGAATGGACACCCAGGACAGGACAGGATACCCTCGGAATAGGAATCAGGACAGGACCCTCAGGACAGGACAGCAAACCCTCAGGACAGGACCCTCTTCAGGACAGGACCGGAACCCACAGTTCGGAAGCAACGCCTGCGCTCCACCCGCTCTGCAGCTATCGATCAAGACCCCGATTGGGTCAGCGAACTCCCAGCTAAGTGCTTTGCCAGCACTTTAAGGTTCAGTAGAACCTCAGTCTATGGTCAAATTCGGACAGAGTGCTTGCAGCGCTCTGTATCTTCAGTCACCTATTGAGTGCGTTGGGTCAGTGACAGGTCAGCTAAACCAGACAAGTCGGACGGTTCACTAGGTGAACCCAGGGTAGATATACAGTTTGGGGACAGTGTACCACCCCCCAATGTTGCAAAGTGTCAAAATCCCTCAATTTGGATTGGTCCTAAGGTAGGATTTGGGTAACACACCAATCAGAACAGTCTATTTGTATGCCACATTAACATTTTCTGGTACCGCCTATTGAGATAGGGGTTCCCATGAGAGACTACACGGCAAGCAGCAATACATTTACATTGTAACATATAATAAGCCACATTCGCTGTTCTCGCAGGGCAGAGGTGACTTTCTCAGGAGCATCTTGCCCATCACTGCCAACTGGCGGTGTTCCATCTGTCAAGGTCCCTCGTGCTGCCGAATGTCGCACAGGCGCAGAAGGGACCTCCAATATGGCTCTCCTCTCACTCAGACCCCCATTTCCCGCGGTACATGAAAAGTAAGCGAAAACAAATTAATACATAATAATGTCATTATGAAAACACATCATAGGGTTTGTACCTTTAACTCATCATCAAGAAATAAACTTATTGCATCTAAATGTTAGCTACATTGATACGGGCACAAGAGCAGTGGCACGAGAAGTACCACATGATAAGCACAGCTATGAATTACGCATGCGCATAACTTTCCCTCCACTTCTGCAGACGCGTCAGGACACGTGAGTGTGGCTGACGCATGCGCAGTAACTAAAATACAAGCGGCGGCCATATTAGAGGACACGGATTAAATTCATTAGAAATACACATAGGCAAGCTTCGGGAACTTTGCCTAAACAGAATAAATGTTAGTAAAACATACATTTTGTTACCTTATTACACATAAACGAGGTTCTTGACTTCGGCAAGCCGCAAAATATGCGAAGCTTTGCTTCATCAATCCCCTCTTTGATGATATTTACTATCATCACAAATTATAATGGAACCAGATGCCAACTTTCTTTCATACTTTATAAAGTTCTATTTCTTCCAGCAGCCGTTCTAACTTTTCTCTCTCAGTTTTAGCAGGGTGAGAAGTCTTCACCTTTTTGTATATCTGATCATTCACCTCCTCTAATTCAATCTCATCCACACTTCGTTTCACTCCTCTTGCATTTACCTCGTGCTTTTTGGTACGCTTGCGGTATTTACAGCATAAGAAAATGGAAAGTATAATAAGACCTATAATACCAATTGGCATCAGAATTTTGAATAATAAGCTTTTACCTATGCTAGCAAGCCAATGACCTACATTTGAGAGACCATCTACCAGTCTCTTCCAGGCACTATCAACCTCGAGTGGTTTGAGTTCCTTTGCCAAATTAGTAATGTTTTTCACATATCTTTTGATCTGTACACTTTTATCCGGAATATAAGTGCAACAATGTTGCGCCTTCAACATCCGGCAGACTCCGCCCTCTTTCGCTAATAAGGTGTCAAGAGCAAGTCGATTTTGTAAAACCATTGATCTGATCGCAACCATTTCGGTATTGACCAGCAGAAATCCATGAGCTGTTTCAGTAGACAGCACATCTACTATAGTAGACAATTTGCAAATTCTGTGAGTGTTCAGAACCACTCCCACTCCAGGTATCAGTGCACTGAAAATACTACCCATAATTTCACCTATACTTTCTCTTTTACTACGCACTAAGCCATTAGTATCTTCATTGCTTCCAGCTTTTCCATTCACATGGTATATTTTCGGGAAGACAATGCCAAAGTAGCAGCTTCCATACCAGTGATCCGGCAATTTGAAATAAGCCTTGTCCCCACAAATATAATAAATTCCAGGAAACACAGGCTCTGACCCATTTTTGAAACCCCAACCTCCAATTACCTTGTAATTATGTTCGCATTCACTGGAACCAATGAAAACATTATTATAATAGCTAGTCTTCTCGCGGTGAAGACATAGCTTGCCTTTCTTTTCAAAATCCAGCAACAGAGCAGGACCCGCTCCACCAGATGAGGTGCCTTCCATGTTCTCTGCCCACTTTGGCCTTTTCTGACTTTCGTCATTAGCCTTCTTTTGAATTTTAATTCTCCTTTTCTCTGCCATGTTCAGGAACATCTTTTCCTGCTCACGCAAAGAACAAGTCAAGTTATCTCTGTGTGCGTCTGCTATGTCAATGTTACCTATAGTCAGAAAGTAGTCTCCCATATATCTTATGGTGTCAGTTTTGGTATGTACAGGATTCAAGTTCCCACGTATAGGAAGTTCAGAAAAGATCACGTCATTGTTAGAGTAATAGTACTGTAACGGTCCTCTTTTATAGAATAAACTAGCTAAAATGCTACAGGAGATTCCATATGTCAATGGCAGATGATGGTATGTCACGCCCTCAGCCACCGAAGTAGGTAGCTTCATGCAGACATAGCAATCTTCAATTTCCATAGTCTCTACATAGTGTATTAACAAGTTTGCGAAAACATTTAAGTGTGTCCTGTTCTTCATTCCATGATAATGTAGTCCTCCCTCATCTGATGCTTCTAAGTTCTGCTTTGTTTGCCTCAAAGCTCTCTCATGTCGTGCTACACTCTGTGTTGTTAGCTCCTCATTATCTGTATTTACAACTTCAGTAGGGACAATGTTAGTATCTTTACTTACAGCAAAGGGAATGAAAATTGTTAATCCTATCCAGATAACTATCAGCACTACTATACTACATATACACACCTTGCAACACGTCTTAAAACGGCTGCAACTAGGTCTACCATTCACTGTTGAATCAGACATTTTGGCTCAGAAGGAGTCTCTCGAACCCCTCTTTTTGGCTTCACACAATTAGCTTACTTTGTGCAAATTCACGGTGGTTCGTCTTCCTCTTCAGCTGAGTACTCTGGGACGGGTTCTCCGTCGCTCACGTCAGTTATATCAAGATCTTCAAGTTCCTCCAAAACCAGTGTCCATTCAGGAGATTTGTACTTTTTGTTTTGTCTTTTTATTCGCTCACTCCTTCTTTTGGAAGAGTCTTCTTCTTGCTCTGCTATTCGAGCACTTCTTCTTGCTTCTGCACGTTTTTCTTCCACTGTCTTTATCCTTAGTCTCAATCTTTTTACAAACCTAGGCTCAAGGTTGTTTCTTTTCTTTAGTCTCTTAGTTGGTACTTGGACTTCACTTTCTTTTCTTATTCTCTTGTTCTCTTTATCTTGTGGTAATTCTTCTCCACTTTCTTCTCCTACTTCCCTTATCTGGCTAGTTCCAGGGCTAGCATCAAATTCTTCTGCCTGGTTGCTAATCTGGCCTTGTTCAGGAATATTTTGTTTTTGGCTTTCGATTGTCTCTGTTTCTGTTTCGGTTTCCTGAACCCGTTCTTTTAACCCTCTCTGATCCTGTTCAAGCACTTCGATCTCTTGATTTTCTTCTGCTCGAACTATCACTCTATTTCTAGTCTCTCCCTTATCTGCATCAGGTGTTAGCGGTGGTGTATCGAATACCTGCTCTGTCCCTGTCTGACCTTCTCCTTCCTCAGTTTTGATTTGAATCTCAAGCGGCTGAGGTTCTTCGCCTGTGCCTTGCTTTTCCTGACTAGTCCACTCTCTACCTTCACTAAGTCGTTCTCTTGTTCTGATAGGATCTTCGGTCAGATCAATCATCGGTATCCATTCTTCTGGCCATATGCTTGGCAGCTCGTCTTCAGCTACTCCTGGCTCAGTTTCCTGGACCTCTTCCACAGGCTGGTTTCTTGGCAGTTCGTAGTCAACTACTCCTGGGCCAACGTCTGCTGTTCCTGCAACCTGACTGGTGCTGGGCTGCTCGTTGTCAGTTGCTTCTGGTCTGGCTCCTTCAGGGTCCTCTGCTGGTTGCCCTTCTTCTTCAAATCCTTTGTCTGGCAATACCTTCTGGGTGTGTCCAGCGTGGATCCACTGGGGAACACCTGCGACCTTCACTGCAGTGGTTGTTACCAGGATTACTTGGCGTTTCTTTCCCCACCTTGGTGCCAGACAGCTTGATCGAGTGTGCTTCTTTATTTTGACCCAGTCTCCTGGAACCAAGCTGTGGAGAGGAGTCGTTGGATTGAGGATGCCGTCGTCTCCAATCTGGCGAGAGATAGAACGCACTTGGTCACCCAATCTTCTGCAGTATTCAAGCACCAAATCATCAGTAATACTCAACAGTTTGCTTCCTGGCACCCATGCTTGTCTCATCACTCTTCCCATAATGATTTCATGGGGACTTAGGCCTGTCTTGCGGTCAGGAACACTTCTCAGTCCCATCAGGACCAGGGGCAGGGCCTTCACCCAGGTCATGCCCGTAGCATCTGTCAGCTTTGCTAGTCTGTTTTTGATAGTTCCATTTACTTGTTCCACTATTCCAGAAGCCTCTGGGTGGTATGCACAATGGAGTTTCTGCCTTATTCCAAAGGCCTTACACAGTTCAGCCAGTATTTCATTCTGGAAATGTCCACCCTTATCTGATTCAATAATGTATGGTATTCCGAATCTAGGTATCAGTTCTTTTAGTAAACACTTCGCTACTGTCAGTGCGTCACTTTGAGGAGTAGGGTAAGCTTCTACCCATTTTGAAAATACGCAAACAATGACAAGGACATATCGTTTCCCTTCACAACGGGGCATGGTGATGAAATCAATCTGTATCCTTATAAAGGGACCCCCTGATCTCCCAATCCTGCTCAGTTCAACCATTGTCCTCTTGCCTGGGTTCATCTGTTGACATGACAGGCACCTCTGGCAGAGGGACTCTGCTACCTTCCTGAACTTTTTACTGTACCAAGTCTGTTTAAATACCAGAATCATGGCATCCCTACCAATGTGTGATCCTTCATGTATTAATCTTGCCATTGTGCCAAGCAAGTGTCGGGGTAACACAGGCATACCAGTTGGGCCCAAAATCACACCATCCACACGTCTCGGTCTACACCCATCCTCCTTCCATTTCTCTCTTTCTTGCCAAGGAGCCGATTCCTGCCACTCTCTCACTTCATCCCACGTAGGCACTTCTTCAAACACCTGAAGCTGGCAGCTGGTTCCTGGCCCCCCTCGTTTTGGATTTACAATATACCGATCTTTGGCACACCATTGGGCCACTCGATCAGCATAATCGTTTCCCAGTGATACTCTGTCCATGCTCCTTTGATGAGCAGCACATTTTACCACTGCCAGTTCTTTGGGCAACTGGATAGCCTCTAAAAGGTCATGAACAACCTTTGCATTCCGAATGGGAGTACCTGAGGAAGTCATGAATTCCCTTTGTAGCCATAATTGGCCAAAGTCATGCACAACTCCATAACAGTACTGACTGTCAGTATACACTGTTATGCGTAAGTCCTTCCCAATTTTGCAAGCCTTTATCATGGCTATCAATTCGGCTACTTGTGCAGACTTGATGTTATATAGGTAACCTGCTTCTTCAATTTTGGTGAAAGACACTACTGCATAAGCAGCACTCAAGCCTCCTAGTTCATGTCTTAGACAGGAACCATCCACAAATAGTTCTTTATCATGCTCAGGCAATGGTACTTCTTTTATGTCTGGGCGTGGCTTAGTACTGAACTCTGTCAGGTCAATACAATCATGTTCATCATCATCCCCACCTTCTATTTCCAAGGGGTCGGGGAGTAAGGTGGCAGGGTTCAGAATACCGCACCTAACAATGCTTACATTTGCTGCACCCACAAGAATCCTCTCGTATTTAGTCAGCCGACTAGGGGTGAGATACTGTGTTTTAGTTCTGGTCAATAGAATTACCACTCCATGTGAAACATACACGGTCACAGGATGTCCCATGACAATGGACTCACTCTGTTCCAAACTTGCACAGGTAGCAGCTACTGCTTTCAGACAGCCTGGTAACCCAGCAGCTACTGGGTCCAATGTGGCAGAGAAATAAGCCACAGGCCTTCTGGTCGTGCCATGTTCTTGAGTCAGGACTGACAATGCGCAATTATCGCGAGTGTCACAGAAAAGGGCAAACTCTTTGGAATAATCTGGCATTCCCAACGCAGGGGCTGTACACAGACAGTTTTTCAGTCTTGTGAAAGCCATTAGACTTTCATCGTCCCACTCTACAACATCTGGCATTCCTCTCGTGGTCATTTTTATCAAGGGCCTGGCTAAGGCTGCAAATCCCAGAATCCACTGTCTGCAGTACCCTAATACCCCCAGGAACATTCTGACATCTTTTTGAGTACGGGGCAACTGCATCTTTTGAATTATTCTCACTCTTTCTGATGTGACTTTTCTGACACCCTTTTCTATCTGGTGTCCTAGATATTTCACTGATTTCGCACAGAACTGTAGTTTGTCAGGGGCCACTTTATGCCCTTTCTCACACAGATGATTTAGGAGGGCAATGGTGTCAACTACACAGTCCCTGTGATTTTTAGACGCCAGTAGAAGGTCGTCTATGTACTGTACTAACACAGAGTTCCCAGGTAAGATCAAAGTCTCTAGACATTTTTTCAAGATCTGATTAAAGATAGAGGGGCTCTCTGTATACCCTTGAGGGACCCGGTTCCAACAATACACGTGACCCTCGAAGGCAAATGAGAAAAGAAATTTGCTGTCGGGGTGCAGGGGTATCGAAAAGAATGCATGACATAAATCAATCACAGTGAACCATTCAGCATCCCAAGGAATCTGGTACAATATCACTGCAGGGTTTGGGACAATAGGGCAGCAAGGAACTACAATTTTGTTAACCTTTCTCAGGTCCTGCACTACCCTATACTTGCCACTAGGCTTTTTGATGCCCATAATCGGTGAGTTACATGGGCTGCTCATCACTTCCTGTATGATGTCTCCTTCTAATAATTTTTGTATTTCCAGAGTGACACCTGCTTTCACTTCAGCATTCATTCGGTAGGGCCTAGTGTTAGGATATACTGCATTGTCCTTGATGGCTATCTGTATGGGGTCCACATCTTTCATCAACCCCACATCTTTTCCAGTGAAATCCCACACCTCTGGCTTTACGGCTTCCTGGAGTTCTTGGGGCAAGTCCTGCAGGGTCAATCTTTTAATTTCTGAGTCAGGTCTAAGCAACAATAATTTATAAATGCCGTCTTCATCTGGGGTCTGTATTTCAACACCTTTTGGTGTGCAAAAGATGGTACAGTTCATTTTGCACAGCAAATCACGACCCAGTAGATTCACTGGACTGGTGTCACAGACGACAAATCTATGCATCTGTTTAAAATTTCCAATTGAAATCTCCATTGGTTCGGTAACAGGAGTACTAATCAATTGATTAGATACACCCACTACTTGGATATTTTCTCCCGAGAGGGGTAGGTTTGGAACGTCCACTGTTCTTACAGTAGAACGGGTAGCGCCAGTGTCCAACAGAAAGGTGACATCATTTCCGTCAACCTTTCCTTCAATATATGGTCCAGACTGGTCTACCGGCAAGGAAGCGCCAAGTACGCACTCCTCGTCCTCCCCTCTCAGGCCCCGTCAGTCCTGATCATTACAAAGGAAGGTATCATTCAGCAGATACTGCGAAGTTGCTGTATTTCTGTTCTCCCCGCTTTCCCAAACCTCTATCTCTTCATCTTCTGCCTGTCTTCCCCTGTATACCTGCTTGGGTGCTCGAGGCACCTGAACTGTTTTTACCTGGGGTTGAGTCTTTCTTGGTCTTTCTTTCTGCGTCTGTGGAGTTAAATCAGGAGTTTTTTCATTAACATCGACTAATTGAGGACACTCGTTTCGCCAGTGTCCAATTTCGCCGCACTGATGGCAGGGAAATTTCTTCATAGCCTCTTCCCTGCTAAATTTGGGCCGGGGCTTTCCTCCACCCCCTCCCCCAGGACCTTTGTTCTCAGCATTTTTAACCATGTTACTCAATTGTTTTTCCTGCTGTTCTGCGAGCTTCACCTGAGCCCACATCACCTTTTCCTTAAGGGCCTTTTTCTTCTCTGCCATCTCGTCCTCGCAGTACTTAGCGTACCGCAGGACCTCATCCATTTTCTTAGTATGCCAACAGATTTTATTATCTTTTATCCACTGACAAATTTCAGGTCTTAAACCATTTACAAACCTGTAAATAAAGTGCGTCATATCCTTCAGGTCGATGTTATCAATACCGCTGTATGTTTTAAATACCTGCAATAACCTCTCATAGAAGGAGTGCACTGTCTCGTCCCTTTCCTGTGTTGTCCTATCTATTTTTGTCCAATCAGTTTCCTTTGCGGGCACCTTTTCTTTCAAATGCTGAATTACCTGCTCATATTTTCGCATGACATCCTTTGATGGCTCTCCAGTTTCCTTGTTTCTGGGGTACTCCTCACTTGGCCAGTCTATGTTTATTTTACACTGGGTCCATAAATCTACTGGAACCACAATGTCGAAAAACCCATCCAGGTCTTTCCACAGGCATTTCTGTACCTTCACGAACCTTTCCACCTGCCTGTACCAGTCAACTGGTTTCTCTCGTAATTTTGGAAAATCGTTCGTAAAGGACACAATATCCTGCCTAGACCAGGGAACATGCACATATTTCCCTCCTGGAACTTCGCGCATGGGGCATAACTGCTCAGGTTTTTCTACCTCTCTTAAAGCAAACTCGGGAGTCACTTGTCGGGAGCGAACCTCTTCCCTCTTTTTCGCCCACCTGCTTCTCCATCTTTCCACATCTCCCCATTTCTGCAGTACCCCCATTAATTCTTTAATCTGCAACTTCTTCCCTGCCACATTCAGGTGTTCTATATCTTTGTCTGAGAAGTCTGCTCTGTACGGTTTCTGTAAGGGCTTGGATTTTGAGATATCTACCCCCATACTAACTGCTGTTTCGGTCAGTTTTTCGTGGAGCACTCTGGTGTTCCTTGTAAAGCTTTTACATATGAACGACAATTCTTCTTCAGAGTAGGTATTCAATCGATCCAACCCCACATTGCCTGCCATTAATTCTTCTATTTCGACCCTCAGCTTGTAGAGGTCTAAAGGTTTTGTTTGCGGAGTCTGCTTCTCTAATTCACGACTCCAACTCTCAATTTCATCCGGAGTTACCAGAGAGACATTCCTAGTACCTGTTGCTGTCTCTAACTTAATTTCTTTTGTATTAAAAGGGTTATGCCTCTGCTGTATTCCCTTTCCAGTCTGTTTGTTTGGCAATTCCAAAAACGCAACTTCAGACTCGCACTCACTGGACTGATCATCTATGATGATCGGTTCCTGTCTCGGGGTTGCCATGCCTGGGGTCATAACTGGAGTAATCGGATTTCCCTGACCATTTCCGTATAACGGGACCACCGGTCCAATAGTTACTGGAATAGTCAATGCCTCAGGACTGGTATTTAACTGGGAAATTTTCTCAATTATTTCTGTCCTTTGTCTAGCTAGAGCCTCTTGCTCCTTTTCCACTAGTACCCTTCTTAAAGTTGTGTCATGTAATATCTGTGGGGTCAACGGAGGAGTAAAACTCGGGGCAGTAGGATGCGTTTCACTTGGTCCCCCACCATAATTTGGTTTCGGGAATAAAGTTCCAGTATTAAAGGACCTGCGCTCTTCCCCATATGGAGGTTGAACAAAAGGCAGTCCTGAATTCGATGGTTTCTCTTCGCTTTCATACAAGGGTCTGGGAAAAAAGATTTTCGTACGTGAATATTTTTCTTCCTGGCTTGCGGGCACTTTGGGATATATATCCCTTGTTTCCGTCGGTTCGGGTTTTTCAGGATAGGGCAATACTTGACCACCCCCTCCCAGTCCCAGGGACCTGTCTTCTTCCTTTAGGAAGTGGCGTCGGGGAACATCTCCTACACTGGAAGGTCGGGTTCCCTCATTGTAAGGTGGCGGACTTCTGGTACAGATGTCATCTATTAGTTCATCATCTGAATCCCCCAGGGCCCCCCAATGCTTACATTTTTCAGTACTTTTCTCACCCGCTCCAATGTTATGACATGCCGGCATCATGGGAAACAGACCCTCAACAATCATGCTCTGCCTCCACTGTTTCATCCTTTTATCCCTGGATTCCTGTTTCTGCCTGGGGTACCACTTGGTCAAACCCTTGTCCATTCGGGGTCTTTCTCTTTCAAAAGCCTCAATCTCCCATTCCTCTAATGCCTCATACTGCGTTAGTCTCGGTCTGGGATGCAGTTCATTCATTCGGGTTCTTAAATTAAATAAGATCCTACCATTGAAAGTACCATCTAACGGAAAAGCCAATACTCCGTCATCTTTTGTGTACTTCACCCAATTCTCCAGCCACACACAGGTATTGTACCCTCGGTCAAACATCATGAATGAGGCGGGAGTATTGGGTGCTGGGACAAGAACACCTTCCCTAGATTTAATCGGTTTGTCCGTTTTAAAATAATTTTTCACCTTACTTACAAGGGACATTTTTCTCTTGGTTCCGTACATAATATCGTATCTATTAGTCTTCCACTGATCCCTTTCAAACCCTAGGTGCCTTGGATCAGGTCGAGTTCCTGTAGTCTGCGAGTGCCACATACGACTTCTGCGCTAACTTTGTTTACAAACTACCTCCAATCAGAACGCGCTTCAGAAATTCGTGCAACCAATGGGTGCGCGACACTAAATAAGCTCCTCCAATGGGTGCGCGGCCCCTTCGTGGGACAGTTCCCACGCTCCGGCGCTCACCCCTCCTTTACAATTCCAGCTCCGCTACCCGCCCGCTGCTTCTACCAATCCCAGCGCGGCACAGAGTGACGTCAGAGGCGCTTCGCGACTGACTCCCTCCCTTCACAAGGTAACGGAAACTTTCTTTCTTTTAAAGTGCTCAGTGCTTGGTTAATTTACAACAAATACACATTCGCCACAGTGCTCAAGTGTCTAGACAGAGAAAGAATTGTTTTACTGCAAGTAAACTACTTCCATTTACTTTTCACTCGCTGCGGGCAGATCTCTTCTGCCTACCCTTCACTCTAGCATCGGTGAACCTGTTATTCCCCTAAACTCATCCACTTCTTTCCGGGATATATTCCGAGTTTAAGGTTTCTCAGCGGACCCCTCTGCTTTCACGCTAGCTCCGAGGAACCTGCTACTCTTCCGATGTGACCCTTACTAGGTTACGCCACTATGGGAATTTTGCCAATGAACCCCGTTACTGTCATTTATTCACACATGTATTCAGAAAACCCTAGTTAGTGCTTCCCGGTTATCCTAACCTGCACCTAACTTTCCTCGAACCTGTGACCTCAGGACAATGGATTCTATTCACCACTTGCCCTTTCAATTCCCCGGGGAGTTCGGACAACATACAACTAAACGATTGACAATTGCATGGATTAGTACATATAACAATATAAGAACAAGAATAATGGCAATACAGTAATTCATGAATTTCAGCAGCGTATTCACAAGAGAGTGATCAGTTCCCTCAGAACAGCCGCTCTTATAGCAGCATTAATATAATAGCAGCTTCCGACTTAACTAGTCCAACTAATCCCTGCCTTACTCTCAACTAGTCCCTAACCATCCTCTAGCTACCAGAAAAACTGATAGAGCGCGCGAGGCCACCCGACCAATAGTTTTCGCCGTTTCCGGCTTCAGGGCCCATATACTTTTCAAATCACCATATACATCGATCAGGTGACTTCACGAGCTCTACCAAGTTGGTGTGTGTGTGTTCCCTGCTACCAATTTTCGGTGCACCCGACTTACCATCCACCGATGCGGGTGCCTAATGACCACAATGAATCAGGGAGCTAGCTGTAAGGAAAGGCAGCAAAATACAAACCCAACCAATAACATTCAAGTACTGTTTAAATGACCACGGACAACTGGAAGTTTTAAAATGTTTATCTAAAGTTCATTATTTTCTTGCATGAGGTACAATAAAACAAGGCAATCAATAACCAAGATAACGTAAATCACATAGGCATAAAGAAATAATGACAGAGTAATCATCAAAGTACTAATAAAATGTAACGAGAAAAGATACTATGCAAGTCAGTATTATCTAAACAGGGATAGCCTAAGTGTGAGTGACTATAGGAGAGTTTATAATGAATAACACGCTTCACTTAAGGTGAAGGGGCCTTTGAACAATCTAGGCAACGAAGTTCTAGACCATATCAGGAAATGACACACTGCTATGCAAAATATAATTTCTAACAAATGAGAAGACATAGGAATAAACTTATGGAAAATATAAATGACTTTCAATAGTTGCAGAAAGGCATGGAAAATATCACATATGCAATGTTGAACTTTATTAAAGCAAAAGTTAGAAATTCAGAAGGTGCAAGAATTTCAAGAGGTTCAGAGCAATATTTACCTAGAAAGGTGTGGAAACCAAACCCTGGCCACGGGTCGGTTAAGGACAGGAAACCCTCAAGGAAGGATACCCCTCAAGGACGGCAGGTGCAGAATGGACACCCAGGACAGGACAGGATACCCTCGGAATAGGAATCAGGACAGGACCCTCAGGACAGGACAGCAAACCCTCAGGACAGGACCCTCTTCAGGACAGGACCGGAACCCACAGTTCGGAAGCAACGCCTGCGCTCCACCCGCTCTGCAGCTATCGATCAAGACCCCGATTGGGTCAGCGAACTCCCAGCTAAGTGCTTTGCCAGCACTTTAAGGTTCAGTAGAACCTCAGTCTATGGTCAAATTCGGACAGAGTGCTTGCAGCGCTCTGTATCTTCAGTCACCTATTGAGTGCGTTGGGTCAGTGACAGGTCAGCTAAACCAGACAAGTCGGACGGTTCACTAGGTGAACCCAGGGTAGATATACAGTTTGGGGACAGTGTACCACCCCCCAATGTTGCAAAGTGTCAAAATCCCTCAATTTGGATTGGTCCTAAGGTAGGATTTGGGTAACACACCAATCAGAACAGTCTATTTGTATGCCACATTAACATTTTCTGGTACCGCCTATTGAGATAGGGGTTCCCATGAGAGACTACACGGCAAGCAGCAATACATTTACATTGTAACATATAATAAGCCACATTCGCTGTTCTCGCAGGGCAGAGGTGACTTTCTCAGGAGCATCTTGCCCATCACTGCCAACTGGCGGTGTTCCATCTGTCAAGGTCCCTCGTGCTGCCGAATGTCGCACAGGCGCAGAAGGGACCTCCAATATGGCTCTCCTCTCACTCAGACCCCCATTTCCCGCGGTACATGAAAAGTAAGCGAAAACAAATTAATACATAATAATGTCATTATGAAAACACATCATAGGGTTTGTACCTTTAACTCATCATCAAGAAATAAACTTATTGCATCTAAATGTTAGCTACATTGATACGGGCACAAGAGCAGTGGCACGAGCAGTACCACATGATAAGCACAGCTATGAATTACGCATGCGCATAACTTTCCCTCCACTTCTGCAGACGCGTCAGGACACGTGAGTGTGGCTGACGCATGCGCAGTAACTAAAATACAAGCGGCGGCCATATTAGAGGACACGGATTAAATTCATTAGAAATACACATAGGCAAGCTTCGGGAACTTTGCCTAAACAGAATAAATGTTAGTAAAACATACATTTTGTTACCTTATTACACATAAACGAGGTTCTTGACTTCGGCAAGCCGCAAAATATGCAAAGCTTTGCTTCATCACAGTCTCCCAAGATGGCCACCAGAGACAAAAGAGCCCAAATGTAGCCCAAATAGCACCCAGATGTAGCCCAAGTATAGCCCAATGACAGAATGTCCCAGAGTGTTCTAAAGAACAACTAGAGCGCTAACAGTCTTACTTATGACAAAAGTATGGCACACCAGAAGCCATCTTGCTTGGAATGAAGTGGTAAGTCTGAAAACATTTAATTTAAAAAGGAACAAAATGTGTGGGTTCATTTTGCCATAGAAATTATGATCAGTGCTTCAGAAAGAAAAATTAGGGCACATTTTGAGTGATTTCGCAAATCCTGATCTATTTCATTAAAAATATTCTGACATGCAGACTGAAACATTCACTTTGAATACCAGCAGCAGACTTCCCTGGTAAGCAGTAGCTTTACTACAGTGATATAATGAGCAACTAGAGTGCTAACATTCAGAATTTATGGCAAATGTGTGACACATCTGAATGCCTTCTTGATGGAACCAAAGTAAACAAGCATTGAAAATGCAATAGATCTCGCCCTCGTTTAAGTTAAAGCCATTCTGTTTGTAATGCGGTGGCTTTTTAGCTTTGCTTTTAATAGTGTTTTTCAAACTTTCATGTAAATAACATGCATATGTATGCATATATGTATATGTATGCATGCATTTATATTTGTATTTATATAGATATGCAGATTATATATGTTTATATATGTATGTGTATATTTATATATACACATACATATATATAAATGCATATATATGCATATATATGTGTATATGTGTCTGCGTGTAGATAGACCGAGGCACAAGAAAGCAGAAAAACAAACGTGAAGAACACAAAAAGTGGGCAGGGTAGATACACCCTGACCCCCTAGGCCTGCCCAGGTGGTCCCACAAGGACAAAAAAGGCCCACATTTTTTTTTTTTAAAACCTGGTCTGTTTTTTTTTAAATTACCCCCGGGGGGACCAAATCGCGGGGGCATAGTGATAAAGAAGTGTGGGGGGTCCACAATCCCCCCCACACTGCCCCTGGGACCGCCGCCCCCGGGGCAAAGCAATGCAGCCCCTTGGCGCATACTGGAGGCTCCTGGTGGGCTACTTGGCCCCCAGGGACCCCCAGTATGCAAGGGGAATTAGTTCCTATTCTGCAAACACGCCAGGGGTTGCGCTGCAGAGAGGTGTAAAAAAGGGTGTGGCCTCATTACACCTCTCTGCAATGCAGCCCCCTGGCGCATACTGCAGGTTCCAGGTGGGCTAGTTGACCCCCAGGGACACTCAGTATGCAAGGGGAATTAGTTCCCCCTCTGCAAACACGCCCGGGGGCTGCATTGCAGAGAGGCATAAAAAAGGTGTGGCCTCATTACACCTCTCTCTAATGCAGCTCCTTGGCTTATACTGGAGGCTCCTGGTGGGCTAGTTGTCCCCCAGGGACCCCCAGTATGCAAGGGGAATTAGTTCCTCCTATGCAAACGTGCCAGGGGTTGCGCTGCAGAACGTTGTAAAAAGGGGGCTTGCCCTCTGAACACCTGCCTGCAAAAATGTAGTAAATCAGTATAAAAAAAATAACAATTAATACATTTAAAAAATGTCATTTAAAAAACCTTCGAAATTCAATGAAGAAAACATAGGTTTCAGGCCTTATATAGTTAGGAATTAGCATTTAAAAACCTTGCAAATTCACTTAAAAAATCATAGGTTTCAGGCCTTATTTTGGGGCCGATTAGGATGGCGGTTAATCCGCATCCCCCTGGCCGGCGAAAGCCACCGCCGGCCTGAAGGATGCGGATTAACCGCCGCGGCCACAGACAACACCCACCGTCAGATTAGGATGGCGGTGGGATTGCGGTGGGATTGCGGTGAGACCAGCGGCGGACGGCTGGTCCGTCCGCCACTGATCCGCGGGGTGTGTAGGGCTATTTGGTGACGGTGTCTGCAAGACACCGTCAGCCAAATTAGGATGTGCACGGACACATGCTTTTCCACGGCGGCTTTTCCGCCGTGGAAAAGCATGTGGGCCGTTGGTGTTTTGGAGCCCGTTGCGGGCCCCCAGGGTGTCGGGGGTGGGGGTGCACATGGAGGGTACCTATGGTACCCCCCAACATTTACATGCACAAAGCGGCAGGCACCGCACGGTGCCTGCCGCTTTGTGTATGTAAATGTTAAACATACAGGATGTGACCGCCAGGGTGCGGTCACATCCTAATTTGCACGGAGGGACCGCCACTGCTCCTGCGGACCGTCCCTCCACCTCTGGGGTGGCGGACGGATGCAGGTCCGTCCGCCATCCTAATCGGCCCCATAGTTAGAAATTAGCATTTAAAAAACCTTGCAAATTCACTGAGAAAACCATAGGTTTCAGGCCTCATATAGTTAGGAATTAGCATTTAAAAAACCTTGCAAATTCACTGAAAAAAACATAGGTTTCAGTCCTTATATAGTTTGGAATTAGCATTTAAAAAAACTTGCAAATTCACTGAAAAAACCATAGGTTTCAGGCCTTATATAGTTAGGAATTTGCATTTAAAAAACCTTTGAAATTCACTGAAAAAACCATGGGTTTCAGGCCTTATATAGTTAGGAATTAGCTTTTAAAAAACCTTTGAAATTCACTCAAAAAACTATACATTTTAGGGGTGTTATAGTTAGCTGGACATTTCACTCATACAAAACCATTGAAATTGCTCCTATATAGTTAGTTGTACTAACTATATTTCGCGCACCCGCAATCCACTGCTGATGATGTCACATATTAGATCATTTATGACATGGTCAGTGACATCACTGATGACATCTCAAATGACATCACTGATGACTCAAGCGCCAGCACCGGGCTCCAAGCACTGCCCGATCATTTGTGCAGGAAGTTGGGTCAGTCAATCCCTTTCACAGTTCTGGCATCATGACACTGCCAACGCGTTTCGAATAAACATTCTTCTTCATGGGCTGATGATGGCAGAAAAAAAAGAATGTTTATTCGAAACGCGTCGGCAGTGTCATGATGCCAGAACTGTGAAAGGGATTGACTGACCCACCTTCCTGCACAAATGATCGGGCAGTGCTTGGAGCCCGGTGCTGGCGCTTGAGTGCTTCTCACGTACATGAAATCAAGCAGGAGCCTCAGATATCGGCGGTGTTCGTACCGCCGAGGAGCACCACCCCGGGAACCTGGGGGCCACAGGAGTCTGTATCCAACATGCTCCTTCAAGTGGAAAATCGGCACTGATAGAGGATCGTGTGTTCGTCAGGGCTCATCTGTGAGCCTTAGAAACCAGCAGTGTTTTAATAATAATTCCAGGACTATAACTACCATAATGCTAAGCGTAGTATCATAGAGATCAGCCAGAAAGTAGGCGCTCTATTTTGCATAAATGGGAATACCACCTGGTTCGTGTTTTTCTGCCATCATCAGCCCATGAAGAAGAATGTTTATTCGAAACGCGTCGGCAGTGTCATGATGCCAGAACTGTGAAAGGGATTGACTGATCCACCTTCCTGCACAAATGATCGGGCAGTGCTTGGAGCCCGGTGCTGGCGCTTGAGTGCTTCTCACGTACACGAAATCAAGCAGGAGCCTCAGATATTGGCGGTGTTCGTACCGCCGAGGAGCACCACCCCGGGAACCTGGGGGCCACAGGAGTCTGTATCCAACATGCTCCTTCAAGTGGAACATCGGCACTGATAGAGGATCGTGTGTTCATCAGGGCTCATCTGTGAGCCTTAGAAACCAGCAGTGTTTTAATAATACTTCCAGGACTATAACTACCATAATGCTAAGCGTAGTATCATAGAGATCAGCCAGAAAGTAGGCGCGCTATTTTGCATAAATGGGAATACCACCTGGTTCATGTTTTTCTGTCATCATCAGCCCATGAAGAAGAATGTTTATTCGAAATGCGTCGGCAGTGTCATGATGCCAGAGCTGTAAAAGGGATTGACTGACCCACCTTCCTGCACAAATGATCGGGCAGTGCTTGGAGCCCGGTGCTGACGCTTGAGTGCTTCTCACGTACACGAAATCAAGCAGGAGCCGCAGATATCGGCGGTGTTCGTACCGCCGAGGAGCACACCCCGGGAACCTGGGGGCCACAGGAGTCTGTATCCAACATGCTCCTTCAAGTGGAACATCGGCACTTATAGAGGATCGTGTGTTCGTCAGGGCTCATCTGTGAGCCTTAGAAACCAGCAGTGTTTTAATAATACTTCCAGGACTATAACTACCATAATGCTAAGCGTAGTATCATAGAGATCAGCCAGAAAGTAGGCGCGCTATTTTGCATAAATGGGAATACCACCTGGTTCGTGTTTTTCTGCCATCATGAGCCCATGAAGAAGAATGTTTATTCGAAACGCGTCGGCAGTGTTATGATGCCAGAACTGTGAAGGGGATTGACTGACCCACCTTCCTGCACAAATGATCGGGCAGTGCTTGGAGCCCGGTGCTGGCACTTGAGTGCTTCTCACTTACATGAAATCAAGCAGGAGCCTCATATATGTATATATATATATGTATATATATATATATATATATATATATATATATATATATATATATATATATATATATATATATATATATATATATAAATAGATATATATATATCCATCACAGTCCAGGACCCCAAAGTTGGACAGGCCACTCAGAAGCTGATTAACAAACACTTCTTTATTGCAGCATGCTCGTGGATTTCAAACAGGGAAACACTTTCCATCTGCATAGAATGCCAAACGCGTTTCGAGAGTCAGCAGGCTCTCTTCGTCAGTGGCTATGAATGTTAAAAATGAAGTAGCAGCATATGTCCGTTATTTATTGTCAAGCACCTGCCCTCCTTTGGGCGTGGCGGCACTTGGCCTTCTAGGCGCTGTAGTTCCAAAGCTGTATAATCCAAGTGGATGCGCACTTCATCATAAATGTACATATTTACATCCCAAGTGGGTGAAAGTGGAATATCCTGCCTTCATTCCACACTGCGTTGTTGCTGCAATATGGTGCGGGCTCGCACGCATACCTGGATAGCGTCCGCTCCCCTTCCGCCTTACAATGCTGTAACCATGGTGTCAGCAAAGGTCGAAGTAATTTCTCAAAGGGCCGAATCCGCGACCTGGGAGGCCGCTACACATCCATCACAGTCCAGGACCCCAAAGTTGGACAGGCCACTCGGAAGCTGATTAACAAACACCTCTTTATTGCAGCATGCTCGTGGATTTCAAACAGGGAAACACTTTCCATCTGCATAGATTGCCAAACGCGTTTCGAGAGTCAGCAGGCTCTCTTCGTCAGTGGCTATGAATGTAGGTCGCGGATTCGGCCCTTTGAGAAATTACTTCAATCTTTGCTGACACCATGGTTACAGCATTGTAAGGCGGAAGGGGAGCGGACGCTATCCAGGTATGCGTGCGAGCCCGCACCATATTGCAGCAACAATGCAGTGTGGAATAAAGGCAGGATATTCCACTTTCACCCACTTGGGATGTAAATATGTACATTTATGATGAAGTGCGCATCCACTTGGATTATACAGCTTTGGAACTACAGCGCCCAGGAGGCCAAGTGCGGCCACGCCCAAAGGAGGGCAGGTGCTTGACATTAAATAACGGACATATGCTGCTACTTCATTTTTAACATTCATAGCCACTGACGAAGAAAGCCTGCTGACTCTCGAAACGCTTTGGCATTCTATGCAGATGGAAAGTGTTTCCCTGTTTGAAATCCACGAGCAAGCTGCAATAAAGAGGTGTTTGTTAATCAGCTTCCGAGTGGCCTGTCCAACTTTGGGGTCCTGGACTGTGATGGATATATATATATATATAGATATATTTAAATAAATAAAATTACCGGTTCAACAAGGTACCAGGGGTGGTGGGCATGCCATCACACACCCTCTTGCCGCTGATGTCATGACCGGGTGGACCCCTGTTTGATCCTAACTCGGGGTCCCAATCTTTTCTGTGCCTCGCACCCCTAGGAAATGTTTGATTAATGTTAGCACACCCTACAAAAGTCTCTCCTGATTCCTAATATGTATACAGGACATACTTTCCCTCTTTGTCGCACCCCCTAAAAGGCTATCTTGCACCCCTGGGGGTGGGTGCACCCCAGTTTGATTTGGTGATGGGGGACTGGAGCAAGAGCAAAGCCTGGAACCTACAGAAAGTAAGCGGGGCTCCTAGACTCTGGCTTGGGTAACAAAGGTACCCGGTGTGCCCTGGCACACCTGCACATGGGCTCGGTGCCATGCCCAGGGCAAGGGGAGGCCTCTGCTGGGATGGAGGGCCCAGTTGGCGCCTTCCCCAGGTCTCGGGCCTGAGTCACATCCTGGAATGCGCTGATGCTGAGTTACTACATGCCGTCAGGAGTCGTTGTTACTCGCTGGCAGAGGGGGCTGAGGCAACGTGAGCCTTCCCCAAAAATGTGGCCGGGCCGGTCACCGGGGCCTTTGGCAGAAGCAGGTGAACCGGAAGGGGGAGGGAGGGCTGAGTCAGCAGGAAGCCTGTGCCTCTGCTAGGCCACGCCTCCTGCACACACACACACACACACTGGGGACCCATGCTCACACGTGGAGTTTAGAAGTACAGCTTCTGTGATCAGGTGCAGTCTGCTGGCCCAGCCTTAGACAGCGCAACAAGGACCCCCCCGGTCTAACTGGCTCACATGGGACCAAGCTGTGTGATCCTGGACAAGTACCTTCAGCTACCTGCACCGCTTTGCTGTAGCTTTCCACCTTGGGAGTGCTTAGAAGCTGGCGAGGGGTCGCTTTGTTTATTTTTAAGATGGATCGGGAGCAGACACTCGATTAAACCTGGTAGTGGAGGGGTCAGGGAGTTGTGATGGAACCTTGTATTATATGGAATAAAATACCCCCTTTCATGCATTATAAGGATTGCACTTGCATCTTCCCCCACTTCTCATTTCAACCTTCTTTCTTCCTGTCTGAAACAATCCCCAGCCTTCACCTGGCGTGTCTCCAGTGAGACCTCGGTGTCCCCAGGGCCCCACCTTTGACACCCGGTCGCTGTGCACCATGACTCACCAGCGCTCCGTCGTGCACTAGTGTGAGTCACCACGGACCTGCACCTTCACGCCTACCCCCACTTCTCATTTTGACCTTCTTTCTTCCTGTCTGAAACAATCCCCAGCCTTCACCTGGCGTGTCTCCAGTGAGCCCTCGGTGTCCCCAGAGCCCCACCTTTGACACCCGGTCGCCGTGCACCATGACTCACCAGCGCTCCCTCGTGCACTAGTGTGAGTCACCACGGACCTGCACCTTCACGCCTACGCACCGACACGTTCACCTTTGGGCGCTAGACGTCCCTAAAGCAGGCTGTAAACGGACGGAGGCGCCTGAGAGAGAAGAGCTGGAGCCGCCTGCAGCAGGTAAGCGCTATATTCACTATCGTCGTACCCAGATAGCGCCAAGAGTGAGGGATGGGATCGATAAGGCGCATCAGTGCTTACAGTCAAGGATACTGTGATGTCCTGTCCCAAGCTGGCCATCCGGGCCTCTTCAGGGAGAGGGGACCGATGGTTGGTGAGTTGGGCCCAGACTTGTGAAAGCTGAAGGGCGGCATTCCTGTCCTGTGTAAGGCCTCTGCCTTGCGGCGTCTGAATCACCATGGAAACCAGAACAACTTGGGGCCATGGACTCAGAAAAACCTGTGATGGGGGGACAATGCTTCTGGGGTGCAGACTTCACCCGATAGCGCATTATGAACACCACATTCATGTTAAGTGTGGAAACTAACCTTGCAAAAGTTCATTCATGCGAGTTGGAGTGTGCAAAAGGTTGGGCAGAACCATCCGTGGGGGCAAAACACCCCCAGGGGGTTCACTTCACAAGTTGGGGTATTGTGGTGGTTACCTAATTTGACAGATTCTTCATAACAAGGATTTGTGATTTGAAATCTTTAGACTGGTTCATGTTTATTTTCGATCTGCCCCCCTGCATTGACATGGATTTGTCCTTCAGAGATGCAGGCTACACCAAACAATGCCAGCGTGGCCCCACGATGACGTGGTGGGAGTCCCTGCAGGCGGGTGCCAATCCCAGCGCGGCAGGCCGATGACACTGCCGCAATCCCTAGGGGCAGGAACAAACCACAGCGCTGCAAACCGATGATGTAAGCCCCGTCTTTTTCAGACTGGGGGGCATGTTTTTTTAGGTTTGAGTGACTGAAGACGTCACAGAGAGAAAAAACCTAAAAAACACACCCCTGAGTCCCAAAAAGACGGGGCCTAAATGGAGTGACGCCCCTCTCCTCCAATGGCTGGCCAGCATTTGCGAGGCCAGCCAATGGAGAAGAGCGGCGGGTTTAGGCCCCCATACTGTAAAACATAAAATCTCTGCTGTGCGACACTGCTGCGCAGTGTACGCTAGGCGGAGACCTAAAAAGGGTTAAAAGCAATGCTGCTACACGTTGCCAGAAAACAGTATAGCAATACACAGTAAAATCTAAAAATATAAAACATCTCCTCCTGTGGCAGCTAGCATTAAAAATTATGGTATGGCACGATGGCGCACAACTCACCAAAAAGGAGTGGGAGCACGACCAATTCGGCACTTCTCTGCCGGGAATCAGATCCTGGCTGTCACTCCTTTTTTGGTGAGTTGTGCGCCATCGTGCCATACCATCATTTTTAATGCTAGCTGCCACTGGAGGAGATGTTTTATATTTTTTGATTTTCCTGTGTATTGCTATACTGTTTTCTGGCGACGTATAGCAGCATTGCTTTTAACCATTTTTTCCTTTCCTTTTTTCTTTTATGCCTCGTGTCCCATCCATGAGGCCCTGTTCTAGAATCTTGTAAACGAGGGGAGAGAACAAAATAGCAAAAGTAGGGCATTCAAAGTTAGTTTATCATGAAGCGTCCTATGAAGATCAGGCTCTTGTGAAAGCTGTTGAATAAATGGCCGTTAAAGGCTGAATGTGTGGGTCTGTCCTTCACCTTCCTGAAGTGAGTATGAACTCTTCCAGAAGTCACAGAGGAGTCAGAAAGATTCGCTCTTTAAGTCACAAAAAAGAGCTAGAATGAAAAAGTCATTTAGGGGAAAAAAATCGTGCACTCAGTTTTCATATTATTGGTATTATCTATTTTAATATTCATATGAAAGGCACAATAGAAACCTGTTCACCAGGCTTTTAATTATCTGGCTGGAAGGACAGAACACAAGCTATACTGGAGCAGTGGAAAAGAAGCCAGATGAAAACATAGGATAATGCTGGCCTCAAGCAGCTGGACTGGAGCCTGATTTTTCAGACAGTCATTGCTAGACTGGTTTAACTGGTTCGGAGCTTGAGCTTCTGCCAGTAGAAACAGGACAGAGGTAGGAGATCATTGAGCATGAAGCAGACACAAAAATGATCAGCGCGTAGCCCAAAAACTAGCAGTATTTTTTCATCACATCTCTGCAGATGGATATTTGGGTCATGATGAGAATTGTGGCTAGTGGATGGTGTTCGATACGTATAACATGACGAATGCATGTATGTAGAATTACCTCTGATAGCCCTGGTCAAAGAAGCGGTGCATTTTCAGGGTGACTGTAAGCCAATAGAGGACTTTTAGCAATGTTTGCAGTGGGTGTTTCCATAACATCCACATAAAACCTCCCCTTACACCTTTCACTTTTCATAAAAAACATGCTCGTCTACACTTTTAGAATTGATTGTCTTTTATACTCCAACTGGATCATGCCTCTCCGTCTCAAAAATGAATAAATGCACTCCTGTCACCCCTTTCCTCCTCCCAACGCATCCTTTTACCCAGGCCTACCCTAGTCAGAACACCATGGGCCAAATACACAAAATAATCTCAGACACTTTTGCACAAAGGTTATTTACTGCGCACTGGTGAAAATGATTGAATATTGGGAACGTTTGTGAATGTCCATCACTTCATAGAGACGCATGCTTTGCGCATGGACAACTGTGCAGAGTGTGTAGTTGTGCAGACACAAAACTCGCCAGAATTGTGCAGTATCTTTTTTTTTCCCAATTTTTCCAACTGTAAAAATTGTTTCCCTGAAGAAACCCATTGAACCGCAGAGGGTTCTACTTTCAAGGAATACTACTGGAACATTGCCGAATTCAAAAAAAGTAAAAGTACATCCAGGCGGCGATGGAAGGAAATCGGCACATACTTTTCCATTTTTTGTGTGTGAGTAGTGCTCAATACGTTCACCGTGAATGGGACACATACCACACTTGTCAAAAATGAACATTGCACCCTTCTATTGCGTTCTTGGCTGGGGCATACTTGGTTTTCACTTGCACCACAAGTACCTGTGCAAACTATATCGCAAATATCCCGCACCAACACCCTTTGATCTTACTGTGTGCTTACTAAAGAAAACAATTGTCAGCGTTTCTAGGTTAATTTAATTGAAATACTTTTTATTTTTCTCATGCACTACAGGACTGGATGTATCTTGCTGGAAAGTTCATGTATTTCTTCCTGTTATGATCCGTGGAACATCTATTTAATTTTGAAGAAACAGGGACAGTTGTCAGGTTCTTCAGCATTGAAATAAAGATGTGCATGTTACTGAAGGTGTGTACAACAAGGGATAGGAGATTACAGTGTTTATACGGACTCAAGCGGGCAAAGGGATAAATAGCGCTTTAGGTAGTCGTGGACTATACATCGAAGTGATAGCATAAAAATAATAATAACAACAATAATATAAATAATAATAATAATCGGGACTACTCGAAAAAAGGATGTCATGAATTCATAAAAAAATAATTGTAATGGCCACCAGAAATGAAGCTAATGTGGAGACTCTTGTTGGTCGACTGCCTTAGATCGGACTGTAAGGAAAACCTACTACATGGGAGGAGAAACTACATGTTATAGAAACCTGTATTCATAATAGGAAAGGTTTCATGATTTTTCATAATTAGAGAAGGTAGCTCCTCCCTGCTGCCCCATCCACCACTCTCCCACCTCGCTATGGAGCCCTCATTGTAGGAGTTTCCAACCTTTTCTGTAGTGAGAGCTATATCTGTTTAAGGAAATCCCTGCTGAGCTATTTGCATATTTTATCACTGTAAAATAGTGATGACGTTTTAACACTACAAATCTCTGGTGACTATGAAAGCATTCTAGGCAAGGTTACCAGCAGAAAAGCCAGGACAACGGTTATCATTATTAAATGCATCAATCTGAGTAATGAAATAGCATTCAAATCATCACGTGGTGTATCAGCAACGGCTGTCGAAAATTATCGCTAAACGCTCAGCGCAAGGATAATTATCGCCGGCTATCGCTGGATCATATCACAAAGAGAACGTGCTATCAGCAACGCTTATCTCCAATGTGAAAAATAATCCAGCGATATTTTCAAAAAGTGCGATTATCGCTGGAAATCCAGCGTTAATCGCACATCAACAGGTGATATGTTGATGATAGGGCAGGGTGGGTTCATCCACACAATCCACCTCACATAGGCTATCATGGCAAAAAGTCAGAAGGAAAGCAGGCGTAAGGAAAGCGCGGTTAGCGCTACTTTTCTTACCGCTCTGCATGTTAGCGTGCAGATTAATAATAGGAGAAATGTCGGTTAGCGACATTTCCCACGTTATTTTGGTGAAGAATGCCCATTTTGCATATCATTAGAGATGCCAAGCTGGACGTTAAGGGAAAGGGCGTTGAGGCATGGGAACACACGCTAGTATGTCCTTGCTGATTGTGCGATAAAATTATCACCACTTTTTGCCCGAAAACAGACGCTAAAGCGGTGATAATTTTATTGCGGGCCTTGTTGATATGTCCCCTGATGCCCAGTCACACATAGGCCATAAACACAACAGGAATTTGACCCAACTCAAATTGAAATATCATTCAGCTATAAACTTTGAATGTGTTTTAGAATTGCAATGTATTGACTTTGTCAGCAAAATTGTTTTTGAAGACACATATTTTTTTTATCAAATACCACTTTTCACTATGAGCAATCAAACTCTACTTTCGAGAAGAAAAAACCTCTTCTGAAAAAACATGTTTGCGTTTAATAATAATTTTTTATAAAATAGACAGTCCCCAAATATCAGCTTGACATTTTAATCAGGTATATATATATAGTAGGAGTCATGCCCAAATTACCCTCATCTACCTGAGCAGTAAACATCAACGATGTAGAATCAAAAAAATGAATGGTATAGAGGGATCAATCAAAAACATTTATTTTCAGCCAGAGTACAATTAGTTACCCTGATCGTCTCTATTCTTATTAAGGATACATTAATTTCTACTATTACAGCTTGTGTACGTTTCAAGTGACGGGAAGGGAAACACAGTATAGTCACAACAAATTAATACATTTAACGTTTTCATATATACACAATGTACACTTCATTACACAAACATTTATATCACACTCATATATATGATACACTACATACATACAATATATACAACATGTACAACATATATCAAACACAAACAAATATAAAAAAAAAGTAGATCAATAATTGGTTCCACTACTGAGAACAAAACAAACAGCGTGTACCCTCTTAAATCAGAGCAATACACTATAAGGTGTGATTTTAATCAAGCACTACTGTGTAAAAATGCCTCATATGGACAGATTCTACTTTGAATGCCCAGTTTTCATAGGCTCAGGAAGCTCTCTATAACACAATGCATGCCTGTGTTATGCCAATATGCCCACTAATGTTACCAGGCCCACCACTATTTGAAGGCTAGATGCCTTAATATCCACGATACCTAGTGTAAATCAGTCATGGACATTTTTATGTGAGAAGGGGTCACCATTTTGTCCAGGATGGCTAAAAGTAGACCAGTCATACTCTTAATATGTCAATACTGGCAGCCAGTATCACACAACTAGACCACAAATTCGCAATATGATCAAGGTTGACCATCATTATGCCACAGACACTTTTGTACAATGTCTTGACATGATTGCACTAGAGATAACACCCTTATGATTGGGGCAAGCATACACATTTGGCAGTCCTTGACTCTAGGCATAGCTTTCAGAAAACAACACTGTTTATTGAGGAGGGATATAATGTAAGACAGACATACACATAAATGAATGCAGATGAGGCTCTTAATTTTCTCTACCTTGGATCCATACCCTGCGCTCCTCAGCTCCTGGGCGGATCATGCTGCCAACTAACATTTTCACTTTGGCTTCTGCAGTCATCCACTTTGATGAGTCAGCACTGGTTACTGCAGCCACATTTCTTTGATGGTGCATTGGTCATACGCGTTTGATAGATGATAGAGCAGATCATATAATGTGGCCAATTTCATTATGACTTAGATATAGAGTGAATACAGACAGTCATGTGACAGTCCTATAAGCCAACACAGTGTGTGTGTTTCATTGTTATCTTGAGGCCCTGCTATTGGATTGGCTGGCTGTCACTATAATAGTCTTTAAACAAGCAGTTAATATGCACACACGCTCTGTGATTGGCTTTACCTTTGAGAGCTACTTTAAAGGTTCTGGCGAGCTACCAGTAGCTCCTGAGCTACTTGTTGGAGACCCCCTGATATAGATTTACAACATTTCTGCCCTTTCTCTTGAGCAGTCCTGTACTGTCTCATCCCTCCCCAGCCTTTCCACCTCATTCCTGTGATACACGTACACAAACACATGGACAGTGGATTAGGACAGTGCAGCACCTGAGGCAGAGAGGCACTGGCAAAGCCACAATGAGGCAGGAACATGGACACCGGTCCAGGATGCATGAACAGACAGAAAGACACGGACACTAACACATGGACAATAAGTCATGAACGAGGACACGGAGGTGAAGAGACACATACACTGACACATGTTTTTTGTAAATGTTTTTGTACTTGTATAGCACACAGCTACCCGCAGTGGGTTTCCCGGCGCTTGTACGAATACCGCAAGGGAACCCTTCCTGGCTTTCCCTGTGAAGTGTCCACTCCTGGGCACCCCCATGGTGCAGACCAGGCATCCCTCGCGTTGTGGGGGGCGTTGTGGAGACTAAGCAAGCTATTGCCCAGAGTTGCAGCGCGGGACCCATGATCAGAATAGGCGCTGAGGCGAGAATATCCGGTCAGAGGAATTAATGAGCCCGAGACCCTCCGAGGCGGGAATCGAACCCTGGTCCCTGGCCAGAGCTCTGCATCGAGGTCTGCCTGCTCTAACCATTGAGCCACACTTCTCCACACACATGGAAAATGTAAAAGAACAATACAGCACTGAGGCACTGACAATGAGAGGTGAACATGGACATAGGTCCAGGGTGCACGGACACACAGACAGATACACATGGACACTGACACATGCATAATTAAAAGACCAATACTGCACATGGGGCAGAGAGGCACTGGCAATGAGACATGAGACATGATCATGGACAGTGGCCTGGGTGCATGCACACTGAGACATGAACATGGACCCGGACCAGAAAGCATGGACACAGAGACACAGACACAGACACATGGAGGATGAGGTGTAAACATGGATGTTGAAAAACGAGGCAGTATCTGTGAGGCCTGCATAAATAACATGACTACATTTGTCCTTCACTGGGACCCAAACACCCCATTGGAGTGCTTGACTTTCAGAGGGTAGCGTTGCAGAGCTGTCTAAGGCTTACTCAAAAGAGGTGGTGTGGGCTAGTAATCACCATTTACCAGTATGCAGAAATAACACACAATAATTGATTGTTCAGTCTGTAGTGGAGAGGTGTGGTGCAGCGGCCAGGGCAGCTGACTTCAGAGTGCAGGGCTCACGGTTTGATCCCCGGCTCCAGCGGCAGGTCAGCTCAGCACCATGTGACTCTGGGCAATAGCTCCCTTATTTTCCACAAGGGTCCCCAGCGCCTTGAGACCCATAAGGGTGAGTAGTTTGTGCTTTACAAATATGGATTTACACGATCTAACTGTAAGGCTCTTGACCCCATTTTTTTTTTTTACTTTGCTTTATAAAAGGAAGAGTATATTTATACAACACACACACAATACACAATACTATGCAACAGTTTACAAATATACATTAGCTGTTGGAATTACTTTGGGACTTGCATAACATTGCCGCCCCTCCCGCAGAGGGATGGGGGGGTCTAGTACCACCACTACCATGTATGCACATCATCTTGCCTCCCAATGCAGTAGGTTGACCATAACCTGGAGTGAGGGCCTTGCCCACTGGCATCATCCCAGTGGTGACCCACCCCAGAATCTCAACAAGCATTTAAAATGGACACACCTGCCATGGTGACACATAACCCTGACTGAGCATCTCATACTGACCATACAGTATACACCTCTACATCTTAGTGGCTAACAGTCTGGGTTGTTCTTCACCTAGCGCAGCAGCAAGAATACATGTTTAGGCATCACTTAAAACAACAGTACTTATCATAGCTGATAACAGTTATAAGGCATTGCAATTGAAGCCCCTAAAAGGCATTCCCATTATAATCACAGGATTAAGCATGTACAGCCAGACACCCTAGCAGGAATGTCCAGCAACTTAACCCAACTTTGCTTATGACTTCACATTGCACATGTAACATTCAGTCCCTCAAAAGAAATACCATCAGGTAAATGCACTTCTCATGCAATTGCATCTCTTCATCTTCAGGGGATGCCCTTCCTCAGACGTCCCAAGTTCATCCCTTTACACTTTAGTGCAATCCCAAACGCAACCCCAGCTGAACAACAAAAGTTCCAGCAACAGGTTGCTATTGTAGAATGGCTGAGCCCTTGAGGGGTTGTTTTTTTCAAGTCCCCAAGAGACTTAGGGAAGGACTGCACATCTTCGTACTGGGGCAGACTACTTTGCTCCTGCAGCTCCCCCTGCACCTTTGCACCCCCCTGGTGGTGACCCCATCCTCCTGGGGCCACCACAAGAGGAAAACTGGCATGTTTTCCTGCAGGCCTGTCCAGGCTCTGCAAAGCATTATAGGGCGCTCTTCCCCCATCTCGTGCATTTTAGATGAGCGGCTCTCCCGCTCCTCCAGGTAGGGAGAGCAGCGCTGTCCGTGATGGTGGCCCTGCACCGCATTAGCCCCTCCTTGAGGGCTTGGTCCCACCCGAACCCCTTCTGCTGGTAGGTGTAGCAAGGCTCGGGAGCCCACCCCCGGACACTCCTGCCGTGTTGCTCCTCGGGGGCATATTCCCACCCATGCAACCCACATGCCCGTTGTAGGGTCTCTAAGGGGGGGCCCACCTCCAGTGGCTCCCGACGGTTCCCCGAATGTGCAGCACCGACGAGTGCTGCCAGGGGAGCTGGCACCTCTGTTCTGGTCTGCCGGCTCCTGCGGGCAAACACAGAGGCAGCTGCTGGTCCGGACTGACCTCGGGGGAGTGTGACAGCACTCCCCCTGCTTTCCTCCTGCAGCGGGGGGAGTGTGGCAGCACCCTCCCTATCGGGCAAACCGGGCCCAGGGTTGGGGATCCCGGACCCCAAGGGAGGTCTTTACAGGGAGAAAGACGGCGCTCACCGGCTTCCGCTTCAGGGCTTCGCGGTCCGGAGTTGGGATCCCGGGCCACATATGCAGACTTCACGGCGAGCGCAACGGCACACCCTGACTTCTAATGGGTGACAGGGCCCAGATTTGGGGTCCTGGGCCCCAGGAGATTCTTTGCACTCCTGTTGGGGCAGTTTCATGTGGAGTGCGACGGCGCTCCCTGACTTGACTTCTTGTGGGGCAGACCCCGGGACCAGACCCACTCCGGGGGCTCATCTAAGACCGGCGGTGGAGCCCCATGTACTTTTGTCACCTACCTTCTGGGGGGTGTATCTTGGCCCCCAGATGGCTGACTTTTACCATGTCGGCCTCTTCCTGCTCCGGATGACCAGCTCTAACAATCTGTAGGACTTTTTTCGCCCTCTGGGCCTCCAAGTTTGTGAACTTAGCAGGGAGCTGTGTTCACTGGCTCCCTGCACCAGCTTTTCACCTGGGCCTCCTCCTGGGCCTCTGCTCACTGGTCCTGGACTCCCCCACAGGCACAATCCAGGGTGCTGGGACAGTCAGGGGGTCCTCCTTCCAACTGCCCATGGCTCCAGTTTCCGGGGGCAGTCTTCCCCAGCAGACCACACCCTAAAGAGAACTCCTCTTCCTGTGCAAGACCTGTTAATTGAATTTGAAAGAGGCTGGCAGAAAATCTTGCCTTCCCTATCCTGCAGTGACACTTCACCTCTCTGCGCCTGCTCCTTCCTTCCTGCACAGGCCTCTGGGATAGTTCAAAATGGGGTCCTCCTGGGGTCTCATGCCACATGGTCTCTGAAAAGCCCCTTTCCCATCCTCGCTGCTTTCATGGTCCAGAGCAGCTTGGTGCCTGGCACCAGGTGACAGCTGCTGATGGATAACCTGCAGATCCACCCACCATCTCTCCCTCTCTGAGAGGAGACCTTCGCCCTAGGAATGCTTGCAGTGAAGGGCGAGGCCTCTGATGCTACAGCTTGGGGAGGAAGGACATTAATCCAGCCTGGCAGGGTTACGTTACACCCAGCCAGGTTCTGGTTATGAGCTGAGTCAGAGGAATATGACAATTCGGGGTGACCCATAAGCAGTATAGATATAGCTTTGGATTCAGCAGAATACTTCTTTTTACACACCTTACAATGTACTATGATTCGTGTCTGGAATTTGGAGGCCCTTGGGAAGGGAAACTACCCTGTGTGGCCCCCATCTTCATAGGAGAATAATGGAGTGTTTCTCCAGTGAAAACAGTAAAGCACACTGACTTTCCCTTACATTTGTCATCCCAAGGTGTAACGCCTATTCCATGTCACCAACCAACTCTGCATAATTCCTGCCACTCCATTCTATCTGTACCTGCTCCTGGGCTGTGCATGACAGGAATCTCCCCCACGCAGCCCATACATGTGTGCACTGGCAGGTACCCACGTGTCTACATGTAACCAGTCTGGTGCCCCTTACTCTGGCTGCAGTTCAGCGGGGGATACCGATAAAATCCACATGCAGTCGGTTTCATCATGAGATCCCTGTGGGTGAGTTCCAACTTATGAGGCTCTCCCACAGTAAAGGCTAAAAAATTAGGTGTTAAAAAAGCGAAAATTACGGGCAGCTCAGATTGTCAGAACCAACTTCTAACAATGGACCAGGGAGAATGACGCAGACAGAGAAAGATGGAACCTGACACAAGGACAATGAAGCATGAAAATGGACCAGGGAGAACGACACACACATAGAGAGACACAGACACTGATGCATGGACAATGGGGCATGTATTCTGGCTTTAGGAAAGTTCCAGTTTTGAGACAGAGCTAGAGGAGCGCTGCCACAGTGAATCGTGTACATTGACACAAGCATTGAACTGGGAGAGTGGAAAAATGACAGGAACATTAAGCAGCTAATCATAGATTAGGGGAGGGAGCAAGATGGACACTGGGATACTGGAATAATGGCATAAACATTGACAATAGGAACACAGAGATACTGGGACAGAGACTCTCAGTCAATGGAGCAGTGATGGATCCTACCTCAAGGCTAGACCACCTCTAAACTAGATCTAATAGAGCCACCCTCTTCTGATAATTTCTCAATTTTATGAACTTCAAAATTTTGAATTGCAGCTAAGTCTGTGTGTGCAATTATAAATTAAAGCACCCCAAGATAAAACTGTTCTAATAATTAAGTTCACTAATGGAGGAATGCCCCAGATCAGAAATTTGGCTTTGAGCTTCTGGAGTCCACAACCTGTACAATAATCTATTCGCTCCACTCATCACTATATGCTGGAAATATAGGGTACTTAAAAACATGGTCTATCTGCCAGACTGTCATGTTCTTTTGACCAAGCACCCCCAAAAAAATCATCATTTTCTGTAAGCCAGTGGATGAGATGACAAGCAATCTGCTACTTATTGCTGACTCTGGGACCATATTATAGCTGTGGAGCACTGTCCCACTATGTTCTGTGGTGCACACTTGAGTGGTTCTGCTGAGACACAGTGAGGGACAATGAGCCATATCACAGCAAATGTTCTGTTTCGACTGCAGTCACGAACACATGCCTGCACTGAGAACAGTTGATGAATTAGACCTGGACTGGATATTAGAAGTCACTGAAACACTTTTCACTGTGCAGGTGGCAGCTCAACCTCCATTTGAAAGGGGGACAGATTCCCCCAGAAAGCAGGTGTAGAGAGTGTGTACACTTGTCCAACTAGGAGGTCCCTAGCACTCCATACATACAGATTTAGGGGCATCCTAGGGTGGATTTACAGTGCACCACCTCTATGTGGGGCACAGTAAGTATGGTGGTGCTCAATGAGTATACCTCCTGACCACTTGTGCACCAGCATCTGCCATACTGTTTTTGCGCAAAGTATTTGATCATTTCCATGGGGCCACATCCCATACAATTAATGGAATGTCCTCTTGGGACTACTGAAGCACACATTTAGCTTTGCCTCAATTTGTACTAGAAAAGGAGCTGCACAAGCATTTACAGCCCCTTTTGTAATGCCAAATTCTGACAGGGGCTGCATCTGCCTGTTACACACACTGGGCACTTTCTATGATACCACCCTTGTCAGTGGACAGTGACAAAGTTCAAAGTTTGGTACACATGGTTAGAGTCTGTTAATATTTCTCAGATAATATGTTCTTCATAAGGAAAAGCAAGGCATGTTTACATATTTGGAATGTGTATTTTCCTCTTGTGAAAAATTGGGTTGTTGGTTGACTGGGCTGTGAGCCCTGGTCAAGCAATAGCACAATCCCTTTCAGAGTGAACCACAAAAAGTCACTAAATTAACCTATGCTTAACACCAGGTAACTTGGCATGAAAAGCAAGTCAGTCTTAACTTAGAGGCAATGTGTAAAGTACTTATGTAGCACACAGACAGTTATATGATGAAAACACAACACAAGAAAAACAGTGAACCAATTTAGAAAAAGAAATTACGTTTTAGTAAGGTATTTGACACCAACACATCAAAAATCCAATCCGTAGACCCAGAGTTATGGATTTCTAAAGTTTAAGGTTCAAAATAGCGCCTAAAAGATCAAAGCGCCAACTGCAGAGACTGGGTCAAAGTCAAAAGTTAAAGGAAACCATGATTGTATACAATAAGTGGATTGGGCCCAGCTAGCGCTTACCTTCGGATTTAGGAACATTTCTGAAGAAAAATGTCTGAGAAGGTAAAGTTCAGTGGGGTAAGGCTGCAGGAGGTGTCCAATGAGCGACAGTTTTCGTTGGGTTGCCTTGAGTCGAATTCAGACTTAGTCGATGAAATGGATGTCAAAAAACTCCAGCAGGGCGATACAGAAGGCTGTAGCCAGAGACAATTCCATGAGCTTGTTTACCACTTTGTGAAGGACAGTTGAAATGGATTTGATGCTGCAGAGAAGAACATAATGGGAGAAGCCCCAAAATCATTCCAAACTTCAATGCACGTATGGTGGATTTCACAAGTAGGTTGGTCTCAGCACTTTTTGGCGTAATTCTGTCTAAGGCACCAGATTTGGAAAAAGGCCATCTGAGCACTTTTAGCACCACAACCAAGGGTCCAGGACTGAGTGGACACCTCTTGGGGTTTAGGACTCACTCAGGCTGAGTCCAGCTTCGGGTTCTAGATGGTGGGAGCCTGTTATGTCCCTGTGGCTCTGAAGAGGAGGTCAGCAAACTACATCTTGGAGTAACTTCTGGTAGTCCTTGTCGCAGGGCTCAAAAGCAAAGCTGGCCAGTGAGGGTTCCAGGCACACTCCAGGCAGCAGGAAAGTACTTCAAGTTACAGCAGCAGTCTAGCAAAGTGCACAGCAGGTCAGAACAGCAGACAGTCCTCTGAGAGTCCTTCTGCAGGACCAGTACTGAACTGAAAAGTGAGTCTGAAGTTTCAATTTTTATACTCTGGTGCTCTTCTTCTGGAAGGTGGGAGAAACTTCTGGAAAGGTTATTTGAAGTGCATGGAACTTCCTGACTCCCCTTCCCTGGCTCAAGCTGACTGCAGTGACAATACAGGGTCATTAAGCCATTTGTGTGGAGGCAGAGCACAAGCTATTCAGGTTAAAGTGGGGCTGTGCTCAGCTCTGCCCCCATCCTGACAGTAGATGGCACATTGAGGCACACCTAATCTCTCTATTGTGTGACAGTTTGAGAGCAATTCACAAAGTCTAACTGCCAAATACTCCCAGTCATGCAACCCAGGACAGACTACAGGAACAAAAGGGCTAAGTTCAGGAAAATGACAACTTTTTAAAATTGACATTTTCAAAATTGCAATGAAAAATCTGAATTCACTATTAAAGATGGTTTATTATTTTTAAGTTTCATGGGTACCAAACATGACATATCGACATCCTCTCATTTATGGATTACGGCGTATTAACCCCTCCCATGCTGCCGGCCGACGGCAACGCTACCTCGCTGGTGCTGCCGTCGGCCAATGGCCAACGCGGCCCCGTCCGTTTTGCGGTAGTGCCGCACTTCCGCAAAATCGCGGGTGCAGTAGAGGTGTGGAAAATGACTAAAATTAGGTATATATAAGCGGCGTTCATTCATGTTCACCACGGCCACTGTTGAAAGTAAAGTGAGAATCGTGAAGCAGTGGCCACGCCATCTTGTCCCTTTTAGGCCCCATCATGCACGTAAATGGCAGCCATTTAGTGTGTCGTGGCCTCCCTGCCCACTGCCAATAGCCTGCGCGTCTCTCCCCCTCACTCCCCGTCCTCGCTAGTATTCCCCCGCGCCCCGACAGCCCCGGTCTCTCCTGCTTGGGCCAAAAGCGTACCTCTAACGCAACCCTGTCTCCGAGCCACATCCCGTGCTGAACCTCCTCACTCTTTCATCTCATTCAAAGAACAGGCCCCCCTTTTTTTAACCTCTTCCTCCCTGCCCGATTGTCCGGCCAGATCCCAGGCCATCACCTAGCCTAACAGATGCAGTTTATTGCCCCCTACAGTAGGACCTCACCTCACATCAAAGGAGGAGGGATTAATCAATGCTTTCGCACCCCGAAGGTCCGACTGATCACATACATCCCCGTTCCCAGCGGAATGTCCAGCTGCGCGATAACCACCACATGGTGGGAACTCTACTGTAGATGTGTGTGGGAACGGGCCTGGACCGGGGATTCCGAGGATGTCTTTTCTGTCCTTCAAAGAAACATTACAGATGCAGTGTATGTAATAAAGCCATAAACCTGTGTATAAGAGGCCAGGCCTCAGAGATGCGGCAGAGCACCTCGAGAAGATACCCTGTTGTCTGATTTGACGTGCTCTGCTCCGTCGGAATAAACTCCTGTTTCTCGTCTTCCTGTCTCCAGCGCCTGCCTCTTTGTTTGGTAATCTCGACTGGTATGAGAGGCGACCAACGCCGGGCAAATACTGAAGGGTTCTTGGTCGAATTCGGTCCTACCTTTTCACAATTGGCGCCCAACGTAGGGCACATCAGCAACACGTGGATCCAGTGGGAGAGGTCCCAATGACAGAGTGAACGACTGCAACGATCGGGAAGTGCACCTGCCTGATAGACCCTCGTCTGGCAGCCGATCATCCGAACTTCACTTGTTCCGAGCAGACCTCTCTCGAGTGATCTACGGTCCTGACTGGGAACCATCAGGAGTGCCACAGCAATTATGGAGAATAGAGGACGATCAAGTGCTGGAAACAGAAGACGAGAAACTGTCCATGCGGTCCGGGTAAGGTCATGTAACACGACAAATTGCGGATTGATTGTTTGATTGTTTGAAAATACTAGTATTACTCATTTGATTGTTTCTGAGAGATTCTCTATTTGCAAACAAGCACAGAGTCGCAATACTCTGTTTAGTCTTTGCAGATAGTGAAGGGTAGGTAACGCAGGCTTTTGCCCCCATTGTAATCCGTCGTGCCTGCTTCCCTCTCCATTTGATTGATTGTTATCCAAGCATTTACTGTTTTGGAATTGGTTCTCCTTGGATCATTCTCTATTTGCAAACAAGCACAGAGTCGCAATACTCTGTTTAGTCTTTGCAGATAGTGAAGGATAGGTAACGCAGGCTTTTGCCCCCATTGTAATCCGTCGTGCCTATTTTTTATCCCTCATTTGATTGATTGTTTATCCGAACACATTGATTGTTCGGAATTGGTTCTCTTTGGGTTATTCTCTATTCACAAATAAGCACAGAGTCGCAATACTCTGTTTAGTCTTTGTGGATAGTGAAGGATAGGTAGTGCAGACTTTTGTCCCCTTTGTAACCCGTCATGCCTATCTTCGCCCCATTTGTTGGTAGTTGGTTCAGCCCGGACGGTTATTAGAGGTAGATCATCCGGCTCCACTGGAGGACACCCCTGATAGAAAGGACATATATATAAAAATACGGATTAGCCGCTGTATCATGCTAGCAAACTATAACATAAAAATCGTTAGGGAAAGGAATCGAACAAAATCAGTAGGCCACTGATGGGATCTTTTTGACCCAGCTAAAATAGAAACAGTAGGAACAACCCCTCATGAGAAATATGAAACTAGTGAGAAGAACCGAGCTCGGCGCCATGATGGCCGCAAGACAGCTCGACTCCGTCGCCCACCCCGCCCAAATAACGACAAACCCTATGCTAATATTATAAATATACAACACTCCAGCAAAGTAACATGTTAAAACTTTTTATTAAACAACTATTTACATGGCAAACGGCTGCAACAACAAACCCAAATGCATTTGCCGTCTGCTTGACGCTGTTCCTGTTGGGCTACTTTGAGCTACTTTTTAGTAGGCTTTGGGCTATAAGAAAGTCTACAAAAGCCATCAGCCGGCGAGGTAGCGTCGGTGGCGGACCGTTGTGCGAATAGGCCGGAGGCTACCCCACGTGCCGAGGCCCGTCCCCAGATCATCCAGAGGTGATGTCCAGCAAGTTGTGTGTGGGGGATGCCTTGCTGATGGCTCCCCCCTTTGTTGCCTGGTCCAGCCATTTCTTATACCTGCGCCAGCAGATGGCGTGGGGCGCCCGCGGAGAGGCGGCGCGGACGGCCCCCTCTGCCCCGCGCCCCCTCAGGTGGAGGTTCCTCTCCTGCACCAAGACTGCCATTAGCGTTCCACTCACGGACCCCCCCCCACGGCTGGCTGACCGGGAGGGGCCGCTCCGGTGGCCATGGTGAAGGGCAGCTGCTGGGGGGCTCTCAAGATGGCGGCCGACACCCCGGATTTGGGCCTGGTCCACTAGGATGGCTCTGGGCTACCATGGAACTCGGATGCTTGCCTGCTCGGGCATGAGCCCCACCCTTGAAGACGTCCTCTCAGCTTTAAAGATTCTACGAGAGTCGTTGGCCCTCGACTCCCGCGGGCTTCCGGTGGGGGAAACCGCCACTGTTGCTCGACTAACCCCATGGATATGCCGCTGCCCCGGGTGACCGCCGCCTTGTCCACATCGGGTGCCGAGGGAAAGACTGATTCAACGCATCTGTGGAGGGATACGTCTGCTGTCCCGCTCTCCGGAGTGGCCACAACGTTGTCACAAGATGGTGGCACCCTCATGCTAACACCAGCCTTTGTCCGAATTACTAAGAGACACTATAGACTGCCAACTCGATCAGTTCCGGTGGGACCTCAGCGTGACCCGGTAGGGAAGATTTTTCCTTCCTCGACTTTAAGTCGCGGTTCATGCCGCCTGTCCCTTCTGCTGGCGTTAATGGAACTCTTTGAACTACCGAAAGGGATTCTGGTCCGGCCGCTAGTTATTGGAGGCATTTGAACTATACTCTGGACCCGCCTGGCCTCGACCAAAATGGCGCCAGCATGGGCGGGACTTGGAACTCCTTATGACGATTCTAGTTACTTAGCCCTGATGTTATGGGGGTTGTATGCGGTCTTTGTGCACATGGCGGGCGGGGAAGAATACTGACTGGGCATGTGGACAAGCCTATTGATGTCGTTTTTACTATTGATTATTGTATTATTAAAGCTCCGAAGTAATGTCACTCATGATACTCGCCCATGGTATGTGTATGAACGATTTTATTGTAACTGATCCTGTTATACTTTCAATTATAAAATCAACCTTCACTGATCCTGCAACCTCTTGTCACGTTTAGTTTTTTAATTAAAAATGGCTCGCTCGTTACGTACTCCTATACTACCCCTGGCTTTTGACCCTCCCCTACACGCGGTCTGTACTACCGCCCTCGGGCGATCTATGTAATGAACAGACTACCATTGGTTATCTTTGCCACACTACCAGCTCCTCTGGGCTTCAATGCCGAGATATAAGGGACTGCATCCCAGAGAGATAAGTCAAGTACGTGGTAGGTAAAAACATTTTCGTGTTTATGCACGCTGATGTGCTTTGAACACTGCCCCCCCTCCCCCTTTTTTCTTTTTGCAGGTTACATCGGAATTTCAGCTGAAGTATGGAGAAGACCTAAAACCGCACCGTGTTCCACGCGAGGAAAATGGGCTAACTCTGTGAGACGGTACATTATATGTAGGAGCTATCTCTGGGAGCATGAAAAGTTGTATGGTATGAATGTGCGCATGGGCCCTGATGTGTACGGTATGAATGCGTATGTGTGGCGCACGTCTGGGTCAATAAAAGAATGCTTTTTGTATGATTGAGGCGTTGATCGAATGGTTAATGGGATAGGAAGATTAAGCCCGAACATGGTACCTGCATGTGAAAGACGATTAAACATATAGCACTTTCCTTACTTAGGGACGACTCTCTCTGGAGCTAGCGAATGGGAGAGTGGCCTACAGCAGAAACTTGAAGGCTTATTTCAGTACGACGAACCCAACCCCAACCGATATCCCAAACGTACACCCAAAATAATGCGCACCAGTGAGTCAATTTATGTGCTGACTAAATAAGAAAAGTTAAGAGTACCCAGGGTTGGGGTTCATCCAAAAACCCCCTCAGCCCAGATATTAGGGATATTGTTATTTTTTTAGATTTACCCCTTCTCCTTCCACCCTCATAGAAAAATCAGAATTGTACCATCACACGTCCAACTGACACCCCTCCTTTACCTCAGCTTGGATCATCATTTGCTAGATGTTGGAAGACCCCACCGTGATTATAAGCACGACTGGACTAGTGTCCGACCAATTAAAAAGGAGTAAGTATTTTTGAAGCGAGGTTACCAACAAAATTGTCTACTATTAGGAAGGAAGGAGAACAAAGAACTCGACCCCCAAAATGAATTAAAGGGAATACTGAGAATACGCAACATGCATGACAAAGTCCTTTTGCCCAAAATAGCTCTGTGTTCTGTCTTAGGTTTCGGTACTTGATGTATGTGCTGTCGCACCCTATCTGGTATTTGTGTGTACGTAAACTATGAATTTATGTTTTCCCTCAGCTTGTGTTTTATACGTGAAACCGACCCGTACTGTTCTATATGTGTGTGCACTGAATAACCTATTATTATACACGATTCTCTCTCTCTCTCTCTCTCTCTCTCTTTATGTTGTACGTGTACTAATAGCCTATTTTGTGCACACGACGCTCTCTCCCTCTGAGGGCTCCCTTGCTCCCTTTTTGAATAAATGACGACACTGTACCTCGCCGGTACAGGTATAATTGGCTTTAGACACAACAGTGTTTGAAAAAATTGACAGAAGCAAAACGATCGTACTTTGCCATATTACTACCTCTCCTTTCTGTAAAATGATGGAACTTAATTGGCTGAGAAAGAAAGGACAGGTAAGACGACTAATGTCCCCTAATCTGACCCTTAAAAGGGAACTATATGTCAGTGGCTTTTGTTTTAGTGCTTTAGTAACACCACCCTCATCATTCGGATTACCACCGCCCATTGCACAAAAGTAGAATGTCCGAGACGTCCCCGATTTTCAAGAATGGTCCCAGTTCTGTAACCAGCCGTCCCAGAAAATCTTAAAGACTGTAGCTGATGACCTTGTTTATAAAGATAAATCGTCCAAAAACTGATAAAAGTTAGCCGTTGCTGTCAGAAAAGAAAAAATAAATAAATAAATAAATGCTTAACGTATGTCCTTCCCTGGGAAAGGTAGCTGTAAGCCCATGATAATAAGCACTTCACACTTTTTATGAATTAGCAGACCTTGAAGAAAGATATAGCTCAACAGGATTTGTTTTAGAAAAACACAAGTCTTTACTGGAGGAGCCGGTTTGAATTCGATGAACCATGTAATTGTTGGATATCAGACTTCTTGCCACGCTTGCGAATATGACAGGAATAGACACCAGACAGACATGATGTTTGAAAATAGAAAGATACTTGCAGACCTGCACCACAGCCATGATGCATGAGTTAACAGCATACACCGATGTAAGGGTTACTAAGCATCCACCCTATCGTGACCAATAAACGTTTCCCCAACTACTTGGGGTTGGGAGAGAAATTAAAGTGTGTAAACATTTTCCCCTGCCAGTTCTTTAAGACTTGTTTTTTTGTAATCATTTAAAGATAACGTGCGGTCGTCGGAGGAGAGGGGCCGGATGTGACGCACAGCCTGGCTGCAGATCGGGGAATATCTATGACCTCGACCAAGGTGGAGCCACAGAGCAAAGAGTTGCGGGGCAAGGCACCATTCTCGACGTGGAAAGTGAAGGAAAGAAGGGCTGTCCAGAAGCCCCTGCATGTTGATGAGCTCGTGCCGAAAGTCCCAGCCCATTGTGCCCGATCGATGGGCCCACTTGCTTGAAATTTCTGCCCTCCTTGGTCCAATTCAGACCCGATCCCACTCCACCCTCTTTTCCCTTGGCCTCCCAAAGCACGCCCACATCACCCCCTTTTTTTCATATGGAGTTTTTGAACTTGACTTAAAGAAGAAACACAGCACCAAAGATAGAATAGGGTTTGTCCCGAAAGAAGAACTGAATACGGGTACCCCGACTAAAGTACCTATGGTAGATTAGTTAGGTAACAGGACAAACAGGACTGTGGTCCGAGAGCAAAGAGTGGCCACACCCTGCAACGCGAAATCTGAATCCGAGCTGGACGCATAGCTCCACCGCCGGTGCTCAACAGTGCCAACGAAAGAAGAAAAACAATGAGAGCCTACCAGTGATGGCTCGCTGTAAAAAGACACTGGAAAGATGAACCTTTTTGACATTGCCACCCCTTGACTGCCCCTTGTATTAAGTTGAATTCCTCTCCCAACCGCTTTGTATTGATTACCACCCAATTGAGCTTTCGAAACCTCACATCGGTCACTTGCAACTGTGCATGGATAACTAAGAAGGCGTTAACTCTGTATCTTGATGATTGTAGAACACCAGTTATGCACATGAACATGCTGTCTAGTTTTGACCCCCATGGAGTCCAGACCTCAAGTGATAATAGCCCTTATCCTGCCAGAACACTTTTTGTATGACATCACGTTTGTATTCGAACGAATCTCCTACATCGTCTAATGTAATGTCCCCGCCTCCAAGGTCTAACGTATGACGCAGCTAATGTAATTTTGTATGCACTGTCTCCCCGCCCGCCACATTGACTACATATGGTTATGTACGATTCTGTCTGCATTTTTAGCTGAATTATTTCCATCTGCCTGTAATGCATATAGGCTACCAAAGCGAATTGTATAACTAATGTCAGCTTGTACATCCTCCCCTGTGACGTGAACAGGAATGAACTAACTTATGATAAAAACTGGGGACTGTGGAAAATTACTAAAATTAGGTATATATAAGCGGCATTCATTCATGTTCACCACGGCCACTGTTGAAAGTAAAGTGAGAATCGTGAAGCAGTGGCCACGCCATCTTGTCCCTTTTAGGCCCCATCATGCATGTAAATGGCAGCCATTTAGTGTGTCGTGGCCTCCCTGCCCACTGCCAATAGCCTGCGCATCTCTCCCCCTCACTCCACGTCCTCGCTAGTATTCCCCCGCGCCCCGACAGCCCCCGGTCTCTCCTGCTTGGGCCAAAAGCGCACCTCTAATGCAACCCTGTCTCCGAGCCACATCCCGTGCTGAACCCCCTCACTCTTTCATCTCATTCAAAGAACAGGCCCCCCTTTTTTTAACCTCTTCCTCCCTGCCCGATTGTCCGGCCAGATCCCAGGCCATCACCTAGCCTAACAGATGCAGTTTATTGCCCCCTACAGTAGGACCTCGCCTCACATCAAAGGTCCGACTGATCACACACATCCCCGTTCCCAGTGGAATGTCCAGCTGCGCGACAACCACCACATGCTGAGATCGGGGTGGGAACTCTACTGTAGATGTGTGTGGGAACGGGCCTGGACCGGGGATTCCGAGGATGTCTTTTCTGTCCTTCAAAGAAACATTACGGATGCAGTGTATGTAATAAAGCCATAAACCTGTGTATAAGAGGCCAGGCCTCAGAGATGCGGCAGAGCACCTCGAGAAGATACCCTGTTGTCTGATTTGACGTGTTCTGCTCCGTCGGAATAAACTCCTGTTTCTCGTCTTCCTGTCTCCAGCGCCTGCCTCTTTCTTTGGTAATCTCGACTGGTATGAGAGGCGCCTAACGCCGGGCAAATACTGAAGGGTTCTTGGTCGAATTCAGTTCTACCTTTTCACAGAGGGGTTAAATCTAATAAGGAACCCCCAATGTTATCCTATGAGAGGGGCACACCTCACAGTAGTGATAAACAGATTTTGAAGTTTTTTACTGATGATACATGTAAAGCGTAAGAGGACATGTCCAAATTTGTAATTACACAGTGCCTTTCCCTATGGGCTACCTAGGGCCTACCTTAGGGATGACATATATGTAATAAAAGGGGAGTTTAAGGCTTGGCAAGGGGGTTTACATGTCACGTCATCATGGCAGTGTGACACTGCATTCTGGCTGCAATGGCAAGCCTGGAACATGTTTTAAGGTTCTACTTAAGTGGGTGGCACACTAAGTGCTTGAGACCCACCAATAGTGTTTAATTTACAAGCCCTGGGTATATGGCATACCACTCTACCAGGGACTTATAAGTAAATTAAATTTGTCAATTATGTATAAGGCAATCAATCCATGTATAGGGGTGATAATATACATAGAGTCTTAAGACCAACAAAAAACAAAAACTGGAGGGAAAAAGGGAAAATGTTTGGGGGTGACCCTACAGAGAGGGCAAGGTCAAACACCTGTTCACCATACTAGGTAATAGAAGAATCAGTCGTAATTTGTAAATTAAATAGGTTTATACTTGTAGGCATACATCAATGGAGATAGTGAGTTTTGTTAACTACAAACAACATATAGGAATGGAGATAGACTGTAATGAAGTATACGACTGCAAAAGATAAAACCTTTGTCTTGTAATCCCGGAATACTCAAAAACGTGGGAACTTGATAACGTGCAAGAGGTATTAGCTAGCAGATATCCTGTACTGGATTTTACGTGACACAGTAAACCTTGGCAGATATGGTACCACTGGATAATGTAGTCCAGTCACATTCCGATGACACAGTATAAGCCAAGGAGCACGTGAATTTCCACAACAATAACCCAATTCTAATAAACGTTCTGGAGACGATGAACCTGGAACATGTATTACATCCTATACATGGTGTTGTGTAATCCTTGCTGGCTGTCACATTCGAAGAACTATAATTATTTGGTGATTACTCATAGCCCGACGACACTCAGGAGTCACTGTTACAATGCACGTTTCACCAATAGCTGGAGGGAATCTCATTAAAGACAGGTGAACAGCTTGCCAAGTATGTATCATGAGCTAACTGTTATCTTTCTATGGATCATTTTTAGTCAATGCTGATTAAGTAAACAGGAAGTCGCGCATGGACAGCAGGTGTGTGTCTGTGTGTGAGTGTGTATATATATACATGTATTTGAACTTGCCTCTGTCACAGAGCACAAGAACACCTGTCTCCTTTCATCTCGCGAGGTATCTTCTTCAAACATGGTAACAATGAAAGGTAGGAGACATTTTTGCACTAATTCAATACATGTTTGGTTTGGTTGGAGGCTTTATAAGTAGTATTGCAATGCATATTTTATTTTATGGTTATTGTCTAAGCAAGAAAAGTAGGAATTATGATTAAAAAGAAAATATCATATTCCATAAGCCACTTCCTATAATGTGGGTAGCCTTTGGTATACATAATGTCTCCTTCTTCTGCTCCCACCTAGCTACTTATGATGGCATACTCAATCTTAATTCTTCTATATTTATGTATTTCAATTCATAATTATGATTTTGTGAGAAGACAATTTTTGTAAAATGTTCACGAATTATTGCCCCGGTTACTTACGGGTAATCTTCATTACTCCGAGTATAGTCTATCTCGCCACATGACTAACAAAGCTTCAGCTTCAGCTTCACACCAGAACCCTCCAATGCCTCCCATCCCTTCCCAATATGGCTGACCCATTACATCCATGACCCCTATAAGAGGTCAAGTGGAAATATTTCCTGCTCAAACCGTACTCCTGTGAACATTTTGACGTTTTTAAACTGCAATTTAAGCTTTCAAAATAAACCATTTTGGCAGGTCTAAACATTCCTTTTAGATATTATTAAGTTACTCGTAAATAGGCTGTCCTGCCCATGAGGCAATGTGCATAATATTTAAAAGGGACGAAATTTAGAAATTTTGATGCATGCAGTGGCAGCCATCATGACTCCTGGGTGTTGAGGCGGGCGCGGAGGGGGTAGGGGGAGGATTGCGGTGGGGGTCGTGCGGGGGTTGAATTAAAAACAACATACCTTGAGGCCGGGTCCCTCATCCCTGCTCCTGTTCTCCTGAGTCCGACTCCAGGAACAGGAAGCAGGCAGCCAGGCTCCCTCCCCTAAGCCAATCTCAACGCTGCAATGCAGCATTGTGAGTGGTCTGAGCACCGTGACATAGCGCTCAGCCAGGGACTGGAGGGGTGGGCATGTTCTCCATGCAACCTGCATGGAGAACGGGGAAAGTGCGCATGGCTAGTTTGGGCGGCCCGGGAGGGTCGACCAAACAGTCATTGGGCACTTAGGAGTGGGCAAACAACTACTCCCATGCACCAAGAGCAGAGCAGCCCCGCCCACCCGCAAAGCAGCATAGCACAGAGCATAACATGATAATAACTTTAAGTTATCATCATATTAGATTTCTCTTGGGCACTTCTTAAAAGCAGTGGGACGACACTGATCCACCAGAGCAGAGGAGCTGCCACTGCTGGTTACACGTCTTTACAGAGACTATGTCCTAACAGCTCTTTTCACTGTAGCATGCCGACTGTTTCATAGGAAAGCACGGGGCTGCAATATTAAATTTGTTAATGCTTGTGTACATCACGTGATATTGGAGGACATGAGCTAAATGCATGGGAGTAAAAAATCACGAAAATAATTCTGTTGGATTCTTGTGAATTTTTTATAAGACTGCATACCTCCCAGTCAAACGTCATGCAAGATATGTAGTTTTATGCACAGGTATGTAAGCCTGGCTAAGTGCCCACAAATCCTTTCCTAGCCCTGGATTTACGAATACCAAATCCACAACAAACTGACCGAAGGGCTGTGTTTTCACATCTTATTTGTGAAGGAAAACGTCACTTTTTCGTATTCTATATCAGTTTGTGACTTTAACCTCTCAAATGATTTTTTGTGCGCCAAAGATGAAATTAGGAGAAATGTTAAATTCAGATTTCACATGACATCACATTTAGGTCCACATTACAAGTGAGTCAGAGCGTCATCGCCCGCCCAGACAATTCAGAGTAATTGGTACTCTCGTGCAAGTGTATATAGCACTCCGTATTACATACAAATTACTATTTAATGTACCACAATTGTAATTGTCTGATTTCATAGCATCAACTGTTATTTCATTGCATTCATGGAAGACCCATACTGCATAGTAAATAAATCATACCAGTATTAGTATTAAAATCTGTTCAAACGATAGACACTAAACTCATTTTTATTTCCACGTTGCTTTTTTTGTCTATTAAAATGCTTAGCTTAGCTGGCTTGGCGCCCTTTCTCTGCTGTTGAGAGTTGGACTTGAGAGAGAACGTGACATGTAGCACATACTACATCCCCCGCGTGCTTGGCTCCTAATGCAGTTTGTGGACTGAAGGGATGTTTTGCCAGTTGCACGTGTCCACTAAGTCGCAATTTTCTCTTCAGCTTCACACACAAGTTGAGAAGGTTGACAATCCCGGGCCAGTGGCTTGATTCAAAAGGATTCCCCCACCAACAGAATGGGACGAGGGAACCCTGAGATTTCCATAGCTCACAGATATTCACAGTCCTGTCTGAAGGCACTCCCTCCACCCAGGGAGGGGGCTCCCCTGCACCGCGGGGGCCTAAATTACCGCCTGCCGTACAGCCGTCTCTGGCCAGGCATTCCAGAACAAATGTAGGTTCCTGAGTCATTTCTTAAGAAACGTGTTTGGGACCTTGACACACTGTGATTCATCCCTCACACTGCCTGTACGGGCCCTCGGAAGACAATGTAGCTTATTGCCCAAATGCTTGTACTGTGATTTGAAACATTTATTATAAGATCTTGCATTGTGCTTAGAACGGCAATTACGCCTAGTGCTAGGCTCCGTAAATAAGGAGAGGTGTTTGTTATTATGCAATTCAGTAGTACTCAGTGTGTTGAATCTGAAAGAATGATGGGCTAAGTTGGCGTTTTCAGGATTCAAACTGACAACTTCTTGGAGACTCAAAAATGTCAGCAAAAGGGCCAGTTGAATTATTCACCAAGGGTCCAGACGCAGAGCCGAGCCTTTGTTTTAAGTGTTTGACTTGTCTAAAGCGGATATATTTAGCCGCAACTTTGCCCACATCTCTGCATGAAATGCAGATATAGCACATCTTGAAAACAGGAAGAGTTAACCACTGCTAACAGTTTCTGGGGTGTACTGTTTACAGTTAATGCATTTCCTTAGAAAATGTAGAGATGAAGGCCTAGATGTACTAAGAAATTGCGTAGTGGCTGTGCCATTTCCGTTCCCTCCAGCATCACCGCTCCCCTCCCCACTCGCCAGCCCGCTCCCGCCTCCCAGCTGCTCCTCCCTCGCTCCGCCCCCCCACTCTCCCTTTATGGCAGAGTCAGCGCCAGCCCACCCGCCGGACGTACGGCACCGCCACCGTCCGCGCACTCAACACCGGCCGACTCCTCGGCTGCCACCAAGCCACCCCAGGACGCACCCACGGACCCTTCACCTGCCAACCCTGCAAGTTCTCCAGCTTCCGGACCTGCACTGCACCCGCTCCCGACAAGCCGAGCACCAACAGCAACCACCTGAAGTGCATCCTGCTCAACACCCGCTCCGTCCACAGACACTCCGTGGAACTCTGGAACCTGCTCGACATCACATCCCCGGACGTCGCCTTCCTCACGGAAACCTGGATGAACGCCTCCTCAGCGCCCGACATCGCCATAGCCATCCCGGACAGATACAAGATCATTCGAAGGGACCGCGTCAACCAGACAGGAGGAGGCATCGCCATCGTCCACAAGAACACCATCCGCATCACGACCAGCTCCGACGACATCTTCACAGCCGCCGAACACCTTCACTTCCAGAAACACACCGACCCCAAGACCACACTCAGAGGCACCCTCATCTACAGACCCCCAGGACCCCGCACACAATTCAGTGAAGACATCGCAGACTTCATCAGCCCTCACTCCCTCCCCTCCGCCGACTACATTCTCCTAGGGGACCTCAACTTCCACCTGGAGAACAACAACGACAACAACACCTCCACCCTGCTGGACAACCTCGCCAACCTCGGACTCAAGCAACTGGTGAACACTCCAACCCACTACGCCGGACACACGCTCGACCCAATCTTCTCGTCCAGGAAGTACATCACCTTCAGCCACTCCACCGGACTCCACTGGACAGACCACAGCTGCGTCCACTTCAGCTTCAGAAAGACCACGACCCACCACCCCCGCAACAGGTTCACCGCAGGAGCTGGAACAAGATCACCACCGACCAGCTCACCGCATCGCTGAACCAGAACCCTCCCGCCGGATCAACGGACCCCAACCAAGCAGCCAACAGACTCACACAGTGGATCACCAACTGCGCTGACGACCTCGCACCCCTGAAAAACCATCCCAGCAGACCCGGAAGCAAGAAGGCCTCTTGGTTCAACGACGACCTCAAGAACTCCAAGAAGAACTGCCGCACCCTCGAGAAAGCCTGGCGAAAAAACCCGACCACAGACAACATGACCGCCCTCAAGCACGCCACCCGCAAACACCACCAGCTGATACACACCACCAAGATGTCAGCATTCAAGGATCGACTAGACAACAATGCACACAACAGCAAGGAACTCTTCAGCATCGTCAAAGAGCTCTCCAACGCCAGCGCTGGAAACAACAACATCACTTCCTCACAAGACCTCTGCGACTCACTCGCCTCTTTCTTCCACAGCAAGATCGCAGACATACACAACAGCTTCGGCGAACAGACCACACACCCTACAACAGAACCAACGCCCCCCACCATCACCCTCCACGCCTGGACCCCGGTCAGCACCGAGGACACCATCCGCACGATGAACACCATCCACTCCGGATGGCCAACCGACCCATGCCCCCACCACGTCTTCAACAAGGCCGACTCCGTCATCGCACCCCATCTCCGGGACATCATGAACTGCTCCTTCAACACCACCACCTTCCCGGAAAGCTGGAAGCATGCCAAACTCAGCGCCCTCTTGAAGAAACCCTCAGCAGACCCCACCGACCTCAAGAACTACCGCCCCATCTCGCTCCTCCCGTTCCCCGCCAAAGTCATCGAGAAGACCGTCAACAGACAGCTTGCCGCCTTCCTCGAGATGAACGGATCCCTCGACCACTCACAGTCCGGATTCCGGGCCAACCGCAGCACCGAGACCGCCCTCATCGCAGCCACTGACGACATCCGAACCCTACTCGACAACGGGAAAACAGCGGCCCTCATCCTCCTGGACCTCTCCGCAGCGTTCGATACTGTCTGCCACCGCACCCTAGTACAACGCCTCAGCAACGTAGGTATCCAAGAGAAGGCACTGGAGTGGATCATCTCGTTCCTTGCCGGAACAATCCAGAGAGTCCGCCTCCCCCCGTTCAGATCCGAGGCCACCGAAGTCATCTGCGGCGTACCACAAGGATCATCACTCAGCCCCACCCTCTTCAACGTCTACATGAGCCCCCTCGCAGCCATCGCACGCCAACACAACCTCAACATCATCTCCTACACCGATGACACCCAGCTGATCCTCTCCCTCACCAACGACCCTGCCACCACCAGAACCAACCTACACGAAGGGATGAAAGAAGTAGCCGAGTGGATGAAGAACAGCCGTCTGAAACTGAACTCAGACAAGACGGAAGTCCTCATCCTTGGATCATCACCCTCTGCCTGGGATGACTCCTGGTGGCCCCCGGCCCTAGGCAGCGCACCCAAACCAACGGACCATGCACGCAACCTGGGCTTCATCCTGGACTCCTCCCTCTCGATGACCAGACAAGTCAACGCTGTCTCATCATCGTGTTTCAACATCCTACGCATGCTCCGAAAGATCTTCTGATGGATCCCCACCGAAACCAGGAAAACGGTCACCCAAGCACTCATCACCAGCGGACTGGACTACGGTACCACCCTCTACACCGGAACCACAGCCAAACTACAGAAAATACTCCAACGCATCCAGAACACCTCCGCACGACTCATCCTGGACATCCCCCGACACAGCCACATCTCCAGACACCTGAAAGACCTGCACTGGCTCCCCGTCAGCATGAGTATCACGTTCCGTCTTCTCACCCATGCACACAAGGCCCTCCACGATCTGGGCCCCAGGTACCTCAACAACCGCCTGACCTTCTACACCCCCACCCGCCAACTGCGATCGACCAGTCACGCCCTCGCCGTGGTTCCACGCATTCGAAGAGCCACCATGGGAGGAAGATCCTTCTCCTACCTGGCAGCCAAGACTTGGAACTCCCTCCCCATCCACCTCCGCCGGACCCAAGACCACCTCTTCTTGAGGAAGCAACTCAAGACCTGGCTGTTCGAGCAGTAGCGGACCCCCCCCCCAAGCGCCTTGAGACCCTCCGGGTGAGTAGCGCGTTATACAAATTGACTGATTAATTGATTGATTGATTTTCTTTTTGTGGCACAGCCCAACGCAAAATCCACGCTTGAAGTTCACCAGATTGCATGGCTTTTTGAGAAATGTTATGCCAAAAGTAACACAAGGCGAAAACAACAGTTGATGGACTGAATGCAGAACAATGTCATACATTCACTCCAGTACAGAGATCTGGCCCTAAATCCATCGTTTTTTTGCTCACCATGCCATTCCAGTTTGGACCCAGCCATATGCAAATCAGTCTTGACCCTGTGCCCCATGGGAACAGTCCAGCCCGAACTGCCAACCCAGGTCCTCCCTGGACTGGAAACAAGCATCCTAGGACATATGGCCATGTCTGAACTGGGGTGGCGTGGTGAGCAAAATAACGATGGATTAAACCCAGATCTGTGACTGGGGGTGAATGTTTTGCCAATGTGCAACATTCCGTCCATCACCTTGTGTGTTTTGATGTTCGCCCTATGTGGGAAGGGTATGCCCAGACATGGGTCCCGTGCTCACTATGCCACTGGAGTCAAGCTATCCTGGCTGATGATGTTTTGCCAATGTGCAACATTCCGCCATCACCTTGTGTGTTTTGCTAATAGTAACACAAGGCAGCACCATGCTACCTTGTGTTACCTTGCATTAGGTAGGTATGCATCGGCGTTCTCGTGCATCCACGCATGTATTTTGATGCTAACCCATATTTACTAAAGGTTTGCACCAAACTGGTTTGCCCACCTGAGGCTGGAGTAACTAGGAGAAATATCTTTATTTACCCTCGTTACTTCCTCTTTGCAGGTGTGCTGCATCCAGCAGCAGGCATAGAAAGAGGAATACGTCTCTAAGGATAGCTTTTGTGCACTGAGTAATCCCTTACCTTCCTGCACAAAAACTGTTCTGTCCACATCACAGGCATCTTTGCTTCATTGCACAAGGGTGCCTCTGTTGGTGCTAGGTAACCAGAAGTCGCCAGTGCTACGTCAGAACACAACGGCGCCATAACATAGCAGATATGGCGCATTTCTGCTCCCTCCTTTTAATACAACACAGTGCTGCAACTCCCCATTCTGTTTTCCATTGCTTCAAGGTTTACCATATCAGGTCCTAAATGTCTATGTACAACTGATTACAACTGACTTTCAGCTCTGCTTTGAGCCAGCACAACTATTCATGATAGAGTTGCAGGTAAATAACTGGGGGGAGTCATCTTGACAGCTTGACATTTCCTAAAGATAGCGCTCTCTAAAAATAAAACCCTGACAATATCCAACAGTGCAGGTGTAGAGGGAGCTATGTAAGTAGTTATGTAATCTATCACTTTTATTACAAAGTTTGAATGGTGCAGGTGATGCATTAATTTTTCATGTCTCTAACAGCAGTGGCCGCCATAAACGAAGGGTGGTGGGGCGGGTGGGGTAAAGCCAGAGGTGTCGCGCGGGGGTCAACAAACACAATATAAGAAATAAATAAACATATCTTTTGCCACTGCGCGCCTTCAGTGTCGCGTCGCACCGCCTCTCCTCTTCCTGACTGGTCCCAGAAGCCCCTGGGACAGACTCCCTGTCCAAACCCCATGCTGTAGAGCAGCGTGGGGATTGTTCTGAGCAGGCAGGAAAGACACCCTGCTCAAATCAGGGGGTCTGTTAGGTTTGTCCAGTCCGGCTGCTCAATGCAGCTGGGCTGGGGAAAACCTAGGTGCGCATGTCTGTTTTTTGTTCGGCCTGAGACGGCTGGCCAAAGACACATGAGCACTTAGGGAGTGGAGTGCACTTGGACTCCTCTTCCCCCCTCCCATCATGCCTCGTCCGCGCCACTCCCAACATCACTGTCTAAGAGGTGGCAAATGTAAAATAAGATGATGCAAGAACATGATTTTATTTTACATCTGCTGGCTCTGAGCCAGGCAGTGGGGCGATGCTTCTTTGCCATTGCGAGGGACCGCCACTGGCTAAGGTTTTCTAGAACACTGGGTGACGTCATGAACAACGTGCTGGCTTAGTCAGTGAACAGAAAGCGCCTCTTTTATGCGTTTCCACTGTTTGAAAGGCAGATATTTCACTGTGAATTTATCCTAGTTAGTGCACGATATTTTAAATAGCACAGTTCGGAAACAGTAAAAAGCAACCACTGATGTTCTGCCTGAAAAGCAGGCACTAACTCGGGGAAACTCTGAGGTAAACGTAGGCGCTTTATACTGTGCAAACACAAAAACCACAGTAGCTCAGCTCTGCATAGTTCAACTGTTCATACGACTCCTAGAGTGCAGCTGTATAAATATATTACAATAACAAACGCCTTGTAAAGCCACTAACTTTAATTCCCTGCTTCTATTTTGGCGTCGCCCATATACGGACACACCTAGGAACCTGTTTCTCTTCTCCACGCCAAATTCACGCCAGGGAAGGTGCTTCTTCTTTCTATATAAATGACACTGTTCGATTTAATTCCAGTATACGCATGCCTCTACATGCTACCGAAGCTGATCTCAATTAGTCAGGCGAAGAAAAGAGTTCAGAGTGTTTTCGTACCCCTGCCTGGGTGAGGCAGTATAGATATTACCTACAATGGCTAACTATTTATTGGGGAATGAAACATTTTCTTAATGTTTATTTTGTTTGGCCAAACCACTGAGGATATCTCTGCGCATGCTCATGTCTTTTTGGCTCTAGGCGCTAAAGTGTGTCTATTCTATTTCTCAGATGCAGGCCTGCTGTCGGTTGCCTTCTGTATGGCCCTTTTTCTGCACCTGTCCATGGTAAAGGTACGTGCTACATTTTTCTCAAACTCAGAAGGTTTGGACACAGGTGCTAACAGCACTAGAACTAAAAAAACAGTTATACTACTAATGATTGGATGGCCAAAGATGTATAGCCAGGGACATCTCAAGGATTTTGGGGGGCTAGGGCCGAACGGATTTTGGGGGCCCCTGTTAAGAACAGCTTTGAATTTATGACCCAGTTTCAGCTCTTTCATGACCTCTTTGGCCAGGACACTGACAGTGCACAGGTGCACGCCTCCAAATTCTAAGGGGCTTATTTACAATCCCCTTGCACCACTTTTGAACTTTTTTAACATGGGAAAAGTGACATACAGGCGGCGCAAGAGGCTTGTAAATCTGCCCCTATATGTTTTTAGGTCTTCTATTCAGGGCTAGAGAGGTGTGTTTTCAATAATATAACACAGCAGCAGCTCACTAATATTACTGCAAATAATCTCTGAGACACGCTCCCATTTCTCATATGTGAGGTCCTGTGTGAATCTAAAAGAAACTTTTTTTATGGAGGTTGCATGAAACCTAAACACAACATTTCTCTACAAAATGTCTGTAATAGACTCTCACACACAGCTCACGTTAATAATAAATTAAAAGAAAATGGCATTTAAAACAATCTGTTTCAGAATTATTCAAGAGCATCAGGTCAAGACTCTGCAGAACAGAGCTGGGTCTATCAGTGGGCCCCTGAAAGCAGGGGCGGCTCTAGGCTCATGGTGGCCCTGGGCAGGGAGCGTAGGTAGGGGGCCCGGAAGAGGGGGTCCGGGCGGGGCGGAGCGCGCAGGCCAGTAAAGAGGGGAGGGGGTCAGGGTGTTTAGAAGTGGAACAGAGCCAGAGGCCGCCAAATCCCTGCCAGGGGCCACCACGCAAATATGTATCCATCCTCAGAGGATTAATATATTAAGGATATATATTGGCGTGGTTGCCCCTGGGGTTTGGTGGCCCTGTGCAGGTGCACAGCTTGCACATGCCTAAAGCCGGCCCTGCTGAAAGGCGGGGGTCTTGGGCAACATTCCACTTTGCAAAGCCTTAAAACATCTCTGTGTATAGCTTATCTTTAAACGTAGCTTTTCGAGGCTCAATATTACTTGCATTTCTCTTGTCCTCATTTAACCGCTTTGCTGCAGCGCACATTTCCCGGTTTTGTGGGTGAATTCTACACGTGGGCAAATCAGACGGCCCTCAGCTGTCCGGCGCACACGCCCAGCTTGGCGTCAGACTGCAGGGGGCGAGGGGCTGTTCGAAGCAAGCAAGAGGTTAATCATTTATCAGTTTTAACATGCATCACGGACCAAACCCGATAGTTTCCAGAGTATTCTACATAGCATCAAGTTACATAAACAAGACTAATGCTAGCCCTGGGTAGAGTTTGCAGAGAATTCCGAGAAGTGACCAAAAAACACAACTTGACATTGGCAAGTGAGGCAAAGACTCTGCTCTGGTACACAGAGCAGAGTTTTGGGGAACTTCGCGTGCTCCACCAAGGATGGAAAACTCTGCAAACTTCGCGAACGGAGCAAAGTTTACCACCCAGACCTACAAATGACACCGAAGTACAACTGGAAAGTTCTTATCCTGCAACCACCCCTTCAACTACTTTTTTAAAATTTATCTTAATAGAGAGCATTTGAATTAGCATTTTGTATATAGTTACCAAGATTTATATATAGTTCGTCCTTGCCTAAACTGTTGGCTATACAACATGAGGATAATTTATTTCAGGCTAGGGGTAAACAGAGTTATCGGAAATGGTCTATTCTTTGTTATGGAGTCAAGAAAGTTCAACAAACTTTCTCCCATCATTCTTTAAAATATCTGCTAATGATGGTTAATTTCGGGCCCTACAAAGTGTATTTGAAAGAAAAAGCAGTTTATTTAAGTATTTCTTATTGAACACATGGTAACAATACTATCGAACAACTATTTTTCAGTCACATGCCATCCCGGGATCATCAATGACAGAGAGTGATGCCACACAAAAAGCAGCAGTTTCCACCACAAAACATAATGATAGCCAAGTGATAAAACCCATAATCAAAAGTCGAAGACTGGTAAGATGAACTACTTTAATTTTTTAAGACCTAGAATTTTGTACTTACTTTGCACCGTTATGCTTTCCTCCCATTGATGTAATTATGAATCAAGACTCAAAAACACAATGTAAAAGTTAGAGCATCAAAAAGATAAAACAATGGTGAAAGGTTGAGCTATTTGTAAATGTATTAAAAACATAGTTTGCTTTGTTGGGCCAAAGGCAGAGACAAACCGAGAGAGGGACTGAGCGCCTGTGTATTTGTCTTTGAGTACACATATATTTTGTGTGTGAATTCCGTGTACTTAAAGGACATATGACCACAAGTATTGCCCCTCAGCAGTGGGAGGATTTTGGATGATGACTTGGAGGCAGTGTTGAGCACAGCCAGGGGCTTGATCGCTATAAAAGGAAAAAGATGGGTGGATCACCAAATGGGTGATGGGGCTGATGAAGGAGCATCCCAAAAATCAAGACTGGATAGCAGGACAGTGGCTCCCTTACAAGGGGGGAAGGGGCATGCAGCAAAGATGGCAGCCCCTCCAAGAAAAACATCTCCCCGCAAAAAGAGAGAGCCCAGCGGCCATGGGATAAAGAGGCCTCAGCAGTTGCACCAAAGAGAAGACCAGCTGGGAAGGGTAAAGCGGCTGCACACAAAAGGCCATCTGCAGTGGACGTCGAGGAGACAGAGGACATCAGCATCTGCGAATCTGAAGGGGGACCTGTAGCCATGACGGCTGCCCCGGGCGAGGTGAGAGCACAGTGGAAAAGAGTAACAATGGTGAGTAAAGTACACTGCGAAAAGGGGCAGGGGGCCAGGTAACATTGCCAACTACAGGACTCAGTTGGGGGTAACTAACCCCACAGCACAGGGACGTGGTTGTTTCCCTACCATTGGCAGACCAATACAGGGGCCAGCCCGACAGGGGGGGATACCAGGGGGAGGCATGAGGGCCAACAACATTTCAGCGGATGGGCAGCCACATACCACCATTCATGCAGTGGTGGCCATGGCGGGGCAACTGCACAAATTCAGCGCAGGTGCCTCGTCGAAAGACACGCCATCTGGGAGAAGCCTAGAGCGTGAATGGGGGGCCAGCCAATTGGACACATGATCCCCAGAAATAGTGGAAGGGAGCACAAATGGGAAGGAAACAGGGAGCAAGTCTACGAGGAGCGCTGGGGCAAGATCCTTCCATCGGCTGGGTCGGCAGGGGAAACAGGGGGCAAGCTCAAAAAAGGCAGGGCAAAGGAAGGTACCAAAGGGGATGGGTCCAAACCTGCAAGTGAGTACATTTGCCCATCCTCAGGGGATCCTCCCATCGCTACACGGTTAAGTGGCCTGGCCATTCTGATACCACTAGCGGTGAAAGAGAGAATATGTAGGAAGGCATACATAGACATTTTTTCCTTTCTAGAGGTCAGCAAAGCAAAGTTAGATGTTACAACACAGGACAAGAAGGAGGAGGATAGGAGGGAGAATCGCAAGCCCTGGGTAGAAAGGTCCATAGAGAACTGGCTGCGAGCACTTAGGCATGTGTTTTTATAGAAAAATTCCCGCAGAGTGCCACCGCACTTTTCCGGCATGAACAGAGAGTGCATGAGGTACAACAAAAGTATCAGGGAGAGACAGGGCTGCACTATGACGAGGGCTTCCGGTAAAAGATGCAGGCATAGCCAGTAATAGAATGTGACCAACAGGATGTGTCAGGGTTCACAAGTCACATGGTGGCCTCCACTGAATGGGCAGGAACACGGGAAAGCAATTTTCGGCCCTCAGGGATTAGAGGGAAATTTGAGAACAACACACAGAACACAAAGTAGAAGAGTGCATCTGGGGGAAAACCCGAGAAAGGACACACAGCCACATGCTGGAAATTTGACAAAGATGAGTGCAGATGGGGACAGGCCTGCAGGTTTCTGCACTGTTGTGGGAACTGCTGTGGCACTCATGCCATGCGGCCATCCGCTGTAAAGAACCCAGATGGGAGAAGGATAGTGAAGACAGCAGGAACAAGAAATAGTGAGGGGAAGGAGCCGGGGCCCTGGGGAGGAGAGAGCAAGAACCAATGAAACTCGTACCCACCCCCATAAGAGTACAAGGATTGGTACAATTACTGAACACATATCCAAAACTGGAAGATGCCCAACTATTGGCCTAGGGTTTTACAGCAGGTTTGAGATTACCCCACAAAGGAAAAGTGGCCACCAGAATGAGCCAGAACTTGAAATCTGTAAGGGACAACCCCGAAGTGGCCAGGCAAAAGGTGCAGAAAGAAGTCATACTAGAGAGGGTAGCGGGTCCCTTCCAGGTTCCTCTGATGGAGAACCTGGTGATATCCCCTCTAGGGGTGGTGCCAAAAAAAGAGGCAGGAAAATATTGCCTCATACACCACCTACCCTACCCAGAGGGTGAGTCGGTGAATGACGGGCTGGACCTAGCTAGCTGCTCAGTGTTTTATGCATCAGTGGACCAGATTAAACAGATGGGACAGGGAACGCTGCTAGCAAAAACAGACATAGAAGTGGCTTTCCGGCTAATACCAGTCCACCCCGACAGCTACCACCTACCACCTACCAGTTTTCAACTGGAAAGGGCATACTATTATGGCAAATGCCTACCTATGGGTTGTGCAATCTCATGTGCCTTGTTTGAGGCCTTTAGCAGTTTCCTGTAATGGGAATTGGAGAGACGTCATCCAGCAGAGCTGGCGCTTGCACTACTTAGATGACTTCCTTTTCATTGGGCAGTCAGGGATGGAGGAATGCGTGGGCCTACTGCAACAATTCATAGATCTAGCGAAGTGACTGGGGTTGCCACTGGCACCAACCAAGACAGAAGGCCCGACAACAAGGCTCTCCTTCCTGGGGATCGAGTTAGACACCATGGAAGGGATGCACAGGTTGGCCAAAGATAAAGTGACGGAGCTGCGGCTACTGATCAGACAGCTGTGGTACAAGAAAAAAGTGACATTAACAGAAATACAACAACTGCTTGGGAAGCTTAACTTTGCTAACAAAGTGATCCCCACCGGACGACTGTTTGCTAGAATATTGGCATGGTTGATGAAAGGGCTATCAAAAAAGCACCACAGGGTCCGCCTCGCACAGGGTGTAAAAGAGGATTTGGGACAATGAGATGCCTGCCTATCGGGGTTCAACGGGACACTCATGTGGAGAGCCCCGTAGGTGACATCTGGACAGCTTGAGCTGTTCACAGATGCCGCTGGCAGGCATGGCTTCGGGGCAATCCTGGCACCGCATGGACAGCGGCACACTGGCCTGAGGCATGACATAATACAGGGCTAATAAAAAACATCACATTCTTCCCAATTATAGTGGCTTTCACAATCTGGAAGAACAGGCTAGCAAACAAATCAATCTGTAGTCAGACAACCACACAGTGGTGCAGGCAAAAAACATCGGTTCGACTAAATGCCCGGCAGTGGTGTGGTTTTTAAGGGCGCTGGTTGACCTCCAGTTGGGGCCAAACATAGCAGGGCGTGGATGGTAAACTCAATAGTGGATGCCATCTCTCGTTTCCACTGGGACAGATTCAGGGAGCTGGTGCCAGTAGCCGTACAGAACATGACATCGATGCCTGGGCGAGTGTGGGAAATCATGGACTTGTGCTGAGAGCACTAATGGACAATGCACTAGCCACAAAAACTGCAGGCAGATATCATAAGTACTGCAATAACCTTCAGAGCATCACCGGGGCAGGGGTTCTTGGCAGGGGCATTCCTGGATGGTAAATCCAGGGCATGGGCACAAACACACCTGAAAGCTGTATCATACTATGCTAGATTGGCAACCGGGAACAACCCGGCAGGATCCTTCTACAGTAGATCAGCAATGAAGGGATGGAGGAAGTTACAGCCCAGACAACAGGACAGGAGGATGCCAATTGACTTTAATGTACTGAAAGCAGTCCTGCGACAACTAGAGGGGATATGCTCATCTTAACTAGAAGAACAGCTATTTAGAGCAGCTTTTCTTCTGGCATTTTTTGGGGGCCTGCAGAATTAGCGAGCTAGTGGCGCCGGCCAGGGCATCCCCAGATTTTGCTTGCACACAAACAGGGGACATACACTTAGGGGACTGGTTCTTAATAGTTCACCTAAGAAGGTCAAAGACAGATCGAATTGACAAGGGTAATGGCACATGCATTAACTGCATTAAAGACAGGCGTGCTTCCCGGTGTGCATTATGAGAGAGTACGTGAGGCAGAGATCAGATATTACAGGCCTCCTATTTCGACACCTAGATGGCACATAGCTCAGCCAATTCCAGTTCAGGGCAGTGCTCCAGAAGTCCCTAGAGATGGCAGGATTCCCATTCAAGGAATTCGGGTCGTAATGGGACACTCACCACCGTGGCCCCGATGGTGCTCGGGGTTGAGAGGATCAAATCGTTGGGACGGTGGACGTCGGGTGCATACAATGGATACATGCAGCTCACAGATCTCTAAAATCTCCCTACTCTCAGAAGGTCCAATGGGGGATCGGCGCATGGTGTGGATCGTGGGGCATTCATACGTCACACAGACGCAACAATGGGCAGCAGCACGCAAGGAATATGGCTGATAAACTCAGAGGTGAAATGGATTGGGCTACTGGGCATTAAGGGCGAGCTGCTTCTCTCAGTTATCCAGAGAGAATTACAGGGTAGAAAGGGCCCAGATGCAGTTGTCGTACATTTGGGAGGGAACGACCTGGCAAGCATAGAGAGGAGGAAGTTGTTGAGCGCCATCACCTATGGAATGGCGCCCTGGCAAGAATGATACACTCGGCAGAGCTGGTGTGGTCAGCGAACCAGGGGCGGTGGACCAGTCAAGACGGAAGCTAGACATTACGATGACGAAAATATGTAGGGCAAATGGCTGGGGATTTGTGAGACGTGGGCTGATCAACCTTAGAGGACAGGGATACCACACCGAGGATGGGGTACATCTGATTGTTTGGGAATTGATATGTTCCTGTTGAAAGTAGTCGGGGTTCTGGAGCAATTGGGGTTTTCTTAAAGGAGCAGAGTGAAGGGGGAGCTGCCACCGATCGGAGAACCGCTGACAACGTGGTGGAGTCAGCACAGAAAGGTACCCACGAAAAGAGTAAGTTAGATAGAAGAGGTGCTCAAACTGTGCCCTTGGGATGCCGCATGGCAGGGGCACAGGTGAGCAGGTGACAGCACACAAAGACAGCCAGAATTGTAGGGCTGGCCAGCCAGTGCCCATGGGATGCCACACCACAGGGGCACGGAGGAGCAGGCGAGTGGTCAGCAAAAGTGCAGGCCAGGTGGCACGGCATTTGCAGCCCGGGTCAGGCTTAATGGCCGTCCATGAGGTCGGTAGCAAGGGAAGCCTAGAATCCGGAAACACTGGAATGCCTGCGGAACTGACCATTGCTCAGGAATTATGCTGTTGGCTAGAAAGAAACAGAATGAGTGTGACTTTATCATCAAGAAATGCAAGTAATGACAAAACATTGGTCACGAATGACTAACCATGAACGTTGTGAAATGTTGATCCATGCTTTATGTACTATGCAATACAACTGTGGCCTTTTTACATCATAACCTTGTGTCCTTCGAAATGTGTGAGGAAAAATGAGTGTGGCAAATGCGGCCATTAAATGGTATGGGAGAGCGAACTCGCAGGCCTGGGAGGGGTTCTGTAAGAGAAACATTAATAATGGTGACAATGAGCGTCAATGAATCATGTAAACAGTGAATGAACTTCTACAACATTCGAAGCAAATAGAATTAGAACAACAAAGGGAAATATGGATGACTGAGATATCGTTATCCTCCCCTAATATGATATCTCTTTAGCCAAGTCCCCATAAAACGCCCTCGCTACTCCAGTCTTTGATTGTACCCCAATGTAAACGTCATGACCGGCAGGAGGCGTGATATGCGCAGTTGTGATGTGGCATGTGAGTCTGTCACAGCTGCAGCTTGAACAAATACCACGTTTTTTTTAGATTCCACTTCCATTTTTTAATTTTCAAGATTTGTACTGTGGAGAAACCCCACTCACGTTCACAATATGAAAATACTGAACACAATCGTATTTTAGTTAAAGTTCAAATATGGTGCTCGAAATGTATTTATCACAATTAGAGACAGTCACCAAGATACGCATGGCTATGATTTACATGTTCAGATGTAAAGTTATAGTTGTGTTCTCTTTTGGCACAACTACCTAATATATACATGTCTGTCTTAGGCATGCAAAAGAGAGCTAAACCACACAAGAGCTAATGTTTTTATGGTCTTACGTTAACTTATAAGTTGTTCAGTTTACATGTCAGCACTTATTCAATGTGGTTCCAGAAGCACAAATCTGCACGCCTAATATGTTTATACAACAACACAATCATTTCTGCAAGCCCTGCTCCTACATTGTTGTCACATTGTCGGTACTCTAGGTCAGTGCTTCATTTGTGAAAAAAATAAGTTATCAGGGCGCTCGTCGTCAGGAAGCCACTGAGATTGCGCTACACATTGCACCTGCCATGCTGCCAATGATAGTAACAACACAACTACTAAACATCACACTCCTTCAAGGGCGACAATTCAGACTATTCCATTACACATCTCTATTTCTGAACATATACAAATGCATCAATACGTCCTGCAATATGTATATGAAATAGGCAGATAGCCAAAACCTATTGCATTTATCAATGTTTGTTAGTAAATTCCATCCAATCATCTCTCAGATCCCACTTTCATGTCACTAAGTATTTAATTCATAGATCTCATACAAAGAATTCGCTTAGATCTATTACTTATACACAAAATGGACAAATGGCAAATTGATAATTTTTGACGTGTATACATTCGAAAAACAACTCATTAGAGTGAAAGACGGATAATATCCTCTTTCATAATCGCAGTCAGACAGGCATTTTATTTCACCTGGCATTTCCTCGAGGTGCTGGAGCCCCTGGTGATCGGTTTTGAAAGTGCAGACCCACTCCTGGGGCCTTTGTCATTTCCACGATGCTCCAGGAAGTGAACTGTAGCGGGAACGAGGCTACAACCGAGAGAGAAAAAGAGGGAGGGAGATCAGAGAGAACAGAGAGAAAACAAGCATTTGCAATGCAATAGGTCTCGCATTAGGAAAGTTTGAGCTATTGGTATTGTAAATGACAATTTTTTTATTTATGTGTTGGTTTTGAAAATAGCAAATTTAATAGCTTTGTCATTTACAATGCCAATAGTTTTAACTTTCACAAATGTGACACCTATAGCATTTTTAATGCAATATGTGTTGTATTAACGTGACTTCGATGTATTGATATTACAAATCAAAATGTTTTTTACATTTTTTTTATAATTAATTCTTAAATTAAAGTTATTGTAATTTATAATGGCAATAGCTGAATCAAAACAAAAGAGTCAAAGATAACACCGGATGTACCAGCTAAAAGTCAATTCATAACAGTAGTAAAGAAAGACCCCTTGTGTTAGTTTAGTGAAAGTGCACAAAACACTTGGGAAAAGAGTAAACACTGTATATTGAGTGAAATGAAATAAAATAAAGTGGGCACAAACCATACCCGTGTGTTATATTGCAAAGGGTGGAGTGAAAATGCAACTGTATTCGGAAAAACAGTGACACAGTAAAACCATCATGTAGCACCGTGCACTCTAAACATAGCGTGTCATGATGCGGGCGATCTGTAACACACTTACTCAACCCGGAAGTGAAGGAATAGCGTGCTACTATATTTCCAACCGATAGCAGTAATGAATCTAAGTCAATGGAGATAGAGCCCCAATGTTAGCATTAGCGATTACAAATAATAATAACCTAATGTGTGGCAAAATGCTAGAAAAATATACTCACTAAAACACTGCTCTAATGTTGCCACGCTGGAGATTGAAACTCGAGATGGGAAATCTAAACAAGACGGAGGGCATTGCTGTGGGGAGGGGGGTGGAGAAATAACACGTCGGGCAGGGGAGGGGGCGGAGCGGGGACAGTGGCATGAGGGTGTGAAGCAGCAGGGGCCTTTGAAGTGAAGCTAAGCTTCAGTTCAAAGGTGTGGGAGGAGTGCGGCTCAGGCAGAGCGCACGCTGGGGGAAGCTTGTGGGGCGGAGCGGGAAGAGCTGCTGGGTCAACAGATGGCTGGCGATTTGATGCTGTGCACGTGCATTTTAGGTCAATGCGCTTGCGCATTGACCTAAAAGCGCACGGGCGCAGCATCAAATCGCCAGTTAGTTAAAGTCTGTTTAACCCCCGCATGCGCATTGACAGGTCGCGAGACCTAAAAACCGAAAGAGAGAGAGAGAGAGCGGATGGAAGAGTGAGATTGTGTGAGGAGACGAAGAGAGGGGCTGCTTTGAGCATTTTTACCAGGGCTGCTTTAGGTACAAAGATCTACAATACTTTATGATACTTTCGCCCAGACCTTTAGCAGTCTTCACTATGGTAACAGATTTGAGAGTGGAATTAAAATGTACCTTTTACTATGTGTCACTCAGAATTAATAAACCAGAAGCTCAATATGGGGTTCCTTGCCCCTCTGCAAAGAATTACCACAATACATTAAAATAAAAGCTTTGGGGGGTTTTCGGAGACCCTGCCCTCTGGAAATGTAATTTATAAGTCTTAGAATAGCGTAGGCAAGCAACGAGTGGAATGCCTCTCTCTGACATATGTGGTAATCTTTAGAAGTCAAACCCCGGGAAGGTCATGGTAGTCTTTACTCGCTTGGAGGTAGATAAAATCCACAATCCATTGGGTGATGGTGGCATCTTTTTTGTCAAGGGCCTGAGAAAAAGCTACGAAAATGTCCCAGGAAGCACTATGTAAAAACAAAGTTTTTAATAATATTAATATTGGTGTGTTAAGGCAGATTGGCATCAACGTTTTGTAAATATACAAAAATGTTAAAAGCATATCTTTATTTTGACAGAATGATGTGGTCTCACGTTCATCAATTTCAGACAATGAAATCATTGAAAGATCAGATATTCATGTAGTAAGCTCCAATGGAAGGCCAGCGACGATACCTGTGGAAAACATTTTGAAAATGGTAAATATATTGGTTCTGAAATTATGTTTGCAAGTTTGAAAGTGTCACCTTATTTATATTTGTATGATTTAGGGAATCATTTGAATTCAATGCATTAATAATGTTTGCTCCAGCATATCTAGTAAAGTAAGCTTTTTTAATTGATAGGTAAATTATGTCATTTGAAGGCAATCACTGCACAAAATGGGTTGTCTGATATCTCCATCTAGCACCAGGTAGTCTAGACCAATGGTTCTTAACCTTTTGACTGATGCGGGCTCGCATTCAATCACTACTGCAGGATGAGGGCCCCCCGCATTAGCAATTTCTTCAATGTAAACCACAAAACAATACATAAAAATGTAGAAAAAAACATATATCAAATAAATACACAAATTGTGAATTATTTTACTTTATTCATAACCAAAAAAAAAATGCGAACGTCGAAGATGTAACTTTAAAGGGGTGGTTGGGACTTTCCAAATTGAGTTTTATTTCTAAAAGATGAAGTGAAATTCTAGAATCTATAATATCATTTTGCCTTTTTGCTCCTAATGGATGCTCTATTTTGCTTCAATTTAGCCTACCAATCGTCCATGCTAGATTCTGTTTGCTCACTGCAACCACAAATAAAGATAAGAATACCAAGTTACATTTTAGACACCAATTTCAAAGTCCTTCATATGCACAAGTCATTTTAAAATTCCCAAATGTGTTTTATTTATTTATATATACTAGACATCCATTAATATTATTCAATTTTCTAAACAGTCGCACCCTCCCTAAGGAGGCATCGCAGACTCCTAAGTTTTTGCAGGTACCAGGTTAGGATCAGCTTGTCTAGACTGCCCAATACATTTCCGCTGTCGGCCTGTGCCTCTCCTCATCACTACTCAACACCTGTTGAGTAGGCGCCATTTGCATGAAGGTAACTGTCATGAGCAGTTTTCTTTGACGAATTAGCATTACATAGCTGCTGGTGACAGGTCAGTCATCCTATCAAATAAACCATCTTTTCGCTGCTTGAATCCCACTTTGTCTTTACTGGGATTACTAAAGGTTCACCCTCTTACTTGCATGTGAGAGGGTCCCTGGAGCATATCACATGGCCATTCTCAGCCAACAGAGGTAAAATTGTCGAAACACAGATCGGCCCACCAACTTTTATGCCCATTTTTGCAGAGCGGGATTATATATTTATTGCTAAAATGCCATTGAGCTACAGTATTTAAATATAAAATGGGCACTGTTGTGGTCCTTGAAACTATTTCGTTGCGCGCACTGCATCACATTTGGTGATGCAGTGCGCGCAACAAAATTTGTTTTATTTATTTAAACGTTTACCTACCTGTAAAACTCTGTAATCCATACATTACTACCCCCACCCTGCCACTCCCCCTGCCCACATCACCGCCCTACAGAAACACCTACTGCCGACCGCTACTGAATGAGACCATGATGTACCTGGGTAGGATATCAATCACATGAGCCACAACATGATGCATGACAGATTCAGGCTGCACTCTCCTTCTGGACACTGCCGGAAGTAAGCTGGGAGCAGAGCAAGTATAGTCAGGAGGTGCCTGTCCATGCTTGGGGAGAAAAAACAACAAATATGGAACTGCAATGTGGCGAGCTGGTCTACCATGTCAGAGAGATGGACAGCAATATGTTGCTTTCGAGTAAGATTGTTTAGGCCTGGCGTTTACCAAGACCTTTTATATTTTACTAAAATTATGTGGAGAAGTGTGGCTCAATGGTTAGAGCGGCAGACCCTGATGCAGAGGTCTGGCCCGGGACCAGGGATCAATTCCCGCCTCGGCGAGTCTTGGGCTCAATTTCCTCGGACCTGATAATTCTCGCCTCGGTGCCTATTCCAATCATGGGTCCCACTCTAGGCAATAGCTTGCTTAATCTCCACAACAGCTCCAACAGCGCTGGGATGCCTGGCTTCACCTTGGGGATGCCCAGGAGTTGACATTTCACAGGGAAAAGCCAGGAAGGGTTCCACAGCGGTATGTGTTCCAGTGCCAGGACACCCCAGTTGGGGTATTAGTGAGCTTTGCATGTACAAATTACATTTACATTACATATGTATACTGTAGTTATAAGGGCTTCACAGTATACAGCATGGGGAAGTGGGACTGTCTCCTTTAGCTACTTCTCTAATGGGAAAAATGATTTCCATGCGGAAAAAAATAGTTTGCAGGTGTGTAATCAGAGCTTTCATTTGAAAATATACGTACAGATATTTTCGCATGACTAAATGCAATTCACTAAAGTTTTCCAAGTGTGCACCTCCTGTGCATATGCGTGTATGAGTAGCCGATTTAAAAAATATTTTTGCAAGAACGTTTTTCAATAACAAGGATTGTCAGAATCAGTAGCTGCAGCCAACGCCAGGCCTATTTGATTTTGCTTCTTTTGTGTGTTTTGATCGGTTCTGAAGAGACTTGGAAGGGGGTGCTTCAGTGCCTAAACGATTTACTGCCCTGAACAAAAAGTAGCACTACGTAAACCTATAATCGTGCATTTACAGTTCAGGAAGGACAAGGATTCCGTAGTCATCTGCGTCATTTGAAAATAAAAACATCACTCCCATGGACCTCATGGAGCAGGACTTGGTAGATGGAGGGGTGGTTCAAACTTCTGCCCTGACAGTAGTTAAAAACATTGATACCAATATCACTCATTACAAACCTTATGGCTGAATATTAACAGAGCACACAGAGCTTAATTTGAGCCATTGGCTTCCAGAGCTCGGCACCGGCACTTAAATTGCAACACTGACACTTATGACAGTCTGCCAGATGGTGGCACTATTTGCCTAATTTAGAGATAAGCACAACAACAGTTGTTTATCAATACAATATACATTAGAAATGACAAATTCCTACCACACACGCCATTCTTATGGTTTGGGGGCCTAGAATGGTCTGAACTGTCACACTTGTAGGAGAGGGATGGTTAGCAGTTGTGTCGATAGTGGCATTGGCAGCGCTGACTGGGACAATGTTTGGTGCAAGTTGCAGTGGCTTCCAGACGAGGGCCCTGGCACTTATTTTTTACAAACTAAGCACTGAGACCACATTCATTTTAGCAGCAGGTGCAATTGGGGAACCCTACCAATGAACTTGTGCTACCCATTCACCAAAGGAGCAGAACCCACAATACCTAGGGTTTCTTGTATGGTAGTGGGGTATGGGGCAACACTCCCCTACCTTCACCTCCAGCTCCAGCTCCTCCAGTCGTCATGGCAACGCTCATGGATGTGTATCAGCAAGCAGCCTAACTCCAAAACCCAAAAACACTCAATTTTCGGTCAGTAAAAATAAAAGAAATACGTTTTGACACATTTCGGACTGAGTTTTAGGCTGACAGACAGGGGGTGACAAGTGCCATTGTGCCGCTGCTCTAAACTAGACGTCACTGCCCGACTTGTCAATGCTGCGTGTTTGGAGTACATTCTGCGCGTTTGTATGAATGTCAATATTCGGCATTGTTACTCGGTGTGCACAGGAGTGAAGGGAAATGTCGCGCTCCTGATGTCAGGAGAAAGGGGGCTGACTATGCAGAACAGATGTTATCCGCGCCAGAAAGCTCTATCGCATCTGATGAATGCAGGATTTCCAAGTGAACTTCTGACACATCCTGCAAGAGAGATTTATGGTCTGTGAAAAATAGCTTTCTAGCGTGAGAAGAACCGTACTGGAGCTTAGCGCACTCTCGCTGAACCTGGGTTTCCTGTCGAACGAGGGGCCAATAATTCAATGCACCTGTGTGCAGGTTGCAATGGTCTTGTTCTCAGAAGACTACAATAGGACTATTCAAAGTGGGCCTCTCTAATTTGGTTATGAGATCTGGGATATCAATATTGAGACCTTGAGTCATTATCACCTGTTTTACTCTGTTACAAATAACACTGATATGCTTTGGTTTCTAAATATTAATTTCATCATATTTATAAAGACAACCACTACTTCGTTCTTTTAATTAGAGTGTATTTAATGAATAGGGGCAATTGTGGTTTTATGACAAGTTAAAAGGAATAGAAAAAATCACTATATTTGCCAAAGAAAAAGAGAATTTGTTTCTTCTTCACAAAGGTAAATATAAAAAGGCATGTTTACTCACATAGCTGTAACTCTCTAGTCACCATTCCCAGTTGGAGATTTACAGCTAGATGTACACTTACATTTTCCCACAGCCAGTTATAATGTATCTATAGGGAACAATATTTTCCCAGTCTTGCTAGCCCAACGGAATGGCTTTTTTGCTCCAGATTATTTTTCCTTTCTTTAATTTTGTAGTCAGTGTTATATTAGCACCCATTCAATAAAGAGGCCAGACACGAGGAAATGTGAATTCATATTTCGTTTACGTGAGTTTACGTGAGTTGAGGGTTTTGTAGGGGTTTGGGGTAAGAAGTGAATACATTTTAAGTAATTAATAATTATATTTTAAATTATTATTTACTAATTTGATAAATAATTAAGTTATTTGTGTAAATAATTTTTGTAAAATGTTATGAGATATGAGGGTATGTTTTGGGAAGTACATTCATTATAATTAATTGATAATGAATATTTAATTTATGATAATTGGTTTGTTGATGAACATTTATATTTAGGTTGTAAATATTTGTTTGTTTGAAAGGTTATTTATAGTGCATTTTGATATTTTTGTGGGGATATACAGTGGGAAGTAACCAAGTTAAATGAAGGTAATAATACATTTTGGTTAAAAAACAATTTTTAAAATAAAAAAGTATATTTGAATGAAAATTATTTTTGTATTATATTTATAATACTATTTGAAGGATTTTGTGTTGTATATTTAACATTGCAATATGTTTTTAGTTTTTTACATATTTTATATACAAATATATTTGTATTTTTTACATATTTATATTTTTTTAATTTGATTTGTTCTTGAAGTAATTTTATTTTGTTCAAGATATTTTGTTGCACTTTTATTGTTACACTGATTGGACTCATAATAGTACATTTTACCCCTGGGCTATCCAACACTTTCTCTACTATTGTACTGATTGGATTGGGGATAGTAAATTTTACCCCTCTGGTATCCAACAGTTTCTCTACTGTTGTACTGACTGGAGTGGAAATTGTAAATGTTATCTTTCCGCTATCCAACACTTCCCTATTGTTGCAATTATTGGAGTGGGAATAGTACATTTTACCCCTTTGCTAGCCAACACTTTCCCTACTATTGCATTTATTGGAGTGGGAATAGTAAATGTTACCTTTGTGCAATCCAACAATTCCCCTACTGTTTTATTGACTGGAGTGGGAACAGTAAGTTTTACCCTCCACAATTCAACACTTTCCTACTGTTGTACTGGCTGGAGTAGAAATAGTACATTTTACTCCTCCAGTGTCCACACAATTCTGGTGGTCTATATTCTGTCAGTAAATCCACAGAAAGGCTATAAGGTGGTCATTGGGTGCCTCCACCAGAAATGGCATCATACCAGATTGTTCTGTTATGGTTGTTGGCCCACTAAAAGTTTTGATACTTATGCCTCTTTCTAAGACCATCAAAGTCTTCCAACGAACCACACAAACAATATGCCTGATAGGCAGAGGAGTTTATCATTAACCCTGTTGCTGCCTTATTGAATATATAAACATCAGAGTAGGTTTGCAGGGGGTGTGTGGCTTGAAGCCAATGGCGTAAGAAGCAAAAGTCAGAGCTCCCACCAACAGATCCCCATCAGACCGCATCCTCATGATTCTGGCCAGTGCACAGGGCTCAGACTTGCAAGGAGCCAACTGCTGGTGGTGCAGGCACAACGGGGAAGGATATTTCCTGATGCCGGGGGCCCTGGATCAGCCGCAGCAAGTCTAGACATACTGTGAGCGGCGGGTGGCCTTGCAAAAATGTCACCCACCTGAGTTATAGTGAAGACCATGGAGCCGGCATAGCGGTACATCGAAGGACACCCCAGAAGAGGCCCTGACCCACTGGGGCAATAACTGTGAGTGATCAGACTGCAGTCAGCTGTGCTCGACCCCACTCCCGGTGGCCTTCTGTCTGGGTTAGAGGGGGCCTGGGACTGGTGAGGAAGGAGTTCGATGCAACATCCTTTGAACTGCAGCTTCAGAGGCCATGCAATAAAAGCAGAAAAGACGAGGGCGGCAATACCCACAAGGAAAGAGACCACTTCTCCAGACCCTGAGAGACATGACCAAGGAGCTGCCCAGGGTGGAGAAAGGAGACTGCAGTAGACTGCACACTTGAGGCTCAGAGGTAGGTTGGGGGAAGTCCCGAAGCTGAGAGGGGCGCTGTAGTTCACCTGCCTGATATGCTGGAACCCCCTCGTGAAGAGACTCTCATCCTGGTTCCCGACTCCAGTCTCCCTGCCTGCCCTCCCACCCATTGACCATTCACAGAGCTAGAAGCAGGAGGCCCAACCAGTCCCAAAGAGGAGCAACCCTGGTGCAGCCCCGCAGTGAGGACTGGCCAATGCCTCTAGGGCTGTAAACCCTGGAGCAGCACTAGTGCATGTCAAAGGGCTGGGACCAGAAGGAACTGTTAGCTATTTGAGGGTCTCATCAGCTGACTGGGAGATCGCTGTCCTGGGGACTGCGTGGGAGAAGATGACCGGATGCGGCTCAGCTGCCACTGCAACTCACACAAACATGAATATTGGCCAGGGAGGGAGCGGAGTGGTCCTCTGCCACGGACCCCACTGGCCTCCCAGTGGCCACACAGCAAGCAGTGTGCACCCTGCGGAGCACCATTACTAATTAATTGGGACCCAGCATCCCGGGGGATTGTCAAGGAGATAGCAGAATCCCTTCCCCCGCACCTACATGCTACAGACTGAGCAGGAGTGGGACAGAGGATCACCTCTGGAAAGACTGGTGAACCCACCTTGAGCGCATACCCACAGTTTTAAACCCGGGTTGCCCGGTGGCCTACTCAAGCAGACTAAGAGAGGCGGTGTCAATCTGAAGACCTTGACAACCACGCTACAGCACTGGAAGTGGGCTGACAGCTCTGGCCCGTTCCTCCGAGCACCACACAGAGCAAAAAATGGGTAAATCAGGCCAGAAGAAAGGAATGCTGCTGACGCCCAAGAGAAAGATGGCGCTTCTAAAAGTAAGTGAGATAAAGGAGAAAGCAGCGCTCAGCATTAAGCAAGGTACAACGGCATCTCATGAAGCGTGGGAGGCCAGGATAGATCATCTAGGAGCAGACATGGGGATCCTGAAAGATTTCCATCATCGCTTAGTGGAGCAGGTTACCCTGGCTGCCATAAGCATAGAGGAGCTACCACCAATGGAGTATTAGTTGGAAGTTAAAAGTGAGCGAGATGCTGAGTTGTGCCGGAAAGAATGCTTGGATGGCGGCTGGGCCGTGGAAAAAGCAGAAAATAGATTAGGGGTTCCCCTAGAGAGGTGGAGAGGTATTGGCAATTAGAGTTTGCAACAATGGGGTCCCCAATGATGCTTTGATTACTTTCCTGGAAAATTAGGGGCATGAACACGATGGTGAAACAGCATAAGATTTTCTCATTTCTTAACAGAAGAGGCATTCACATGGCACTCCTTCAAGAGACACACTTAACATCTAAAGAAGTTATGGCACTGAAGAGGCATTGGAGGGGTCAGGCATATTTCACCACCTACTCTGCATATGTGCACAGCACACTAATATGCCTGCTGAGCTGGTTCCTCATACCATGCGCAATAAGTAGGTTCCAGGATGTGGTGTACATATTGGCTAAACGGGAAATCACTTTAAACTGGAAAGCACCAGGAGGGCCCTCTGTCATAACATGGAAGAAATAATTTGAGAAATGGACAGGATACGAAGGAGAGCTGCTAGTGTGGAAGGCAATGAGAGGCATCGGCTCAAGAGGTAGAGCCCGAGCTTAGGAAGCACTGGTTGACAGCTTAAAACACCCAGAAGGCAGAGGACCTCACGCCATGAGGTCCCCTCCACACTGACTCAAGATGCTAGCGAGCTGGGAGGAGATGAGTAATGGCCCGCTCACCAGCACGTCTCTCTGTACTTCACATCGCATCCACACTATTATATCTTCACATATCCTGCGGGGCTTGTTGCTTTTTGAAGATGCGCACTGGTAATTCTTACTGATCATTTTTCTTGTTCCATTACTAAATGGTAGACCTTGCTCGGGTTCTTCTCTTATGAACCTGTACTTTGTGTTTGTTTACCTCTACAGCATTTGTACACTAATGAGCCATAACTGGCTCATCGCAGATGTAACACTTTGAGTGAGTGAAGCGTTCTAGGACATCTAGGATCTCACATCAAGGTTTAATTCTGTCCGGTGAGATTACTCTATTCCTATCACTTTTAACCACGCTTGCTCTAAGAATGGCATAGTACCCCTCCAACCCCTATTTACTTTAATACAGTATAGGAGGTTCATACCTTCTTATTCTTTATCTTCTTGTCCCCTCTGTAGTTCACACCCAACTGGAACTTCATCACTAGAGTCTCGGGCCCTGCCGGGTCGGAATTTCCACCGGCTAAGCGGTGAGCGCCATTCTCACCTTGTTTCTTTCACCTACCCCTTTTTCATTCCTTTATTCTCCTCTTCCTCCCTCTCTTACAGACTACTACCCATTTGCATGTATTTCCCATACAGTTATGACTTATGTAGAAGTTTACCCTTTCCATATAGTTAGCTTTATCTCACATAGAGTACTAGCATATTTTAGAATCGTTTTGTCACACCTTATTCACTTAGATCAACATAGAACCTGCGTGACCGCGTCACTTTTCCTTTCCTTTTTCATCATATGCCTCCTTTACAAAATCCCACCCACTCTCTCACCTTCTATCTCCTTTCCTTCACAAAACCTTTTCACAAGTTCAACCATACAAATTCCTTGTGCACCGTGAAAAAACAAAGAAAAAAATTGTCTTTTCTCGTTTTGGGTTCTCCACTAACTACAGTTTCCATAAGTGACTGTCGCAATGAACAACAAAGTATATACATCATGTTATATGTTCCATCGTTGTCCCTTGTATCTTTCCCAGCCCTGAGGAGTCGCGGAAAGACTATTCCATATGCGACGAAACATGTGTCGGCTGTCTTGCTTGAGAAATTAAAAGAGACCGAACTGTTGACACACCAAACAAGAAATCCTTGTGTATTTTCTGTTAGCTTTGCTTTGTAACATACATGTGTCCACATTGACACACCTTTCCTACTCGTTTGTTGTGTGCATAGGGTATCTTGTTGAAACCGCTCACCAACATACACTGCCCCCCCCACCCATTGTGGAGGAAATTACTAGATGGGAGATCAACCCTTAAAGATATGAGAGCTTATCTAGCGAGATTCTAAGGAACCGACCGTCACTCAGAAGCTGGTTATCTAAGCTAATTTAGGACACGACTCAGGAAAATGGAGGACGGGGGGGAGGGAATTATGAAATTTGATTTGTTGTTTATAGCCAAATGTCAATTGTCACATGACTAATGACATGCAACCAAGATGCTCCTATCACAAGTGGGTGCCCACATGTGTCCGTATATATATATATATATCAACTTGGCAAAGGGCACCATGACCAGTGGTGATTCTTGCAACCAAAAAACAAGTAGCCTAAAACGGCTTTTTGCTGTCAATAGTTTTCCAAATTTTCAAAATGCACTGTGCGCACCCTGAAGCTACAGTACACCCATGCATGTTTGGTAACCTCATGCTTAGGATACTTGGAGGAACAAAGCTGCAGTGAAATCTTTGCAGAGATATGTCCCTACATGAAGGAGGATGGGGGTAATGAACATAATTTCGAAAAAAGAACTAAAAATATGACAAAGGTCACATTCAGTCCAATCTCTAGGCCAACAAATCTGAGTTAGGGTAGCCTGGCACACAATTAACGAAAACGTAGGATGTGTAGCTGTTAAAAAAGTATGTGATTGTGGTATGTTTCAATAAAGCCCGTTTGTGATATCAGAAAGTAAAAGCAAGGTAGCTTAAATCAGTTTATCTCCTGTAGGTAAGCTGAAAGAAAACCGAAAGAAATCTGGTGCCCCACTCTTATCAGAGACAGAGGACTGCCTTGGGGCTTATAAATTGGTTGTGTCATGTTTCTATATGATGGAACTGGAGGAAATTACTGCATTTTGGAAAATATTGCTAAAATTCTAGCAAATGTCATGTTCAGTGTTTGCTACCAACCAGCCAGTGAAAGCAAAAGGGATCTAGCTTGTAACAATAGATTACTGTAGTTTTTATATGGTCCCAAATTTCCTGATCTGCATTAATATTACATTATTGTTTGTGCCCACTACGTTTGCTAGAAAAACCCACTCATGTTTGATTTTGCAGGAACACAGGCCTTCAGGGCAGCATTTTCTTAGTGTGCTGGGAATTATGTTTGCCCCTTTTATAAATGCAAAAAAATAAAGAGAGAATCTGATATTGCCACATTTTTTCGGTACATCTACAAACTGAAATGACATATTGATGTGTGGTTTGTATTAACTCATAGCCCTGAAAAAATAGAAAAAATAAAAAATCGTAGTTTCAATGGGTGCACAATAAGACCTAGTGCTGTCTTTTGGAAATGCTAGTTATTAGACTTTGTTGTTCTAATAGGGCTCTGTCACAATGAAAGAACCAAGAGGCAAGTCAGTGAAAATCACCTTTTTTACATGCTCAGTAGTAAACAGTTAGCACATTAATGCCCGTGTTTGATTTCCCCATCTTTGCACTTTTCTCCAGCAGTAACATTTCTGTTCATCATCAGTGTCTGCATGAATTACGTGTTCTGAGAAAGATTCCAGAAAAGACCAAAACTAGCAATTATGGGCTGTACCCAGAGGAATTTGATTAATTGCTCCGCTCTAAACAGGTTGATATGATTATATATTCAGAAAGAATATGTTGCCACACACATAAAGATATCTTGTAGCCCGGTTATAACAGATTATTTTAATGAATGCCTTAATCTTTTGAAACTGAGCCAAGCAGAAGCAGTCATGCTGCACTGTTCAAGAAGGTCAGACATTTGAATACCATTGTTGTTGTTCCAGGTCGGCAAACCGTTTTCTGTGGTTTCAACTGAAAATACAACTGTCCAGGAGTTAATCGTTGAAGTGCATAATGCCTTTAGAAGAGCTGTGGACCCCCCGGCCAGTAACATGCTAAAAATGGTACGAAAACAATCTCTCGTAAATAGTATAAGATACCTTGCTGCAAATGGAAGTATTGTGTGAACAAATTTATTTTTTCATTTGTATTTCACATATTTTCTTATTATCAATCAGGATTGATAAAGTGTGGCAAATCACCCGGGAGGGTCTCAAGGCGCTGAAGTTGCTAGCTGCTTCGTGGAGAAAGCAGTGAAAAATTAGGCCAATGCAGGAGAAAGCACTCAGAAAATAGGGCGGGAGGAAGGTAAAAAAGCAAAAAACTAGGCAAAAGCAGGAGAAAATACTCAGACAAATGAGGAGAGGAAGGAGAAAGGAGATAAAAACGAGGCAAAAGCAGGAGAAAGCACTTAGATTAAGGGGGTAAAGGAAGGCAAACGCAGGCAAATATGAGAGCAAAAGCAGGAAAACCACTCAGAAAAATGGGGGAAAGGAAGGAGAAAGCAGGACAAAATGAGGCAAAACCAGGAAAATTGCTCAGAAAAATGGGTGGAAGGACTGATAAAGCAAAAGAAAATGAGGGAAAAAGTAACATGGCAGCTAAGCAGCATGGGAGAGTTAGGCCTGGGGCCTTTCATGACATCTAGATACAATCCTAATGTCACAAATGTTAATCAAGAGATGTGCAAGGTAGCAAAAATGTGTGCCTCACAACTTTGTAAAATATGTATGATATATATATATATATATATATATATATATATATATATATATATATATATATATATATATATATATATATATATATATATATATATATATATATATATATCATGCTCCATTTCCCACCATCCATTGTACAGGAAAAGGCACTCACAGGGTTTACTGCAACCAAAATGGGTTTATATCCATAAATTAATTGACGCAAACATGAAAAAGACGCGTTTCGCCTATGGCTTAGTCTCGTATTTCATAAAAGCCGCCATTGAAACATATTTTTTAAGCTATTGGCTGTACAAAATGTCACATGATCTCAATGTGTCATAAAAATCAAGAAAGGCCAAAACATTACTTACAAGGCGGCCATCTTAACACTGTAAAATTCAACTTTATCATTTTTAGTTGTTAACAGTGACATAAGTTCAAGTAAATAACTCGATACTCATACCATTCAACAATGAATATACATAACAATGGCTGCTTAGTTCCATTATGGCCCCATCAATCATTAACTTTTATCGTAACTATAACGCCGTGTATCGGCTAAGTTTGTACAGTGAAATGGTAATTCAGCCGTGTATCGACAACCCCTCTTGATAAAGACACAACTAATGTACTTTTTAATGTGACTCCATAGCAAACTCTGTAACTGATAACATGCCATTCTTACACTGTTTTAACTCAGTCACCTAAATGGACCATCATTTCTTCACACATATTAAGTCCATTCGGTGTCTTGGTTCCCAAATCTATTATATATCTTGATTCCAGCCTTCTGAGCTTTCTGACTCTATCTCCGCCTCTGATTTGTACTGGTACCTGATCTAGACCAAAATAACGCAATAGGTCCCTATTGCTGTTATGCTTCTCAGCAAAGTGCCTCGCTACCGGTTAATTGACGTCAGCTTTAGCGATTGCCCTCATGTGTTCTAATATTCTAAGTTTCACAGAGTTGATTGTACTACCTATGTAGCGAAGGCCACACGGGCACTGTGGGCAATACACCACATAATTCGGGTGACATGTGAGATATTTTGAAATAGGTCTAGGTCTAGGTAATCCCGCTACTTTATAGGACAATGTGCGTTTACTGTGTACGCAAGCCTTGCATTTACTGCATGGATAGAAACCCTTAAGTTCCCTTAGGGTCCCTGATTTCTTATTTTCTGCTTGCAAATGACTCTGCACCAAATCATCTTTTATTGATCGTGCCCTTCTAAAGGTAATCAGGGGAGCAGGTGGAATATCACCTCCGATTACACTGTCAGTTTTTAGGATATGCCAGTTGCGCATCAGTATTAATCTTAAATCTTTGGCATTATCCGAGAAGGTAGTGATCATTCTAAAACTGTTAATATTCTCATTACCTCTTTCCTGGCAATGTCGTGTTGCAAACCAGATCTGACTACAAGAAGGAAGCATTAAGACAGCTTTCAGATGGAAAAATGTTATCAAAAAGTTTCTAAGGAGGTTTATTTGAGAAGCATAGAGAGATACCATGAAATGATCAGACATGGTTGGACAAATCGATGCTGGATATGAATGAGTACTTATTCCTCAGATATTTGAACCCAGTAATGCCAACCTTTTATCACATTCCCAAGATACATAAAAACAGGGATGCTCTTCCTGGGAGGCCAATTGTCTCCTTGAAAGGGAGTCTTACTGAAAATCTCTCGACCTTCATTGACACATTTCTCTATCCTTTAGTGAAAACCATATCAGCATACGTAAGAGACTCACAAGATTTTATGATGCGTATAGAGAAACATGACTGGAAACCAGAGTATAAACTTATTGTGTTGGACATTACCAGCTTGTTCACAGTAATACAACATGAACATGGTTTGGAAGCAGTGTCACATTTCTTGAAAAATAAATCATTGATATTTTCTGAACATAATAAAATGCTTTTACAATTCACTGAATTCTGTTTGAAAAACAATATTTTCATATTTGATGATAATTATTACCACCAGGTGTCCGGGACAGCGATGGGCACCTGCTTCGCCCCCAGCTATGCGAACTTGTTCGTGGGCTGGTGGGAGGAGCAGGTATCCAGGTCGCCAGGAGAGATGGAGATGAATAGGGTCATCGCCTGGTATAGGTACATCGACGATTTATGTATTGTTTGGGATGGCTCAAGTGAGTCAGCAGTCACCTTCAATAAATGCATGAATAAGAATGTGATCAATTTGGAATTCAGTGGTGATATCAGTTCAGATACAGTGAATTATCTAGATCTCCAAATCAACATAGTGAACAACTCAGTACATGTATCCCTTTATCGCAAACCAACAGCAGGGAATTCGATCCACCATGCTGCTAGTAATCATCCACCAAGCTTGGTGAGGAGCATCCCTTATGGGGAATTGCTCAGAATGAAACGGAACAGCACAACGGAAGAAGACTTCGAGAGTGCTGCTAGTAAAAGTATCGACAGATTTGTTAAAAGGGGCTATAATAGCAAATTTCTATCGGATACTCTCAATAAAGTGAGGAAATTAGCGAGGAAAAATCTCCTAACCAATCAGAAAAGACAGGAAAGAGGTAATGAGAATATTAACAGTTTTAGAATGATCACTACCTTCTTGGATAATGCCAAAGATTTAAGATCAATACTGATGCGCAACTGGCATATCCTAAAAACTGACAGTGTAATCGGGGGTGATATTCCACCTGCTCCCCTGATTACCTTTAGAAGGGCACGATCAATAAAAGATGATTTGGTGCAGAGTCATTTGCAAGCAGAAAATAAGAAATCAGGGACCCTAAGGGAACTTAAGGGTTTCTATCCATGCAGTAAATGCAAGGCTTGCACACACAGTAAACGCACATTGTCCTATGAAGTAGCGGGATTACCTAGACCTAGACCTATTTCAAAATATCTCACATGTCACACAAATTATGTGGTGTATTGCGTACAGTGCCCGTGTGGCCTTCGCTACATAGGTAGTACAATCAACTCTGTGAAACTTAGAATATTAGAACACATGAGGGCAATCGCTAAAGGTGACGTCAATTACCCGGTAGCGAGGCACTTTGCTGAGAAGCATAACAGCAATAGGGACCTATTAGGGAACTCTTGCGTTATTTTGGTCTAGATCAGGTACCAGTACAAATCAGAGACGGAGATAGAGTCAGGAAGCTCAGAAGGCTGGAATTAAGATATATAATAGATTTGGGAACCAAGACACCGAATGGACTTAATATGGGTGAAGAAATGATGGTCCATTTAGGTGACTGAGTTAAAACAGTTGTAAGAATGGCATGTTATCAGTTACAGAGTTTGCAATGGAGTCACATTGAAAAGTACATTAGTTGTGTCTTTATCAAGAGGGGTTGTCGATACATGGCTGAATTACCATTTCACTGTATAAACTTAGCCGATACACGGCGTTATAGTTACGATAAAAGTTAATGATTGCTGGGGCCATAACGGAACTAAGCAGCCATTATTATGTATATTCATTGTTGAATGGTATGAGTATCGAGTTATTTACTTGAACTTATGTCACTGTTAACAACTAAAAATGATAAAGTTTAATTTTACAGTGTTAAGATGGCCGCCGTGTAAGTATAGTTTTGGCCTTTCTTGATTTTTATGACGCATTGAAATCATGTGACATTGTGTACAGCCAATAGCTTAAAAGAATATGTTTCAATGGTGGCTTTTATGAAATACGAGACTAAGCCATAGGTGAAACGCGTCTTTTTCATGTTTGCGTCCATTATTTATGGAAATAAACCCATTTTGGTTGCCGTAAGCCCTGTGAGTGCCTTTTCCTGTACAATGGATGGTGGGAAATGGAGCATGATATGTACGCGGCTGCACCGCCGCGTTGGAGGCACCCATCTTTGAAGTGCGCTGTGTGAATGTGCAAGCGGAGCGGTAATATATATGCACAGCTGGGGCCAATTACAATTAGAATAAAGCACGGGGAGATGTAACCGCAATGATTTGGACTGATGTGATGCGGCCTCTGATGAGAAGCGACAAGGCTTCGAAACGCGTAAGGCCAAAGGACAACAACACAGGACTTGCAAGCTGCATGTTTCTCTAATAAAGGTTTTGGCAAACCGACCTGCGAGTGGTGAGCGGCCTCAATTCCGAGTGAATAGTTTGAATATATATATATATATATATATATATATATATATATATATATTTAAAAAAACGAATGTATGTCTGTCTGTCTGTCTGTCTGCCGGTCTGTTTGTCCTTCATGCATTACTACACCATTCATCCGATCACCATGAAACTTTGGGAAGTTTTTTGAGTACACTCCCGCGAAGGTTTCTGGCATAAAAATGTTTTAAATATCGGCCCCCAGGGCCCTCATAATCTTTCGAATACTGATGTATGCACCAAAAGGAAAAACTACAAATCGTGTATCCACAAACACTCGAATAAATAAATAGAATTAAAACACCATTCATCCGACCGCCAGGAAACTTTGGGAAGTTGTTGAGTACACTCCCGCGAAGGTTTCTGGCATAAAAATGTTTTAAATATCGGCCCCCAGGGCCCTCATAATCTTTTTTTAATACTGATGTACGCACCAGACGGAAAAACAAAAAAATGTGTATCCATAAGCACTCAAATAAATATATAGAATTAAAACACCATTCACCCGATTGCCAGGAAACTTTGGGAAGTTGCTGAGTACACTCCCGGGAAGGTTTTTGGCATAACAATTTTTTAAATATAGGCCCCCCAGGGCCCTCATAATCTTTCGAATACTGATCTATGCACCAAACGGAAAAACAGAAAATCGTGTATCCACAAGCACTCGAATAAATAAATAGAATTAAAATGACACTTTGAAATGTTTTCCATATTAAAATGAATAAGTTTCAATAAATATCACACAATGTAAATTGAATGTTATCATAACGAGTTTCCTTGAATTTCCTTTCTTCGGAGATCGCAGCAACGCGCGACGGGTAAGCTAGTATTGTATAGAAACGAGCCTGCAGCTCACTTTTGAGTTTTATAATGAACCTGCTGAGTGTAAAATGCTGCACATTTGATTCAAAGGGCCGTAGCACCAAATGTGAGCTCTGGTGGTGGCCACAGGTTTGGGCTCACTGGTGTATTAAGTGGTTAAAGAGCTGGAGCAGTGTTATTTTAATAATTTAGAGAGTGATAAATCGCTGTTAGTCACAGGAACTTTTAAAGTGAAACTTTTGGTTGGAGATATAACATAAGTTATTGACATACCAAAAGTAAATAACTAAACACAACACAATAATATAGCACCAGAATAGCCCATCACATAAAACAGTCAAACCAGATAGCAACAAAAAACTGCAGTACGACGAAAAGAAAATCCCATTGCAATAATGCAACCCAAAAAGACAGCAGCACGAAAGCCAGACCACATTACCAGCACAACCACATGAAATGCAGCAAGGGGCAGATTTACACATTAGTCATACAGTGCTGCATTGATTGAAAGGGAGAAAGAAGGTCTGCTCTCCTCACTAGCACTTTCACACAACCAGACTGCCTATTGCCATTAGTGCACCTTTGCACCACATTGCAACAACTAGCATTGTTTTTGTACTGGAAGGGTATAATTCTTGTGAAAGATACTATGCAAATATTACCCTGGAAAGTAATATCCCAAATAAACATGTTGCACTAGTTGACATAAACCCAGCAACAAATGTTAGGAGATCTGCATATCCTAAATGTGCAGAAACAATCTTGTCACACATTATCAACTTCTATAATATGGTGTAAAAAGGTGTTTGGAGAAAACACTACCCTACCAATGCCAGGTAAAAGTGTTTTGTTATACAGCTATATTTGACAACGTGACCCACATAAATATTCTACCACTACTGGGGAAATTGGCACTGTTAAAATTAAGCACCTCTCATAAATGTGGGTCCAAAACTTGTAAAAATAATTAAAAGCGAATGACTGTCTTTGGTTTGCACTTTAACAGTTCTGTCTTTAGCTCAAAAGTTATATTTGTTATATATCTGGTTACTTTAGAAATGGAATCCTGAAGCAGCAAAAACTGCTGCACGTTGGGCGAGTGGCTGCGAACAGGAACACAGCACGAGTGATAAGAGAGTGATTAAAGGTAAATTAAGCAACTTTTCGATTACAGTGTCTAATCTGGCTCTTTTTTGACACCAACAATGTGACCCATGCCACAATTTGCTTTTCAATACAGTAATCCATATTTGTAAAGCGCAAACATATCACCCCTTATGGTTTCAAGGTGCTGGGGGCCATTGGGGAGAATAAGTGAGCTATTGTCCAGAGTCACATGATGCTGTGCTGAGTTGCCTCCAGAGAATGAACCTTGAGTCCTACGCTCCAGAGTCAGCTCCTCTGGCCGCTGTGCCACACCTCTCAACCTTATGCGACAGAGGTTGCAAAATTTTGCTCATTCCGCCTGTGAGTGGCAGGCAACTGTTCTTGATGGCCATTAGAGGTGGGGCATAGTAGACATTATTCCCAGCGTCTCAATCTTTTCACAGCCCCCTGCTAGTGCAGCAAAATGTATCAATTGATCTAGAACAAGCCTATCCTGTAACATGGAGCTGCTGAATTTCCTCTTTCCTTGGAAAATTTATATTTTGGTCCCAGCATCAACTGCTTCCATTACTAGAGGTCCCACAAAGAAATATTTGACAGGTGTCTTACAAAAATGTGGGACATAGCTGCTCGTCTTATGGAGTTAGGTAAACATGTACAAAAATAAATGTGGAGTCATTAAAATTCATGACTCTTTGTAAGAAAACTCTATGCTTTTTATTAAACTATGTAACAAATAGCAGTTTATTTCTTAAGACCATACAATGATGTCAGTAACAGCTCACAAAGCACATCTGGTATTTTATCTTTCTGTGCACCAGTGCCCACTTACTGAATTGGTACCACGTATGGTGCATACTATGGTAAAAAAAATAAACTGACCCTGCCCTGTGCCCTGGCCATTGGGTTGTGTCTCCATGCCCTGTGGCATAATCGACTGAACCCAACTCAAACATCTCCATGAGCCATGGCTCCTCTTGTGCAGCAGGCTAATCAATGCTCATCAGTATACGTTTAGTCCTTATAGAACCCTGAACTGATTTATAATTGATCCGGTATTAAATTGATGGATAACTGTGTGCTACCTGTAAAGTGTATTGATTTTAAAACCTGAGGACAGTGATTTCAGTACATTAGAATTTATAGACATAAATACATGTTAGAGAAGATAGAGATGGTAATATTAGAGAAATGTATTATTAAATGTGGAAATCTGTACAAAAATCTCATCGTTATTGCTTGCAATTTTCCAATCATTTTGCACAATATTTTTTAAAGAATTATGCAATTTTGCAAAGCAAACCTCAATGAGAAATTGTACACGCCAGAAAGACAACATTAGTTTGCTTGTGAAACACAACTGGAAGCCCTGGCAGAACTTAATTTTATGACTCAGCCTTAGGAAGTATTTTTTGAAGACGCAGGATTCGCTATTTGTTCAGAAGATTGAAAATGGCACCATGGTCTACATTTATGAGAGACTCACTGCATTTGACTTATGGTGTACTTTACTACAGTGCTAAGAGGCAGTGGGGCCTAGTTTCCACGCTTTTATTAGGTATCATGGTACATTTGCAAAGCATTAGCTTTTCATCCTCTCCATACATGAAGACTATTGAGACAATTCTCCTCTAAGGATACAATGGGTGCTATTTGTTACAAGTCAAATATAATATGAAACAGAAATCGAAAAATGTAAGTTGAAGTTTAGCATTGCCATTTCCCTAAAATATTTCAGAAAATTCAAATTGTCAGACTATGGACCGTTGTACTCGTAATATGGTCCCAAAGGTGCTCCTACGCACTAGGAGGGAAGGAGAGTTATGGGAAATTGTGTTGTTTGTTGAATGGGAGGCACCCCCTGCTCAAGAAGCAGCCATAATCCCAGTAGAGAACTGCAAAAGTCACTAAATTAAGCTGTGCTTAATCCTTTGCACAAAAAAAGCAATCAGGCTTAATTTAGAGACTATGTGTAAAGTTATTATGTGACACACAAACAGTAAAAAGTCAAAACACAACACAAGAAAAACCATGCACCAATTCAGAAAAATAGAGCAAATCTTTATAAATTATTTGTAACCAGAGACATAAAAATCCAATCGGAAGAACCGGAGTCATAAACTTTGAAAGTTTTTGTAAAAATCTACAGCCTGATTCATCAAGCCGAAATCGGCTCGCAAAGGGCCAGATTCTGAGAATCTGGCCCTTTGCGAGCGCTATTTTTGCATTTGGGATTCATCATCCCAAATGCAAAAATCGGTAATAGCGATTTCGCTAAATTGCGAGGAATTACATTTAAGGAATCTCTATTTGAGATCCCTTAAATGCAATTCATCAACCATTTTTAAATTGCTAATTCGCAATTTCGGGCCGCTATTTACCGAGAGGTCAGACCTCTCGATAAATAACAAAAACTTAGAAAAATGCTTTTAAAAGCATTTTTCTAAGTTGCATGTTGCACACACACATGTCCTTTGGACATGTGTGTGCGCAACACCAGTTTCAATTTGCATTTAAGGGGTGCTACAGGGTGTCCTTTGGACACCCCTGGCACCCTTTAAATCGCTATTTTTTATTTGCATGTTTGTAAAGCGCTGTGAATAAACTCCCGTAGGTGTATCTCCGCGCTGATGACAACCAGTAGAAACTGACAACAAAAACAATGAAATTAAATACAGTATAGGCTCCTATGATCCAGCAGATAGTATTTAAAATAAATTAAAAAGGAAGGTTTTTAAGTATTTCCTAAATTGAAGATGATTATGGCATTGTCTCAGTGGGAGCGGGAGTGAGTTCCAAAGACTGGGGCCAACTACGGACAGAGCCCTGCCACCTAGCCTTGATTTAGTTATCTTTGGGACACTTAGTAGCAACTGGTCACTGGATCTAAGAGCACGGGTAGGGACATAAGGGACAAATTTCCTGGCCAGATATTCTGGTCCCAATTGATTTAGGCCCTTGTGAATAATACAGCAGGTCTTAAACTTCACTCGCAAGCGTATTGGTAGCCAGTGAAGTTTATGAAGTAATGGTTTTGAAGGGGATCTGGGGGGTGCATTTAGCACCAACCTAGCTGCTGTATTTTGCACCACCTGTAGGCGATCCAAAACCTCCTCATTTGCACCTGCCAAGAGACCGTTACAGTAATCAAGGCGGCTTATGATCAGCGCCTGAACTAAGGTCTTTCTATAAGAGTCAGGGAGAAAAGGAAAGATTTTATGAAGGAGACCAATCACATGAAAGCAAGATCCCACAGTAGTATTAACATTTTGCTTCATGGACTGCTCCGGCTCCAATCTGACTCCTAAGTTCTTGATTACTGTTTTTGGCTCAGGAACTGGGTCCAGATCAGGAGGCCACCAGTCGGGGGACCATTGAACCCTGGCTTCCCCGAAAAGCATCACCTCTGTCTTTCCAACGTTACACAGGAGAAAGTTGGATGACATCCACCTTGCAACTGCCTTCATCCCATCCGAAAATGATTGAATAGTTTCTGGGGTAGGATGTTTAAAGGGGAAGAGCAGCTGCATATCGTCCGCGTAGGACACTGGATGGAAACCAAAAGCTCTAGTAACATCTGCCAAGGGAGCCACATAGGTGTTAAATAAAGTTGGGCTCAGGCAGGAGCCCTGCGGGACTCCCTTGTTAATGCTAACTTCTTCCGACCTAAATTCACCCATGGTGACAGATTGGGTACGGTGGGAGAGGAAGCTCTTGATCCAGTCCAGGGCTCTACCGCCGATACCACTCACAGACAGGCGTTCGATCAGGATGGCATGAGAGATCGTATCGAACGCTGCCGATAAATCTAGGAGCACCAGGACAACGGAGTAACCCCTGTCCTGGTACAGCCGCAGATCGTCCGTTATCGACAGCAAGGCCGTTTCAGTGCTAAATTTTGGCCTGAAACCTGACTGTGATGGATCGAGACTACCAGATTGTTCTAGGTAGGTGGAAAGGTGTTTATTGGTGTGCTTTTCAATAATCTTCCCTAAAAATGGCAGGAGGGAGATAGGCCTCAGGTTAGACATGTTGGTCCAAGGAATAGATGTATTCTTCCTAATGGGTCTAACTAGGGCTTTTTTCCAACATAGTGGAACAACTCCAGATGTCAATGAGAGATTCACCAGTCTCTGAACGTCAGGGCCTAGTGTACTTCCCAATGGACCCATAAGTCTGGCTGGAAGCAAGTCCGCCGGGCTTCCACTTTTAATATCAGTGAACAATTTTTGGACCTCGATTAACAATATTTCAGGGAAATCGTCAAAAGAGGAAATGTTGGTAGGTGCTATCTGGGTCACAGTGTGGTTATCCTGGCTACTTATGACAGAGCTAAGTGCCTCAATTTTATTATAGATGGCATCGATTTTTTCTGAGAAAAAGCAGGAAATACTGTCACAGAGCTGTTGTGGCCTTTTGGCCCATAGGAATGAATGGGGAGTTATTCCTTATTTGCGATTAGCAATTTGCTACTCGCAAATAAGGAATGTGTAGGAATCGCTATTTATTTAGCAATTCCTACATGAATACCGTTTTGCAAGTCCTTTATAGCGATTCGCTATGAATCGCTATTAGGGGCTCGCAAAACGGCCCGTTGATGAATCAGGCTGTTAGTGCTTTAAAGCTCAAAATTCCAACCACAAATATCCGGGCGCACGAGACCGGGTGAAATAATAAAATATGGCTGACCATGAGGGAGGGCGGGTCATATACAAAAAGTGGATTAAGTCCAGTTGGTGTTTACCTTCAGAGTTAAATGAGGGTTTGAAAAAAATGTTCTGAGAAGGAAGAGTTTAGGAGGGCAAGGCTTCAGCGGGGTCTGAAGAAGGAGAGTTATTGTCGGAGAGCCACTGGACAAATTTGCAGTGAAGATTTCAACGTTCTGATTTGGTCACTCTTTTGGAAGTCAAACATCTTCAGTGGGATGACGCTGGAGGATGTGGCCAACAACAATTCAGGATGGTGGATATCCCTTTGCCAAGTGACATCTTAATAGGATTTTCTGCTACATAGAAGAACGTAGTGGGAGCTAAACTGAGGTCAGGCTGCGCAGAGATGACCCTCGAGCAGATCGAGGAGCGGATTGGTCCAGATCTTTCCTCAGTTCTCAGAGCAGTTTTTAGTTAAAATTTCACGTGTTGGATTTTGGCTATCTGGGCATATTTAACACAACAACCAAGGGTCCAGGACTGGAGGGGTACTACTTGGGGGTTCAGGACTTACTCAGGCATGGGTCCAGGTGCAGGTAAGAGATGGTCAGAGCCTGTAATGTCCATGTGGCTCTGAAAAGAAGGCCAGCAAACAAGCCCCTGAACTGCCCCTGGTAGTCCTGGGTTCAAGTGATGATGTAGGGCTCGAGCAGAAGGTCTGTTCTCTGAGGGTTCAAGCACGCTCCAGGCAGCATAGCAGTTCTTCAAGCTACAACAAGCAGTTTTGTGGAGTACACAGCAGTCCATCCTCTGAGAGTAATTCCGCAGTGAACTGATTAATGGATCTGAGGTACCTATTTTTATATCTTGTGCCCTTTTTGAAGTAGGATAAATGCCTAGATGTTTTCCTTTGGAGTGCTTGGAATTTCCAGGGAAAATGCAGTGGTGCCAAGCTCTTTGTATGAACACAGAGCGCAGCCTATTCAATTGCAAGTGGGGCTGTTCCCAGAAATGCCCCCATGCTGCCAGCAGATTGCCCATTCTGGCATACCTAATGCCTCTATCGTGTGACTGCCTGGGAGGAATTAAAAAAGTCTGAAAAATCTGCCAACTACGCCCAGCCGTGTGACCTAGGTCAGGCCGCAGGCACCAAATAGCAAAGGGCGGGAAAATGGCAACTTTTTCAAAGTGGCATTTTCAAAATTTTGATCTAATCTCCAGCTTTACCATTAAAGAGGATTTTTAATTACAATTTCATAGATATAAAACACCAAATTCTGATATGCCTTCAATCAAAAGTTAGAACTTATTAAATATAATGAGGTAGTCCAATGTTATCCTAGGGGAGAGGTTGGACTCAATGTAGTGGAAAATGAATTTAGCAGTTTTTCACTACCAGGACATTTAAAACTAAAAAGTAGATGTCCAAACTTTTAATAACAGTGCACCCTGCCCAAGGGCTGCCTCTGGCCTACTTTACGGGTGACATATGCAAAAAAAGGAGAGTTTAAGGTTTGTCAAGAGGGTTATTTTCGGAAGTCGATTTGGCAGTTTAAAACTATATTTAGACTGCACTGAGAGGAGGCCTGGGACATTTTAAGGGCCACTTCAGTTGGGTGCACAATAAGTGCTGCAGGCCCGCTAATAGCATTTCATTTACAGACCCTGGGTATACGGTATGTGAATCTACAAGGGACTTATAAGTAAATCAAATATTCCAATTAGGTATAAGACCATGTTTAGAGAGTGAGCAAAAGGACTTTAGCACTGGTTAGGAATAGTAAAGTGCACAGAGTCCTATGGCCAACAGAAACAAATTTCAGCAAAAATGGAGGGAAAAGGGCAAAGGTTTTGGGGGAAGATTAATTTGAGGCAACTGGTCTAACAAGAGGGCAGCACAAGTTCTACTAAAATATTGTGCTGCTGCTCTCTTCCCCAGAGTTGGGGTTCATTCTGGCTGCCTAGAGCCATGCACACACATTTGCAAAAGTGTGTGCATGATGTCTAGCAAAGGTTTTGCACTGGAAGGGAACCCTTTTTCTACACTGTATGGTGTTGCATAGTGCAGCATATATGCAAATTGGGAAAGGTTAGGAGAAATAAAAATGTTTCTCCTTGATAGTGCCTGCCATGGGGGGATAATCTTTCCATACAAAGCCATGTCTACCATTGTTAGTAGATGTAGCTTTGATTAAAAAAGACACACATGCACCACTCATGCAACACCACCCTGATGCAAAGTAACACAACGCAGCACTAAGGTCTATTTGCAATATTTTGCCTTATTTTCGAGATACTTTCCATAGTTTATCAACACTTTCCACTAGTTTGTATCACATTGCCTGATTTTGCACTGGTACAAAGTGTTGATGAATCTGCTCCTGAGTCTCAATCCCACACACTACCTCTCTGAGGCACCTTGGACTGCTCACCTTCACTTGCTTGACAGTCAGCAATGACGCCAGGACAACAGAGGTAACCAGCCCCAACCACCAAACACAGCTTGCGCTGGGCCCCATATTCCTACCCTACTGAACGCACTTTGATAGACAACTATGTCAGAGTAGCATTGCGTGATCCATAGCCTCACACAATTTTGGGATATGATGTGTACTGGTAGCATAGTATTCCAGTACAACTTACTACACCTACACCAGGGATCATCAACCTTTTCTGTAATAAGAGCTACTCATATTAAATGAACATCATATAGAGCTGCTGATATCATTAGTGTTGTAATATTGACCACATCAGAGAAGTTATATAAGTACTCATTCAATGCAAGATTATCGGGAGTATTCACCTCGGTACACCAGGCTACATAACCAGTGGTACTGTAAAAAAGGCGTTTTCAATTTGGAATTCTTACAGGGTTCAGGCACAATAGCCATAGCTACAGGATAACAAGGAAATAATAAGTCTCCCCAAACCTGCATAATTTATCACTCAAATTGCAGCTTTATATGTAACATAACATAACATGACATAACATAACCTGTATTTGTGAAGTTCACGTTTATTCTAAAATGTATCTTGATGCTGAAATAACATATGTTCATTTGTACCCTACTCACTGGTTGGAATGGAAATTCAATTGAAAAGTCAATCAATTTTCTCCAAACATCAGCTTATGAAGTCTGAAAACACACACATTTGTCTCTTGAAGAAACACTTTTTAATTTAGGTATACATATATCAACTCAAATAAACAGAAGCTTCTATGTTAGTTGACTGGGCTGCATGCAGTAGAGCTACTTACAGGTAGCAGGAGAGCTACCAGTAGCTCACAAACTACTTGTTGGGAAAGCCTGGCCTAGAAACATTTCAGAAGGATCCCATGCTTTGGATGTGTTGGTAAACTGCAGCACACATGGAATGAGTGGATGTTTTTGAGAAATTAAAATACTTCTTCTTGTTAATGCCTGCTTCAAGAAGGCTTCCGTTTTTATGCAAAGCCAGATCTGGTTGTCTCAGTAGATAGGGCATTGCATCAAAAAACAGTTTATTTGCTCAGTTCCTCTCGAGTAATGCCCCAGTAACTCCTACTCCCTTGATACAACATGATGCAGAGCTGGACAAAGCACCAAATACCTATTGCTGTGAACATTTAATACCAATATGTTGTTTTGCCTTGCCTTGCGATGCACACAACCTTAGTGGATCTGGACCAAAGTGTAATTTGATCCAAACCAAAGTGAGGTGCGCTAGCTGCTGCCAAAACGACTTCCTGAAATTTGCATTTGTAGCTATTTTGTGTGCCTGACCGGGTCAAATAAGCATTTCATTCTCCTGAAGTTAATAATTTAGGCAGTCCTAAATTGTGTGATGATAGGTGTTACTATTTTCAACACTCAGGCCTGCTGTGTTTTGTGTATTTTAATCAGCCTCATTGTCCAAACTATGGCTATTATGTTTTTTAGCTGTAGAAAAGAAAGTGTAGATCATGATAGGACAAAATAGACTCTGAAATGCCCTACACTAATTTTACTATTAATTTTTCTTTTTGCTATCCTTGATTGATTTTCTGAAGTGCACTCATTTAAATGTATTTTTTCCTTTTTTTTAGGTTTCACATGTGGCGAAAACCTTTTTATGTCCTCATTTCTTGCGGACTGGAGGGATGTGATTGCATCTTTTGACAGTGAGAAGGTTGATTATGCGTACGGCTCTGAAAACCCTTCGATAAACGGCAAAGAGATAAGACATTATACACAGGTAGGTCTTCAATTTCAATACAGTCTTCAATCATCTTCATTTTTAGGAACTGTGTGAGTTATCTTTCTTTTGAACTAAATGTTAGCACTTTGTTTTGTCTATGTTGCAATAAGTTGGTTCAATGTTGCGAGATACTTTAAAAAACAATACTTCCTTTCTGAATTAATTAGAATGTTTCCAAATACAACATAAGATGAAATGGGATGACACATCACTGTTAAAAATTGACCTGTTGGTTGACTGACGTATGAGCCCTGGTCAAGCAGCAACCACACTCCAGGATATGAGGTAGGCAAATCCTAAATGAACCTGTACTCACCCTCTGATAGCTTGGCACAGAGCTCTAAGGCTAAACGTACAGGCAATTAGTAGAGTATCTGTGCAACAACACACAAGAAGATCCCACACCCGATTTAGAAAAGCAGAGTATATTTTGATGTATAAACAATTCCAAAATGACAAAAATACAATCAGTACAAACAGAGTTATTGAATTTTAAAGTTTATAGTGAAAAATAGTGTTGAAGTGCACATAGCAGTACTGAGGGATAGTTGGTTCTGCCAGACCAGGACAAAGTCACAAGTTCAGACTGACCATGATGGAGCGTGGGCCGGCTACAGGGACCCAGTTAGGTCTGCTGAACAAAGTACCTTACATCCTGGATGCGGAGCGTTGCATGCTTATTGTCGAAGATGTGATATGCAGCAGAGGCTGTGCGTCAGTTCCAAGATGCAGCATGGCTGCTGTGTGAGGTCCTGTTGCGGTGCACAGACATAATATCGACTCCAAAATATCGTTTGGACATAATATCGACTCCAAAATATCGTTTGGAGAAAATATCGACAGGACAGAATATAGACAGCCAAAATATCGTTTTTAAGGTAAGTGAAGTAATATCGTTTTTAAGGTAAGTGAAGTAATATCGTTTTTATTTTTAGGGTTCAGGGTCAGTTTGGGGTTTTTGGGTAAAGGGGTATTTTTAGGGTTCAGGGTCAGTTTTGGGTTTTTGGGCATAGGGGTATTTTTAGGGTTCAGGGTCAGTTTTCAGTTTTTGGGCAAAGGGGTATTTTTAGGGTTCAGGGTCAGTTTTCAGTTTTTGGGCAAAGGGGTATTTTTAGGGTTCAGGGTCAGTTTTCAGTTTTTGGGTAAAGGGGTATTTTTAGGGTTCAGGGTCAGTTTTCAGTTTTTGGGTAAAGGGGTATTTTTAGGGTTCAGGGTCAGTTTTCAGTTTTTGGGTAAAGGGGTATTTTTAGGGTTCAGGGTCAGTTTTCAGTTTTTGGGTATTATTTTATTATATTTTATTACTATATATATATGTTTAATAAATATGAAATAAAAAAATATTTATTTAACTTTCATTAATTATTTAATTATTATAAGTTAATTTAAGTAATTTTAAGTATATTTTAGTAATTAATTATTAATATTAATTTAATTTAACACTGTTTTTAGTAAATACGATATTTTTTAGAACTATATTTTTGTAAACGATATTTTTAACTCGATATTTTTGTACTTACCTGTTTGTAGATAGAAACTCGATATTTTGACTGTCGATATTTTCTCAACGATATTTTTGATGGTCGATATTCTGTCCGTCGATATTCTTTCAGTGATCCCCTGTTGCATCGTCGAGGATACTGTCAACAGGGCTTGCGATGTGAAGTTCTGTGTCGATAATGCGGGTGCAGCACAGGTGATGTCTCGGTTCCAATGAGGGGTGATGGTTTGATGCAGAATGTGGCATTGGCGTTGAGGCTGCAATGATGAGGGATGTGAGGAGCTTGGGCAGGGGGAAAGTGTTACGTAATGGCATTTTTTAAGGCGATGCATCGGTCCTAAGAAGTGGGAGGTGGCGGCGATGCAAGTGTTTTGGAACGGGTCCAATCCATACAGCCACAATGATGCGTCGCGTCTGCTCAGGGATGCGCCTCTCAGCCGAGGAGATGCATAGGTTCTGCTTAGGGGTTGCGTCATTCAGCAGAGAAGTTGCCTTGGTTCCAATGGCATGCACCTTAGGCTCCAGGGTCCAGGAATGGGGTGGCACCCCTGACAGGGTAGACTCGCAGATGGCAGGGTCCAGAACTTCTCTGCTGCTGAAGGACTGCTGCTCTGCCAGACTTCCGATTTGCTGGGCTCCTGCTTTACTATAATGACGTTCTGCCCCCTGCCTGGGTGAGAAGGCTTGACCTGCATCACTTGACCCCAGCACCCAGAGTGACACCAAGGGCTAGATGGCTGGCGGCCTGATCTAAAGCCTGAGGGACATAACAGGCTTTCAACCAGGAGGCCAGCCAGCTAGTCCCTCTGGATTCTTGGGTCAAGTGACGCAGGTCCAGTCCTTCTCACCCAGGCTGGGGTCAGCAAGCCAGCAAGTCAAAACAGCAAAGCAGGAGTCCAGCAAACCAGCAGTCCGGCAGAGTGGCAGTCTTTCAGCAGCACATCAGTCCTTCTTCCTGACAGAGTATTCATAGGTCCCAAACTGTACTGTTTTGGTGGTGTCTGAGGACCAATACTTATATCCAGTGTTGCCTTTGAAGTAGGGGGACTTCAAAGACATACCTTTGTAGTGCACAGATGTCCTCGCTTTCTACCCTGGCTCCAGACTCACTACAGGGTGGTATGCAGCCCTTTGTGTGTGGACAGGACACAGCCTATACAAGTGTAAGTGAGGCTGTGCCCAGCTCCTCCTTCCCATACTGTAAGAGATGGTGCATTGAGACCCAGCTAAGGTCCTATTCTGTGTGGCCCTCTAGAAGGAATACACAAAGCCCAACTGCCAGCTACACCCATCCATGTGATCAGAGATGGGCCACTTTCTAAAAGTGCCATTTTCAGAACAGCGATTTAAAACCCGACTTCACCATAATTTTGGATTTGAAATTGTGATTCCAGAGGCACCAGACCTGAAGGGTTTATCTCATATCAACTGGAAATTACACTTATAAAATGTAGTAAGGTTATCTCAATGTTATCCTATCCTATGAGGTGGGAGGATAAGCCTTGCAGTAGTGAAAAACAAATTTGAGAGTTTTTCACCACCAGAACACATAAAACATAAAAGTGCATGTCCTACCATTTAAATGTATTGCACCCTGCCCTCTGGGTTGTCCAGGGCCTACTGTAAGGGTGACTTAGATGTACAAAAAGAGAAGGTTTGGGCATGGCAAAAGGTTTATTTTACGATGCTACACCAATGCACTCAATATTCAAAAGATTAAACTCAATTCCTCTTGGTTTTATGTGTGTGCATCCCTGTCGTCGTGCTGTGTCTGAAGGCGCCGAACGAATGATGACTGCAGGAATGCCAGATTTGGAAAAACACTGCCTGGCTGATGGGAGCAATTATATTGAAAACTTCTCTACTTTCTTTGCTGAATTCAAAAAGTTTATGGACGCTATTTTCAATTAATACCCAGTCATCCAAGGTTCATACTCTTTCTTTTCCGGAGTGAGAACTCTGCTCATGTCGGCTCGACTGTTATGATGAGATCCCTGAGGAGGGGTCGTCAATGACCCGAAATGCAGGTTTAAAGAAAATTTGTGTTTAATGTACCACCTCTACCAAGAGGTAATTGGTACAGAAGAATTTTCCTAATCAAAAAAATATTTGGGGCATGCGGCTTTAAATGTATTTAAGATACAAGAGGGTCTCCCAGATCCCCATGCCCTGGGGACTGCCACCTTCCCAGGGCTAATAGAAAAGAAATAGGGGCCTCCCAAGGCTAATTAATTTGTTATGGGGGCCTTATGGACCTGCCTGGGTCCCGGGGACCACCAAATCATCTGGGCATAATTTCGTTTTAAAATAAGAGGGAGCATGCAGCCCCCCTCCTGGGCTGTTCTCGGCCCCTTGCACTGCCACCTCTCCAAGGTAGGTCCTATGTAATTAAAGGAGGGGGGATCTCGGCCCCCCTCCTGGAACCATTAATGGCCCTGGGGACTGCCATACCCCAGGGCTGGCTCCTGCTATGTCCCAGGGCGCCCACATCCGGAACATAGCTGTTTGCTGTGGTTTGGTGGGAGCTTTAACCACTCCGGCCAAACCACAACAAACACTCCACTTCCAGCAACAGAGAGCAGAGAAAAGCTTTAGCTTGCTGGTAGCAAACCATTCATCTGTGTACCTGCCAAGCAAGCAGGTAAGCCGACAAATTGCTTTCAGACACAGGGAGCTGCATGTTTAGCAGCTCCCTATGTCTGAAAGCAATGCTGGCTCCAGCAAGAGGCAGGGAGCCGTGAGGAACCGCGGGGCCCTTCAGGCTCTCCCACGGTCCAGTAGAACAATGGCTGGCTGTCTCCTGGCTGTAAAAAAAACAGGCTGGCCCCCGGGGGAAGTTACAGAAGGACCAGCCCTTTTTCTCATTCACTCTGCAAAGGGGCCTTCTGGTGCACAACTTGTTAGGGGATGAAGTCTCCTTAGCTGGTAATTGTCCTTGGGGGCTAACAACCCTTCCTGTTAACTCTAGTTAATCTCACACAGCAAGATGGCTGAGATTTGATCCACAGCCAGCCCCCTTTCTCCACCACTATGCAAATGCGCCTTCTGGTACACTACTGTTTGGTGGATGAAGTTCCCTTAGACTCTGAGGGCCCTTGTGGGGCCAACAACCATTCCTGCTACCTTCTGTAAGTCTCCCACAGTGGGATTGCTGGGAGCCTGTTGGAGGACCCGCCCCTTTCTCCACCACTCTGAAAATACACCTCCTGGTGCACTGCTGGTTCGGAATTAAGTCCCCATGGCTGCTGATGGTCCTTGGGGGCCAACAACCCCTCCTGTTAACTCCAGTAAGTCCTACACAGCAGGATTGCTGAGAGGTCATCCGAGGTAACGCCCCCTTTCTCCACCACTCTGCAAATACACGCCCTGGTGCACTACTTGTTGGGGACTAAGGTACACTTTACTCCTGAGGGACCTTGGGGGCCAAGAAGCCCTGCTGATACCTCCTGTAACATAGCAGAATTCCTAAGAGCCTTTGGGACCTTATTAAGTGTTTAGCCATGCATAGCATGGCTCGCAGAGCCGAGAAGTGCCAGTAACGGATGGAATAACTGTGATGTAACTGGCACCTCTGTAAGTAAAACCTTGAAAACAAAATGCATTGTCTCTCGCATAATAAAGCCAGAGCTAAAAATACATGAAAACAATTCATGTGCAACTCCCAAGCCAGGAATCTGGCATATATTCTGCCGGCACTTGGAGAAAGCGCAGCAGAAAGGTGGGCATAGAGGCCAGATTCTTTGCGCAAAATAAAAGTTTAGTTATTTCATCCCACCACTGCCCCTCAAAAACATCAAAGTTGGTCTGTGGGCAGAGCGAGGAAGCCCCTCAGCTGAGCCATTGAGCCCCACATAGGATACGTACACACTTGCCACTGACCTCCAGATAGCAATTGCCGTCATCGGATGAACATACAGAAAACACGATTGTTAAAGATGACATGCGGTGTTTGTGTCAGACAGTTTCAGCATGCACGAAATGGCAGGAATAAATAAATAAAAAGTGCCTATACCTTAGACATGGCCAATAACAACCCATCGCCATCTATATGACCTTTGTAAAGCGAGGTGTAAGTGCTAGCGGTGGGCGAAATTTGAGAAGTTGCGCTACGCAAAGCTCCGCGAAACGGTAAAAAACTCTCCGCGAGTACGCAAAAGTTCCGCAAACATGTGGAATTGCACGTTCCACCCGTTCGCGATGCTTTTTTCCTGTTCGCAAACACTGTTTGCGTGCTCGGGGAGAAATATCCCCTGAACACGCATTTTCAAAGCGCAAACAAGCAAAAAAATTCCACAAAGCAGTAGATCGCAGAATTTTCAGCACTTTCGCATTCTCCGGGGAACGGGAAATAACCCAAATTCCGCAAATTCCGCGAGCAAAATGGAATTTACCACCTGTGGCCCTGTAAATGCTGTATATGTGCTGACCACCACAGAGAAGGCACAATCCTGATAGAGCGCACAGGTCACCGGACTCTGATTACCATACTCACCTGGGCCTATAAAACAACATAAACTTGTAGTGAGTTTAATCAGGTAACCTGTGCCCTTTTACTCTAATCAGTGATTTATGATTTTCATTTAGGACCTATACCATTGATTTACCAATCCTTGTCAACAATACCTAAAGTCCTAAGGGATCAAAAGGAGTTAGAATAATAGGTAGAAAATAACATTTGCACTCATATAATAACCACAAACTCAGAAAAATGTTTACATTCTTTATCTAAAATTTTTTGAATGTCTTAATCCAAACATTTAGCAATAGAACATTTTCAATCAGGAAGATAATGATTAAAATGAAGATATGCAAAGATTTTATAAGGCAGTCTTTACCCATTTGACATTAAAGGGTGGGGAAGAGAAGGAAACCTTACAATGACATACCCACATAGAATATTTACCTAGAATGGTCTGAAGAACTAACCCTGGCCACGGATTAGTCAAAGGATTGAGCCCCAAAGTGTAAGTGCTAGCATAGACGACAGGTGCAGACCAGAAATCAGGACAGGTGCAACTAGATTTGGATCAGGACAGGACCTCCACAGGCTAAGACCGGCACCCAAAGTTAAAGTTGCTACGCTAGCGCTACAACCCTCTTTGCAGCTAACAGCCAGAACCCCGATTGGGTCATGGAATTCTCGGACAGAGTGCTCCGCCAATACCCTTACTCCCGAACCCCGATTGGGTTATCGAATCTTCTGTCAGACTGCTCCGCAGCACCTCTGCTCTTGGTCACCTATTGAGTGCATTGGGTCAGTGACAGGTCAGCTATTCTGACAAGTCAGACAAAATAACTAAGCCTACCCTAGTTATACTATTTTCAGGTCAGTGTACCACCCCCCAAATGTTGCAAGTGTACAGATACCCAAATTTGTTTGGACAAAAGACGGGGAGAGATCATCACACCATACCAAAATGAAAATTTTGCTTCTGAATATTCTAATAACGTTCCCGCCCATCAAATTTAATTTTCCCATGTATCTTTATTCCACCCAACAATGGATATTCTTATAGAAATACATTGTTAACAATGTTCTCTTCCGCCTAAGGTTAGCGGGTCATCTTCCCAGGCACATCTTCCAGTGTGCTGTAGCTTGGCATTGCTTCAAGGTTAAATGACTTCAGTTCCTTCTGAAATTGTACATGCGAGATGTGGGTTTTCAAGATGAAGTAATAGCACCTCCCAGGCCCAAGATTGTCGTTACATAAAAATAGAAAAGAAACAGTTTTAGAACACGGGATAAATGAATGCACTGTATACTACTTATCTCTACTCTATTCCCATTACTTTATTTTAACTATAGCATTATAGGTTAAGCAGAACGAACAGCTTAGCAAAAGCAGCATTGCAAGCTTCATGCATGCTGTAATACAGAGCAGCCATCTCAGTTCTAGTGCGCAGAAGCAAAAGATTCCCTCCAAAGCAGAGAATACGTCATGTCACATGAATGTGACAGACGCATGCGCAGTAAGAAATCCCACGTAGCAGCGGGCATTGTAATGCAAGCGGGTTAACGTTAGTAAAAGCAGATTGAAAAGCTTCCCATAGATACTAGTGTCTTTGTGTGGTGAAAATATTAGTACATGAAACATGTTTATTATTATGTTATGAGTTAATAGAGAGGGCTGAGTACAAGCAAGTCGCTCTGCGTGCGAATCCTTGCTCCATCAATCCTTAACTTCGAGCTGTGCAGAACAACCAATGCAGCGTATTGCATTGAATGTTTATTCCGATATCGAGGATGCCTTAAAAGTGATCTAACTGGGATTCAAAACTTCCCACACACTCGCTTCTTGAGAGTTAGACTTGCACACCATTGAAAGTTTAGAGAAAGTATGTGGCACAAAATGGTGACCAGAGGTGCTTTATGAGCAAAACCAGAAAATTCTGCATGACCTATGATCAGCGTTGGTAACATCTATACCCTCTATCCCTATAAAAGTTCTTAAGCCGAAGTAAAGGAGCCAGTAGCCATGGGAGGTTACAAATGAAGCCAAGGCGGTACTAAGGAGAGACTAACAAGCCTATTAAGGAATTAGAAGCCGGCATTTACGAAGGAAGGAAAAAGGCACAAGCCAATGAAAAATATGGGCAGAGAGTGTGCAGTGCTTCCCTTCCATACAACACTACAGCAGCTCGCCAGAACAGCGCACTTGCACTGACTCGAACTAAAAGTTGTCTGAATTACGCCTGTAAAAAAACACATATCTTTGGTGAAACAGCAAACTCATATCTTTGCCCTGGCTGACGTTGTAAAGTAATATCAGGCCCTTCACTCAAAATCAATGGCACATACCCTTGTGCTGCTGGTGCAGAGAGCACAGGGACTAGATGGAGGATGTGCCATAGGTCACAGACCACCGCTGTGTGCAGTTGGGCCAGTGAGTACTAGGGCTAGGCTCGTCAGAGCTGGAGAATTTCAGTACCATGCATGTCCTGTATTTTAAACATAACGGGGCATATTAGCAAGCGGCAGCGATAATTATCGCTGACCCCTGCTAGCGTGAGGAAATCTATCGCCCGCTATCGCTGGCGATAATCTCCATGGTAGCGTTGCATTAACAACGCTTAACGCCATGGGGATAAAAATCCCAGCGATAGCGGGGATTATCGCTGTTTTCAATGGAATATCGCTGGTTTTCCAGGGATATTCCATTGAAATTGGCGATAACCTTGCTGATAGGGCAGGACAATCTTAGCCATGTAATCCACCTCCCATTGGATTACATGGCTAAGAACAGGTCACAAGCAGGCGTTAGGAAAGTAGCGTTAACTGTGGTCAGCGCTACTTTTCCTAACGCTCTGCTTATTAGGGAGCAGCTTGTTAATAGGAGAAATGTCGCTTAGCGACATTTCTCCTATTATTTTGCCCTGGAACGCCCACTTTGCATCTCATTAGAGATGCAAAGCTGGGCGTTATTGACAAGGACGCAAAATCAGCAAAATACGCGATAGCGTGTATTTGCTGATAGGGCGAAGAAATTATCGCCGCTTTTCGGCCGAAAACGGCCGCAAAAACGGCGATAATTTCAAATTGCCTGCCTTGTTAATATGCCCCAACGTCCTTTCAAATTAGGTTTTTGGGGCATTTTTGTGGCTTGCATTAACATACATTATTTGTCTTATGACTGCTTCAGGATAGCTTCCTGTTAACAAATACTGCCAGGGTCAGGGTACCCTTCACCGGTCTGCAAGCATGATCTGAGCCAACTAAACTTCAGTGCGCTGAAAGTAAATAAAGGCAGTAGAATTAATGGCCTTTAGCAGTGGCCCCCCAAAGCCAGGCTAGAGGCTGACCAGATGTACCAATGCGATCTCACTCAGCAACTCAATACAGGAGCAGAAAAAGTACATGACACTGTTAGCACATCGCGTCTTTTGGGTTTCTTGAAGGATGTGTACACTAAAGTTCATTATCGAGTGAAATACTTAAAAAATAGGCTCAGCAGAGGGGATGCTTCTATTTCTACTGCACAGTGTAACAAGACCCCACTCATAGAGCGATAGGAGCAGGCACAACACAATGGCTTTCCGCCTATTAGTGAGAGCGCTGTACTCTTTCAAACCTTTTCACACCAGCAATCACTGATTCCTCCTCCTCATTTTATTAACTAAATACCACTTTCCTATCTCTCATCCTTTCTTTCTCTACCTTTTTCTTTTTCCTCGCTCAAAGGTAATGCAATGTGTCTCCACTCTAGTAAAGCCACGGGCCACGAATAGTTACTTTCGTTTTTTTGTAACAGCACAATAACAATGTCCTACATTGCCTTCTCTTTCTCTGTATTGTATAACAAAACAAATTATTTTCTAATAACAATTGTTGAAATAAAAAAAATATATATATTTGAAAAGAGAAAACGTGCACGGTGTTGAGTCGAATGATTCTCCAATACATAAGGTACTTAAGTTTCCTTTAATGAGAACTTGAACCCACATACAGCCAGGGAAGAGCAGGAACGGATGCAGCCGTCAGTACAGCTCTCAATCTTCTCTGTGTTCCAAATGCAACACAACGCACCAGAACACAAGGCCATATTCAAAAGTAAATGCATACCTGTACTGTGTTACTGACTCGAGCATAGCTCCAGCCAACACGAACACGAGACACAACACATGGCACTCTGAATGTATCATAAACAGTCACCTTAAAATAAACAGTAATATTCACAGCAGGGTTGATTCGCAATCATAACCACGAGCCCAGCACTGCCTTCCCCAGACCCCGCTCATCAAGCGATATGAGCAGGCAGAACACAACGACTTTCCAAGCGTTCGTGAAAGCGCCTTACTCTTCCGAACCTTTGCACACCAGCAATCGCTGCTTCCTTCACCACATTAAAAACATATTTGAAAAGAGAATGAGCGCATGGCGCTCTGAATGTATCATAGACACTTACTCAAAGATCAATGTGATAGCAGTCTATGTTTTGGGGTCCATGTTTTTGTATAATATGTTTTAGCACTGTGCTTTTACATAATTCCATTCTAGAGTAACTTAATTATTCTGTGATGTATGTGGGGGAGGGGGGTTAAGTTGACATTTATGTTACTATGTGTGGGTTCTTTCATTCTACTCTATATAATGTGCTAATGTTCTATTTGTACTTGCAGATTGTTTGGTATAATTCTCACCAGGTGGGGTGTGCTGTTACCAAATGTCCTCAAAAAGCATTAACTTATTTCTATGTCTGCCACTACTGCCCACCGTAAGTATGTCCTGAGAAGACAATGTATTTGTCAGATTGTTTTTTAACTGTTCTTTCAATACTTATGTGTTGTAAGCTGTGCAATACAAAAAGATGCAATGACAACACAAGTGGACACTTATAATGTTTAATCTCATGCAACCCTGCATTTAAACCATCTGGAGCCATGGAAATGCATTACGTTAATCAACATTATGCTAGTTTTCAATCTGCAATGTATACGGGCACCCTCAAAAAGGTTTCCTGTTAATGGTATAAATACTAATGGTTGGGATCATGCATTCTAATAATGGGTGTATTCAAGAACCGGGCTCAACTTAAAGTTAATTGTATGTATTTATGTGTGATTGGTAGTTCTGAAACCTAGCTGAAAGACAGAATAGCGTTGTATTGTAGATGTACCAAGTCAAATGCAACAGTCACACCCACACATGCATGAATGTGTTTCTTGTGTAGCTCAAACCTATCCACTAGTTAGAGGGGTACTGTACTGTACTGTACTGTACGGTAGGTGTACCAATTCAAATGCTACAGTCATACCCGCATATGCATGATTATAGGGTTCGTATATGGCAAGATCCCAACTACAGGTTACCAGTAGTTCTAATTTCATGAGGAGATATGATGAGGAGTTATTGCACAGGACAGATATATGGAGTTTGATTTAAAGAGGTAGAATTGCAAGTGGGAACAGACAGGAGATTTAATAAGGGATTTGAGGGATACAGAAGATACAATAGATGTGGAGATTGAGATGGGCTCGCCATCCTTAATGGGTGTCTGATGTACAAGCAAGTTACACAATAATGAGGCATTGCTTGGTCAGGGTGGTTCTCAGTTCATTGTGGAAGTGAATGATAGACAAAACTAGCTGGCTATCAATACGCATTTTTTGGCAGAGAACACTTACCTTATTCAACTTTCACTTTCTAACTTTCAGTTTGGTAATATCTCTTGTCATATTAGGCATAGCACAAGAGTTTAGGACCTTGACTAGGGATGACAAACATTAAAGGTGATCTGGGTGGATAACGAGAGCAAATGGAGGTCTGTGAAACTAGGAGTCATTACAAACTTTGGGGATTCAGATTTGGAGGTTAGGATTTTCATGAAATTAAGAGACTCAAATCCCTGGAATGTTTATTTTTAATAAAACACTCTGCTTTACAACTAAAATTGCACTCACTCTGGTGACATTAGGGACTTCATTCTCTTATAATGTGCAATCTAGAGATTGCAACATGAATATGAAGCATTTTCTTTCAGTCAGTAAGATCACGTGGCACCAAGAAAGGTTGTAAATAATGGTAGATACTCAGAAAAGTGATTACATGGCTGCCATTCAACAGCTGCCACTGAACAAAAATAGTGTACAATTTCACCCTTGTCATGATAATCCAGAGTGACAAATAGGGTACGCAAGTGGTTGGAAACCTAGAAACACTATGCTTCATTTAAATGAGTGCTGCTCCTTACATAAGGTATACACTGGATATTTTCACTTGTGCCATCAACAACTAAGACAAAGCCATTTAAACCAATTCTAGGACAGATCATTGGCCAATTACATTATTCTCCGATCTGAATGACATAGTACACAACTGAAACCTACTGTAATCCCAACACAAGTTAACATAATTAACACAGGAAGGATGTGTAGACAGCCTTCCATGAAGTTTTTAACCATATCTTCCATACCGCAGTCCTCGGCTGATGCCAATCCAGATCGTCTTCTTGAATTCCTGTTAGACCTGGCATCCATAGGGTGGTCTTCACTTATACATTTTGCTTTTTACCTCCACGTTTTGCTGTATCTTTTTGTTGGCCGTAGGACTCTGAGCATATTACCACTGCTAATCAGTGCAAAAGTGCATGTTCTTCTTCTCTAAACATGCATGTTATTGGTGTATACCTGACTGACACATGTAATTTACTTGTAAGTCCCTTGTAAAGTGGTATACCATATACCCGGAGCCTGTAAGTTAAATCCTACTAGTGGTCTGCAACACTGCACCCACAGAATTAGCCTTTCAAACTTGTTTCAGGCCTTCCACTGCAGTGCTTGTTTGTGCAGTATACTTCCACTACGACTTGGCATTTACAACTACTTTCCAAGCCTGAAACTCCCCTTTTATTACATGTAAGCCACCTCAAAGGTAGGACCTAGGTAGCATTACTAGCCGAGTGCTATGTAAGCAATTTGAAGGATATGTACTGTTGTGGTTTGCGCTGCCTGGTAGTGAAAGACAGCCTATTACATTTTTCACTACTGTGAGGCCTACCCCTCTCATAGGTTAGTATTAGGAATTCCATTATAACTTTTTCAGTAATAATTCCCGATTAGAGCAAAGTAGCTTTTTGTTATTTCATATGTTTGGAATGGCATTGATAAATTCTACTTACTGGTGAGGGTTGATTTCACTTTACTATTTTAGAAATTCAGATTTTAGAAAGTAGACATTTGTCTACACTTACTGCTCTGTGTTTCTGACAGCCTGTCTCCAATACACGTGTGGTCTGGGTGACAGACACATGTATGCATTCCCTCTAGACAGTCACAATACAGGAAGCACAACTGCATCTGCATTCATCTGCATACTGATGGGTCATCCTGGGCAAGAGGAGGGGCAGGAAGTAAGATTTCACTTGATTAGGTAGTGTTCTGTCTCCACACAAGGGGCTGATGTATCACCCATAGCTAGGCTGGCAGACATAACTGGGTAAAAGGGGACCTGAGCACTTTAGTTTTTTTTAAGTCACCCCATACATCAAAGGCACTTTTGGGTATACGTATTGGGCATCTGACCACATCAAATCAGACACTTTTGGACCTGTAACCAGACGTCACTGGCTTCACCCCTTAACATTGCCAGAAGGGCTGCTGTGCTACCAGGGGGGACTGTCAGTTTGCTCCTGCCTTGCTGTGCTGGCCTGCTGCCTACTACCTTTGCCTTGTGATAAACTTCCAGTGTTCTCCAAAAGCGTGTTGGCTGGCCCCTGTTCATCGAAGTCTCAGGATCATCAAAGACTTCAGCTCTGCTGTGGATCTGGTGGCCGAGCTCTGAGAAGAAGCGTAGTGTTCTGTACCATTTGCTTACTGTATTTATCGAAATGCACCCTGCTTGGGTGCAGAAGCAGCTGTTTTTATTTTGCCCCAAATCAATGCTCCAGTTAGTTAGACTTGCGCTGCAACTTCCAGCAGCTGTGCGTCCTTACTTCAACCCCTGTTGCAACGCCTTCCAGTGTGGCTTCTTTGTGATGCGTTGCCCTGGGGACCAGTGGTGTGGCTAGAAGCACAAGGAATGTTACCCTTTGGCCACTGCTGCTGTGAATCAGGAGGAAAACCACTGCGACTGCCTTAACAAAACATGGACAGTCCTGCACTCCTTGCCTGTCCCCCGTGAATACGGCTGGAAAAGTACTGTAGTTGGGAGTCGGGCTCCCGAGGTCCCAGACACTGATCCATGCCCTCACTGATGGCCAATCTTTGTTGGACTCCCCTGATCCAAGGGACCAATTCAAAACCATATCCCAAGTGCCGTGTTGAGTAGTGTTTTCTCGCCAAGGCAAGGAAATAGTATACATTAATCACAACCTGATCGTAAGTGCTGCTAGCACAGTATTGAACTAACTAATTGGAAATCTTGCATTTCATGAGATACTTTGAACCAGTATAACTTGGAAAGTACTTATGAGATTTTTTTCATTTGGTCTTGATTTACTGATTTACTGATAATACAAATGCTTTTTTTCATAGGCCTGCATGGAGTCTTTTTGTGGTGTATTCATTGGGTTACTGTGGGTGGGTGTTGCACAAATACTTTACACATTGCCTCTTTAGATAAGCGTGCCTGCTATGCACTAAGTGACCAGAGGGTGAGCACAGGTTATCTCATATGTGTATCTAGACTACCCTTACTAAAGTGGTGGGTTCTGCCTGGACTGGGTGTATAACTTAGCCAACCAGAAACCCCATTTCTTACAACCCCCCTGTCTCAAAATCTTCAGAACCCTCAATGATTCCCCACGTGAGTCAGAACTTGAAATGTCTGCCGAAAACAAATCAAGCTGGAGTTCACAAAGAACCTTTTAAAGATCACATGAAGCAATATTGCAAATCAGTTAGTTGGTCTGGGGCAGGCACTAAAATCAAAGTATCCCCCATTAGGGAACCTGGTAGCTAAAAATGTGGCCAACCTTTTTGTTAGAAATGTTTTTTTTACTTGGCTAGAGTATGCACCTAAGCTAGGCAGTGCCCACAACTCCATTCAGGGCAAGTAAGTTACACACCAAAGATAACCTGTGTTTACTCTCTGGTAGTTTGGAGCAGAACAGGCAGACTTATCATCACAGGCAATGTGTTAAGCGTTTGCACAACACACATAAACCCAATAATAACACCACAAAAGAGGATCCACACAGGATAATATAAAAATAAAATGTATTGAACATAACACAGGACCAGAAGTGACATGAATCGCAAATACTGTGTCAAATTGACAATTGCCAAGCATCATAATGAGTGCAATATGTAAAACACCTATATGTTGCAAACATCAGGAAACAACATTACTGTGCATACTATGCAGTCACATTATATAGTACTTGTTATCCAAACAAGACAGGCCAAAACAACATACATCAATATATAAAGTACTGGTAATGCAATAGATAATGACCAATACACATAAATCACCAATATTACCCTAAACACCTAGGGTGCAGCGCACCTGCACTCCTGTTAAGCTTTATGCACTAATTTAGGCACCAAACATAGGGCATAGCAGTACCAACATGCCTATTTGGGGGAATACAGTAATTTATAGTTGTTCAGAAGTATCCAGTTCTAGATCGAGTGCCTCCGTCGAGGACTCACCCATGATGTAAAAAGCACATGGGACTGGCACCTCCTGGTATGTTTTATCCTGAAGGGGGGTGGGGTTAAGGCACCAATGTATGCCACGTTAGCGTCCTGTCCCCTGCCTGTTGAATTACTAAGTGCAGTGGCCCACGAGCTTTCAGTGCAGCTGATGAAGAAAACAGCCAGCCCCAGGGGGTGAAATACAATGGGAAGCACGGCATAATACCTGCACTGGGCCGCAAAGTCATCGTCAACCCGCAGGTTCCAGTGGTGGACCTCGCAGAGACCCCCACATGGGGGACTACCAAGGCAGCTGTCTGCGACCATCCGGTGCAGCTGTGAGAGGCAAGGGGCACTCACAGCCATTAAGGATTGCTCCATGCAAAGGGGCAGGGGTGGACCCACATGAGAATGTGAGGCTGCCTCATAATTTCCTATGAGGCCCACACGTTCCACTTTCCCTCATGGCAGAGTTCAGCTGCAGTCACGCTAAAGTGCCTCAGGATTAGAGATCGCTCTCCACGCATTTCACAGTAGTACTCCACCGACACAAGCAGGCTGGAGTAACAGAGCATTCAACGTTGCAATTTTTTCCCAGAGATCAGATGACATGTGCAGCAATCAACATGAGCTTTTCATAATGGGGCAAAGCAGAGACTTACCTGGGATTCCTGCAGGACAAAGGATAGGAGAGAAATCCCTGCCCTTGTAAAGTGGGCACAGGGAATGGTGACAGGCAGCAGGCCAGCAAATCCAAATTTAGTGGCAGAGTGGCGGTCCCTTCTTCCGCCCAGCAAACAGCAGGCAGTAGGCCAAAGCAGCAAATAAGTCCACATGAATGGTGGTTTCTCCTGGCAGCAAAACAGTCCTCTGGTATAGTATGTAGAGGGAGCAGCATCTGATTAGAGGTCCTTGAATTGTTTAAAATCATGGGGTCAGAGCCCCTGTAAGTATACTCAAAATTGTCTTTGTACAAGCAGGAACTTCAAAGGAAACCTTAGAGGTGCACAACACTGCCTTTTAGTCCCAGCCCTGAATCTAGACATCAGTAGGAGGTAACTCAGCTCTTTGTGTCAGAGCAAGACAAAGCCTATACAAATGTAAGTGTTCACTGCCTTCCACTCTGTAGCCCAGGAAGACTATCGGTATGCAGATGTAGCCCTTGCTGTGTGATGGCTGTCGGGAAAGAATGCACAAAGTGTAGCTGTCACCCAGGCCCACACATGAATTGGAGTCAGGCTGCAAAGCACAAAGAGTCAAAGGCCAGAGAAATGGCCATTCTTTATTATTATTATTTATTATTTATTTAACTTTTAACGCGCAACAGCTACCCGTAGTGGGTTTCCCGGCGCTAGGGATAGATTCAAGAAGAAAGAAGTATCAGGTATTATCGAGCAGACCAGGACAACGGGCAGATCACTCAAAAAACAAGGTCTTAAGTCCCTTCCAGAACCGCAGCAAGTTATTCTCCAATTTTAGAGCAACTGGTAAAGCGTTCCAGAGCTTGGGCCCTAGATGAGCGAAAGACCGCCCGCCCATTCTGGCAAGTTTGAATCTTGGGATAACAAAGTCTCCATTCCCAGAAGATCTAAGTGTTCGATGAGTCCTGTATGGTTGAACTAAGTTCTGTAAGTATTTAGGGGCTGTGCCCTGCCTAATCTTGAACAGATAACATAAGGCTTTAAATTTAATCCGGCTTGAGATTTTAAGCCAGTGTAAGTCACGCAGCGCAGAAGATGCTGAAGTTCTCCTAGGAACCTTCCGAAGCAGGCGGGCAGCCGCATTGTGGACTACCTGAAGAATCTTAATGGTTGCAGCATCAGCTCCCAAATAGAGAACATTACCGTAGTCCAGGCGGGAGACAACCAACGCCTGGACAACAGTTCTCTGAGTGGATAGGGGCAGCATCCATAACATTTTCTGGAGCCATCTTAAGATGGAAAAGCAGATCGCCGCAACCTTTGTAGCCTGCTGCCTCATAGATAACTTGTCGTCAACAAGGAAACCAAGGTTGCGAACCACTGTGGCTGGTTGTGGAAGTAGTCCCATATCACTAGGCCAATGTTGGGGGCCTCATAGATTTTTATTCTTGCCCCTTCTTTAAAGTGATATTTCTAAAATCATAATGTAAAGTCCACCTTCACTAGTAAGCAGGATTTATCAACACTATTCCAAACATACCAAACATGGCAACACTTCTCCTTCCAGATCAGGAATTATATATACACATATATGAGATTTCCCAATACTAGCCTATGAGAGGAGTAGGCCTCACAGTAGTGAGAAACAAAATAGGATGTTTGTCCTAACTAGGACATGCCACACAATAAAGGTGCATGTCCTAGCTTTTACTTAAACAGTAGGGCTACCTAGGCCCAACATCAGGGTTGACCTATGAGTAGTAAAAAAGGGAGTTGAAGGCTTGGCAAGTAGTTTTAAATGCCAAGTCATAGTGGCAGTAAACTGTGCAGGCAGGCTCTACAGTGTCAGGCCTGGGACAGGTGTGAAAGGCTACGTCTCTGTGTTGCACACACAGTGCTGTAGGGCCACTAGCAGCATTTAATTTACAGGCCCTGGGTATATGAAATATTACTTTCCAAATATTTACATGTAAATTCAAAACGCTAAACAGGTAAAAACCTATCATAACATGTTTTAGGGGAAAGAGCACATCCACTTTAGCACTGTTTTAGCAGTGATAAAGTGCCCAAAGTCATAAAGCCACAAAAAGTAGGTCAGAAAAATAGGAGTAAGAAGGCAAAAAGTTTGGGGATAACCCTGCAAAAAGGGCCAGGTCCAAAACTTTGCAACTAGGGGCAGCTTTTAACTTGTAAAGACACACTGTATATACATTTTGTAAGGTATTAGAGACTACATGCATTTGTTCTTGCTGCAGGCAATGTGGTGATATCAGGGAATCAACAATAAAAACCAGCCCACCAGACAAATTAAAATGCCCAACAAACCAAAAACTGGCCTATGCACTGACCCATCAGACCAGCCCTTCTGGCCTTATAGACCAGCCTGACCTAGTCAAAGAAGGTTCACTTTGCAACGCAACGCAAAACAATCAAGTGTGGAATCATCCCAGTAAATTGTGTAAATGTTTCTGGGAAAGTTCCATAGACAAGCCCTGCCATCTTGGACACACTTAACTTTTTCTGAGAGTATGACTAGAGAATATATTATGGCAGAAACAATAGCATTGCCAACTGAATAAATTCCCTCACAACCAGGTGTTAATGTTATCTTCTATAGTATTGACTATTGAATAAATGTGTAGAGTAGCTAATAAGCCGAAACCTCACCATCTCAGTTGAACATTACTAGGAGTACATTCATATACATACCTAGTCACCGCCACCAATGACATCAGGTCCCTGGTGGACAACGGCGAGACAGCAGCACTTATCCTCCTAGACCTCTCTGCCGCCTTCGACACCATCTGCCACCGCACACTACGTGCATGCCTCCACGCCTCAGGGATCCGAGACAAGGCTCTGGATTGGGCCACCTCCTTCCTCTCCGGCAGAACCCTGAGCGTCAGCCTCCCGCCATTCCGTTCCAAAGCCTCCGAGATCATATAGGGCGTACCCCAGGGATCCTCCCTCAGCCCGACGCTGTTCACCATTTACAACATTTACATGGCCCCGCTCGCACACGTAGCCCGACAGCACGACCTCAACATAATCTCCTACGCCAACGACACTCAGCTGATCTTCTCCCTCACCAAGGACCCCATTACCACCAAAGCCAACCTCCACAAAGGAATGAAGGCCGTCGCCGACTGGATGAAGACCAGCCGTCTGAAGGTGAACTCGTACAAGATGAAGGTGCTCATCCTCGGCTCCAACACTTCAGCCTGGGACGACTCCTGGTGGCCGACGGTACTGGGGGCAGCTTCGACACCCACCCACCACGCAAGCAACCTGGGAATCATCCTCGACTCAACGCTCTCAATGACCAAGCAAGTCAACACCATCTCCTCCTCCTGCTTCAACGCCCTCCGCATGATCCGCAAGATCTACAGATGGATCCCGACAGATACAAGAAAGACAGTCAACCAGGTCCTCGTCAGCAGCAGCAGACTCGACTACGGAAACGCCCTCTACGCGGGAGCCCCGATCAAGCTCATCAAACTACTACAACGCATCCAAAACACCTCATCACGACTGATCCTCTCACTCGCCACCGTCCAACGCATCCAAAGAACAACCACCGGTGGGAGATCCTTTTCCCACCTCGCCGCCAAGACTTGGAACACCCTCCCACTGAGCCTACGACAGACCCAAGACCTGCTGACCTTTGGAGGATACTCAAGACCTGGCTGTTCGATCAGGAGGCCCCCGCCCACCAGTGCCTTGAGACCCTTGCGGACATGTAGTGCTCTTTACAAATGATTGATTGATATAAATGGATCACTCCAGCAAGGAATGGGTCCCAGTAGTTACTCTCTTGTCAGATAAACCTCTGGATACAGCAATTCGCAGGCCAGTTCTAAATCTGCCCTTTCTTAGCAAATTCATGAGTGTTAAGATAATATCTCAGATAAAATACTTTGCAATATTATTCACCATTCTTCATAATAGACAATCAGGGGAACATTTATTAAACTTTCACGTGGTGAGAACGCCCATGCTCCACCCATGGAAGGCCTCCTAAGTTGACACGTAGCATAGCGCAGCACAAGCAGCTGCCTTGCATTACGGTTCTTTACGAAGCCATGCAGGGCTACAGAACTCAGACATTGCGTGGCTTTGTAAAAATTGCTCAAGCCTTTACATTGTCGTTGAGTTGCCTTGCACTACGCAAGGATAAGGTAAAACCTTCATAAATATAGGCCGAAGATTTTGATGATAGAGTGAGAGAAATTGAAATTGAACTTGAAATTGTTTATTTATTGTTCGGTTAGTTAACACCATAACAATATGCCAAATTCTAATTTTATAAAATCTGCTTCATATAAATATTACATCTCTATAAAAACATAAAATCCTAAAAAATTATGTAATTGTAAAATACTTTTCATAATATTACAATGATTTAACATTCAGTTCTTACTCGTGAAATCGTAGAAATTTAATCAATTTACAATTCATTTGAGGGACATTGGAGTCTAGTCCACATATGATAGCTGACCTGCATGATGATCTTATGCCTCTATCCTGAACTGAGAGAGAAACAAGCTCAAATCAGAGAAGGAAAGTTTTCCTTCTTCATTTGGGGCAACCTGAAAGCCTAATCCTAACCTTTCAAGAGCACCTGATTCTGTGGGCCATACAATGCTTTTCTAACAGATATCTTCACAATGTTGCTTGTCTGTGGTGCCAGTCATTCATATTAAATCACACCTAGCATATTAGATCTAACAGTGTCTCTCATGACAACAAAATGTGTGTCATTTGTGAACCCATAAGGATCTCAAATACCTCCCATTATAATAAAAATTCATGTATGACATCTTGTTAGGTGTTTTTCATAACCACCTATTTGTATTTGTATTTACGTGTCACATTTATAAAGCACAACTTCCACCCAAGGACGGTGCATTGGAACTGATAAAACTAAGGAAAATATCACAAGAAAGGCACAGTCCAGAACGGAAAGAGAGAATCAATAAAACAACCAAACTAACTTGTAACAAGAGGAACATAGCTAAGCATTTAATAGTTTCTGAACATTAGATTCAACTCTTTATGCAGATAGAATGAAAAAAAGTTCAATGTTTGAGCTGCAGCAATGAAAAATACCCTACTACCAATTGTTTTGTGAATTATTGCCTAATTTAGATCTTGGCAGACGGTCACGGATATGTTGTCCGCCGAAAGACAAATCCAATTATATCCTATGAGATTTATATTTCAGCAGATGGGATATCCTTCACAGTTGTGTGGAGTAAACCGTCTTCCAAGATCTAAATCAGGCACTATATCAGGAAACTGCCAAGAGACATTTTGTTTTTATGCCTGACCAGAATAATGTCATTGAAACATCTCATGACTGAGTGGAGTTGACAGATTTATGCACCACACATACTGATCGGAAAAAAATCCTCTGATTTACTGGAAGCCAGTGTAGCACAACCAGGGGCAGAGGAATAGTATCTTTAAGAATGAGGTTCAGAGCCACATTACTTATCATTTCTAAACCAGTGCCAAGACTTGAAATACTTTATCTGACAGAAAGTCTTTAAGCCCTAATCCCAATTTTATGGCTCACTGTGTCATAACCTTCTGTGCAGTCTAAACAAATCTGAACCACTGAAACATTAGTCATCCAGGGCAAAGTGGACTATCAGCTCTGTGCTCCTCCCATGATGAAAATCGATCCGGTCAGACTGATAATTCCATAAATATCATACTCCTATAGAATGTTGAATACCTCATTGCCTAAAGCATGGAATGGGGAGTAGAGATTAATTAACAAAGAGTGAGTCTGACTAGAGGATATGTTATGAAATGGATGTGGAATCCTGCAGCATGATTGTACCTGGACATGGTCAGAGCTCTGACGGATGGACATGGGTTTGTCTTTGGCAGGCCGTAAATACGTAGCATGGGTGGGATGCAGCCCTCAATAATTACTCCTTGACAAGATCTTCTTAACCGCTCTGAACACTAGCTCACCAAAATGGTGGCGTAACTGGTGAGGGAATAATGCTTCTACCAGCCTGCCACTTCAAACTTCCTTAAAAAATACAACATTTTTAAAGTACTGTTAGACCTGAAATCATTGGTGTGGTATTTCCTGGAACGTTTTTGCATTGACCCCCTCCTCCTTTTTCTTTGTTTCTTAAAAAAAAATATATATTTTTATTGCAAAGTTTTTCCCTTAACAAAAGGAGGAGAAAAAGCACATAGTAAATAAAGAAAATATATGTCATTTCATGAAAGTTAAATCCCAAACTTGCCAATATCAACAGCTTACCTGCCAAAATTCATAATGAAAGGTAAAAGGATCTAACTGTCAAAACTGCAAGTCGGAGATTATACTTATTAGAGAAACACAATAACCATTTGCCAAATCCTAGATACCCAGACTACAGAATAAGGATTATAAGATACACCTTTAGGATATGCTATTTAATAAATAAAGTGCACATTTACATAGTTCTGCATAAGTATTCCCGTTGATCACTCCGAACTAAGTTCGATATTGCATAAAATGATTACTAATTAACTCAACTTTAAATATTTCATAGAACTTATATGAATAGCACGATGCAGTATGCCGACATTTTCCATAAACATGATGCACAAATATCTTGACATAGTAGCCAAATATGGCTGATGTTTAAGGTAAGCAAACAATGATTATTTATTCCTTACACCGAAAAAAGTGTAAACCCAATAACAGAGATAAAGTACAGGTTGTGCATATCTGGCCCAACACAAATCATTACCATCTGGTGAGTTAGCCTGTAGGTCAGTGGAAGCTTAACAACCTCTGAAAAATCTCCTGGTAGGCCAATCAAGGCAAAGTTCAACCAAATGATCCGGCATTGCACCAAGTAATCAAATTTCTCAGTATTAACCCAGCCCAAAAGGGGTGTCCAGTTCTACCTCCCCTTCTGCTTAGCTTTCCTGCCTTTCTTGCATTTCATTATTGAACATTGACAACAAACGCCCTAATCATTGATGAAATGTGTGCGGTTGGGGATCTAGGCACATCAAAGCAATACAAATGTGAGTCATGGCCATGCTGGTCATGTCTAGCAACACCCTCATTATACATCTCAAGGAGGAATCAAAGTAAAATCAGATTTTAGACTATTCCCAATGAATTTAGAGACTTCAGATCTAAGTACGTCTACAGACGGGCACGTTCAGAACATGTGCACCAAGTCTGCTTCTTGAACTAACATTGAGGGCAGCGGGTACTTACCAAGCCCCGTCCATTTAGCAATTTTAGCTGGAGTGTGATATAGGTCAAAGACTGCTTTGTTGTGCTGTGCCTGCAACCTGCCGACCACAACAGTGTTTGGCTAAGCTCCAGAAACTTATAAAAACAAAGATCTGAGGAATCAAGTGTTTTCTGCCATTTGTTGTTATGCTTCTCGAGATCATCCGACATAACTTACCAGAAATTCAAATGATTGTTCATTCCTCTTTCACCACTAACATTTCCATCAAAGGAACTTTGGAAAACCCACTTGGGCCTCCACATTGTTTTAACAAAAAAAAATGAATCTGTTGGTATTTACCAATTTCCGTCTGCTTGATATCAAAATCAGCCCATAGTTCCTCAAAAGAGACTTTCAGCCTGATTCATCAAGGTACCGTTTTGCGAGTCTCTAATAGAGATTCATAAGGAATCGCTATTAGAGACTCGCAAAACGGTATTCATGTAGGAATTGCTAAATAAATAGCGATTCCTACACATTCCTCATTTGCGAGTAGCAAATTGCTACTCGCAAATAAGGAATAACTCCCCATTCATTCCTATGGGCCAAAAGGCCCATAGGAATGAATGGGGAGTATTCCTTATTTGCGAGTAGCAATTTGCTACTCGCAAATAAGATAGCGATTTAAAGGGTGCCAGGGGTGTCCAAAGGACACCCTGTAGCACCCCTTAAATGCAAATTGGAACAGGTGTTGCGCACACACATGTCCAAAGGACATGTGTGTGTGCAACATGCAACTTAGAAAAATACTTTTAAAAGCATTTTTCTAAGTTTTTGCTATTTACCGAGAGGTCTGACCTCTCGGTAAATAGCGGCCCGAAATTGCGAATTAGCAATTTAAAATTGGTTGATGAATTGCATTTAAGGAATCTCTAATAGAGATTCCTTAAATGCAATTCCTCGCACAATAGCGAATTCTGTAATAGCGATTATTGCATTTGGGATGATGAATCCCAAATGCAATAATTGCGCTCGCAAAGGGCCAGATTCTCAGAATCTGGCCCTTTGCAAGCCGATTTTCGTTTCATGAATCAGGCTGTATGTTCTTTCCCTGAAAAAATCTCCTAATCTTGATAGCCCCTGCCCTTCTTAACTTAATATAAGGGCATCTTGAGAAATTCCTTGAAGTAGAGAATTCCTCTGTAGAGGTTTTCTCTGTAGATGAGTATGAACATTAAATCTGCATAGGCACATTTTTTATTTTCAGCAGATTGCCCAAATCTTATATGCTGCCACAAGACTCATGAAAAAACCTTGTTATTGTAGCTAGGTTCAGTAAACCTTAAAAAGCAGCTTCTACCATCTGCCCTGATTAGCGGGCGAGAGGTTCTCTCCAAGACCATAGCTTTCTGTGTTTCCTCCTGAAAGAGAGCATATATATTGTAGTGCCCACTGGTATATTTTTTAAGGCCTGGGATGGCCCACCCCCTTCTATTCCTAGGAAATGTCAAATATTTAGGTGCCCTTCTGGTTTTAGCATATAACGAAATAAATCTAGACACCATATCATCCATCATCTTGAACCAATAGTGCTCAAACCCAAGAGGGATAAGCCTAAAGAGTTACAGGACCTTCAGCAGGAATAGCATTTTAATCACATGGCACCGACTGACAATTGACAAATGTAAATTATTCAGCCTCCCCAAATCACATTTAGCCTTCTTAATAACCGAATCAAGATTAGATTTCACTATCTGAGCCACTTCTGAACCAATGTTAACCTTTAAATATATTGCTTGATCAACAACATGTGCATCAGCTGTTTGTGTCTGCCTATTCATGGCCATTTCAGTTTTGGTTCGATTTAAGGAGTTGCCAAAGAATTTGCCAAAGGATTGGGCATCTTCCTCTATTGCCTTCACTGCTTCATCATGGTTTACAGCTATGATTGCAATGTCATCAGCGTAGGCAAGTATTCTGGTCTTCCAACCATGAAATTGCATGTGTCTTATTGCTAAATAGTCTTTGAGTTTTGGGTTGAAAGGCTCAACATATAAAGCAAATATTAGGGGGGAATAAGGAGACCCCTGTCTAGTACCTCTTTCAATTTTAATTGAACCTGATTGTCCCCCCATCATCTGTAGTCGGTCTGTGGGTGTGCGACACACTGCCTGAACAGCCTTAATATACCTAGTGCCAATTCTAAACCATCACATACCCTCCACATACTCTTCCAGGATACCCTGTCAAATGCTTTCTCAACAATCAACAGGGATAAGGCCATGGGCTCCCCTGAAATGGCAGCTACATCAAAAAGCGCGATCAAGTGGTGGATAAGATCCATAGTACCTCTCTCGGGTTGTCTGGCAGTGACCATCTTAGCAATATTCTGGCTTAATCATGTGGCAAGGATTTGTTTGTATAATTTGGTGTCGATAAGAACCCTAATTGTAAGGATATTTTCCTTTTTTTTTTAAACCACTATATTAGCAGCAGATCATGAGTCCAGGGATAATTGTCCCTTCTGTACTTGCAAAAATAACTCCCCCAGCTCTAAGCATAATCTTTAAAAAAATATATTAGAACATTCTAGCTGGATCTTGTCAGTCCCCATCGCTGTCCCAGATGGAAGATCATTGAGCACACCTGGATCTCATCCATGGTAATAAATGTATTGTAGAGAACCCCATTCTCAAAGGCTGACTCTGTTGAGATGTATAGACTCTAGATATTGCCATGTACTTTCCTCTCTAACAGCCCGAACCCCATAAAGCCTTTCATAATACTCCTGGAACACAACATGGATCACTTCAGAATCTGTCACTCTGTTTCCCTGATAATTCTTGCCTAGCAGACACTTTTTGCCTAGTAGGCACTATGAGGAGATGTCCTACCCACTTGCTGTATTCTTAGCATTCCTGTCTTTGTTTCAGATATTTCCTTGCTGCTATTGTTTTTGCAGTGATTTCATTGAGAGTGGCCATTACTAAGGCTAACTGATACTGGGCCATTTCAGGATCAGCCCTGGTTGAAACCGCAGTCATAAGGTGAGCTTCAGTCTCCCTGAGTTTCCGATATACCCACACTCAATCAATCAATCAGATCATTTATGTAGCACACTACAAACCCGTGAGGGTCTCAAGGCGCTGGGGGTGGAGGGGGGTGCTGCTACTGATCGAAGAGCCAGGTCTTGAGGAGTCTTCTGAAGGCCAGTAGGTCTTGGGTCTGCCGTAGGTTGGTGGGGAGCGTGTTTCAGGTCTTGGCGGCGAAGTGGGAGAAGAATCTGCCAACGGCGGTCGTTCTTTGGATGCTAGGGACTGTGGCGAGGGCGAGGCTGGTGGAGCTGGCGGGTGGGGGTGTAGAAGCTGAGTCGTCTGTTGAGTTGTGCTGTGCCGGTGTTGTGCAGAGCTTTGTGCGCATGGAGAAGGAGCTTTAAGGGTACCCTCTTGTTGACGGGGAGCCAGTGCAGGTCTCTCAGGTAGGGTGTAATGTGGCTACGGCGGGGAATGTCGAGGATCAGGCATGCCGAGGCGTTCTGGATGCTTTGCACCCGTCTCAGGAGCTTGGCCGACGTTCCTGCGTAGAGGGTGTTTTTCGTAGTCCAGCCTGCTGGTGACGAGGGCCTGGGTGACAGTTTTTCTCATTTTGGCGGGGATCCACTTGAATATCCTGCGGAGCATTCGGAGGGTGTTAAAGCAGGAAGAGGAGACAGCGTTGACCTGTTTAGTCATGGAGAGGGTGGAACCAGGGATGACCCCTAGGTTGCGTGCGTGGTCGGTCGGTGCTGGAGCTGTTCCCAGGGTCGCCGGCCACCAGGAATTGTCTCAGGCTGAGGGGGAGGGTCTGAGGATGAGGACCTCCGTCTTGTCTGAGTTCAGCTTCAGTCGGCTGTTCTTCATCCATTCGGTGACATCCTTCATTCCTTCGTTGAGGTTGGTTTTGGTGGTGATAGGGTCTTTAGTGAGGGAGAGGATCAGCTGGGTGTCGTCAGTGTAGATGATGATGTTGAGGTCGTGCTCTTGGGCGACGTGGGCTAGGGGTGCCATGTAGATGTTGAACAGCACCGCAGATGATCTCGGTGACATTGGAGCGGAAGGTGGGGAGGTGGAGGCTCTGAGTTCTGCTGGAGAGGAAGGCTGTGGTCCAGTCCAGGGCCTTCGCTTGGATGCCGGCATCGGAGAGGCGTGTTCATAGTGTGCGGTGGCAGACCGTGTCGCAGGCGGCTGACAGGTCCAGGAGGATGAGGGCCGCTGTTTCTCCGTTGTCAAGCAGGGTCCTGATGTCATCTGTGGCGGAGATGAGGGCGGTTTCGGTGCTGTGGTTGCTGTGGAAACCGGACTGGGATGGGCCTAGGATGTTGTTCTTCTCGAGGTAGCGGGTCAGTTGTTTGTTGATGATTTTCTCGGTGACCTTCGCTGGGAACGGAAGCAGGGAGATGGGTTGAAAGTTCTAGAGATCCTTGGAGTTTACCTTTGGTTTCTTGAGTAAGGCGTTGATCTCAGCGTGCTTCCTGCTTTCCGGGAAGGTTGCTTTCTCGAAGGAGATGTTGATTACTCTCCGAGGATGAGGTGCGATGGCTGTGCTGGCTTTGTGAAGATGAGGTGAGGGCAAGGATCTATAACGGTGATCCGGAGTGGATGGTGTTCATTTTCTTGCAGGTGTCCTCATCGTTGACGCTGGTCCATGAGAGCAGGCGGTTGGTGCGGGTGGTGGTCGTGGGGGTGCTGGTTGTCAGGGTGGTCGTGGTGCTGAAGCTGTTGTGGATGTCGGCGATCTTGAGGTGGAAGAAGGTGGACAGTGAGTCGCACAGGTCTTGCGAAGGCAGGATGTCGTTGGTGTTGGAGCTGGGGTTGGAGAGTTCCTTCATGATGTTGAAGAGCTCTTTGCTGGTGTGTGCATTGTTATCTAGGTGGTCCTTAAAGGAGGCCCTCTTGGCGGCTCTGATGAGTTGATGGTGTTTGCGGGTGGCGTTCTTGTGGGCGGTGTAGCTGTCTGATGATCGTTCGAGGAGCCAGTTCTTCTCCAATTTTCGGCATGTTCATTTAGAGGCCTGTAGGTCTTCGGTGATCCAGGTGGCTTTCTTGCTGGTGTGGCTGAGTGCGGCGAGGGTGTTGGCGCAGTCGTCGATCCACTGTCTGAGGTTGCGGGCAGCGGTGTTGGGATCAGTGGAGTCGGCGGGTGGGTTCTGGGTGAGTGTGGTGGTTAGCTGGTCTTCGGTGATTTTACTCTAGCAGCGTCGAGGCATCTGTTGAGTGCAGTAGTGGTTGGTGGGTTTCCTAAAGGTGAAGTGGATGCAGTGGTGGTCAGTCCAGTGGGGTTCGGTGGTGTGGTTGAAGGAGACATGGGGGCTTGCGGTGAAGATGGGGTCGAGCGTGTGGCCGGCGGCGGGGGTGGGTGTTGTCACGAGGTTGTCGAGGTTGTCGATCAGAGTGGTGGAGTTGGCGTTGTTGTTGTTCTCGAGGTGGAAGTTCGGGTCTCCAAGGAGGATGTAGTCTGTGGAGGCGAGGGCGTGTGTGCTGATGAAGTCAGTGATGGAGTCGCTGAACCTTGGTCGGGGTCCGGGGGGTCTGTAGACAAGGGTTCCTCTGTGTTGGGGTCAGTGTGGATCTGGAAGTGCATGTGTTCGGCAGTGCTGAGGGTGTCGTCGGTGTTGGTCAAGACTCTGAGGGTGTTCCTGTGATAGATGGCGCTTCCTCCTCCTGTTCCATTGGTGCGGTCTCTGCCGGTGATCTTGTAGCCTTCCGGGATGGCTATGACGATGCCGGGTGCTTAGGCGGCGTTCAACCAGGTCTCTGTCAGGAAGGCGACGTCCGGGGTGGTGGAGTCGAGAAGGTCCCAGAGTTTGATGGCATGTTTGCGGGTGGAGCGGGTGTTGAGAAGGATGCATGTGAGGTAGTTGGGTTCCTTTATTGGCGGTTTGGCTGGCCAAATGCCGGTGAAGCTGCAGCTCCGGCAGGTGAAGGGTCCATGGGTGCACTTCAGGGTGGCTCGGTAGCAGGTATGTTCTTGGCAGGTGCTGGCATCATAGCTCAGTCGGGCATCACTGCGTTCGCGGGGGCCAGGGGTTCTGGCGCTGGGCACGGTCCAGGCACGGACAGGTGCAGACGGGCTTGCCTTAGGCGCGCCTTTGGCACACCAGTGGCCGCCATAAGAAGGGGAGGTAGGAGGGAGGAGCAGCTGGGAGGGGGGAGCGACGAATGGGCGAGCGGGGGAGGTGGGGCCTCAGGGGACGCAGCGGCGGGAAGGCGGGAGGAAGAACGGCGAAGGGGAGAGAAGGCGGGTAAGCAGAGACAGAAAGTAAGAGCCAGTACAGTAAATAGGGGCAGATGCAGTACAGTGATGCAATAAAAAACTATAAATGAGCACAACAAATAGAGCACAATAAGAGCAATGGCAGAGCAAAGTATGGGGCACAAAAAACGATAGCAGAGCACAAAATGGGGCACAGAAAAAGATAGCAGAACTCAACATGGGGCACAAAAAACGATAGCAGGGCACAAAATAGAGCACAATAAAGAACAGCAGTGACAAACCTGCGGCCTACCACTGGCCACCAGGGATGAGGCGCAGGTGGTAGCCTGCGGGTGGAGGCGGGCCTCGAACTTGGCACCAGGCAGCAGCTGGGTCAGGAGCAGGCGCGCAGTCAAGTGGAGCTGCGCGGCGTGGGGAGCGACCAGCCTGGAGACAGGGTCAATGGCCCTAATAAGCAAATGCTGTAGTTTCTGACTATTTAAGCTAAACCTGAGGGTTTCACAGCTTACACTAGCTTTTAAAGCATCCTACTCCAATTGGGGCTCTCCCTCCATTCTAATAAAAGAAAATTCAGGGATCTAGAGATTCATGTGTGTAATATAATCTGCATTAACAACAGGCAAACCTCTCTAAAGACCAGTTCTCATAAATCCTCATTGGTCAGCAAACGGACGTTCTATTACCAATGGATTGTAATCTGAAATGACATGTGGAAATATTTTGAGTTGGCATCCCTGAAGAAGACTAGGTGATATTAGTAAGTAAACCAAATGAGCAAATGTCCTGTGGGGGCCAAATAATAAGTATAGCTGGGATCTGATGCTTTAAGTTTTAACCAACCATCCACCAAACCCTGCTCTCTTTTCAAGTTACACATGGCTTTTTAATACTTTTGGTTTATACCCAGAGAAATGCCGGGATCACCATGAACAACACCTTCAACCCCATTGATTTTCAGATAATCAAATACTATAGATGGAGTAGGCCAAAGTGCTAGCTCAGTGGCCAAGAAATATAATGTTGTAGTGTTTTCTAAAATTGGACCATATATACGAAACATAGGGTAAAGCAACCAGTAGTGTAAAAACATTCCGCGATGTTCCATGTACCATATTTATGAGCAGAGCATCGCTTAATTGCACAAACATTGTTATGCGCCAGTATAACAACTCATAGGGTTTTAGCATCTTGTGTAGTGCACAATATTATTCAGGAACCAAGGGGCCGATTCACAGAACTAATCTGAGATAAAATCCTAACTTTACGACTTTCGGTATTCACAAAAGGCATTTAGTAGTAGTAAAGTTAGGAGTCCTAACTTTACTACTACTAAATGCCTTCTGTGAATACCAAAAGTAGTACGTTTAGAATGTTATTTCAGTTTAGTAGTAGTAAAGTTAGGAGTCCTAACTTTACTACTACTAAATGCCTTCTGTGAATACCAAAAGTAGTACGTTTCGGATTTTATCTCAGATTAGTTCTGTGAATCGCCCCCTATGTGTCTACAGCAAATTCTTCCTTGCCCCCTCTATTTGTGTCTCCTGAAGACCAAGAATACTTGCCTTCAAAAATATAAAAACTTCTGCACCCTCCTTCTTTTAGCAACATTGTTAAAGCCACAAATATTTATTGAGGCGATACACAGCTTAAACATATGGCTCATCATAGCTAAATTACCTTTTGAGTACCCAGTACAGATTTTCCATCAACCTCTGCTCAATCTTTCCCAGCCTTACCTACCTGTCTCCTATAAAGCTAATGAGGACCTACACTTTCATACAAAATTGATTCTCCTCATGTGTTGTGCTCCCCTCCCCGAAAACCCTTGAAGTGTCCTTGCCTCCTCCAGTCCCTTCCTAACCCCAACTACTCCCACTCCCCAGTCTTCTATCCCCCAAACACGTACCTCTCCATCCTACAACCACCAATACCAACCCAGTGAAGCAATCAAACCACCCAGAGCCTGAGCGATGACTCCCATTCAGACCCTCTGCAGCCTCTCTCCCGGCTCGATATACATACTAATCTAATCAGTTCTAAGGTGAAAGAAGGAGAGAACTTACAGACAGATGTGGAGGAGGGAAAGAGACCCCCTCTTTCAAAGATAAAGAAAGAAAACAAAAGATAAATGGAGTGGTTCTAATAATGCTACAATCAGACTACCAGAGAAGAGTCATATCCCTCTCCCTTCAAAACCAAAATTCAGCACTGTTCCCCATCATTATCGAATAGCATTGCAGAAGTTCAGTTAATGCCCAGATGATTGTTTGTTCAGATATTCTTTGTGCCTGGATTTTGGACATAAAGCTTCATATTTTACCATTGAAGTTGATCTTCAGGCAGATGGGGTTAAGCAGAAATGCTTCACCCCCAATATCCTGAAATGGTTTCATGAGCTGCCTTAGCCTCCATCTGCACTCAACTGTAATATGGCAGGAATCTGGGTGCACAAAAAAGGACTGACCATTGAAACTGCATCAGGCATCAGGGGAGGCCTTCTAAAAAATTGATTACCTTAGTAAATACTTCCCAAAGTACACAAGGACATCTCTAGGTCTATTAGCGCTCTCTCCTGTTCAGTAGCCCTATTTTTTTAGCATCAAAGAAAATCAGTGTACCCACTGCACCTCCTACTCCTGATTCCATGAAGACAGTTCAGAGAATGCACCTTTGAGAAGGTCCAACATGACCGCCCTAAGGTCATTGCCTTCTATTCCTTCCGCCAGCCTGGGAAAGCTGACATTATTCCACCTTTGATGGTTCTCGAAGTCCTCAATTTTCCACATTATATCAGAGATTTGAGACTCCTAAGATTCCACCTGGCCCTTGAGTACCCCAAGATCAGTCTCTTCAAATCTGTAATCTTTCCTCTCAAACTCGACAGGTTCATTTGTTTTAGTGCATCTTGCAATTTCTTAGTTGCAAGCCGAGCCCTACTACTGTCAGGGCGAGTCTGATGCTTTTTTAATAGAACTCTAAATAAGCCTCAAAGAGGGCTCTTCTGTTTTCTCTGTGGGTGTCAGCTGGCTCTTTTCCACGGTGGATAAAATCACCTCAGAACCACGAAATTCAGGATATAACTGCTGTATGGCCGAGTAGTGCCATTTCAAAGCTGTTGCCACCTGAGACCAATTTCCCATTACACAGGCGTGAATACTTTCTTTTGATTTCTCATGCTGTTTTAGTCACTTGACTGTGGAGCTTGGTTCTTCAGAAGGACTGCTCTCGCTGCCCCACGAGGCAGATAAATAAAAGTCATCATCACAGTCATTGGGGCTAGGGATAAGACATGTGGATTCTAAACCTTCAGTAAGTGAGAAAACATTATCTCCCCCATTATGATAGTTGTCCAAGCTTTTATCTAGTGTTGTGCCATCCACCTAGTGCTTGACCGAATTATTGTTGCTAGCAACAAATGCATTACCATTTCAAATGCTGCCTAAGATTTTTTAAACATGTGTAACCTTGGAGAGGGCACTGAACACAATCGTTATCTCCTGTAAGTCCTGTAGGCCTCTCATTTAGGACCACAGTCCAAGGTAGGTCCCTAATAAACCCAGTTCACTCATGGTCTCCTGATCAACCTCACACAACCCAATTGCTCCTTGCTTGTTACTGACCTGCAGCATTGCCATCACCTCCTGGTTACTTGGTCCTGCGGTCCCCCAGACATTCTGGGGAGCAGTCATTAAATGCTGAGTCAGATCTTCAGACGTACTTTTAATGGGTGCCTGACCATGCTGATCAGCTGCAACATTACCCTTTTGAGTGACCTCAAGTTCCATCCCCCTTGTTGTACCACCTGCTATCTTGACTGCTGCGGGCATCCAAGATTACTTGATGAAGGGATTCAGGCGTTCAGTGATTGAAATTTGCGGCTGCGACCCTGCCTCTTGTAGCCCACATGATAGAGTGTGCTGGCGAATATGCTTCTCCCACACCATGCGAGACAGCCTCTCTGCTCCCTCTAGCATTTCGAGACCCAGAAGCAGGCGTTTCAGCCCAATCATAGACAGATGTTGTATTTTAAGGTGTCACTACTGTACCTTGAGCATGCCCAACACTCAGTCTGGTGCCGAGGACCCACCACTAACAAAGCCCTCTTCTAGTCAGTCCAGCCACTCCTGCCACCTGAGAGGCTTCTGAGGACACAAGCAGCAGTATCCAGACCCGATCAGCAAATGAGTCCATTGTTTAACCCTGAAAGCAGAACTGGAGTAGTCCTGTATGCTGATCCTCCTTGGGAAACAAAACGCAGAAAGAATTGAAAGAGAGACATTAGCGGAAGCACAACATGGTCACCATCTTTCTTCGACACCCCTCCTTTTTCATAAATGTGCTTTTTTTGGCATTTGGACTCTATGCACTTTACCACTGCTAACCAATGCTAAAGTTCTTGTGCTCTCTCCCTAAAACATAATAAAAGTGGCTTACACCTGATTGACACATGTAATGTACTTATTTGTCCCTAGTGCATGGTACGACATGTACCCAGGACCTGTAAATTAACCACTAGATCTGTCACCCACTAAAGTAGCACTTTAAAACAGGTCTCAGTAGTATTGCTCCAATCTGCCATTGCGACCTGCAAAAAAAACTTTCATCAGACATAAACGATCATTTTTAATACATATGAGTCACCACTAAGTCCGCCCATATCAGACCACAGGGCAAGGTGCATTGTGTGTAACAATTAGGATGTTTTCTTAAGTTTTACATGTCCTGGTAGTGAAAAAAAAAGTTGTTTTTTACTACTCCGATGCCCAGCTCTCCCGTTGGATAACATAGATTTACCATATTACATTTAATAAGTGCTAACTTTTGATTGGGAGCAGATAGGGATCTCATGTTTAAACTCAAATGAACTGTAATTTAATATCCTCTTTTTTAGTTAAGTCGGAGTTTCATTCAGAATTCTGACAATTGCAATTTTAGAAAGTTGACATTTTCTTGTCCTAACAATTTAACCCTTCTGCCTGTGTTCTGGGACACATGACTGAATGAATCTGCTGTTGGACGTTTGGTATTCCTTAAAGACAGTGAGACAAAAGAACAGTAAATGTTGGTAGGATGAGACAGTGCTTAATTTGAGCCAGTGGTTTCCGGTACTCGGCACCAGTACTTACTTGTCAACACTTGCACTTAAAACAGTCTCCCACATGGTGGTGCTGTTTGTCTAATTTAGAGATCAGCACCACCACAGCAGTTTATGAATTAAATGTATATTAAAAATGACAAATACCTGCTGCTCAAGCCATTCTTCTAGCTTTGGGGGCCTGGAATAGTCTAAAATGTCACACTTGTAGGTGGATGATGGTTGTTGTGTTGGTATTGACACTGGCAGCACTGGTAGGGGCAACGGGTGCTGCAAGCTGCAGTGGCCTCCTGACGAGGGTCATGGCTCTTACTTATTTACAAATTAAGCACTGGGATGAGATAACCTGCCAGCTGTTTCCTGCTCCACTTACACATCAAAGAGCTTCCTCAAGCACACACATAAAGAAACCTGACACTAGTCTTTTATCACCCCAGACTTATTGAGTCTTGGCATGGGAAGGGAAGGTATTTCTAGGACCAATTGTTTGTGTACAATCGAAAGATATCCCATTTCAATGCTGGCACCATGCATAACTATTGATACTTCTGAGCCACTCTTTGGTACATTCCTGGATATGTGGAAGACTGCAGAGGGACTTCCTTGTGCCCCAAAGAACTACCCTGCTGCTTGAGGCCTGCCTTTTCCTCCAGAAGGCTTACATTCTGTTTGAACCTGCCTTGCTGATTGAAGGAGAGCTGAATTGTATTCTTAAACTCAGGCCCACCAGAAGTGACTGTAAGGACTATTTGGCTGGTCTCCTGTGTGATCCACATTGACATAAGTTCCAGAGACCTCCTACCTTGCACTTGTCTTCTGTACTTGTACTAACCCTCAAGTGTTGCCCTCCCCCCGTCCTGGACCAGATCCTAGGCCCTTAGAAGTTGTGTTAAATGTGCTGCTCCTTCCTAACCTTAAAGCTTGGGACTTTAAAAACAATCACCAAAGGTGCCGGAAGAACTGGCAGAAGACCATGACATACCTGCCGGTTGACCCCTTAAGGTGCATCATCGGTCTTCCTGACTTCACAGTAGCCCCTGGTACGTTCTTCTCTGTAGCAGCAAATCCTGTCCAGTATTATCCTGTGTGTGCAGTTTACACTGCTATGTTGTCTTGGTATTTCAAACCCTTGCCAAGCCTTAAACTCCCCTTTTATAACATATATGTCACCCCTTAACCTCTTAACTGCGTTCTATTGAGCGGGCGGGGCAGCGACGGCCAACGGACGTGCACAGCACTACCAAGGTAGTGCATGCGATGGCCGTTGGCCGTCGGCAGCAGCGATGAGGTTAAGTAGGGTAGGGTTCTATAGGGCAGGGTGCTATATAATCAAAAGGTAGAACATGTACTTTTAAGCTTTATCATGGTAGTTTAAAAAACTTCCAACATTGTTTTCCCCACTGTGAGGCCCACCCCTCTTATAGGTAAAAATGGTGAATTCCTTATTACAATTTAGAAGGTGTAATTTCTGCTTGAGAAGGAGTAGACCTGTCATATTACTAAAATTGTAATGAAAAATCCTGTTTACTGGTAAAGTCGAATTTATCATTACCCTTCTAAAAATGCCACTTTTAGAAAGATGCAAAAAGAACAATTGATGGGCAGAAAAGTGCAGAACAATATCACACATTCACCCCAGTACCGAGATCTGGGCCTAAATCCATTGTGTTTTTGATCACCATGCCATTCCAGTTTGAACCCACTGTGCCACTGGATTCAAGCTATCCTGGCTGAAACCGGTCTTAGGGTGCTTGTTTCCAGTCCAGGGAGGACCTGGCTTGGCAGTTCTGGCTGAACTGTTCCCGTGAGGCACAGGGTCAAGATTGATTTGCACATGCCCAGGTCTAAACTGGGGTGGCATGGTGAGAAAAAGAATGATGGATTTAACAAAGATCTCTTGACTGGGGGTGAATGTTTTGATTTGTTCTGGATTCAGTCGTTCAATTGTTTGTCTTTTACTTTAGAAAGATGGCATTTTTCTTCTATTAGCCCTGTGGGCCTGCAGCCTTTCTCTAATAACTTTGTAATTTCCTCTAGACAGCCACACACAAAGGGAGTTTAGGTATGACTAAGAGACCATCCACAGCCTGATGGGTCATCCTGGGCAGAATGGGAAAGAGAAGCTTCAACACCTGAATAAGCTGTGTCCTGTCCTCTTACAAAGGGCTGCATACCCTCCTGGAGAGAGTCTGGAGCCAGAGCTGTGATGTAGGGCCTCTATGCACAACAAAGCCCCTCTTTGAAGTCACTTCCACTAAAAAAGCACAACTGGGTATACGTACAAATCTGTACAATACTGGACCTGTGAAGAACTCTGTCAGGAGGAAGGACTGCTGTGTTGCTACAAAAGACTGCCACTCTGATAAACTGCTGCTCTGGAAGAACTGCTTTTCAGCTGTGTCGCCCTGCTGCCTGCTACCACCTGCCCTGCTGAGGAAGGACTGGTCCCATCTCAGTAGAACCCAGCGTGACTCCAAGGGCATGCTGGCTTGCACCCTGTGCTAAGTATCAGCCACATCAAAGACTTTTCATCAAACTGCAAGAGTACCTTGCTTTCTGTAAGTCTTACCCTGCTGCTTAGTGGTGCCAATCCAGTCCTGGGCCCTTGGAAGTGGGTATAAAATTTTGCAACATCATAAATCAATCCATCAAAGCCATTGCACAGACCAAAAGAAATGCATCTCCATTAACGCCGAAGCATCTAGGAGGCTGCAAAGATTGAGTACATCGCTTTGCCTACTGCTCGATGCCATTGTGCCTCAGGATTCGGTGCACCTCCTTGGATGCCGATGCATCACTGCATCTACGATGATCAAAGTCATCACTTTGCTGACTGCTCAACACATCACAGCAATTCCAGACACATCCTCAACTTTGCGCAGCTCGGAACCAACGCATTTCTTCCATCGTTAGGATCAACGACAACGCATCACATTCTTGGCATCCACAATGTCGGTGATTCATTCAAGATACTTTTTCAGTGGGCCAAGGCTTGTCCCTAAATCCAACCTGCACTCCATTACGGTCAGCCTGAACTTTCGGATTTACCATAGTCAAAGGCAACCAGATAGCCCTGGTTGATGCTTTAAGCTTTTCAAGTACTACATTTAATCTTTAATAATTCAAAACTTACATTTTACTTATTGGATTTTTGTCATTGTGCTCTTGATTTGCCCATTTATTTATTTAGTGTGTTTTATATAGCGCACAGCTACCCCAACGGGGTGTCCCGGCGCTTCTGCAGGTGTGCTGTCTCAAACAACAGTGATTCTTAACAAAAGAGGAAAGTCTTCAGTGCTTTCCGGAAGGGCATCTCTTCCTGAGTCCATAGAAATATACTCTGTTTTTCCAAACTAGTGTTGAGTTTTTTTTGTGGTGTTTTCATTGTGTTACTGTTTGAAGTGCTGCACAAATACTTCACACATTGCCTCTAATGTTAAGTCTGATAGCTATGTGCCAACCTACTTGCGGGTGAGCACAGGATCATTTAGGGTATGTGGTGACTTACCCTGACTACAATTGTGGTTCCTGCTTGGACTGGGTGCATACCTCTGCCAACTAGAAACCCAATTTCTTAACAGTTACAATTTAAAATTCTCCTAGTCAGTAGGATTGGTTCTGCTCTATAAAAAAAATTATTGTTCGACCAATGTTACGATGGGAGCTGAAAATGTCTGCTGGCTGTACAGTAGATAGTATAGGGCCATACGATTTTGATGCGTGAACAGGAATAAAAGCCTTTGTTTAAGTGGACTATAGCAAGGCAACTTTGTGAACAATACATCTAATGTAGATTATGTGATAAATACTGCTTCTCATTTGCAACCAAGTTAAAATAATAGTGCATCATCTTATTTTCTATATTCCTATTATCAGGGGGAATGCCAAAAATATGCTTGGCACGCCGTATAAGAAAGGAAAATCATGTGGTGACTGTCCTAAAGCATGTGACGACAAACTGTGTAGTAAGTATCAAAGTAAGATTTTTTTTTGTGATTGAAAAACGTATTTATTTTTGCTAAAGCACCATGTTCCTTTCATAATAAATTCAGCACTTTTCTCTACATAGAATATTTGGGTCTATATAATATTACTCAGGGATTCGATCTGCAGTCAGTTCCTCTACATAGAATATTTGGGGGCATATTTATCATTTGTTTGCTCAACGTAGTGCAGAAAGACAACTCGCTGTGCCATGATTTGTGAAAGGCAGAGGGCAGGAATGTGCCATATCTTTCATGATTTGGTGCAATCCTGCTCTTTCCCTCTGTGAGTGGTGCACGAGTGGCTTCCAACCCAGGCACCCTTTCACCGGGATGCAAGGGTGCCTGTGTTGCAGGCAGGATTGTTTTTGTACAGGAAGGAACACCTTCCTGCACAGAAAAAATCGTCTGAGGAGTTTTCCTCTTTTTGTCTGTGCTGCAGAATGCTTGGGAACACCCATGCTCCACCCACGGAACGCCTCCCTGAGGCATAGGAACGCAGGGTGGAGACTTACGCTTCCTTGCGTTACCCGAGATTTGCCAAGCCATGCATGATTTGGTAAATCTCATTCTAGGTTTTATGCTGCTCTACGTCCTCTTGCTTGGTGCCTTTGATAAGTATGCCCCTTGGTTCTTATGCAATAACATTCAGGAATGTGGTCTGCAGTCAGTCCTCTACATAGAATTATACAGTAATTCTTAGGAATTTTATCTGCAGTCAGTTTCTCGTACCTGCCCCAATTAACAGGAAAAATGTGTTTGTAAGTTCGGAGAGCAAAAATATTCTGAGAATCAAGCTTTGACGATACTTTGTGCCTCCAGCCCTATATTCCACTCATGGCCTTGGGAAACTTTCCTCATATTTTCTTAGAAGAAGGGTTAAGATTTGCAGCATTAGTTTACCCGTGAAGGGCTATAATGTGTCCAGTGGGAAGGTGACGTATTTGAGAGCTGAGGTGTGCCTTTTGGGAAGGTGAGCTGGCAGAGGGTGTGTCTACTGTGAAGGTGACCTAGGGAGTGGTAGGGTATGTCCATTGGGAAGGTAAATTAGCGGCAAGCTAGGGTGTGTCCACTAGCAAGGTGACCACGGGGAAAAGGGTGCCCATTGCGTACAGGACCTAGGGGAGAGGTAGAGTGTGTCCATTGGGAAGATGATTATGACCCACAAATTGTTACATTTGTCAGTATTCATAAACATTCCATGGACTGTTCACATCCAATTTGCATTCTTAATTTAAGTAACAGTAGTGGAAAAGAGATTTTAAAAAAATCATATTTTTCTATACGGAAGACAAGAAGAAAGTTAAGGTACAGTTCTACTCTTACCCAAACCCTACAGTGAGGACTGTCGTCTGCTGCTATTAAGAGTTAGGCGTGCACATGGAAAGTTATTACCTATTACTTTCACGATCATCAATACCCTTCCCCAGGCTGCAGGTTTGTGTACATCTTCTCCTTATCTGGTGTTAACCCTAGTATATTCCAGAAATGGGGTTAAAAAGTAAATGCTGTGTAATGGTTGGTAATGCTACAAGGAAATAGGCATACATGACGAACCTAATGGCATCCTCCCATATTCAACAAAAGGGGGCAAAATAAGTCTCTATTGCCCTCTCTTTCTCATGACCTTCACAAAGAGAACACGGCGATTCACAAAAGTAAGGTGAAGACAAAAAAATCTGCATCATATATAGAATTAACCAGCGATAAAGGAGGCAATGATAATTTTCTCTATTATGGAATTGCACATATACCTAGGATATATTTAAAGCAAATACAAAAAGTCTTGGTATGTGTTTTTTTTCAAATCGTGATTACTAGATCACTGGTGAATTGTTGTCCGTATGAGTGAGCCACTTGATTTACAAAGGATATTTACAAACTCAAACCTAATTTACATCTGTAAATGGGAGTAATTTATACTTAAGCTAGTTGAACTCTATTTACATAAGTTTAACAACGAAGGTAGGTCGGTGATATAAGGGAAAACATTATATGCATGACGGTGCAACCAAAACATTGTCATGCTTTCTGTTATGTTTCACTTGTCAAAAACATCAGAAGGGTGTTAGGCGAGAGTGTAGGGAAATAGAGTACAAATGAGGTGTGTGCTCAGGGTTATCGTTTTAAATATTTCCAAATATTACCTACACTTGTCTGCAGATTTATTTTACAACTTGAAGGTCGATATAAGTAACTATAGTACAGAGTGTTGGGAGTTGCTCCAATTACCTACACTTTCTGAGAGGAAAGGAAGACAGGAAATGCAAAGAATAATACTATAAAATAAGAAAAGAAATCGTTTAGTTATGGCCAAAATACCAACAAAAAAAACCTAATTGGAATTTGTAACATTAAATTACAAAACACAAACATTTAGGTAAACAGTCATAGATGTTTCTTTATATTGAATACATTTGTGTCTGTTCCCTGAGACAGTTTTAGGTTATGCCTGTTTTGAAAAGGAAGGTTGGTAGATACCACCTACACGTATAAATTAGGAACAGACAGAGGTTCATCTTCAGAGAGTTTTATATTATAACATTTTTTTTGCAAATCATGTCAGAGTATATTAGCCTTTGTTTAAAAGATATGAAGGACATAAGCAAGTAGCATACCAAAGTATTTTATTGGTAGGCGAGCTGAAGACAAATTCCAAGGCCATAGCACAGTTTGTTATGAGCTTTAAACATGAATTGATTATTACTATGTAAATTGTGCTATATTTTTTATAAAATACGAGTATGTGGTTTAAACAAAAGCAAAGGGGCACCACAAAAGACCCAGGGAGGTAAAAAAAATTTTTTTATACCTGTGTCCACAAATGTATTCTTCAAAGTTCTTCTTTTTATTTTGAAACTGGATTAAAACACAATCAAGATGGTCATAAAACAACCAACGTGTTTCGTCCTTACACAAGGACTTCTTCAGGGGACAAAAAGTCTGTACGTAATTGCAAGGCGATGAATAGTCCAAGGAATGAGAGTAACCAGGAATATAATGTAATACCATCAGCTTGTCTATTTTATAAAACAAGCAGTTCGCTCTTCACATATGTCGAGCGAAACGAGCAGTCCGACCAATCAATAAGTTGGTGTCACTGATGATATCAAATTTAGTGCTGCAATTGATTTTGTTTCAAATCAGCGTCATATCTTGTCAAGCAAGGCAACTCTTTATGCGTTCACTCCATCAAGGAATGATCCATGGTCCAGAACAAATGAGGGGGGACCAATGTGTTTTGGCAAAATTGCTGTGACTAACCAGAATCAGTTGAATATGAAAGTTCCTTACATCTACTTCTCGAGGATGGGACATCTTGGTTGTGTTTTAATCCAGTTTCAAAATCAAAAGAAGAACTTTGAAGAATACATTTGTGGACACAGGTTTAAAAAATATTTTTCGTTGTCTGGGTCAGTTGTGGTGCACCTTTGCTTTTGTTTAAATTGTGATATTCTTATATTGGAATTGCATTGTGACAGTGGGTGATTTCTGGGTAGTTCCAGAGTATACACATATAATATAGGGATAGCGAGTCAGGTGCTGTTGTCTATAGGGTTCTACTGTCTCGCTTGACTTACTCTAACCGAGTATGTGGTTTGTTGGTTATTTATGTGTATGTGATATTCATGATTAAAATTAGTTTATATATTATAGTACTTTTAAGATAGAAAAAAGAGGCTTTGTGTAAAAAGAGACAGGCCACAATTGGCAACTTTCGCACCAACATTTTACTACCTCTCTCTAAATCTGTGATGCAATGTATCTACTAACGTAAAAACCAACAGTTAAACAAGAATGTGGAATGACCTGCCTAATTAATATCAGCAGGTTGTGTTGCCCTTTGATAGCTAGAAACAAAGTGATGGTGGCCTGTACTGAACAGCAGACCACCATGCCTGTGTCTTCATAGCCAATGAACAACGCTTATTTAGTAAGATAATAAGTGCCAGGGCACAAACCAGGAGGCCATTGCAAGTTGCAACCATCCCCTTCACCCCTCTCAACCCTGCCAATGAAAGTACCAAAGCAATTACTAACCATCTCTCTCACCTGCTAGTGCGAGAGTTCAGATTATTCCATATCCCCAAACCTGAAGGAATGTCTGGGGAGGCAGGTATTAGTAATGTTTTATGTGTATTGTATTCAAAAACAATTGTTATTCTGCTCATCTCTAAATTAGAAGAGCAGTGCCACCATGTGGAAGACTGTCATAAATACAGTGTTGACAATTAAGTGCCAGTGCGGAGCACCCAAACCAATTAAGTGCCTGTTCCAAGCACCGGGAAACCACCGGCTCAGATTAAGCACTGCAAATAGGAAACATTTTATTCAAAGCAGCTCATGTTCCTTAAAGGAACCGGTGCTGCTTAAAAAATGTTTTTCCTGCTTGTAAATATATGGGGACCTGCAGGCAGGGCGCCATCAACCACAGAATCCTCGAGGCCGTCTGGCACAATTCCCAAATGGAAAGCTGTCCGGCACTGCTCAAGGGTTACGACTTCCTTTAAGGTCTTTTGAAGTTGATATTATGACAAGCATTAATTTATTCTTGTTTTTATTAAATTACAGCAAATTCATGCTCATATCAAGATAAGTACAGCAACTGCAAAACATTCACAAATTGGGATGGAACTTGTACAGGAGACGACTTGAGGCGTGACTGTCCTGCCACCTGCACGTGCCGCGCCAGTGATATCAAATAAGTTATTACCACGCAATGACAGTCTTCTGTGCTTGGGCAGAGGCGAATATGTCTACATGTCGTGAACTGCCATCTTGGGTGCATCGAAAGCGTACATACGACATGCTTGTTATGCTGTGTCCTGCTGTGGTGTTTCAACTCAAATTACTCTTGACATGCTGGCCCGGCTGAAAAGAGGAGCAGCTTTGTCCCCCTGCATTTAAATGGCATGTTTAATTCCTGAAGAGACAGACCAATTGCATTTAACCTTTAGATGTATTTATTTATTTATTCGTCCTGCTGAATATGAATCGATCACACTGGGGCCATTGTGCAGCCACGACCATTGTTGCTGGTACAAGGATTTATACCATTCATGAATATATTTTTTGGAATTATGTGGACAATACTTTAACGGCCCTGTTTTGATTGACAGGTTTATTATTTATTTATTATGTTGTACTTTGTATAGTATGTCAACTTGCTCATTCATGTCTTTACATTGTGTTGTCTGTTCTGCTTTTCAGTACTTAGAACTTGTATTTTAGACCTTATTTTACTCTATAGATGCATTTAAATACAAACACATGCAGTATTTGGGCAGCTTATGGTATATGTCTGGCGTTATTTTAAATGTTTTCTTTCCCGTGGTAATGAATGTTTATCCTTTTCCATCTCCAGTACTGGCTTTTCAGGTACTGGAAAGGTTTGGTGGAAAAACTGGCGTGTGTATTTCAAAATGTATGCAAAGTGCTGATCTTTAGAGCCAGGGTTTTTATTCTAAGCAGTTAGGAATGACATGGTCGATAGGTGAATGCTGAATGCCTAGCAAGACTACCTATTTTGAGCACAATACATAAGCATGTTGATGAATAGGATGTGAATTGCCGAAAGTTTGTATGACCAACCTTACTTCATTATTGCCTGGGTTGTTTAACAGAATCTTTGGACTGGTAAAAAATAAAAATGCAAAACTATCACAAATTGTATTTTAACAAGAGTAAAATACAGAATGCAAAAAATGTTCATATTTTTTTGTAAATATATTTATGGGTCGAGTATATTTTAAGAATTGCCCATGTTGGCAACTGTCCACTGAATGATGTTAGGAAACATGGTTAAACAAGCATTGGCACAGCCCATATGTCTCGCCTTTGGGAACTAGTGACTTTACCAATGATGAGTCGCTTCATTGGTGTGCGTCTGCAAAATGATGTGTGATGCTATTTTTAGTGTTGTGCCGAGGGGGTGATAAGCAACAGGTAAGGAGAAGGGGGGCATGGGTGGGTGTGGGGAAAGCACCTTGGGGGGGTGTTAGAAATGGGATCCCTGGTTGGCCGAGGCTTGGGCCAAGGCCAGGCAGAAATCACCATTTCTAGTTAGGGTAGGGAAGTCACCCCCCAAGACAACCCCTGCTCACCCCCTTGGTAGCTTGGCACGAGCAGTCAGGCCTATCTCGGAGGTCATGTGTAAAGCATTTGCGCACGCACCCCCAGCAACAACCTCCCGGGCCCCCCCCACAAAAGGACTCCACACCAGATATATATGAAAATAGCGTTTGTATTGAAGAACACACTTAGACAGGAATACTTAACTTACAAGGTGCCAGGGGCACGGGCAGGGTTTACAAGGGAAAATATACAGGACAGGGCCATGGGGCCACTGCCAGGGATATGCACATGATGGAGTTGGCATTTCGAACATACAACAACTGGGAGGTTCCTCGAACTAGGACTAGAACACATAATCACCAGGAGCTTAGCATTAGAATACGTCACGCCCCGGGGTTCCATAGGACTAGCAATAGAACTCACTCTAACCAGTATCAACATACATGAGGCAAGGTTATACAGGAAGGAAGGAATGGCACGGTACATAACACCACAGACGTACCTGTAGGAAGGAAACACAGAATAACTCTCAAGAAGCAAAGTTAACGTTAGCCAATACTTTAAACGGGCCAGCTGGCCTCCTGGGGCTAGGACGCCCAGAGTCTCAATGTTCAGGACAGGCTGTACGCAGCCCAGCGCACACCTACACGTAGCAGCTGCCCACGAAGTGCTGGGCAGCTGGGGACCAAGGATGGGGCCAACACGTGGGAGCCTCACAGACTCAGAACAATGGGCTAGGGTGGAGCCTCTCAGGCTCATGAGGAATGCGCCAAATGGGGGAGCCTCTCTGGGCTCGAGAAGCAAGGGCCACGTGGGAGCCATCTCGTGGCTCGAGGACAAAATGGTGGGCGGAGCCTTGCCGGCTCATAGGGACAGGGGCCAAAGGTGGAGCCTCTCGGGGCTCAGGGGTTGAAATACAGATGGAGCCTCTCGGGGCTCGGGACACGTGGGAGCCTTCTCGTGGCTCGAGAACAAAACTGCGGGCAGGCGGGGCCCCCCTCGGGGGACCCGGCATCACTGGGGGCCCCACGGGCCATGAGGGAGCCTCTCGGGGCTCAGGGGTCAAGCTACGGGCAGGCGGGGCCCCCCTCGGGGGACCCGGCATCACTGGGGGCCCCGGGGGCCTCTAAACACATTTGAGCTCGCGCTGGAGGGGAGGGGCGGCCACCGGCAATGTGGCCCGATGCCCCGCCTCCCCTCCTGCATCACTCACCGGCTGTTAGACGCGCCGGTCTCTCCTCGCTCTCCGGGGCTCCCTCTCGCTCCTGGGGGCCCCGGGGGGGAAGCGGCCATTCTTCTGGGGTGACGCAGGGGCGCGGAGTAGGCTCCCGCAGCCCCCTGCATGTCTCAGCTCTCTCCGTCCCTCACTGCAGCTCCCCGGGCCGCCGGCCAATCAGAGCGCGGCCCGGGGAGACGTCATCAGCCCAGCCCGGGCCGCCAGCCACTCAGAGCGCGGCCCGGGGGAGGGCCTCACGAAGGGTCCCGGGCTGCGGCGGTGAATACAGGGGAAATTGACGAGGGCCAGGATCCCTCGATTAGGGCAGCAATGACGGGGGCAAGCGAGGTAGGCACTCGCTGGGGGCTCGGGCCCCCGCACACGAACAGGCCGATGCCGGGTGGGCACCGGCTGGAAGAGTAGAGCGCTCCCAGCGCTGGGGGGCAGAAAGACAGCGCCTCGAGGTGCTAAGACAGCAGGAAAGCGCTCCCAAGCGCTAGAAGCGGGAATGGAGCGCCCCAAGGCGCTAGGATAGCAGGGAAGCGCTCCCAAGCGCTAGGGCCATAGATTTCAGAGACCAAAGGAAGTCCAGGATCCCAGTAGGTCAGGAGCAGGGCAGGGCTCAGGGAGGCAAGCCCTTCCCCTGAGCCCAAGCAGCAGGGCCCTGGCAGGATGCCAGTCAGGACAAGCAGGAAAAGAGAGAGAGAAGAGGGCACACCCTCCTTTTATACAGGAGGTCCCTTTGTCTAAAAAGGGGCAGGCAGGATGAGAACCAGCTAGAACTGGTTATCAGGAATTTCTTGTTACTGGCCAGGCTAGGACACCAGACGCACCCCAGGTGGGTGGAGCCAGCATTGTGGGGGACAGCCCAGACCCATACAGGATACAGGCACAGCCCCTCCCTCACTTCAGCCAATCACGCGCCAGCATGCTTACTGCACACACACACCAATGTCTAGAAGTGGCACTTCTCTTTTAGACACACACACGTCGCATACGTCATCTTACAGCATTCAATCACACGAGTTCATACATACCAGACTCGAGCCTGTACCCCTCACGCACCAGGAACTATCAGGGGCACACCCATTCCCCATGCATTCCTATGGGAGGCCAGTCCTCACCCATGTACACGCACTCAGAGGGGGAATCACCATCCCCAGGTCACACTTATCAAGCAAAACTTCAGGGGTGGGCCGGCCAGAAGGTCCCCGTCCAACAGGGGGCGGGTGACGGGACGAAACCTAGGGATGGGGGTGAGAGGAAGCAGCCTGGGGGGGTGGTGGAAGCAGCACAGATGGCAGGGGTGTGGAGGAGTTTCAATGGTCAAGCGAGAGCAACATGGAGCACTGAGGAGAGCAAACGGAAATTGATAAACACGGAGCACGCTTCGTCAGGGGCAGTAAGCGCTATATAAATACAAATACAATATATACAATACATGGATGAGAAAGCAAAGTGGGGAAGAAACATACAATGACGAGTTCATAATGGAGGGGGCAGGGAGAAGGACATAATGAGCGAGCGCAACACAGTGTTGTGGGGTCATGAGAAGTACACAAGAAGACAGCTGGAAAAACATGCCGGACTGTGTTGCTTTGATTTCACAGTCTTCAGAAAGTCTGCGGTGAGTGGCTACTGGGTGAAACACATGTTGATAGAACCTTAAATGTAACAACAAAATCTTCAAAACCTTTTTGTCTTTACTGTCTTATAAGGAACAAGGGGTCACATCTATCAAGTATTTTTGTCTTTGCAGACAGGCCGATTCACAGAATCGGGCTGTTTGCGAATGCAAGAAAGGTTTTTCCGATGTAGCAACCCCTATTTCGTGATTCGTAACCTGTTATTGAATAATAAAACGGAATTGCGATTCACTATTAGGAAGGGATGTGCCTAGGCCGGGAAACAACCATTACATCGCAACTTTTACAACGCACTACCATTACAACGAAACTTTTACAACGCAGGTATTTACAACGCAGGTATTTACAACGCAGGTGCTATTACAACGCATACCATTACAACGTAAGTACTGGTAAGTATATAATTATATTTAAAATGTTATATGTTTGTTTTTTAAATGGGGTATTTTTTGGGTTAAGGGTCAGTTTTGGGTTTTAGGGTAAAGGGGCATTTTTAGGGTTCAGGGTGAGATTTGGGTTTTTGGGCAAAGGGGTATTTTTAGGGTTCAGGGTCTGTTTTTAGTTATTGGGTAAAGGGGTATTTTTAGGGTACAGGGTCAGTTTTCAGTTTTTGGGTAAAGGGGTATTTTTAGGGTTCAGGGTCAGTTTTCAGTTTTTGGGTAAAGGGTATTTTTAGGGTTCAGGGTCAGTTTTCAGTTTTTGGGTAAAGGGGTATTTTTAGGGTTCAGGGTCAGTTTTCAGTTTTTGGGTAAAGGGGTATTTTTAGGGTTCAGGGTCAGTTTTCAGTTTTTGGGTAAAGGGGTATTTTTAGGGTTCAGGGTCAGTTTTCAGTTTTTGGGTAAAGGGGCATTTTTAGGGTTCAGGGTCAGTTTTGGGTTTTTGGGTAAAGGGGTATTTTTAGGGTTCAGGGTCAGTTTTCAGTTTTTGGGTAAAGGGGCATTTTTAGGGTTCAGGGTCAGTTTTGGGTTTTTGGGTAAAGGGGCATTTTTAGGGTTCAGGGTCAGTTTTGGGTTTTTGGGTAAAGGGGTATTTTTAGGGTTCAGGGTCAGTTTTGGGTTTTTGGGTAAAGGGGGATTTTAAGGGTTTAGGGTCAGTTATGGGTTTTTGGGTAAAGGGGTATTTTTAGGGTTCAGGGTCAGTTTTGGGTTTTTGGGTAAAGGGGTATTTTTAGGGTTCAGAGTCAGTTTTGGGTTTTTGGGTAAAAGGGTACAAGGTAAAAAATAAAGTAAAATTAAATTTAAATTAAATTAATTAAATTAAATTAAATTAAATTAAATTAAATTAAATTAAATTAAATTAAATTAATTAAATTAGAATTATTTACATTTGTAATTTAAATTATATACTTACCTATACTTACGTTGTAATGGCATGCGTTGTAATAGCCCCTGCGTTGTAAATACCTGCGTTGTAATGCCATGCGTTGTAATGGCACCTGCGATGTAAAAGTTGCGTTGTGATGGCATGCGTTGTAAATGCATGCGTTATAACGTCATACATCCGCCTAGGCCGTCCCTTCCTAATACAAATCGCATCTGTATGTATGAATGTTTTGCAACCGAAATGCAGTCGCTAAACATTAACATTTTACCACCCATTCGAAAATGAGAAAGGGTCCCGAAGGCACCCCTTCCCTTTTGTGAATGTCTGTAAAAGCATTTTTTAAGATCAGGCAGTGGTCCCACGGACCACTGCCTGCTCTTGAAAAATGAAAAGAAAACTTTTCATTATTCTTTTTGTAAAGCAGCCTGTTTTCCTTCATGGAAAACAGGCTGCTTTACACAAAAAATAGCTTTATTTAAAAGCAATCACGGACATGGTGGTCTGCTGACCCCAGCAGGCCACGATCCCTATGAATTTTTGTGAATTCTAGGGGGTCACAAATTGCGACCCCTCTCATTTATATTCATGAAGGTGTCCCAATCAATAAAAATAAAATGCATTAAGCAGCCCACAAAGAAGTTTCAAAAGGCCATTTAAAGATTGTTTATGCGCGGGAAGGGTTAATCTTCCCCTCAATGCAGACACCCTTGTACTATGGAGAGAGGGTGCCTGAGTTGGTGCTAGGCTGCTAAATTTAGCTCCAGCGCAGGGGACAACGGAGGGCAGCATCATGTTGTTGTAAATAAGGTGCAGCCCTGCATTTCAGAAGTGGCGCAGCGTGGCGTTAAGACAACTAAGCTAAGGCCACGCTCTGCCACTTCTCTAGTAAATATGCCCCTCAACTTCTTCAGCTTCTATTCATAGGTACATAGTTGAAATTCCTCAGGAATTAAAAAAAAACATTATGCCTGTTGCAAAAGAAGAATGTCTACAGAGGGAAAGGTACTTAGGAGCAGAGGGGATTAAGATCGTCGCCCAAACCTGCCTAAAGAAACATGGCTCTCACCTTTCATCCGAACAGGAACTGACAAGCTTTCAAACAGCATTCCCAACCACCAGATCAGCCGTACTTGAGAGGGGGAAGGGGTACTACAGAATGCTGACTAGAGTTTATTGATAGAGGTCTAAGGTCAATGGGTGAAGCACATTCAAACAAGAAACAAGCATTGGAAATGCAATAGGTCTCGGATTTATTTGAGTTAGAGCTAAAGGCATTGTAAATGGCAATGTCTTTTAGCCATGTGTTATGGAGTGTATGCATGTGGTGTGTAGTGGAATTATGTGGGTTGGATTGGAATTGTAGCAATGGTGGCATGCTGCGCTTTAGATGAATATGTTTAAAAGTAAAGTGCACCCTACTGCGATTGCTATATTAGTTAATTGTGGATGCGTTAACAATTCATGTGTGTGCCTGTAGAAATTGTGCACTGATGGTGTGTGTGCTTGGTGGAAGCGTGCACTGCTGGGTGGAGGTGTGTGCGCCTGGTGGAAGCGTGCACTGATGGTTGGTGGTGTGTGTGCCTGGTAAAAGCGTGCACAGACGGCTGGTGGTGTGTGTGCCTGGTGAAAGCGTGCACTGACAGCTGGTGGTGTGTCCGCCTGGTGAAAGCATGCATTGATGGCTGGTGTTGTGTGTGCCTGGTGAAAGTGTGCACTGATGGCTGGTGGTGTGTGTGTGTTTGGTGAAAGCGTGCACTGACATCTGGTGTTGTGTGCCTGGTGGAAGCCTGCACTGACGGCTGGTGGTGTTTGTGCCCGGTGAAAGCATGCACTGACGGCTGGTGGTGTTTGTGCCCGGTGAAAGCATGCACAGACGGCTGGTGGTGTGTGTGTGTGGTTGTGTGTGTGGTTGCGTGTGTGGTGGTGAGTGTGTGGTGGTGAGTGTGTGGTGGTGAGAGTGTGGTGGTGAGAGTGGTGTGTGTGTGGTGTGTGTGTGTGTGGTGTGTGTGGTGTGTGTGTGGTCTTATGTGTGTGGTTTTATGTGTGTGGTCTTATGTGTGTGGTCTTATGTGTGTGGTCTTATGTGTGTGGTCTTATGTGTGTGTGTGGTCTTATGTGTGTGTGTGTGGTGGATTTAGTTCGAGTGTTCATTCCCTGCACACTCACACACTGCCCCTACACACTCACACACTGCTCACCCTACACACTCACACAATGTTCACCCTGCACACACACACACTGCTCACCCTGCACACTCACACCTGTTCACCCTGCACACTCACACACTGTTCACACTGCTCACTGACACACTGTTCACCCTGCACACTCACACACTGTTCACCGGGCACACTCACACACTGTTCACCCTGCACACTCATACACTGTTCACCCTGCACACTCACACACTGCTCACCCTGTACACTCACACTGCTCCCCCTACACACACACACTGCTCACCCTATATGCTCTCATACTGCTCACCCTGCACACTCACACACTGCTCACCCTATACACTCACACACTGCTCACCCTCCACACTCACACACTGCTCACCCTACACGTTCACACAATGTTCACCCTGCACGCTCACACACTGTTAACCCTGCATACTCACACACTGCTCACCCTGCATGCTCACACACTGCTCACCCTGCACACTCACACACTGCTCACCCTACACACTCACACACTGCTCACCCTACGTAATGCGAAAAGACCTAGCTCTGCCCTTTGGCCTGTGTTGTAATCGTACAGTACGTTGTGAGTAGTTGCGCTTGATTGGTTGGGGCATCCCCTCCTTGCTGCTCCCCTCACAGAGGGCCGGCTACCTCAATGAAGCTCACAAGACACGTGTTAAGCTGTTCTTTGTTTTAGCTCCTGTGTGTCAGTGCATCGTGTAAGCACACAAGCATATCCTGCTCTCTCTGGAACACTCACACTTCTGAGTCACTCTCACTCTGCAGTCACTCTGCAGTCACTCTGTAGTCACTCTGCAGTCACTCTGCAGTCACTCTAACTCTGCACTCTCACTCTGCAGTCACTTTCAATCTGCAGTCACTCTCACTCTGCAGTCACTCTGCAGTCACTCTGCAGTCACTCTCACTGCAGTCACTCTGCAGTCACTCTCACTCTGCAGTCACTGTCACTCAGCAGTCACTCTGCAGTCACTGCAGTCACTATGCAGTCACTCTCTGTTAGACGGACCGGGAGGGTCGGCCGAGGATACGGGGAGAGGTCTCCGGGGAGAGCCGTCTCCAGTGAATCGTACAGACAAGTAACTTCCCCCCCACAGACGGACACCACACAATGATAAAGTTCAACGATACTTTATAGACAATTCTTCAAGTACGGTAGAATGGTACAAGGAGGTCTGGACTCAGGGGTCCCCTCTATTCTGGTCTCTGGTTGGGAAAAGGGTAGCGGGACAGTCTTGTTACCAAAAAGATGGAAAATAGCTCTCAATCCTCGAGCTCGGTGGCGTAGATGAACGGGCCGCGGCGGAGCCAGCAGGTCCCGAGATGGATGAAGGAAGACGACGGTCCGCGGCAGAGCCAGCAGGTCCCGATGAAGGTGGTGGTTACAAACGGTCCGCGGCCACGCCAGCAGGTCCCGACGATGATGAAGGATAGGGTGGTTCCCAAAGCCGCGGCAGCGCCAGCAGGCAAGACGAGGGTGCACAAGACAGAGCTACGGCAGCGCCAGTAGTCCGTCAAGGATGAGTTCTTCTTTGCGTCTCTCGACTCCAAGATACAACTCCCGTCCTGCTCTGGAGCTGCCCCAGTTATAGGGCTGGTGTGCTTTGATGTCCGGACCCTCGCACTTGGAGGTCGGGAGGTCCGGGATGAGGGGGTTCAGACACCCAGCAGGGGGGTGGAGCCAGCGCCCGGGGAGGCGATGGGCGAGCGGCACTTGGCGGGGGAGAGCCATCGACACCTCCTGCTCCCATTGACTGACCAAGTAGCCCGCTCACCTCCTGGGTGGATGTTGGTGCCGGGATGTCTGAGGCCTGGCCAGGCCCAGGGTTGAGGTCGATCGGGGGCCAGGCGGCCTCGTGGTGGAGTGTCCAAGATGGCGCCCAGGATGGGCGCGCAGGCCGGTAGTGGGTCGGCCTACGCGGTCAACAGGTTCGAGTGTAGGGGTCCCTGCGGGGACGGTGGACGTGCAATGGTGGTGTGTGGTACTTGCGTGGCTGGTTCGGGCCTGGTTGGGCCGGGGGAGAGCGGCCCTTCATGTGGCCTGTCCAACATGCGTCCCCCCCAGCTGAAGGCGGGGAGAGTTACCCATTCTCTTGGGGACTCTTCTCGTCGAGGCGGAAGAACCGGGACAGGCCATCTGCGTTGGCGTGATCGGGCCCAGGCCGATGTTCAACTGTGAAGTCCATCCCTTGTAGGGAGATGGACCAGCGTAGTAACTTCGGGTTTTCCCCCCGCATCTGCATCAGCCACTGCAGGGGTCGGTGGTCGGTCTGTACCCGAAAGGGTGTGCCAAAAAGGTAGGGCCGGAGCTTCTTGAGGGCCCATACCACCGCGAAGGCCTCCCTCTCTATGGTGCTCCAGCGTTGTTCCCGTGGTAGGAGTCGCCGGCTGATGAAGGCCACCGGCTGGTCATGGCCTTCGGTGTTCACTTGGGACAGGACTGCCCCAATGCCATGGTCGGAGGCATCCGTCTGGACGATGAACTCCCGGCTGTAGTCGGGGGCCTGGAGCACAGGGGTGGAGCACATGGCGGCTTTCAATTGTTCAAATGCAGCTTGACACTCTGGGGTCCAGTTGACTTTCTGGGGCTGATTTTTTGACGTGAGCTCTGTGAGGGGCCTCACGATAGTACCATAGTCTTTCACGAACCTTCGGTAATAGCCCGTGAGGCCCAGGAAGGCTCGTACCTCGGTCTGGGTAGTGGGGGGCTGCCAGGACTGGATGGCGGCAATTTTTAGCTGCAGAGGGGCCACCAGGCCGCTTCCCACCTGGTGCCCGAGGTAGGTTACAGACCCTTGCCCAATTTGACATTTGCTGGCCTTGATCGTGAGGCCAGCTTGCTGAAGGGCGTGCAGTACTGCTCGGAGGTGGTGGAGGTGCTCGGACCACTGGTTGCTGTATACAGCGATGTCGTCTAAGTAGGCGGCGCTGAATCCTTCGAGCCCCGCCAGGACCTGATTGACGAGCCGTTGGAACGTTGCTGGGGCATTCTTCATGCCGAAGGGCATGACTGTGAAATGGTAATGGCCATCGGGCGTGGAAAAGGCAGAACGTTCTTGTGCCCGGGGTGTGAGGCCGATTTGCCAGTAGCCCGCCGTCAGGTCGAAGATACTGAGGTAGCGGGCAGCTCCCATGCGTCGATTAGCTCATCTGCCCGGGGGATGGGATGTGCGTCTGTCCTGGTGACCGCATTCAAGCCCCGGTAGTCGACGCAGAACCGGAGTTCTGGTGTGGTGCCGGGGGCAGCTGCTTTGGGGACCAGTACTACAGGGCTGGCCCAGGGGCTGTCTGAGGGCTCGATGACCCCGAGCGTGAGCATTTTGGCTACTTCCTCCTGGACGCAGGCCCGTACCCGATCTGGCACGCGGTAGGCCCGGTGGCGGATAGGGGGGCTGTCCCCCGTGTCCACATCGTGCGTACACCAGGAAGTGACACCTGGGGTGAGGGAGAACAGGCTGGCGAATTGTGACAGGAGAACTTGGCACTCCTGGTGTTGCTCTCGGGTGAGGGCCTCTGAGAGTCGGACCCCATCTACGGAACCGTCTTTCTCCCGCGTTCGTAGGAGGTCCGGGAGGGGCTCGGAGTCCTCTTCAGCCCCATTGTCTGTGGCCATCAGGAGGCTGAGTTCTGTCCGTACAAAGTGCGGTTTCAGTCTGTTAGCGTGGAGGACCCGGAGGGGGTTCCGGGAAGATTCCAAGTCGATGAGATAGGTAGCCGGACCCTTGCGCTCGACCACTTTGAAGGGCCCTGTCCACTTGTCTTGTAGGGCGCAGGGTTCGGTGGGGGACATCACCCATACCTGTTGCCCAGGTTCAAATTCGATGGAGGAGGCATTCCGGTCATACCACCTTTTCATGTCCTCCTGACTGGCCTCTAGGTTGGCTTTTGCTAGTTCTCGGAATCGCCGGGTCTGGTTGCGGAGTGTTAGGAGGTAGCGGAAAACATCTGGTGGGTTCTTTAGAGGGGGCATCTCCCAGCCTTCCTTAACTAGGCTGAGCGGCCCGCGCACGGGGTGTCCATATAGCAGTTCAAATGGGCTGAAGCCCAGGGACTTCTGGGGAACCTCTCGATATGCGAAGAGAAGGCACGGCAACAGTACATCCCACTGGCGACGGAGGGGCTCTTCCAACCCCCCGATCATCCCTTTGAGCGTGCGGTTGAACCGCTCAACGAGTCCGTTTCCTTGAGGGTGATAGGGGGTCGTGAACCGGTAGGTAACCCCGCACTGTTGCCAGAGAGATTTCATATATTTCGAAATAAAGTTCGTGCCTCTGTCACTGACGACCTCCCGGGGGAAGCCCACCCGGGAGAAGATCCCCATCAGAGCCCGGCCGACTACCGGGGCTGTCACAGTCCGCAGGGGAACAGCCTCCGGGTAGCGGGTGGCGTGGTCCACTAGCACCAGGATGAATCGATGGCCTTGTTTTGTGCGCGGGTCCAGGGGCCCTACGATATCGATTCCGACCCTCTCGAACGGGGTGGTGACCACGGGAAAAGGTTGCAGGGGGGCTTTCAGTTTGCGGCCGCTCTTCCCACTGGCTTGGCACGTGGGGCAAGATCGGCAATGCTGGTGTACATTGTCCCTCATTTTGGGCCAGAAGAAGTGGGTCACCAGGCGGCTATAGGTTTTGTCTTGACCCAAGTGTCCTGCCAGGGGGACATCGTGGGCCAGGTTTAGCAGAAAGTCTCTAAAACGGAGGGGTACCACTAGGACTCGGCTGGCCCCCAGCTCCGCGATTCTTTGCTCACTGTACAGCAGATCATTGTCCCAGTAGACCCAGTGAGTTCCGGAGGTATCCCCTGCGCTTTGGGCTAGCGCTTGCTGGCGGAGTCCCTCGAGGGAGGGACAGGTCTTTTGTTCTTGGCGAAATTGTTCTTGCGTGGGCCCCCCCTCTTGAGGCCACTGGTCGAGGTTAGCGAGGTCTGGAGGTTGAGCTGGTTCGGGGGGGACGTCACGGTCGGTGGTTTCGGCGGGGGCGACCGGAGGCGGTGGCGCCGGCCATTCGAGTTCCTCTGGGCGGGTGTTGGCACGGGCGGTCATGGACCGGGTGGTGACGCACGCCCAGTCCGGGACGCCCAGCATCCCCAGGTGCTCCTTTCGTTCGACTGCTGCCCATGGAGAGCTTTCCAGGTCATTACCCAGGAGGCAGTCTACGGGGGCATCATCTCGGACCGTCACCTTCAACATGCCGGAGACCCCTCCCCATTCGAAGGGGACGCAGGCCATCCGACACAGACTTTCTGAGTTATCGGCTGAACGTACAGGGCAGAGAATGTTTGGTAAGTATTGTTCGGGGGTCACCAGGTGACAGCGGACGGCTGTTACACTGGCCCCAGTGTCACGAAGGGCTTCAGCCCGGCGTCCATTGATGCCCACCCATTGGCTGTACTTCTGGGTATTAGCGGGTAGGGGGACCCGCGGGACCATGTCTCTCCCCCCTAGGCAGGCGAGAGCCATGGCGGCTGGCTCCCATTCTTGGTGTTCCTGTTCATATTCTTCTTGTTCCTCTGAGATCCGTTCCTCCCCCAGAGCAGCAGCGGCTACTTGGCGGGGTCTTGGGCTCTGGTACTGGGGGCAGTTTGGGTCGTTTGCATAGTGTCCGACTCGTTGACATCGATGGCAGGTAACATTGGCTCGATGTCCCGGTCGCGCTGGGGTGCTGCCCCGGTTGGCCGGGGGGGTGGGGCTGGTAGTGGGGGTGACCGGAGCGTTGCTTCTTCCGCGTCCTTGGCCTCCACCTCCTCGGGGACGGTGCTGACCATTGTTGTTCCGGTTCTGTTCGGAGGACCCATTTCGACTCACTCTGGTGATCTCCCACCGGTCTGCTTCGGCTGCGAGCTGCCGGGGATCCGTTAACTTGCTGTCGAGGAGGTGCTGGCGAAGTTCAATGAAGCAATTGTTCGACAGATGCTCCCATACCATAAGATTGAACAGTTGTTCGTAGGTTGTGACCTTGCTTCCTTTGATCCAGCCCTCGAAGGCTCGGCTAAAGTAATTGACATAGTCCACCCAAGTTGTACCTGGGATGCGGGTGCAGTCTCGGAACCTCTGACGGTACATCTCGGGTGTGAGGCCATAGCGGGTGAGGAGTGCAGCTTTCATATGGTCATAGGAGGTCATCTGCTGGTCCGGGAGTTGCAGCAGGGCGTCGCGGCCCTCATTGAGGAATCTCCCCCACAGACCGGCCCCCCAATCGCTTCTATCGATCCGGTGTGCAGTCATAGCGATTTCATAGGCCTTAAACCATTGCTGGATGTCGTCCTCTCGGAAGTATTCTCGAACGACATCCTTGGGGATGTGTACCTTCTTCTCTGTTGCCCCTGGAGTGTGGGGTTGCTCGGGCACCCCTGTTTCTTTATTCTGTTTGCGTAGGTCGATTTCAGCTAATTTCCGCTCATGTTCATATGCCAGTTTCTTTTCCTCGAGCTCCCTTTGTCTCTGTTTCTCCTCTCTTTCTTCTCGGAGACGCAGGTGCTCTAAGTTGATTTTCTGTTCGGCCAACTTTAGTTCAACGTCCATTTTGAGCCGGGCCATTTCCAGCTCGTGTAGTCGGGTTCTTTCTCGTTCCTGGATCTCGTCTGGCGAGAGACCCGTTCTTCGTTCTTCAGGGGCCATGGGGGTTTGTGCTGCGATGTCTTGATCGGGGGTTCCGGCAGCCCCGGTTTCTGCCCAAGATTCCAGGGCCTGCTTAAAGTCATCTTTGGTATTTAGTCCGGTGGTAGCGATACCTAATTCGATACAGAACTGTTTAAGTTCACGATGGCTGTACTCGCCCAATTTCTCCATCTGGAATTTCTCCGTTGATCCGCTGTCTTTAGTTGACATCGTGATTCGCCGTGGGGTGAGCTACTCTCTGTACGGTTTATGCGGTGATTCGGATCCCGTCGCTGGCCACCAATGTTAGACGGACCGGGAGGGTCGGCCGAGGATACGGGGAGAGGTCTCCGGGGAGAGCCGTCTCCAGTGAATCGTACAGACAAGTAACTTCCCCCCCACAGACGGACACCACACAATGATAAAGTTCAACGATACTTTATAGACAATTCTTCAAGTACGGTAGAATGGTACAAGGAGGTCTGGACTCAGGGGTCCCCTCTATTCTGGTCTCTGGTTGGGAAAAGGGTAGCGGGACAGTCTTGTTACCAAAAAGATGGAAAATAGCTCTCAATCCTCGAGCTCGGTGGCGTAGATGAACGGGCCGCGGCGGAGCCAGCAGGTCCCGAGATGGATGAAGGAAGACGACGGTCCGCGGCAGAGCCAGCAGGTCCCGATGAAGGTGGTGGTTACAAACGGTCCGCGGCCACGCCAGCAGGTCCCGACGATGATGAAGGATAGGGTGGTTCCCAAAGCCGCGGCAGCGCCAGCAGGCAAGACGAGGGTGCACAAGACAGAGCTACGGCAGCGCCAGTAGTCCGTCAAGGATGAGTTCTTCTTTGCGTCTCTCGACTCCAAGATACAACTCCCGTCCTGCTCTGGAGCTGCCCCAGTTATAGGGCTGGTGTGCTTTGATGTCCGGACCCTCGCACTTGGAGGTCGGGAGGTCCGGGATGAGGGGGTTCAGACACCCAGCAGGGGGGTGGAGCCAGCGCCCGGGGAGGCGATGGGCGAGCGGCACTTGGCGGGGGAGAGCCATCGACACCTCCTGCTCCCATTGACTGACCAAGTAGCCCGCTCACCTCCTGGGTGGATGTTGGTGCCGGGATGTCTGAGGCCTGGCCAGGCCCAGGGTTGAGGTCGATCGGGGGCCAGGCGGCCTCGTGGTGGAGTGTCCAAGATGGCGCCCAGGATGGGCGCGCAGGCCGGTAGTGGGTCGGCCTACGCGGTCAACAGGTTCGAGTGTAGGGGTCCCTGCGGGGACGGTGGACGTGCAATGGTGGTGTGTGGTACTTGCGTGGCTGGTTCGGGCCTGGTTGGGCCGGGGGAGAGCGGCCCTTCATGTGGCCTGTCCAACACTCTCACTCTGCAGTCACTCTGCAGTCACTCTCACTCTGCAGTCACTCTCACTCTGCAGGCACTCTCACTCTGCAGTCACACTCACTCTGCAGTCACACTCACTATGCAGTCACATTCACTCTGCACCCACACTCACTCTGCACTTACTCTTCACTCATTCTGCACTCACTCTGCACTCACACTCACTCTGTACTCACTCTGCACGCACTCTGCACGCACTCACACTCTGCACTCACACTCTGCACTCACACTCTGCACTCACACTCTGTGCACTCACTCTGCACTCACACTGTACTCACTCTCACTCTGCACTCACTCTCACTCTGCACTCACTCTGTAGTCTCTCTGCATTCACTCTGCACTCAATCTGTAGTCACTCTCACTCTGCACTCATTCTGCACTCACTCTGCACTCACTTTGCACTCACTCTGCACTCACTCTGCACTCTGCACTCACACTCTCACTCTCACAGTGTACTCTCACTCTGAACTCGAACTTTGCACTCACTCTGCACTCTCACTCTGCACTCACTCTGCACTCACTCTGCACTCACTCACAATCTGCACTCTCTCTGCAGTCACTCTCTCTGCATTCACTCTGCAGTCACTCTGCACTCACACTCACTCTGCACTCACTCTCACTCTGCACTCACTTTCACTCTGCACTCACACTGCAGTCACGCTCACTCTGCACTCACTCTGCACTCAAACACTCACTCTGCACTCACTCTGCACTCTGCACTCAATCTGCACTCTGCACTCACTCTGCACTCTGCATTCACTCTGCACTCACTCTGCACCCGCACTCACTCTGCACTCACTCTGCACTCTGTACTCACTCTGCTCTCACTCTGCACTCACTCTGTACTCACTCTGCACTCACTCTGCACTCACTCTGCTCTCACTCTGCACTCACTCTCACTCTGCAGTCACACTCACTCTGCACTCACACTCACTCTGCACTCACACTCACTCTGCACTCACGCTCACTCTGCACTCACTCTGCACTCACACTCTGCACTAAATCTGCACTCACTCTCACTCTGCACTCACACTCTGCACTCACTCTGCACTAACTCTGCACTCACTCGCCCTTGTCAACAAATAACTACATGGATCCGGGGGTGTGATGCGGAGCACACTCACTCTGCACTCACTCTGCACTCGCACTCACTCTGCACTCACTCTGAACTCACTCAGCACTCACACTCACTCTGAACTCACTCTACACTCTGCACTCACTCTGCACTCACTCTGCAGTCACACTCACACTGCACTCACTCTGCAGTCACACTCACTCTGCACTCACTCTGCACTCACTCTGCACTCACTCTGCACTTACTCTGCACTCACTCTGCACTCACACTCACTCTGCACTCACTCTCACTCTGCACTCACTCTGCAGTCACACTCACTCTGCACTCAATCTGCACTTGCTTTTCACTCACTCTGCACTCAAACTCACTCTGCACTCACACTCACTCTACACTCACACTCACTCTGTATTTGCACTCACTCTGCACTCACTCTGCAGTCACACTCACTCTGCACTCACTCTGCACTCGCTCTGCATTCGCTCTGCACTCACACTCACTCTGCACTCACACTCACTCTGCACTCACACTCACTCTGCACTCACACTCACTCTGCACTCACTCTGCATGTTAGAAAGGCGACCCCCGGGGAGACAGAAGGTGTCTGACTGTCCGCCCCGAGACCCACCTCTCTGTATGGAATAGGCCGAGCACTGTAGGGAGGCCTCCTTGGTGAGGCTCCTCTCCTACAATCGTAACAGCAGGGTAATCACACTACTCACAGATAGACACTACACCGGAAGGAGGTTCACAAGAATCTTTATATAAGTACTCAAAGCAAGTTCTTGGCAGGATAGCGGCAAGGATCGAGGGATCCGTAGTGTCTTGATTTCGGGGGAAAAAGGGGGTAGCGGGACAGTCTTGGCACCCACTGGTGCGTGGATAGTTCAAGGGTTCAGGCCGCGACAGCGTCAGCAGGGCCTCGAAGATAGTTCAGCTTGGTCAGGCCGCGACAGCATCAGCAGGGCCTCAAAGGGGGTTCAGCTTGGACAGGCGGCGACAGCGTCAGCAGGGCCTCGAAGGTGGTTCAGCTTGGTCAGGCCGCGACAGCGTCAGCAGGGCCTCGAAGGTAGTTCAGCTTGGTCAGGCCGCGACAGCGTCAGCAGGGCCTCAAAGGTAGTTCAGCTTGGACAGGCCGCGTCAGCGTCAGCAGGGCCTCAAAGGTAGTTCAGCTTGGACAGGCCGCGACAGCGTCAGCAGGGCCTCAAAGGTAGTTCCAGGTGCAGAGTTCGGATCAGGGTCAGCCGCGACGAGGTCAGCAGGGCTTCAACTCCAGATACAACTGCCGTCCTGATCCAGGGCTGGCCCAGATATAGGACCGGAGTCCTTTGATGTCCGGACCCTCGCGCCTGGGGGTCAGAGGGGCCGGGATGAAGGTGTCCAGACACCCAGCAGGGGGGTGGAGCCAGCACCCAGGGAGGCTGGAGGGTGATCGATACCAGGCATCCGGGGACGGCTGGAGGGCCATCGGAACTTCCCGCCCCTTGGATCTGTCAAGTGGCCACTCGACCACCTGGGAGGATCTTGGTGCCCCGATGTCGGGGCTTCGCTGGGGCCGGGGTCAGGGTGGCGGCGGCCACGTGCTCGGGACGTGATGGGCCCAAGATGGAGTCGGGCCAGAGATGGGGCCAGGCATGGTTGCTGGACCGGCGGCATTGGCGAGCAGGGCCCGCCGGGGGCCAGGAAGAGGGAGAGCCGTAGGTTGCCAGGGGGCGGCCCTCCTTGCGGGTTCGGGAATGTTCGTGTCAGGGGGGTCGACAGCAGATCGACAGCGGCCCGATGTCGTCCGGGGCCCGCCATGTGGGAGGGGTAGGCCCACGCCACGAGGCCGTGTCCAACACTGCACTAACTCTGCAATCACTCTCACTCTGCACTCACTCTCACTCTGCACTCACTCTGCAGTCACACTCACTCTGCACTCAATCTGCACTCGCTCTGCACTCACTCTGCACTCACACTCACTCTGCACTCACACTCACTCTACACTCACACTCACTCTATATTTGCACTCACTCTGCACTCACTCTGCAGTCACACTCACTCTGCACTCACACACACTCTGCACTCACACTCACTCTGCATTCACACTCACTCTGCACTCACACTCACTCTGCTCTCACTCTGCCCTCACTCTGCACTCACTCTCACTCTGCACTCACTCTCACTCTGCACTCACTCTCACTCTGAACTAACTCTCTCTGAACTCACACTCTTCACTCACTCTGCACTCTCACTCTGCACTCTCACTCTGCACTCACTCTGCACTCACACTCACTCTGAACTCACTCTGCACTCTGCACTCACTCTGCAGTCACACATACACTGCACTCACTCTGCACTCACTCTGCAGTCACACTCATTCTGCACTCACTCTGCACTCACTCTGCACTCTGCACTCACTCTGCACTCTGCACTCACTCTGCACTCACTCTGCACCCGCACTCACTCTGCACTCACTCTGCACTCTGTACTCACTCTGCTCTCACTCTGCACTCACTCTGTACTCACTCTGCACTCACTCTGCACTCACTCTGCTCTCACTCTGCACTCACTCTCACTCTGCAGTCACACTAACTCTGCATTCACACTCACTCTGCACTCACACTCACTCTGCACTCACGCTCACTCTGCACTCACTATGCACTCACACTCTGCACTAAATCTGCACTCACTCTCACTCTGCACTCACACTCTGCACTCACTCTGCACTAACTCTGCACTCACTCGCCCTTGTCAACAAATAACTACATGGATCCGGGGGTGTGATGCGGAGCACACTCACTCTGCACTCACTCTGCACTCGCACTCACTCTGCACTCACTCTGAACTCACTCTGCACTCACACTCACTCTGAACTCACTCTACACTCTGCACTCACTCTGCACTCACTCTGCAGTCACACTCACACTGCACTCACTCTGCACTCACTCTGCAGTCACACTCACTCTGCACTCACTCTGCACTCACTCTGCACTTACTCTGCACTCACTCTGCACTCACACTCACACTGCACTCACTCTCACTCTGCACTCACTCTGCACTCACTCTGCAGTCACACTCACTCTGCACTCAATCTGCACTCACTTTTCACTCACTCTGCACTCACACTCACTCTGCACTCACACTCACTCTACACTCACACTCACTCTGTATTTGCACTCACTCTGCACTCACTCTGCAGTCACACTCACTCTGCACTCACTCTGCACTCGCTCTGCATTCGCTCTGCACTCACACTCACTCTGCACTTACTCTCACTCTGCACTCACACTCACTCTGCACTCATACTCACTCTGCACTCACACTCACTCTGCACTCACTCTGCACTAACTCTGCACTCACTCTCACTCTGCACTCACTCTCACTCTGCACTCACTCTGCAGTCTCACTCACTCTGCACTCAATCTGCACTCGCTCTGCACTCACGCTGCACTCACACTCACTCTGCACTCACACTCACTCTACACTCACACTCACTCTGTATTTGCACTCACTCTGCACTCACTCTGCAGTCACACTCACTCTGCACTCACACACACTCTGCACTCACACTCACTCTGCATTCACACTCACTCTGCACTCACACTCACTCTGCTCTCACTCTGCCCTCACTCTGCACTCACTCTCACTCTGCACTCACTCACACTCTGCACTCACTCTGAACTAACTCTCTCTGAACTCACACTCTTCACTCACTCTGCACTCTCACTCTGCACTCTCACTCTGCACTCACTCTGCACTCGCTCTGCATTCGCTCTGCACTCACACTCACTCTGCACTTACTCTCACTTTGCACTCACACTCATTCTGCACTCACACTCACTCTGCACTCACTCTGCATTCACACTCACTCTGCACTCACACTCACTCTGCTCTCACTCTGCCCTCACTCTGCACTCACTTTCACTCTGCACTCACTCTCACTCTGCACTCACTCTCACTCTCACTCTGAACTAACTCTCTCTGAACTAACACTCTTCAGTCCCTCTGCACTCTCACTCTGCACTCTCACTGTTGGAAAGGCGACCCCGGGGGAGACAGAAGGTGTCTGACTGTCCGCCCCGAGACCCACCTCTCTGTATGGACTAGGCAGAGCGCCGTAGGGAGGCCTCCTTGGCGAGGCTACTCTCCTACAATCGTAACAGCAGAGTAATCACACTACTTACAGATAGACACTACACAGGAAGGAGGTTCACAAGAATCTTTATATAAGTACTCGAAGCAAGTTCTTGGCAGGATAGCGGCAAGGATCGAGGGATCCGTAATGTCTTGATCTCGGGGGAAAGGGGGTAGCGGGACAGTCTTGGCACCCACTGGTGCGTGGATAGTTCAAGGGTTCAGGCCGCGACAGCGTCAGCAGGGCCTCGAGGATAGTTCAGCTTGGTCAGGCCGCGACAGCGTCAGCAGGGCCTCGAAGGTGGTTTAGCTTGGACAGGCCGCGACAGCGTCAGCAGGGCCTCGAAGGTAGTTCAGCTCGGTCAGGCCGCGACAGCGTCAGCAGGGCCTCGAAGGTGGTTTAGCTTGGACAGGCCGCGACAGCGTCAGCAGGGCCTCGCAGGTAGTTCAGCTCGGTCAGGCCGCGACAGTGTCAGCAGGGCCTCGAAGGTAGTTCAGCTCGGTCAGGCCGCAACAGCGTCAGCAGGGCCTCGAAGGTGGTTTAGCTTGGACAGGCCGCGACAGCGTCAGCAGGGCCTCGAAGGTAGTTCCAGGTGCAAGAGTTCGGATCAGGATCAGCCGCGACGAGGTCAGCAGGGCTTCCACTCCAGATACAACTGCCGTCTTGATCCGGGGCTGGCCCAGATATAGGACTGGAGGGCTTTGATGTCCGGACCCTCGCGCCTGGGGGTCAGAGGGGCCGGGATGAAGGGGTCCAGACACCCAGCAGGGGGGCGGAGCCAGCGCCCAGGGAGCCGGGAGAGCGATCGATACCAGGCGTCCGGGGGTGGGGGAAGGCCCCTCGAGACTCTCCTCCTCCGGGGTCTGGTCGAGTGGCCCCTTTACCCCCTGGGAGGATCCTGGTGCCTCAATGTCTGGGCTTCGCTGGGGCCGGACCCGGGATGGCTGCGGCCACGTGTTCGGGGCGTGAGGGTCCCAAGATGGAGTCGGGCCGGAAAGGGTGGCCGGGTCAGGGTGCCAGGCTGGCAGCGTTGGCGAGCAGGTTCCGCCGGGGTCCCAGGGAGGGGGAGAGCTGTAGGTGGCCGGGGAGGCTGCTCGTGCCGATGGTTCGTGAATGTGCGGGTCAGGGGGGTCGATAGTAGGTAAATGGAGGGCCGATGTCGTCCCGGGCCCGCCATGCGGACGGGGTCGGACCACGCCACGAGGCCGTGTCCAACACACGTCCCCTCCAGCTGAAGGCGGGGAGAGTCACCCATCGTCCTGGGGGCTCTCTTCGTCGAGGCGGAAAAACCGGGACAGGCCGTCAGCGTTGGCGTGGTCACTGCCAGGGCGATGCTCCACCGTGAAATCCATGCCTTGGAGGGAGATGGACCATCGCAGCAGTTTGGGATTTTCGCCACGCATGTGCATCAGCCACCTTAGGGGCCGGTGGTCAGTCTGCACCCGGAAGTGGGTGCCGAAGAGGTAGGGCCTGAGTTTCTTGAGGGCCCACACGACAGCGAAGGCTTCTCTCTCGATGGTGCTCCATCGCTGCTCTCGGGCCAGCAGCCGCCGGCTGATGAAGGCCACAGGATGGTCAGTTCCCGCGGAGTCCATTTGCGATAGGACCGCCCCGATGCCGTGTTCCGAGGCATCGGTCTGGACCACAAACTCTCGGCTGTAGTCGGGGGCCTGGAGCACAGGGGCGGTACACATGGCTGCTCTCAAGGTCTCGAAGGCCTTCTGACACGCGGGTGTCCACTGCACTTTTTGGGGCCGGTTCTTCGAGGTCAGTTCCGTGAGGGGGCCCACAATGCTCCCATAGTTCTTGACAAAACGCCGATAGCACCCCGTGAGCCCCAGGAAGGCTCGGACGGCGGTTTGGTTGACCGGGGGTTCCCAGGCTAGGATGGCGTCGATCTTGGGTTGGAGGGGAGCCACTTGGCCGCTCCCCACTTGGTGTCCCAGATAGGTCACGGACCCTTGGCCTATCTGGCACTTGCTGGCCTTCACAGTTAGCCCGGCCCGGCGGAGGGCGGTCAGGACCTCCCAAAGGTGTTTCAGGTGCTCAGCCCAGTGGAGGCTGTAGACCGCAATGTCGTCTAGGTAGGCGACACTGAACTCTTCTAGCCCCGCCAGTACTTTGTTTACTAGTCTCTGGAAGGTGGCCGGGGCGTTTTTCATGCCGAAGGGCATCACCTTGAACTGAAAGTGGCCGTCGGGTGTGGAGAAGGCTGAGCGCTCCTGGGCGCTAGGGGTGAGGCCGATCTGCCAATACCCGGCGGTGAGGTCGAAGGTACTGAGGTACTTGGCGGCCCCCAGGCGGTCGATCAGTTCATCGGCCCGGGGGATGGGATGTGCATCGGTTCTCGTAACAGCATTCAGCCCCCGGTAGTCGACGCAAAACCGGAGTTCTGGCGGGGTGCCAGGTGCGGCGGCCTTGGGGACCAGGACCACTGGGCTGGCCCAGGGACTGTCGGAGGGTTCGACTACCCCCAGGGCCAGCATCTTGGTGACTTCCGTCTGGATGCAGGCCCGAACTCGGTCGGGGACCCGGTAGGCCCGGTGTCGTACTGGCTGACTGTCCCCGGTGTCGACATCGTGGACACACCATTGGGTAACCCCGGGGGTGAGGGAGAACAGATCTGTGAATTGTCCCAACAGTTCCTGACAGTCTCGGCGCTGTGCGGGGGTCAGGTCGGGGGAGAGAGAGATCCCTTCAACGGAGCCGTCCTTCTCAGTGCACTTTAGGAGGTCAGGCAAGGGCTCGGAGTCGTCTTCGGTCCCTTCGTCGGTAGCGAGTAGCAGGCTCAGTTCTGTGCGGGCAAAATGAGGTTTGAGCCGGTTGGCGTGCAGAACCCGGAGGGGGTTCCGGGGAGACTCCATATCCACGAGGTAAGTGACGGGGCTCTTGCGCTCGATCACCTTGAAGGGCCCCGACCATTTGTCCTGGAGGGCACAGGGTACGACCGGGGACATGACCCAGACCCGCTGGCCCGGCTCGAACTCGATGGAGGAGGAGTGCTGGTCGTACCAGCGTTTCATGTCCGCCTGACTGGCCTCCAGGTTGGCCTCTGCAAGGGCCCGGAACTTCCGAGTCTGGTTTCGGAGGGTCAGGAGGTATCGGTAGACATCCGGGGGTGCGTCTTTGACGGTAGTTTCCCAGCCCTCTTTGACCAGGCTGAGCGGACCTCGGACAGGGTGTCCGTACAAGAGTTCAAAGGGGCTGAACCCCAGGGATTTCTGTGGTACCTCCCGATAGGCAAACAGGAGGCAGGGCAGCAGGACGTCCCATCTGCGTCGTAGTGGCTCCTCTAGGCCCTGTATCATTCCCTTGAGTGTCCGGTTGAACCGCTCCACAAGTCCATTCCCTTGGGGATGATACGGGGTGGTGAACTTGTATGTGACCCCGCACTGTTGCCACAGGGACCGCATATATTTAGATATAAAGTTCGTGCCCCGATCGCTCACGACCTCCCGGGGGAATCCTACTCGGGAGAAGATCCCCATCAAGGCTCGCCCCACCACGGGAGCGGTGATGGTTCTGAGGGGGATGACCTCAGGATAGCGGGTGGCGTGGTCCACCAGGACAAGTATGAAGCGATGCCCTTGCGAGGTTTGAGGGTCCAGGGGCCCCACAATGTCTATTCCCACTCGCTCGAAGGGGGTGGTCACTACTGGAAAAGGTTGGAGCGGGGCCTTCACCTTCCCCCCGCTCTTTCCGCTGGCTTGGCATGTCGGGCAGGTGCGGCAGTGGTTATGTACATCAGTGCGCATTTTGGGCCAGTAGAAATGGGTCACCAGGCGGCTGTAAGTTTTGTCCTGCCCCAGGTGCCCTGCGAGGGGCACATCGTGCGCCAGGTTCAAAAGGAAGTCTCTGAATCGCAGGGGAACCACTAACACTCGGCTGGCCCCCAGCTCGGCAATTTTCTGTTCACTATATAGGAGGTCGTGGTCCCAGTAGACCCAGTGGGACCCTGAGGTGTCCCCGGTAGCTTGGGCAGCGGCTTGTTGGCGGGTCCCCTCGAGGGAAGGGCAGGTCTTCTGTTCCTGCCGAAATTGTTCTCGGGTGGGACCACCCTCTTGGCGCCATTGGGCGAGTTCGGGGATGTCGCTGAGCTCGGGGTGGTTTCCGGGCTCCGAGGGCCTGGTCTCGGAGTCGCATTCTTTATGGATGGCCGAGGGTGGTGGCTCGGGCCACTCTGGCTCTTCGGTCGGGGCGGCCTCGGTCGCTGCCGGGGCTCGGGCCGCCATAGATCGTGTCGTCGCACAGACCCACTCTGGTAGTCCCATCATTCCTAGGTGCTCTCTCCGCTCGACTTGGGCCCAGGGAGAGCTCTCGAGGTCGTTCCCAAGGAGGCAGTCCACGGGGGCGTCGTCCCGGACGGTCACCTTGAGGGTGCCCGACACTCCCCCCCATTCGAAGGGAATTCGGGCCATCTGGCATAGAGTCTCGGAGTTGTCGGCGGCCCTCACGGGGCAGCCTACGTTCGGGATGATCTGTTCGGGGGTCACCAAGTGGCAGCGGACGGCGGTCACACTGGCTCCCGTGTCTCGGAGGGCTTCGGTCCGCCGTCCATTGATGTGGACCCACTGACGGTATTTTCGAGTGTTGCTCGGTAGCGGGGCCTGGGGGACCATGTCTCTATTGCCCAGGCAGGCTAGGGCCATGGCGGCCGGTTCATACTCGATTTGTTCTTCCTCGTAGACCTCTACGTCTTCTTCTCCCTCTCCTCCCAGAGCTGCAGCAGCGAACTGGCGGGTCGGAGGCCCAGTGGTGCCGGGACGCTGGTTCAAGGGGCAGAGGGGGTCACTGGCATAGTGGCCGGTCCGCTGGCATCTGTGGCAAGTAACGTTCGGGTGGGGCCCCGGCCGTGCTGGGGGGTCCCTCTTCAGGAACGGCAAAGTGTTACTCGGGGGGAACCCGGGAGGGGGGCCCCGGCCCGCGGCTGGCGGGAAGCTTCGGCTCTGGTTCTGTCCTCCTCCGCCCCCCCGCTGGCGGGGGTGCCCCCGGCCACCCTGACCGGGTTCTCCTATCGGTGTTCGGGGGACCCGGGTGCTCACCCATCGATCTGCCTCGACGGCGAGTTTCCGGGGCTCGGTTAGCTTGCTGTCGAGTAGATGCTGTCGGAGCTCGACAAAGCAGTTGTTGGAGAGGTGTTCCCAAACGATGAGGTTGAACAGCTGCTCGTAGGTGGACACTTTGCTGCCCTTTATCCATCCTTCCAGGGCCCTGCTATAAAAGTTCACGTACTCGACCCACGTGGTACCGGGGATTTTCTTGCAGTCTCTGAATCTCTGCCGGTACATCTCGGGGGTGAGGCCATACCGGACAAGCAGGGCGTCCTTCATGTGGTCATAGGAGGACATTACGTCGTCGGCCAGTTCTAGCAGGGTGTCTCTTCCTTCGCTGACGAATCTCCCCCATAAGCCGGCACCCCAGTCTGATCGCGGAATGCGGTGCGCGGTCATGGCAACTTCGTACGCCTTGAACCATTGCTGGATATCGTCATTCTTGTAGTACTCCTTGACGATATCCTTCGGGATGTGGACCTTTGGGTCGGCAGGCGGTGAGGGGTTCCGGGCTACCGTGGTGCCAGTTCCTTCGAGGTTGGCTTTGAGTTCGAGTTCTTTGAGGCCACGCTCGTGCTCGTATGCGAGTTTTTTTTCTTCCAATTCTCTTTGCCGCCGCCTCTCTTCCAGATCTCCCTCTAATCGCCGTTGTTCAAGGGCCATTTTTTTTCCTGCTAATTGGAGTTCTCCGTCCAGCCGGAGTCGGGCGAGCTCTAGTTCATGGAGCCGACTCCTCTCTCGCTCCCGGGCATCTTCGTGGGAGAGGCCCGGGTCCCTGTTGGCGGCTCTTTCTTCTATGGGGGCTATGGCGGTACTCACGGTTACTTCTCGGACAATGTCATCGTTCGTTTGGGGTGGGGTCTCTCTGGTCTCCACCCAGGTTTGCAGCGCTTCTTTGAAATCGTCTTTTGTACTTAGTCCAGTGGTAGCGATACCCAAGTCTTTGCAAAATTGTTTAAGTTCTTTATGGGTATACTCCTCTAACAGGTCTTTCTGGAATTCTGCGGTCGTTCCGCCCTCCTTAGTAGTCATCGTGGCTGTGGATCTCTGTCAGTAGTGACGTGTTACTCGCTGTACGATTTGCGTGGGCTCGGATCCCGTCGCTTGCCACCAATGTTGGAAAGGCGACCCCGGGGGAGACAGAAGGTGTCTGACTGTCCGCCCCGAGACCCACCTCTCTGTATGGACTAGGCCGAGCGCCGTAGGGAGGCCTCCTTGGCGAGGCTCCTCTCCTACAATCGTAACAGCAGAGTAATCACACTACTTACAGATAGACACTACACAGGAAGGAGGTTCACAAGAATCTTTATATAAGTACTCGAAGCAAGTTCTTGGCAGGATAGCGGCAAGGATCGAGGGATCCGTAATGTCTTGATCTCGGGGGAAAGGGGGTAGCGGGACAGTCTTGGCACCCACTGGTGCGTGGATAGTTCAAGGGTTCAGGCCGCGACAGCGTCAGCAGGGCCTCGAGGATAGTTCAGCTTGGTCAGGCCGTGACAGCGTCAGCAGGGCCTCGAAGGTGGTTTAGCTTGGACAGGCCGCGACAGCGTCAGCAGGGCCTCGAAGGTAGTTCAGCTCGGTCAGGCCGCGACAGCGTCAGCAGGGCCTCGAAGGTGGTTTAGCTTGGACAGGCCGCGACAGCGTCAGCAGGGCCTCGCAGGTAGTTCAGCTCGGTCAGGCCGCGACAGTGTCAGCAGGGCCTCGAAGGTAGTTCAGCTCGGTCAGGCCGCGACAGCGTCAGCAGGGCCTCGAAGGTGGTTTAGCTTGGACAGGCCGCGACAGCGTCAGCAGGGCCTCGAAGGTAGTTCCAGGTGCAAGAGTTCGGATCAGGATCAGCCGCGACGAGGTCAGCAGGGCTTCCACTCCAGATACAACTGCCGTCTTGATCCGGGGCTGGCCCAGATATAGGACTGGAGGGCTTTGATGTCCGGACCCTCGCGCCTGGGGGTCAGAGGGGCCGGGATGAAGGGGTCCAGACACCCAGCAGGGGGGCGGAGCCAGCGCCCAGGGAGCCGGGAGAGCGATCGATACCAGGCGTCCGGGGGTGGGGGAAGGCCCCTCGAGACTCTCCTCCTCCGGGGTCTGGTCGAGTGGCCACTTTACCCTCTGGGAGGATCCTGGTGCCTCAATGTCTGGGCTTCGCTGGGGCCGGACCCGGGATGGCTGCGGCCACGTGTTCGGGGCGTGAGGGTCCCAAGATGGAGTCGGGCCGGAAAGGGTGGCCGGGTCAGGGTGCCAGGCTGGCAGCGTTGGCGAGCAGGTTCCGCCGGGGTCCCAGGGAGGGGGAGAGCTGTAGGTGGCCGGGGAGGCTGCTCGTGCTGATGGTTCGTGAATGTGCGGGTCAGGGGGGTCGATAGTAGGTAAATGGAGGGCCGATGTCGTCCCGGGCCCGCCATGCGGACGGGGTCGGACCACGCCACGAGGCCGTGTCCAACACTCACTCTGCACTCACTCTGCACTCACACTCACTCTGAGTGCATAGCGAGTGCAGATTGAGTGCAGAGTGAGTGTGACTGCAGAGTGAGAGTGATTGCAGAGTGAGAGTGAGTGCAGAGTTAGTGCAGAGTGAGTGCAGAGTGAGTGTGAGTGCAGAGTGAGTGTGAGTGCAGAATGAGTGTGAGTGCAGAGTGAGAGTAAGTGCAGAGTGAGTGTGAGTGCAGAGCGAATGCAGAGCGAGTGCAGAGTGAGTGCAGAGTGAGAGTGCAGAGTGAGAGTGCAGAGTGAGTGAAGAGTGTGAGTTCAGAGAGAGTTAGTTCAGAGTGAGTGCAGAGTGAGAGTGAGTGCAGAGTGAGAGTGAGTGCAGAGTGAGGGCAGAGTGAGAGCAGAGTGAGTGTGAGTGCAGAGTGAGTGTGAATGCAGAGTGAGTGTGAGTGCAGAGTGTGTGTGAGTGCACTCACTCTGCACTCACTCTGCAGTCACACTCACTCTGCACTCACTCTGCACTCACTCTGCACTTACTCTGCACTCACTCTGCACTCACACTCACACTGCACTCACTCTCACTCTGCACTCACTCTGCACTCACTCTGCAGTCACACTCACTCTGCACTCAATCTGCACTCGCTTTTCACTCACTCTGCACTCACACTCACTCTGCACTCACACTCACTCTACACTCACACTCACTCTGTATTTGCACTCACTCTGCACTCACTCTGCAGTCACACTCACTCTGCACTCACTCTGCACTCGCTCTACATTCGCTCTGCACTCACACTCACTCTGCACTTACTCTCACTCTGCACTCACACTCTGTTGGACAGGCCACATGAAGGGCTCGCTCCCTCCCCGCAGGACAGGGCCCGGGCCGCCGTCAGCACCATTGCCCGGCCCAGCCGCCATCTTGGACACGGCACCACGCGGCCGCGCGGCCTCAGCCCGACCCCAACCCTGGGCCTGGCCAGGCCCCAACAGCCCGGCACCACCCTCCACCCAGGAGGTGAACGGACCACTTGGCAGGTCAATGGGAGTAAGAAGTGTCGATGGCTCTCCCCCGCCAGGTGCCGAGCACCCCCAGCCTCCTCGGGCGCTGGCTCCACTCCCCTGCTGGGTGTCTGGACTCCCTCATCCCAGACCTCCCGACCTCCAAGAGCGAGGGTCCGGACATCAAAGGGCGCCAGACCTATAACTGAGGCCGCCCCAGGACAGGAAGGCAGTTGTATCCTGGAGTCGAGAGACACCGCGACGAACTCATCCTTGACGGACTGCTGGCGCTGCCACAGCCCTGCCTTGTGAACTATTGTCCTGCCTGCTGGCGCTGCCGCGGCCCTCTGCAACCTTCATCCTCGTGGGACCTGCTGGCGCTGCCGCGGCCCTCTGCAACCTTCATCCTCGTGGGACCTGCTGGCGCTGCCGCGGCCCTCTGCAACCTTCATCCTCGTGGGACCTGCTGGCGCTGCCGCGGCCCGTTGTAACCTTCATCCTCGTGGGACCTGCTGGCGCTGCCGCGGCCCGTTGCAACCTGCATTCTCGTGGGACCTGCTGGCGCTGCCGCGGCCCGTTGTAACCTTCATCCTCGTTGGGACCTGCTGGCGCTGCCGTGGCCCGTTGCCACCTACGACCTCTTCGGGACCTGCCGGCGCTGCCGCGGTCTGACCCATCCGAACACCGAGCTCGAGGATTGGGAGCTATCACCGTTACACCTCAGTACCCGTGGGTGCCAAGACTGTCCCGCTACCCCCTTCCCTTACTAGAGACTAGAATTGAGAGGATCATCGTGTCCTGATCGCCTTGTATCGTACCACTCTACTACCAGAAGTGCCTATAAAAGGTGTTACCCTGATCTTTGTGTGGTGTCCATCTGTGGGGGGGAAGTTACCTGTCTGTGCGATCACTGTGCTCGGCCGACCCTCCAGGTCCCCGTCTAACATTGGTGGCTAGCGGCGCGATCCGAACCAACGCGTACCGTACAGACAGTAACTCACTGTTAGACGGGGACCTGGAGGGTCGGCCGAGCACAGTGATCGCACAGACAGGTAACTTCCCCCCCACAGATGGACACCACACAAAGATTAGGGTAACACCTTTTATAGGCACTTCGGGTAGTAGTGTGGCACGATACAAGGCGATCAGGACACGATGATCCTCTCAATTCTAGTCTCTAGTAAGGGAAGGGGGTAGCGGGACAGTCTTGGTACCCACGGGTACGGGTGTGTAACGGTGATAGCTCACAATCCTCGAGCTCGGTGTTCGGATGGGTCAGACCGCGGCAGCGCCGTCAGGTCCCGAAGAGGTCGTAGGTGGCAACGGGCCGCGGCAGCGCCAGCAGGTCCCAACGAGGATGAAGGTTACAACGGGCCGCGGCAGCGCCAGCAGGTCCCACGAGAATGCAGGTTGCAACGGGCCGCGGCAGCGCCAGCAGGTCCCAACGAGGATGAAGGTTACAACGGGCCGCGGCAGCGCCAGCAGGTCCCACGAGGATGCAGGTTGCAACGGGCCGCGGCAGCGCCAGCAGGTCCCACGAGGATGAAGGTTACAGAGGGCCGCGGCAGCGCCAGCAGGTCCCACGGGGAGGAAGGTTACAGAGGGCCGCGGCAGCGCCAGCAGGCAGGACAATAGTTCACAAGGCAGGGCTGTGGCAGCGCCAACAGTCCGTCAAGGATGAGTTCGTCGCGGTGTCTCTCGACTTCAGGATACAACTGCCTTCCTGTCCTGGGGCTGCCTCAGTTATAGGTCTGGCGCCCTTTGATGTCCGGACCCTCGCTCTTGGAGGTCGGGAGGTCTGGGATGAGGGAGTCCAGACACCCAGCAGGGGGGCGGAGCCAGCGCCCAAGGAGGCTGGGGGTGCTCGGCACCTGGCGGGGGAGAGCCATCGACACTTCGTACTCCCATTGACCTGCCAAGTGGGCCGTTCACCTCCTGGGTGGAGGGTGGTGCCGGGATGTCGGGGCCTGGCCAGGCCCAGGGTTGGGGTCGGGCTGAGGCCGCGCGGCCGCGTGGTGCCGTGTCCAAGATGGCGGCTGGGCCGGGCAATGGTGCTGACGGTGGCCCGGGCCCTGTCCTGCGGGGAGGGAGCGAGCCCTTCATGTGGCCTGTCCAACATGCGTCCCCCCCAGCTGAAGGCGGGGAGAGTCACCCATCTTCTTGGGGACTTTCCTCGTCGAGGCGGAAAAAGCGGGACAGGCCATCCGCGTTGGCGTGGTCTTGGCCAGGGCGATGTTCCACAGTGAAGTCCATCCCCTGCAGGGAGATGGACCATCGCAATAGTTTGGGGTTCTCCCCCCGCATCTGCATGAGCCATTGCAGGGGCCGATGGTCCGTCTGTACCCGGAAATGGGTTCCGAAGAGGTACGGCCGGAGCTTCTTGAGGGCCCATACCACCGCGAAGGCCTCTCGCTCAATGGTGCTCCAGCGCTGTTCTCGGGGCAGTAGGCGTCTGCTGATGAAGGCCACTGGTTGGTCCACTCCTTCGGGGTTCAGTTGGGAGAGGACGGCCCCAATACCATGGTCGGAGGCATCGGTCTGCACGATGAACTCGCGGCCGTAGTCGGGGGCCTGGAGCACAGGAGCGGTGCACATGGCGGCCTTCAGCGTCTCGAAGGCTGCTTGACAGTCGGGAGTCCAGTTGACTCTTTTTGGGTGGTTCTTAGACGTGAGCTCCGTGAGGGGCCCCACAATGCTGCCATAGTCCCTTACAAACCGCCGGTAGTATCCGGTGAGCCCCAGGAAGGCTCGGACCTCGGTTTGTGTCTCGGGGGGTTGCCAGGACCGAATGGCAGCTACCTTGAGTTGGAGGGGGGCCACCAGACCGCTCCCCACTTGGTGTCCGAGGTAGGTCACGGACCCCTGGCCGATTTGGCACTTGCTGGCCTTTATGGTGAGGCCGGCCTGTTGGAGGGCCTGCAGGACCTCTCTGAGGTGGTGGAGGTGATCCGCCCAGTGGCGGCTGTATACCGCGATGTCGTCCAGGTAGGCGGCGCTGAATTCTTCGAGGCCCGCCAATACCTGGTTCACCAGTCTTTGAAAAGTGGCTGGAGCGTTTTTCATGCCGAAGGTCATCACTCTGAAATGGTAGTGCCCATCCGGGGTGGAGAAAGCGGAACGTTCTTGGGCTCTGGGGGTGAGGCCGATCTGCCAGTAGCCCGCTGTCAGGTCGAAGATGCTTAGGTAGCGGGCTGCCCCCATGCGGTCGACTAGTTCATCTGCTCGGGGGATAGGGTGTGCGTCGGTTCGGGTGACCGCGTTCAGACCCCGATAGTCAATGCAGAACCGGAGTTCAGGGGTGGTGCCCGGGGCCGCGGCCTTGGGGACCAGGACGACCGGGCTGGCCCAGGGACTGTCCGAAGGTTCGATGACTCCGAGGGCGAGCATCTTGGAGACTTCTTCTTGGATGCATGTACGTACCCGATCCGGTACTCGGTACGCCCGGTGTCGAACAGTAGGACTGTCCCCCGTGTCCACGTCGTGCAGGCACCAGGAGGTGACTCCGGGTGCGAGAGAGAACAGGTTTGCGAACGGCAGCAGGAGGGCCCGGCAATCTTGACGCTGCTCTGGGGTCAGGGCCTCAGAGAGTCGGACCCCGTCCACCGAACCATCTCTTTCCCGGGTCCTCAGTAGGTCAGGGAGGGGCTCGGAGTCTCCTTCTGCGCCACTGTCGGTAGCCATCAGCAGGCTGAGCTCTGAGCGCACGAAGTGGGGTTTGAGTCGGTTGGCGTGGAGGACCCGGAGGGGGTTCCGGGGGGACTCCAGGTCGATGAGATAGGTGACGGGGCTCCTGCGCTCTATCACCTTGAAGGGCCCCGTCCATTTGTCCTGCAAGGCACATGGTTCGATGGGGGACATCACCCATACCTGCTGACCCGGTTCAAACTCGATGGAGGAGGCATGTTGGTCGTACCACTTCTTCATGTCCTCTTGACTGGCCTCCAGATTGGCTTTAGCGATCTCCCTGAATTTCCGGGTCTGATTACGGAGGGTCAGGAGGTATTTGTAGACGTCCGGAGGGGTCTTTAGGGGGGCCATTTCCCATTCCTCCTTCACTAGGCTGAGAGGCCCGCGAACGGGGTGTCCGTACAGGAGTTTGAAGGGGCTGAAGCCGAGGGACTTCTGGGGGACTTCTCGGTAGGCGAAGAGGAGGCACGGTAGTAGCACGTCCCACTGGCGGCGTAGGGGTTCTTCCAGCCCCATGATCATCCCCTTGAGGGTGCGGTTGAACCGCTCGACCAGTCCGTTCCCCTGGGGGTGATAGGGGGTGGTGAATCGGTAAGTGACTCCGCACTGCTGCCAGAGGGATTTCATATACTTTGAAATAAAGTTCGTACCCCTGTCGCTGACGACTTCCCGGGGGAAGCCCACTCGAGAGAAGATCCCCATCAAGGCTCGACCCACTACTGGGGCTGTTATCGTACGAAGGGGGACCGCCTCAGGATAGCGGGTAGCGTGATCCACCAGGACCAGGATGAAGCGATGTCCCTGTGCTGTTCGGGGGTCCAGGGGCCCCACAATGTCTATTCCCACCCTTTCGAACGGGGTGGTCACCACGGGGAATGGTTGTAGGGGTGCCTTGAGTTTGCGGCCGCTCTTCCCACTGGCCTGGCAGGTCGGGCAGGACCGGCAATGGTTGGATACGTCATTTCTCATTTTGGGCCAAAAAAAGTGAGTCACCAGGCGGTGGTAGGTCTTGTCTTGGCCCAGGTGCCCGGCCAGGGGGACATCATGGGCTAGGTTCAACAGGAAGTCTCTGAAGTGGAGGGGCACCACCAGCACTCGCCCGGCCCCCAGTTCTGCGATTTTCTGTTCGCTGTACAAGAGATCATTGTCCCAATAAACCCAGTGGGCCCCGGTGGTGTCTCCTTGGCTCTGGGCGAGCGCTTGCTGTCGCAATCCCTCGAGGGAGGGGCAGGTCTTTTGCTCCTGCCGGAATTGTTCCTGGGTGGGCCCCCCTTCTTGACGCCACTGAGCCAGGTCGGGAAGCTCGGGGGGCTGTGTGGACCCCTCTGGGGTGGGGTCCGGGTGGTCGGTCTGGAGGAAGTCTTCTTCTGGAGTGATCGAGGGCGGAGGTGCTGCCCATTCTGGTTCTTCTGGTCTAGGGATGGTGCGGGTGGCCATGGACCGGGTGGTTACGCACGCCCAGTCCGGGAGACCCAACATCCCCAGATGCTCTCTTCTTTCCACAGCGGCCCACGGGGAGCTCTCGAGATCGTTCCCCAGGAGGCAGTCTACGGGGGCATCGTCACGGACAGTTACTTTCAGCATGCCGGACACTCCTCCCCATTCGAAGGGGACGCAGGCCATCCGACACAGGCTCTCTGAGTTATCTGCCGATCGGACGGGGCAAAGTACGTTTGGTAGGATTTGTTCCGGGGTTACCAGGTGACAGCGGACGGCCGTCACACTGGCCCCGGTGTCACGCAGGGCCTCGGCCTTGCGCCCATTGATGCTCACCCATTGGCTGTACTTCCGAGTGTTGGCGGGCAGGGGAGTCCGCGGGACCATGTCTCTTCCTCCTAGGCATGCCAGGGTCATGGCGGCGGGTTCCCACTCGAACTGCTCCGACTCATAGGTCTCCGTGTCTTCGGAGACTTGTTCTTCTCCCAGGGCGGCGGCCGCCATTTGGCGGGGCCCGGGGGCCTGGTTCTTCGGGCAGGTCGGGTCACTGGCATAGTGGCCGACTCGCTGGCATCGATGACACGTCACGTTAGCTCGGAACCCCGGGCGCATCGGGGGGTTTCCCCGGCCTGCTGGGGCCGGGGTGGCGTTAGTGGGTGCGGCCGGGGCGGCGTCTCTGCCCCGGCCCGGGCCTCCTCCTCCTCCTCGGGGACGATGGTGACCTTGGTTGGTTCTGTTCTGCTCATTCGGCCCACTCCGGGCCACTCGGGTGCTCTCCCACCGGTCAGCCTCGGTGGCGAGCTGCCGGGGTTCAGTCAATTTACTGTCGAGGAGGTGCTGCCTGAGCTCGACAAAGCAGTTGTTGGAGAGGTGCTCCCACACAATGAGATTGAAGAGTTGTTCGTAAGTGGTTACGTTGTTACCCTTGATCCACCCCTCGAAGGCTCGGCTGAAATAGTTCACGTATTCCAACCACGTCGTACCTGGGATCCGGGTGCAGTTGCGGAACCTCTGGCGGTACATTTCGGGTGTAAGTCCATATCGACTGAGGAGGGCGGCCTTCAGGTGGTCATAGGACGTCATTTGATGGTCCGGAAGTTGCAGCAGGGCATCACGACCCTCGTTGACGAATCTCCCCCATAGACCGGCTCCCCAGTCACTTCGAGCGACCCGGTGGGCGGTCATGGCAATCTCATAGGCCTTGAACCACTGCTGTATGTCGTCGTTCCGGTGATATTCTCGGACCACATCCTTGGGGATGTGGACCTTCTGCTCGGTAGGACCCGGGGAGTGCGGTTGCTCGGGCACCCCTAGGTTTTTGTTCAGTTTGCGTATTTCTATCTCCGCTAGTTTGCACTCGTGCTCGTATGCCAGTCTTTTTTCTTCGAGGTCTCTCTGTCTCTGTTTTTCCTCTCGCTCTTCTCTGAGCCGTAAGTGTTCTAAGTTTATTTTTTGTTCCGCCAGTTTCAATTCTCCGTCTAATCTGAGTCGTGCCAAGTCTAACTCGTGTAATCTATTTTTTTCCCGCTCTTGGATCTCTTCATGGGAGGGGCCTGTTCTCCGTTCCTCCGTCCGGGTGGTGTTGACTTCCGGGGCTGCGGGGTCCCGGGGGGTTGCGGTATTTGTCTCTGTCCAGGCCTCTAGGGCGTTTTTGAAGTCTTCTTTTGTGCTTAGCCCGGTGGTAGCAATGCCTAAGTCCATGCAAAATTGTTTGAGCTCTCGGTGGTTGTATTCTTCCAGCTTTTCCATCTGGAACTTCTCCGCCGATCCGCTCTCTTTGGTCGTCATTGTGGTTTTAGTCGTAGGGTGAGTTACTGTCTGTACGGTACGCGTTGGTTCGGATCGCGCCGCTAGCCACCAATGTTAGACGGGGACCTGGAGGGTCGGCCGAGCACAGTGATCGCACAGACAGGTAACTTCCCCCCCACAGATGGACACCACACAAAGATTAGGGTAACACCTTTTATAGGCACTTCGGGTAGTAGTGTGGCACGATACAAGGCGATCAGGACACGATGATCCTCTCAATTCTAGTCTCTAGTAAGGGAAGGGGGTAGCGGGACAGTCTTGGTACCCACGGGTACGGGTGTGTAACGGTGATAGCTCACAATCCTCGAGCTCGGTGTTCGGATGGGTCAGACCGCGGCAGCGCCGGCAGGTCCCGAAGAGGTCGTAGGTGGCAACGGGCCGCGGCAGCGCCAGCAGGTCCCAACGAGGATGAAGGTTACAACGGGCCGCGGCAGCGCCAGCAGGTCCCACGAGAATGCAGGTTGCAATGGGCCGCGGCAGCGCCAGCAGGTCCCAACGAGGATGAAGGTTACAACGGGCCGCGGCAGCGCCAGCAGGTCCCACGAGGATGCAGGTTGCAACGGGCCGCGGCAGCGCCAGCAGGTCCCACGAGGATGAAGGTTACAGAGGGCCGCGGCAGCGCCAGCAGGTCCCACGGGGAGGAAGGTTACAGAGGGCCGCGGCAGCGCCAGCAGGCAGGACAATAGTTCACAAGGCAGGGCTGTGGCAGCGCCAACAGTCCGTCAAGGATGAGTTCGTCGCGGTGTCTCTCGACTCCAGGATACAACTGCCTTCCTGTCCTGGGGCTGCCTCAGTTATAGGTCTGGCGCCCTTTGATGTCCGGACCCTCGCTCTTGGAGGTCGGGAGGTCTGGGATGAGGGAGTCCAGACACCCAGCAGGGGGGCGGAGCCAGCGCCCAAGGAGGCTGGGGGTGCTCGGCACCTGGCGGGGGAGAGCCATCGACACTTCGTACTCCCATTGACCTGCCAAGTGGGCCGTTCACCTCCTGGGTGGAGGGTGGTGCCGGGATGTCGGGGCCTGGCCAGGCCCAGGGTTGGGGTCGGGCTGAGGCCGCGCGGCCGCGTGGTGCCGTGTCCAAGATGGCGGCTGGGCCGGGCAATGGTGCTGACGGTGGCCCGGGCCCTGTCCTGCGGGGAGGGAGCGAGCCCTTCATGTGGCCTGTCCAACACTCACCCTACGACTAAAACCACAATGACGACCAAAGAGAGCGGATCGGCGGAGAAGTTCCAGATGGATAAGCTGGAAGAATACAACCACCGAGAGCTCAAACAATTTTGCATGGACTTAGGCATTGCTACCACCGGACTAAGCACAAAAAAAGACTTCAAAAACGCCCTAGAGGCCTGGACAGAGACAAATACCGCAACCCCCCGGGACCCCGCAGCCCCGGAAGTCAACACCACCCGGACGGAAGAACGGAGAACAGGCCCTTCCCGTGAAGAGATCCAAGAGCGGGAAAAAAATAGATTACATGAGTTAGACTTGGCACGACTCAGATTAGACGGAGAATTGAAACTGGCGGAACAAAAAATAAACTTAGAACACTTACGGCTCAGAGAAGAGCGAGAGGAAAAACAGAGACAGAGAGACCTCGAAGAAAAAAGACTGGCATACGAGCACGAGTGCAAACTAGCAGGGATAGAAATACGCAAACCGCACTCCCCGGGTCCTACCGAGCAGAAGGTCCACATCCCCAAGGATGTGGTCCGAGAATATCACCGGAACGACGACATACAGCAGTGGTTCAAGGCCTATGAGATTGCCATGACCGCCCACCGGGTCGCTCGAAGTGACTGGGGAGCCGGTCTATGGGGGAGATTCGTCAACGAGGGCCGTGATGCCCTGCTGCAGCTTCCGGACCATCAAATGACGTCCTATGACCACATGAAGGCCGCCCTCCTCAGTCGATATGGGCTTACACCCGAAATGTATCGCCAGAGGTTCCGCAATTGCACCCGGATCCCAGGTACGACGTGGTTGGAATACGTGAACTATTTCAGCCGAGCCTTCGAGGGGTGGATCAAGGGTAACAACGTAACCACTTACGAACAACTCTTCAATCTCATTGTGTGGGAGCACCTCTCCAACAACTGCTTCGTCGAGCTCAGGCAGCACCTCCTCGACAGTAAATTGACTGAACCCCGGCAGCTCGCCACCGAGGCTGACCGGTGGGAGAGCACCCGAGTGGCCCGGAGTGGGCCGAATGAGCAGAACAGAACCAACCAAGGTCATCATCGTCCCCGAGGAGGAGGAGGAGGAGGCCCGGGCCGGGGCCGAGACGCCATCCCGGCCGCGCCCACTAACGCCACCCCGGCCCCAGCAGGCCGGGGAAACCCCCCGATGCGCCCGGGGTTCCGAGCTAACGTGACGTGTCATCGATGCCAGCGAGTCGGCCACTATGCCAGTGACCCGACCTGCCCGAAGAACCAGGTCCCCGGGCCCCGCCAGATGGCGGCCGCCGCCCTGGGAGAAGAACAAGTCTCCGAAGACACGGAGACCTATGAGTCGGAGCAGTTCGAGTGGGAACCCGCCGCCATGACCCTGGCATGCCTGGGAGGAAGAGACATGGTCCCGCGGACTCCCCTGCCCGCCAACACTCGGAAGTACAGCCAATGGGTGAGCATCAATGGGCGCAAGGCCGAGGCCCTGCGTGACACCGGGGCCAGTGTGACGGCCGTCCGTTGTCACCTGGTGACCCCAGAACAAATCCTACCAAACGTACTTTGCCCCGTCCGATCGGCAGATAACTCGGAGAGCCTGTGTCGGATGGCCTGCGTCCCCTTCGAATGGGGAGGAGTGTCCGGCATGCTGAAAGTAACTGTCCGCGACGATGCCCCCGTGGACTGCCTCCTGGGGAACGATCTCGAGAGCTCCCCGTGGGCCGCTGTGGAAAGAAGAGAGCATCTGGGGATGTTGGGTCTCCCGGACTGGGCGTGCGTAACCACCCGGTCCATGGCCACCCGCACCATCCCTAGACCAGAAGAACCAGAATGGGCAGCACCTCCGCCCTCGATCACTCCAGAAGAAGACTTCCTCCAGACCGACCACCCGGACCCCACCACAGAGGGGTCCACACAGCCCCCCGAGCTTCCCGACCTGGCTCAGTGGCGTCAAGAAGGGGGGCCCACCCAGGAACAATTCCGGCAGGAGCAAAAGACCTGCCCCTCCCTCGAGGGATTGCGACAGCAAGCGCTCGCCCAGAGCCAAGGAGACACCACCGGGGCCCACTGGGTTTATTGGGACAATGATCTCTTGTACAGCGAGCAGAAAATCGCAGAACTGGGGGCCGGACGAGTGCTGGTGGTGCCCCTCCACTTCAGAGACTTCCTGTTGAACCTAGCCCATGATGTCCCCCTGGCCGGGCACCTGGGCCAAGACAAGACCTACCACCGCCTGGTGACTCACTTTTTTTGGCCCAAAATGAGAAATGACGTCTCCAACCATTGCCGGTCCTGCCCGACCTGCCAGGCCAGCGGGAAGAGCGGCCGCAAACTCAAGGCACCCCTACAACCATTCCCCGTGGTGACCACCCCGTTCGAAAAGGTGGGAATAGACATTGTGGGGCCCCTGGACCCCCGAACAGCACAGGGGCATCGCTTCATCCTGGTCCTGGTGGACCACGCCACCCGCTATCCTGAGGCGGTCCCCCTTCGTACTATAACAGCCCCAGTAGTGGGTCGAGCCTTGATGGGGATCTTCTCTCGAGTGGGCTTCCCCCGGGAAGTCGTCAGCGACAGGGGTACGAACTTTATTTCAAAGTATATGAAATCCCTCTGGCAGCAGTGCGGAGTCACTTACCGCTTCACCACCCCCTATCACCCCCAGGGGAACGGACTGGTCGAGCGGTTCAACCGCACCCTCAAAGGAATGATCATGGGGCTGGAAGAACCCCTACGCCGCCAGTGGGACGTGCTACTACCGTGCCTCCTCTTCGCCTACCGAGAAGTCCCCCAGAAGTCCCTCGGCTTCAGCCCCTTCGAACTCCTGTACGGACACCCCGTTCGCGGGCCTCTCAGCCTAGTGAAGGAGGAATGGGAAATGGCCCCCCTAAAGACCCCTCCGGACGTATACAAATACCTCCTGACCCTCCGAAATCAGACCCGGAAATTCAGGGAGATCGCTAAAGCCAATCTGGAGGCAAGTCAAGAGGACATGAAGAAGTGGTACGACCAACATGCCTCCTCCATCGAGTTTGAACCGGGTCAGCAGGTATGGGTGATGTCCCCCATCGAACAGTGTGCCTTGCAAGACAAATGGACGGGGCCCTTCAAGGTGATCGAGCGCAGGAGTCCCGTCACCTATCTCATCGACCTGGAGTCCCCCCGGAACCCCCTCCGGGTCCTCCACGCCAACAGGCTCAAACCCCACTTCATGCGCTCAGAGCTCAGCCTGCTGATGGCGACCGACAGTGGCACAGAAGGAGACTCCGAGCCCCTCCCTGACCTACTGAGGACTCGGGAAAGAGATGGCTCGGTGGACGGGGTCCGACTCTCCGAGGCCCTGACCCCAGAGCAGCGTCAAGATTGCCGGGCCCTCCTGCTGCCGTTCGCAAACCTGTTCTCCCTCGCACCCGGAGTCACCTCCTGGTGCCTGCACGACGTGGACACGGGGGACAGTCCTCCTGTCCAACACCGGGCGTACCGAGTACCGGATCGGGTACGTACATGCATCCAAGAAGAAGTCTCCAAGATGCTCGCCCTCGGGGTCATCGAGCCTTCGGACAGTCCCTGGGCCAGCCCGGTCGTCCTGGTCCCCAAGGCCGCGGCACCGGGCACCACGCCGGAGCTCCGATTCTGCATCGACTATCGGGGGCTGAACGCGGTCACCCGAACCGACGCTCACCCTATCCCCCGAGCAGATGAACTAGTCGACCGCATGGGGGCAGCCCGCTACCTAAGCATCTTTGACCTGACAGCGGGCTACTGGCAGATCGGCCTCACCCCCAGGGCCCAAGAACGTTCCGCTTTCTCCACCCCGGATGGGCACTACCATTTCAGAGTGATGCCCTTCGGCATGAAGAACGCTCCAGCCACCTTTCAAAGACTGGTGAACCAGGTATTGGCGGGCCTCGAAGAATTCAGCGCCGCCTACCTGGACGACATCGCGGTATACAGCCGCCACTGGGCAGACCACCTCCACCACCTCAGAGCGGTCCTGCAGGCCCTCCAACAGGCCGGCCTCACCATAAAGGCCAGCAAGTGCCAAATCGGCCAGGGGTCCGTGACCTACCTCGGACACCAAGTGGGGAGCGGTCTGGTGGCCCCCCTCCAACTCAAGGTAGCTGCCATCCAGTCCTGGCAACCCCCCGAAACACAAACAGAGGTCCGAGCCTTCCTGGGGCTCACCGGATACTACCGGCGGTTTGTGAGGGACTATGGCAGCATTGTGGGGCCCCTCACGGAACTCACGTCTAAAAACAACCCAAAACGAGTCAACTGGACTCCCGACTGTCACGCGGCCTTCGAGACGCTGAAGGCCGCCATGTGCACCGCTCCGGTGCTCCAGGCCCCCGACTACAGCCGCGAGTTCATCGTGCAGACCGATGCCTCCGACCATGGTATTGGGGCCGTCCTCTCCCAACTGAACCCCGAAGGAGTGGACCAACCCGTGGCCTTCATCAGCAGACGCCTACTGCCCCGAGAACAGCGCTGGAGCACCATTGAGCGAGAGGCCTTCGCAGTGGTATGGGCCCTCAAGAAGCTCCGGCCGTACCTCTTCGGAACCCATTTCCGGGTACAGACAGATCATCGGCCCCTGCAATGGCTCATGCAGATGCGGGGGGAGAACCCCAAACTATTGCGATGGTCCATCTCCCTGCAGGGGATGGACTTCACTGTGGAGCATCGCCCTGGCCAAGACCACGCCAACGCGGATGGCCTGTCCCGCTTTTTCCGCCTCGACGAGGAAAGTCCCCAAGAAGATGGGTGACTCTCCCCGCCTTCAGCTGGGGGGGACGCATGTTGGACAGGCCACATGAAGGGCTCGCTCCCTCCCCGCAGGACAGGTCCCGGGCCGCCGTCAGCACCATTGCCCGGCCCAGCCGCCATCTTGGACACGGCACCACGCGGCCGCGCGGCCTCAGCCCGACCCCAACCCTGGGCCTGGCCAGGCCCCGACAGCCCGGCACCACCCTCCACCCAGGAGGTGAACGGACCACTTGGCAGGTCAATGGGAGTAAGAAGTGTCGATGGCTCTCCCCCGCCAGGTGCCGAGCACCCCCAGCCTCCTCGGGCGCTGGCTCCACCCCCCTGCTGGGTGTCTGGACTCCCTCATCCCAGACCTCCCGACCTCCAAGAGCGAGGGTCCGGACATCAAAGGGCACCAGACCTATAACTGAGGCCGCCCCAGGACAGGAAGGCAGTTGTATCCTGGAGTCGAGAGACACCGCGACGAACTCATCCTTGACGGACTGCTGGCGCTGCCACAGCCCTGCCTTGTGAACTATTGTCCTGCCTGCTGGCGCTGCCGCGGCCCTCTGCAACCTTCATCCTCGTGGGACCTGCTGGCGCTGCCGCGGCCCTCTGCAACCTTCATCCTCGTGGGACCTGCTGGCGCTGCCGCGGCCCTCTGCAACCTTCATCCTCGTGGGACCTGCTGGCGCTGCCGCGGCCCGTTGTAACCTTCATCCTCGTGGGACCTGCTGGCGCTGCCGCGGCCCGTTGCAACCTGCATTCTCGTGGGACCTGCTGGCGCTGCCGAGGCCCGTTGTAACCTTCATCCTCGTTGGGACCTGCTGGCGCTGCCGCGGCCCGTTGCCACCTATGACCTCTTCGGGACCTGCCGGCGCTGCCGCGGTCTGACCCATCCGAACACCGAGCTCGAGGATTGGGAGCTATCACCGTTACACCTCAGTACCCGTGGGTGCCAAGACTGTCCCGCTACCCCCTTCCCTTACTAGAGACTAGAATTGAGAGGATCATCGTGTCCTGATCGCCTTGTATCGTACCACTCTACTACCAGAAGTGCCTATAAAAGGTGTTACCCTGATCTTTGTGTGGTGTCCATCTGTGGGGGGGAAGTTACCTGTCTGTGCGATCACTGTGCTCGGCCGACCCTCCAGGTCCCCGTCTAACACACTCACTCTGCACTCATACTCACTCTGCACTCACACTCACTCTGCACTCACTCTGCACTAACTCTGCACTCACTCTCACTCTGCACTCACTCTCACTCTGCACTCACTCTGCAGTCAAACTCACTCTGCACTCAATCTGCACTCGCTCTGCACTCACTCTGCACTCACACTCACTCTGCACTCACACTCACTCTACACTCACACTCACTCTGTATTTGCACTCACTCTGCACTCACTCTGCAGTCACACTCACTCTGCACTCACACACACTCTGCACTCACACTCACTCTGCATTCATACTCACTCTGCACTCACACTCACTATGCACTCACTCTGCCCTCACTCTGCACTCACTCTCACTCTGCACTCACTCTCACTCTGCACTCACTCTGAACTAACTCTCTCTGAACTCACACTCTTCACTCACTCTGCACTCTCACTCTGCACTCTCACTCTGCACTCACTCTGCACTCGCTCTGCATTCGCTCTGCACTCACACTCACTCTGCACTTACTCTCACTCTGCACTCACACTCATTCTGCACTCACACTCACTCTGCACTCACACTCACTCTGCACTCACTCTGCACTAACTCTGCACTCACTCTCACTCTGCACTCACTCTCACTCTGCACTCACTCTGCACTCACTCTGCAGTCACATTCACTCTGCACTCAATCTGCACTCGCTCTGCACTCACTCTGCACTCACACTCACTCTGCACTCACTCTGCAGTCACACTCACTCTGCACTCACACACACTCTGCACTCACACTCACTCTGCATTCACACTCACTCTGCACTCACACTCACTCTGCTCTCACTCTGCCCTCACTCTGCACTCACTTTCACTCTGCACTCACTCTCACTCTGCACTCACTCTCACTCTCACTCTGAACTAACTCTCTCTGAACTCACACTCTTCAGTCACTCTGCACTCTCACTCTGCACTCTCACTCTGCACTCACTCTGCACTCACACTCACTCTGAACTCACTCTGCACTCTGCACTCACTCTGCACTCACTCTGCAGTCACACATACACTGCACTCACTCTGCAGTCACACTCATTCTGCACTCACTCTGCACCCACTCTGCACTCTGCACTCACTCTGCACTCTGCACTCACTCTGCACTCACTCTGCACCCGCACTCACTTTGCACTCACTCTGCACTCTGTACTCACTCTGCTCTCACTCTGCACTCACTCTGTACTCACTCTGCACTCACTCTGCTCTCACTCTGCACTCACTCTTACTCTGCAGTCACACTCACTCTGCATTCACACTCACTCTGCACTCACACTCACTCTGCACTCACGCTCACTCTGCACTCACTCTGCACTCACACTCTGTACTAAATCTGCACTCACTCTCACTCTGCACTCACACTCTGCACTCACTCTGCACTAACTCTGCACTCACTCGTCCTTGTCAACAAATAACTCCATGGATCCGGGGGTGTGATGCAGAGCACACTCACTCTGCACTCAATCTGCACTCGCACTCACTCTGCACTCACTCTGAACTCACTCTGCACTCACACTCACTCTGAACTCACTCTACACTCTGCACTCACTCTGCAGTCACACTCACACTGCACTCACTCTGCACTCACTCTGCAGTCACACTCACTCTGCACTCACTCTGCACTCGCTCTGCACTTACTCTGCACTCACTCTGCACTCACACTCACTCTGCACTCACTCTCACTCTGCACTCACTTTCATTCTGCACTCACACTGCAGTCACGCTCACTCTGCACTCACTCTGCACTCACACACTCACTCTGCACTCACTATGCACTCTGCACTCAATCTGCACTCTGCACTCACTCTGCACTCTGCACTCACTCTGCACTCACTCTTCACCCGCACTCACTCTGCACTCACTCTGCACTCTGTACTCACTCTGCTCTCACTCTGCACTCACTCTGTACTCACTCTGCACTCACTCTGCACTCACTCTGCTCTCACTCTGCACTCACTCTCACTCTGCAGTCACACTCACTCTGCACTCACACTCACTCTGCACTCACACTCACTCTGCACTCACGCTCACTCTGCACTCACTCTGCACTCACACTCTGCACTAAATCTGCACTCACTCTCACTCTGCACTCACACTCTGCACTGACTCTGCACTAACTCTGGACTCACTCGCCCTTGTCAACAAATAACTACATGGATCCAGGGGTGTGATGCGGAGCACACTCACTCTGCACTCACTCTGCACTCGCACTCACTCTGCACTCACTCTGAACTCACTCTGCACTCACACTCACTCTGAACTCACTCTACACTCTGCACTCACTCTGCACTCACTCTGCAGTCACACTCACACTGCACTCACTCTGCAGTCACACTCACACTGCACTCACTCTGCAGTCACACTCACTCTGCACTCACTCTGCACTCACTCTGCACTTACTCTGCACTCACTCTGCACTCACACTCACTCTGCACTCACTCTCACTCTGCACTCACTCTGCACTCACTCTGCAGTCACACTCACTCTGCACTCAGTCTGCACTCGCTTTTCACTCACTCTGCACTCAAACTCACTCTGCACTCACACTCACTCTACACTCACACTCACTCTGTATTTGCACTCACTCTGCACTCACTCTGCACTCGCTCTGCATTCGCTCTGCACTCACACTCACTCTGCACTTACTCTCACTCTGCACTCACACTCACTCTGCACTCACACTCACTCTGCACTCACTCTGCACTAACTCTGCACTCACTCTCACTCTGCACTCACTCTCACTCTGCACTCACTCTGCAGTCACACTCACTATGCACTCTATCTGCACTAGCTCTGCACTCACTCTGCACTCACACTCACTCTGCACTCACACTCTTTCTATATTTGCACTCACTCTGCACTCACTCTGCAGTCACACTCACTCTGCACTCACACACACTCTGCACTCACACTCACTCTGCATTCACACTCACTCTGCACTCACACTCACTCTGCTCTCACTCTGCCCTCACTTTGCACTCACTCTCACTCTGCACTCACTCTCACTCTGCGCTCACTCTCACTCTCACTCTGAACTAACTCTCTCTGAACTCACACTCTTCACTCACTCTGCACTCTCACTCTGCACTCTCACTCTGCACTCACTCTGCACTCACACTCACTCTGAACTCACTCTGCACTCTGCACTCACTCTGCAGCCACACATACACTGCACTCACTCTGCACTCACTCTGCAGTCACACTCATTCTGCACTCACTCTGCACTCACTCTGCACTCTGCACTCACTCTGCACTCACTCTGCACCCACACTCACTCTGCACTCACTCTGCACTCTGTACTCACTCTGCTCTCACTCTGCACTCACTCTGTACTCACTCTGCACTCACTCTGCACTCACTCTGCTCTCACTCTGCACTCACTCTCACTCTGCAGTCACACTCACTCTGCATTCACACTCACTCTGCACTCACACTCACTCTGCACTCACGCTCACTCTGCACTCACTCTGCACTCACACTCTGTGCTAAATCTGCACTCACTCTCACTCTGCACTCACACTCTGCACTCACTCTGCACTAACTCTGCACTCACTTGTCCTTGTCAACAAATAACTCCATGGATCCGGGGGTGTGATGCGGAGCACACTCACTCTGCACTCAATCTGCACTCGCACTCACTCTGCACTCACTCTGAACTCACTCTGCACTCACACTCACTCTGAACTCACTCTACACTCTGCACTCACTCTGCAGTCACACTCACACTGCACTCACTCTGCACTCACTCTGCAGTCACACTCACTCTGCACTCACTCTGCACTCGCTCTGCACTTACTCTGCACTCACTCTGCACTCACACTCACTCTGCACTCACTCTCACTCTGCACTCACTTTCACTCTGCACTCACACTGCAGTCACGCTCACTGTGCACTGTAGGAAATGGGACCCCCGGCCGGCCAGGGCTTGCGCCACAGCTAGTCAGAGACCGCCACTCCTATATAAAGTCGACCCCTGCTCGCCCTCTAGGTAACGCGGCGCGGGCAGTCGGGCCTATCTCGGAGGACATGTGTGAAGCATTTGCGCACGCACCCACCAACAGCAACATCCCAGGCCTCCCACAAAAGGAACTCCACACGAAGTATATATGAAAATAGTCTTTGTATTAGACAGGACACATAGGAACATACACTTTACAAGGTGCTCAAGGCACGGCAGGGGTTACCAGGGAAAAGGTACAGGGCAGGGCCAAGGGACCACTGCCAGTGGTACGCATCTGATGGAACTGGCATTTAGAACATATAACAACTGGGAGCTTCCTCGGACTAGGACTAGAACACATAATCACCAGGAGCTTAGCATTAGAATACGTCACGCCCCGGGGTCTCATAGGACTAGCAATAGAACTCACTCTAACCAGCATAGAAATACATGAAGCAAGGTACATAACACAACAGAGGCCCCCATCAGCAGGGCAACACATAAGAATTCTCAGCACCCCATTGATACTAGTCAGTAGCGCCCCCTAGGCCAAATGGCCTTCCTGGGGCGAGGGCGCCTTAGAGTCTCGATGTCCAGAGGGGGCTGCAAGGGGCCCGGGGCCAACCTAAACGTGGCAGCGGCCCACGGAGTGCTGGGCCGCTGAGGGGCTTGGATGTAGCCTTGCAGGCTCGGGGGAATAGGGACACATGGTGGAGCCTCCTCGGGGCTCGGGGATTATAGCTGGAGCCTCTCGGGCTCGGAAGACAGGGGCGCACATGGTGGAGCCTCTCGGGGCTCAGAGAGAGAACTGTGGGCAGGCGGGGCCCCCCTCGGGGGACCCGGCATCAATGGTGGCCCCACGGGCCATGAGGGAGCCTCTCGGGGCTCAGAGAGACAAGCTGCGGGCAGGCGGGCCCCCCTCGGGGGACCCGGCATCAATGGTGGCCCCACGGGCCATGAGGGAGCCTCTCGGGGCTCAGGGGTCAAGCTGCGGGCAGGCGGGGCCCCCCCTCGGGGGACCCGGCATCACTGGGGGCCCTCCGGGCCTCGAGGCACAACAGGCGGGTTGTTGGAGGGGCGGGGCGAGCACCGGCAATGTGCCCGACGCCCCCTCCCCTCCGCTGCACTCACCGGGTCTGTTGCGCCGGTCTCCTTGGCTGCGCCCGCCTCCGTCGTGTGCTCCGGGGCTCTCTCTCTCTCGGGGGCCCCGGGGGGGGGGATCAGCAGCTTCACGGGGGTCGGGCAGGAGCACGGAGTAGGCTCCCGCCGCTCCTGCTACGTCGCTCTCCCTCGGCCGGCCTCTCTCCTTCCCTCGGGCCAGCAGCCAATCACGGCACGGCCTGGGGGACCACGTGACAGGGGAATCCCGGGCCGGCGCCCAAATCCAGCGCGGCCCGGGGATGACGTCACGAGGGTCCCGGGCGGCGGCGGTGAGCTCGGGGGGAAATCGACGAGGAGTAGGCTTCCTCGTAGGGCACAAGGGCAGGTCATAAAGCGAGGTAGGCACTCGCTGGGGTTGTAGACCCTCGGTAGCACGGGGCAGACGCCGGTCTGGTTAAATATAGCGCTCCCAGCGCGAGGGCATGAATGAAGCGCCCCAAGGCGCTAGGCCAGCAGGAGAGCGCTCCCGAGCACTAGGAGCATAGATGAAGCGCCCTAGGGCGCTAGGACCGCAGGGAAGCGATCCCACGGGCGAGTGGCATGGAAAGCAGAATCCCTAGGAGCTCCAGGGAGTCTGTAGTTCAGGAGCAGAGCAGGGCCCAGGGAGGCACGCCCTTCCCTGAGCCCCAAGCAGCAGCACGACCCAGGCAGGGTCTCAAGCAGGAAGAAGAAGAGAGAGAGAAAAGGGCCCACCCTCCTTTTATACAGGAGCTCCCTTTGTCTCCAAAAGGGGCAGGCAGGGAGAGAACCAGCTGGAACTAGTTATAAGGAATTTCTTGGTACTGGCCAGGCCAGGGACACTGGACGCACCCCCGGGGGGTGGGGCCAGCCTGGTGGGGGAAGGCCCAGCCGGCTTCAGCCAATCAGGCGCCAGCACACCTACTGCACACACACACCAAGGTCTAGAAGTGGCCCTTCCCTTCTAGCCACACGCATGCCGCATAATCCTCTTGTAGCATTCAACATCATGAGCGCACACATACCAAACACGGCCCGGCATGCCCCACGCATCAGGAACTACCAGAGCCACATACATCCCCCATGCATTCCTATGGGAGGCAGGTCTCTCTCACCACACACACACTCAGAAGGGGAATGTTGGACAGGCCCCACGAAGGGCTCGCTCCCTCCCCGCATGACAGGGCCCAGACATCGGCTCTCCGGGTGCTACCCGCAGAAGCAACCCGCAACCCGTCCCCCTCCGGGACGCCGGCTCCCGGATATCTCTGTGCCATGGGCCCAGGCCCACGTCAACCCCATTGCCCGGCCCAGCCGATATCTTGGACACTGCACCACGCGGCCGCGTGGCCTCGGCTCGACCCCAACCCTGGGCCTGGCCGGGCCCAGACATCCCGGCACCACCACCCATCCAGGAGGTGAACGGACCACTTGGCAGGTTAATGGGAGAAAGAAGTGTCGATGGCTCTCCCCCGCCAGGTGCCGATCGCCCCCAGCCTCCCCGGGTGCTGGCTCCACCCCCCTGCTGGGTGTCTGGACTCCCTCATCCCGGACCTCCCGACCTCCCAGTGCGAGGGTCCGGACATCAAAGGGCGCCAGACCTATAACTGAGGCAGCCCCAGAGCAGGAAGGCAGTTGTATCCTGGAGTCGAGAGACACCGAGAAGAACTCATCCTTGACGGACTGCTGGCGCTGCCGCAGCCCTGCCTTGTGAACTATCGTCCTGCCTGCTGGCGCTGCCGCGGCCCTGCCTTGTGAACTATTGTCCTGCCTGCTGGCGCTGCCGCGACCCTGCCTTGTGAACTATTGTCCTGCCTGCTGGCGCTGCCGCGGCCTTCTGCACCGTTCATCCTCGTGGGACCTGCTGGCGCTGCCGCGGCCCATTGTAACCGTCATCCTCGCTGGGACCTGCTGGCGCTGCCGCGGCCCGTTGCCACCTACGACCTCTTCGGGACCTGCTGGCGCAGCCGCGGTCTGACCCGTCCGAACGCCGAGCTCGAGGATTGTGAGCTACCACCGTTTCACCTCAGTACCTGTAGGTACCAAGACTGTCCCGCTACCCCCTTCCCCTAATAGAGACTAGAATTGAGAGGATCATCGTGTCCTGATCTCCTTGTATCGTACCACCTTACTCAAAGAATTGCCTATAAAAGGTGTTAAGCTGACCTTCGTGTGGTGTCCATCTGTGGGGGGGAAGTTACTTGTCTGTACGATCGCAGGAGACGGCCCTCACCGGAGGCCTCTCCCCTTGTGCTCGGCCGACCCTCCAGGTCCCCGTCTAACAGGGAATCACCATCCCCCGGTCACATATAATAAGCACAAAACCTCAGGGGCGGACCTGCCAGACGGGCCAAGTCCAACACATGCCCCTCCCAGCCCAAACGCAGGGCAGACCAATCACTACCGTGATGGACTTCCCTGCGGCAGGGCGATAGGAAGTGGACGCGGCCCGCACTGCCGGACCAATAGACATACCCAGATTAAAAAATAATAAAAGTTAAAACAAAAAAAAATAAAAAAATGAAGACATAGGCCCAACCAGGCTACCCACCTGGTACTCCTTAGTTGTCCATGACTAGGACCAGGCCCTAAGCCATCCAGATACCACTGGTCCCTGCTAATCCGAAGTGGGGGGCGGTACCCCTGGCCCACAATAGCCATTCTCCACTCCCTTTCTCAGTGTAGCCACGACTACCACTGTTCCTTCCCCCTAGGGTCCGCACCCTCAGGCTTGCCAGAGGTCACGGGCAAGAATGCCCCACCCTACCTCTACTTCTGAGGTTCCGCGTTCTCCCAGGAGAAACACCCTCAGAACACACTTTCCTACCAGTCTTGGGACTTCCTCCCTCCACTGGTCTTCCACCTGGGAACTAAGCGTTCTGTGGTAAATAAATAATTAATTACCGGTACTATTTTTGAATACATTGAATAAAACAGATAGCTCAATAAATAAGAGACAGGATTCGAGGTATCTGAGTCTAACAGGCTTTAATCAGGCATAAGGGAAGGGACAGGAACGGGATAGCCTGCACGGAAATAGAATGGATGGCAGCTGCCAGGGAATGGGAATGGCATGGGGGGCTTCTAGTAACAGTACACAATATATATATATATATACTAAAACAATTACATTACATTCAATACAGTAGGCGTAGCAGTAGGCGTAACTCGTAACAGTCGCGAAAGATAAGGACAAAATGGGTGTAACAAGAAGGCGTGTACAGGGCGTATACATAGACATGTGGTATGAAACGTCACAGAAATGTCATGAGTGGGCGGAAACATGGAGGGGGCTACCTGAGAGCAGCTGGGACCTTTAACCTAGTGGTGCGCGCAAACGGGCAATGACGTGTTACCAGGAAGAACTGGGGCTATGACTTCCGCGCTAGAAGAGGAGACTGAAGTCTGTGGGATCAGTACGACATGTACCTATAGCATATCTGGTATCTTGTGTTTGGAGTACATGTTGATAGAATCCAAAAGTTATCAGGGCAAAGGCTACTTGACACTAAGACTGGTGCATGCATTATTCTACATGTATTGCGTATGCTAGGAATATTCTATGAATATTAATACAGTATTTCTCTTTCATGGAGACAGAAAGACTAGACCATAGTTGAAACTGTTGATGCGGTTCAGTAGCTTAGGAATGCAAAGACGAGAGGCTGGACTGATAACTAGAAGCATAACATACTCTTGGCAGACAGGCAGGCAGAGCCAGGCCGGGCCGAGCACCGCGCTGCGCGGAAGTAAGTGAAGGGTCAGGGATGCAGGTGGGGGCTGTATCGCTCCTCGGAGTGAGTTCAGGAGACTAGAACTTGAATCTGGTGTCCGGCCCTTTTGAGGCCTAGAAACGGGGACAATTCAATGAATTAACGTGTACACTGTAAATCGTGGTAACATAGGCCTAATACTCGTTGCTTTCACGAGAACTGGAAACTGGCATACTAGAGTTGGACACAACTATAATTGCGTCTTTAATCGATCATAGGGGGATACATACATATCTAATCATGCACATATGACATAGGATGGGGAACACGTAGGCACATATAACATGGCAAAATTTACTTTTCCACATTCCCTCCTTGTGCCCTACGTTTCCATCAGGAAACATCAATATTCATGATACCATCTATCTGTTCATATAGCATCATTTGCTCGTCTCGAATTGTCTTGGAACGGGATTTAGGACTAGGAATACAAGAGGTAGCACACATGCCGCAAATCGCAGGGCCACATTGTAAACAGAGGCAGCAACTGAATACGATCATTACTGCAATACCCAGGAATGACAATACTTTCCATCCCCAGGCAGATATTATACTCCAGAGCCAACCGGACCATGTCCAGGTGCCTGGATTCTGGTGTAACTGATGGGCAATTTTATGAAGTCTGGTTATAGCTGAATAAACAGACGGCGCGTTATTAGGAATGAAAATGCAGCAACTAGATCCGATGACTCTACAAGCTCCTCCTCTATCGGCCAGTATGACGTCAAGAACGAGACGATTTTGGAGCACAACAAAACGCATAGCAGATTGCTCTTCAGTTAAGTTACCTAGAGCGGAAGTAGTCTCATTCACTACTGCTTCAAGGGTTCTGGTTAACCTACGTATTAACTTACTATTCTGGACAGGGCCTATAAAGAAAAAGAAACCTTTATTGAAGTCTTGGTATTGTTCTAGAGTAGTTTCAGTTTGATCGACAATTGGGGACTCAGTCTCCCTTCTAGGTCTAACGTGTACTAGATGTGTTTTTCTGTGATAATCGGATGGAGCTAGAAAAACTGGTGGCAGTAGGAAGGCAATGTAACATGTTCCATCCCAATCGAGGGGCAGACGAACATATGCGGTCTGACCACAAACAAAATAAGAATGACGTGAGGCTTTGAAAATAGATTTCCCACTGTCACTATACTCGACAATAGTAGTACAATCACTATGTCCTACATGTGCGGAACCATTCTTTCTGACACATAATTCGCCTCTGACTGGTAGTACTGAAATGCAGGCAAATCTGGAGTAGTATCGGACTGAACATTCAGGACCATGAAATTCGAGGAGTAATTACCTAAATCATATACTTCATTCTCTAGATCTAACCCTGTTCTATGGGAAAGACCTTCCTTGTCTGGAAAACATGTTCGATTCAGAAGGGACATATCAGTGGAGGATGACGTTAACGTGGACCATGCTCCACACAAACCATTATGTGAAAACGGATAGGGAAAGAGTGGTAGAACTCCCTTCGGTGTCTGAAAAGGGGGAAGTCGACCACACACCCAACAATTAGTGGTATTGCTGGTCTGGTGTGAATAGTGTAACATTCTGATAAATGTGTTATTACGCATAGCAAGACGATAGGATAACTCGTGAGGAGGCAGGTCACTAAATGTGTGCTCTACTGTAACATTAGAATACATATGTACATGTGAAATAGGAAAACATAAATGAAAAGCATAACTTATGCAGGTAACCATAAGACTCAGAAACATAAAAAATAACAGAGTAACAATGCATCTACTGCAAATATTCTTTTGATAGCGTATTCTCTTAGAGTTTTGACTAACTCTCTCACTATATGGGTCTATCTCATACATGTCAGGAACCTGTCTAACCGCTTCACCCGAGAGGGACTTAAACAATTAAACTGGCTGACTTATTTTACTAGACCGGAGCTTTGTTTTATACTCCTGCTGCGGAGTTTTCTCTAACAGGGGAAGTTTGAATTCAGAGTCTGTGTTTGGGCAGTCCTTAAGAATAGGGCAGTCTTTGATAACTGTCTTTTGTCGCAATCCATGGAATTTCTTTATATGACTGGTATGCACCCAGCCTTTGCGACCCTCAAGCTTGACGGCGGTCCTTGTTGTCAATAACACCAGCTGGGGCTCCTTCCAACGGGGCTCCAACGGACTTGAACGATCGAAGTTGCGCACCAGGACGAATTCTCCCGGAACGACTTCATGCGGTTTCACCTCAGTGTTGTCTGGAAATGCAGCGGCAACCTGTGAACGACAAGAGTGTAGGGCAGACATCAAGGAAGCTAGGTAATCTGTCAGCATATTACTGGAAACATCTGTAATGCTACGGGGTCTAGGTGTACCCCACATGTTTGGAGGTCGGCCGAATACGACCTCATACGGGGACAGACCTGATCTGGAATGTGCAACCATTCTCATGTAGAAAAGGGCAACTGGCAGAGCTACTAACCAATCTACACCTTTCTCTGTACATACTTTAGCAATGCGGATTTTCAAAGTCTGGTTATGTCTCTCTACGAGACCGGCTGCTTCAGGGTGGCGTACACAATGGAACTTCCACTGGTACCCTAACAGAAGGGAAACTTGTTTCATGAGCTCGGATGAGAATGGCTGCCCGTTATCTGAATACACGACCCTAGGCAATCCATAGCGGGGAAAGTACTCACGAACCAACTGCCTGGCAGTGGTCGCAGCTGTATAATCTGGAACTGGATATGCTTCTGTCCACCTGGACAAAGCGCATACAACTACGAGGACATACTTGAAACCTCGACATCGCTCCGTCTGAATATAATCCATTTGGAGGACTTCAAAAGGGTGGTCAGGAGGTTGGAATCCACCTTGTTCCACCGGGACACTTTTACCTGGATTGAACTGACAACATATCATACAGGTACGTACTTTCTGCTTGGCTGCAGCTCGTAAATGCTTGTTGGACCAAAAGTTCTGAATACTGTCTAACATAGCTTTTTCTCCTAGATGTGCTGGACTATGTGCGGTATTAATAATGACTTGAACCATAGAGTCGGGGAGAAACCATGTGGCTTTTCCCTTCGTCAACCATCCTTGACCTGTCTGGACCCCTCCTTGTTCAGACCATTTCTTGATTTCTTCGGGAGTAGCATGTAACTGTATGTCTATGACATCTTGTGTAGGGTCCTTAACTGTCATACAAGTAGTCTGATCTGGAGTGACTGGAATGTCTGGAGTCTGAGCTATGAGCTTGGCTGTTCGATCTGCTAGATCGTTACCTTGGGAAATAATGTCAGTGACTTTCGTATGTGCTTTGCACTTCATGATAGCAATAGCTGTCGGTAAATGTATTGCATCTAACAGAGCTTGAATGAGGAGACCATGTTGGATCTTGGTTCCATGAGAAGTCATGAAACCTCTCTCTTGCCAGAGCACTCCAAAGTCGTGTACGACTCCGAATGCATAACGTGAATCTGTATATATGTTAACTTTCAGGTTCTTGGCACGTATGCAGGCTTGGGTCAGAGCAACTAGCTCTGCTGCTTGAGCAGACAGGGTGTCAATACGATGTGTTTCTATAACTTCGGTGTCAGTAGTCACTGCATACGCGGCTACTAGTTCTCCTTTACTTGTTCTCATACATGAACCATCCACATAAAGTGTCAGGTCGGGATCAGGTAATGCAATATCTGTCAAGTCTTGTCTTGGCTTTGTCATAGTGTTAACAACTTCCACACAGTCATGTGTGGCAGGATTTGAAGTAACTGACGGTAACAGTGTAGCAGGATTTAGAATGTTGCAGCGTCTGATTTCTATGTGTGGCTGAAATAGTGTCAGTTCATAACCTGTTAAACGTGCAATTGTCAAGTGCTGAGTCTGTGTTCGGTTTAAAAGAACTTCCACGGAATGTGGAACTTGTGCTGTCAGGGAGTGTCCTAACACTATGGAATCACTTTGTCTGATAGCTAGAGCTGTGGCTGCAACTGACTTGAGGCACGCAGGCAGCGCCTGGGCCACTGGATCTAATGTGCTAGAAAAATAAGCACAGGGCTTGTATTGTCCTGCTTGATCTTGTGTGAGAACAGATAATGCAGTACCATCACGTTCTGTAACAAAAAGTGTAAAAGGCTTACTGTAGTTCGGTGTTGCTAGAACAGGTGCATTACATAAAGCTTTCTTTAACTCATTAAAAACAAGTGTATGTTCCTGGGTCCAAGGGAGGACAGTCGATACGGCTGCCTCCTGTGTCGTTAACTGTATCAGTGGTTTGGCTAGATATGCGTACTGAGGAATCCATTGTCTACAGTAAGAAGTGAGGCCGATAAAAGCTCGTACCTCCTTCTGAGTCTTGGGCTGTGGAAGATGCGCTATTAACCCCTTCGATGCTGGTGACGGAACCGTTCCGTCATCAGTTACGGCTGAGCTGTGCTGATGACGGAACAGTTCCGTCACGACCGCGCCCTGTTCTGGAATGTCCAGCACAGGGCGCGGGTAACGCGCCGCACGGAAGCGGTTAACTGGATACGGTCAGGTGTCAACTGCCTACCCCTCTTGGACAGTAAGTGTCCCAAGTAGACCACTTGCTGGACACAGAATTGTAATTTGGAAGGGGACACCTTGTGCCCCATCTCGGCCAGGAAATACAGGACTGTAAGTGACGCACGTTCGCAGTCACGTTCAGAACGGGCTGTAATTAACAGATCATCGACATACTGGAGTAGGGCAGTGTCAGTTGGCATGTGAATATTGTCTAGTTGTCTTTTAAGTGCTTGACTGTAAATGCTAGGACTTTCTGTGAAACCTTGAGGTGCTCGTGTAAATTTATAGCTTCTTCCATTTAAACAGAAACTGAAAAGGAACTGGCTGTCTGGATGAATAGGGACACTAAAGAATGCGTTCTTGAGATCGATAACTGAAAAGAATGTAGCTTCAGAATCAATGGCTGTCAAGAGTGATGAAATATCAGGGACTACTGGGTACTGGGGTATGATACATTTGTTAAGTTCTCGAAGGTCAATCACTAATCGATATACTGGAGGTGCATTTGGATCAGTACGTTTCAGGACTGGAATGATAGGAGAATTACATACATTGGAGTCAGTTTCTACAACCACTCCTTGGGCAATAAGCTCGTCAATAATTTTGGATAAGGCTGCTACAGCCTCAGGTGGCAATTTGTACTGTCTGATTCGTGGTAAAACAACACCTTGCTTTAGAGTCACACGATGGGGTGTGATATGCATACAACCTACATCAGTTGGACCTTGCGCCCATAAATGCTGTGGTACATTCAATAATCTTGGATCAAAATCACGTAATACGTAATGACCTTTGAAGTCTCTCAAGAACAGGCGGACCCCCTCTGGGGAACAACAAATTACTGCTCCTAATTCTTTCAATGTTTTAATGCCTAACAAATTTTCTGGACAAGATTTCGTGAGTAACAAATCAGTAGTTCGGGACAATGGACCGACTTCTAGAGTAACTGGTTTCGATATTTCATTAACAATAGGCTTTCCTGAAAATCCAAGGGAAACATTTCTAGAGCCTGAGAGTGGAGCCCCTGGAACCTCGTCATGACTGATGGTAGTCCTACTTGCCCCTGTATCAATCAGAAACTTTCTGTCTTTCCCTAATACTTGACTGTGTACATAGGGACCCTCTTGATCTACAGGTATCTCGATGAGAGGCAAGCCTACCTCCCTCTCTAGGCTGTTTCATGAATATGGCTGATAATCTGGATACTCTGTCTGTGCATACTGGTACATCTGCTGTGTAACATGCTGTGTTGCAGCGATAGGCTGCGGTGCTGTAACTGTCTGTTGTGCATTCTGTGGTGGCTGGGAAGTCTGTGAAACTTGTTCTTGTCTAGGCGGACGTGGTCTTTCTTTTGTCTTACCAGTAGCTATGTTGTGTTTCAGAACTGCACATTCGTTTATAAAATGACCTGGCTGTTTACAGTAATTGCAGGTCCCTTTAACGGGAGCTGTAGGATGACTGGCTTGATTCGGACCCCTCTTCTGACTGTCTTGTGGAACAGATTGTGCAACTAATACTTTCATTTTCGTGTCTTTCATACGTCTCCTTTCGTGTTCCTGCTCTTCCCTGATTCTGTTCTGGTGATACTGGAGCATTTGAAGCATCTGTGACGGAGTATTAGCTTGCCAGGTACTTTCGACTTTCAATACTCTATTTTTAACTTGTGGACTTGAATTCTCGACTAGTTTGGTAACAAAAAGATGGGGGTACGATTCACTACTTGTTTTCAGACCACTATTAATAATAAAACATTTTTCAAATCTAGAATAAAAATCACAAGTGTCTTCGTCTTGTTTCTGTTTACAGGCTGAGATAGCATCCCAATCTTCCTTTTTCGTGGCTAGTAATCTTGGCAAAACTTGTATCAATAACTCGGGCAAACCTTTAGCTTTATCCCCAAGACCGGTACCTGGTACTCGTGAATTATCTTCAGCTTCTAGAGCTGTCCAATCTATCTTTTTCTCTCCCACCTCCCATTCTTTTTCTTTGAGTTTTTCATATATGCCCGCAGGCAACAGGACCTTTAACATTTTAATGATATCAGGATACGTGTATTCTCCCATACGGAGCATGTCTTTTAATTCACGGTGGAACCCTGCTGGATCTTTATCGTGACAGGGAATTAACTTCTTCATCTCTAAGAGTTCCATTTTTGTGATGGGGGTGTAAACAAATACTCGTTCTAGATCACCACCCGTTGTCCTAACTGGATGTACTTCTCGTAACGGATTCTGTCTGTCTATGTAGAATGACTTCCTTACTGGGGGTGGAACGGGAACAAAATGCGGAGTCAGGAACGTACTGTATTTGTGGCGCTGTTCTAGAATGACACTAATTAAATCGGTACCTAGACCTTTCCATCTGTACTGGAGTAACTCGTTCAATACATCATGTAAAGGACCTGGATCAGAATGCTGAACCTCATACAGTGTAATGAGGTGCTGGATCATATACATACCCACCAGACGCTGCTCGGCTGGGGGCAGTTTCAGGAACATTTGTGCCACGATTTCATCTGGAAACGTGGTAGAATCACTAGTCCATCGGACTGCTGATCGGGCTAGTTCTTGTTCATGCATGGTATTAAGTTCACTATAACCTATTCGTGATTTCAGAATTTTATCGGTAGCTTGGAACACTTGCTCAAGAGAACATTGTTCTGGCACTGGAGGAGGAAAACTTTTCTTGTAATCTGGACGTGAATGTCTGTCGGAAAGTCTAGTTCTACCTACATACGCTATTCTGTCGGGATTCTCGCCGTCTACCTCTTCACTTGAAGAGTCATTCTCTTTCTCAGCTATTTTCCTTGCTTTCTCTTTTTCGTGTATGTCTAGAATTTCCTTACGGATTTTCCTGTACATAGCGTCTATACAATTCTGTGTCTTGTGTTTTCCCTCGGCTATATTATCACTCCACTTTGTCAGGACTTTCATCTTATCTTTATCTTTCTCAGGATAGTCTTGTTCTCTTATTAAACAGTTAATCAAAAACTGTAAAATCAGATGTTGAGTCTCGACTTTTCTGTGTGCCATAGCTTCGTGAATACTTTCTGGATCCTCCCCTGTACGGATAAAACGATATATTCTATCTAGATGGTCCTTCATGTCTGGCAGAGTAACCAAAAAGGTGGTAACTCGTCGTAAACGTACTGAATACAGTATCATGTAATCTTCACCTGGTACTGAATCATATACGCAATCAGTAAGGTATTTCTTGAGGGCTGCGTAAGTAGAGACTTTCGGTGTACGTTGTAACGCTGCTTCTCTCAGCGTCATTCGTTTCGTTTGAGGCGGGGTGGTAGGAGCGCCTCCCGCCGCCCCTCCTGGGCTAGAGTCGTCAGGTAATACCGGACGTGCTGGTGCTGGTAACGTGACTGGTAAAACGGGTGCATTTACTGTAGGCTGGGCCGGGGGTACATTAACTTGGTCCCCGGGACCAGTGGCTGGAGGAACAGGGATTACATTATTAATAGGGTGCTGAGGTTGAACAGGCGGAATATGATTTGCATATTCTGGGACTGTATCGTCCAAATTGGACGAAAGAAAAATTTCAGCTGCGGTCGGTTTATGACGTAGCTTAGTCGGGACTAATAGTGGCGGAAAATTACTGGATGCTTCCGGGGTTGCTCTTGGCAAGCCCTCGGCAAGAAGAGGATACATGCCCCTTATAAGAGCATTTCTCTGTCTGCCTGACTGTTCTGCTCTAACTCGTTCACCTTCTTCTAGAAGTTCCCTTTCTTGGGCTCTCTCTGAGGATTCCCTACTTAACTCTGTTTTTCTGATTTCTTTTTCGGTTCTTCTATGAGATTCTTTGCGCCATAACTCGATGGCATCTTTCTGGGACTGTCTGGCTTTCTTTTTCCATAATGCTTCTTCTACTCGCATGATGCACTCGGCATCCCATGTACCTGATATGGGCCATCTATATTTCTCTTCCAACTCCTTGGTATAGTCCACCCATAAGTCTAGATATAATATGGCACCTAAGCCATGCTTATGATACATAAAATGACCGGGACTGTCCCTAGGCGGGACAGGAACTGCTTCCTCGAGTAACCCTTTTCTGGTCTTTAACTGACGTAACTTGGAGAACAGAGGCATTCTATACTTGAATCCGAACACAATACAATACACGATAAACACAATAATAAATAGAAAAACAAATCACTCATACCACGACATTGAAAACATATTAAATAACATTTAGAATAACAGTTCGGACAGAATATTACCTGGTATACTGAAAACAGAACACATGTATTTCTCGAGAACAAAACTTACTAGAATTACTGGATGCACTGCTGAAACAGTACAGAACATACCGGTCCCATAAAGAGACACGTCAGGACCCATGTCCACCTAAGTGAACACTTCGGACTGGATCTGTGTACCCAAACCCACTGGACCAGAGACAAATTAATTGACCCTGTCTAGATACTACCCCAGCAACGGTACTCACCGGGCAGCAAGAACGGAAGGCCTCGGACTGGACTGGACTGCTACGACGTCGGACTACGAACTTCGGACTTCAGTTACAGGTGGGCCTCCGGATACCTCGGACCTTGTACTCTCGGCTTGGGCTCTGGTCGGGACTCGCCGCGTTCCTCACCGCCTCGTCTGGATGCTGGACCGCAACCTCCGTCTCCTCCGTGGGCCTGAGGGATACTTGAAGCAGAAATATCTGCCGGTGCGCAGTAGAGTTCCGTCACGGCTGCAGAGGGTCAGGGGGCCTGCGTGGCTTCGACGGCGCGTGGGGAAAGGGCAAGTCCCTATTCGGGCGCCATTATGTGGTAAATAAATAATTAATTACCGGTACTATTTTTGAATACATTGAATAAAACAGATAGCTCAATAAATAAGAGACAGGATTCGAGGTATCTGAGTCTAACAGGCTTTAATCAGGCATAAGGGAAGGGACAGGAACGGGATAGCCTGCACGGAAATAGAATGGATGGCAGCTGCCAGGGAATGGGAATGGCATGGGGGGCTTTTAGTAACAGTACACAATATATATATATACTAAAACAATTACATTACATTCAATACAGTAGGCGTAGCAGTAGGCGTAACTCGTAACAGTCGCGAAAGATAAGGACAAAATGGGTGTAACAAGAAGGCGTGTACAGGGCGTATACATAGACATGTGGTATGAAACGTCACAGAAATGTCATGAGTGGGCGGAAACATGGAGGGGGCTACCTGAGAGCAGCTGGGACCTTTAACCTAGTGGTGCGCGCAAACGGGCAATGACGTGTTACCAGGAAGAACTGGGGCTATGACTTCTGCGCTAGAAGAGGAGACTGAAGTCTGTGGGGTCAGTACGACATGTACCTATAGCATATCTGGTATCTTGTGTTTGGAGTACATGTTGATAGAATCCAAAAGTTATCAGGGCAAAGGCTACTTGACACTAAGACTGGTGCATGCATTATTCTACATGTATTGCGTATGCTAGGAATATTCTATGAATATTAATACAGTATTTCTCTTTCATGGAGACAGAAAGACTAGACCATAGTTGAAACTGTTGATGCGGTTCAGTAGCTTAGGAATGCAAAGACGAGAGGCTGGACTGATAACTAGAAGCATAACATACTCTTGGCAGACAGGCAGGCAGAGCCAGGCCGTGCCGAGCACCACGCTGCGCGGAAGTAAGTGAAGGGTCAGGGATGCAGGTGGGGGCTGTATCGCTCCTCGGAGTGAGTTCAGGAGACTAGAACTTGAATCTGGTGTCCGGGCCCTTTTGAGGCCTAGAAACGGGGACAATTCAATGAATTAACGTGTACACTGTAAATCGTGGTAACATAGGCCTAATACTCGTTGCTTTCACGAGAACTGGAAACTGGCATACTAGAGTTGGACACAACTATAATTGCGTCTTTAATCGATCATAGGGGGATACATACATATCTAATCATGCACATATGACATAGGATGGGGAACACGTAGGCACATATAACATGGCAAAATTTACTTTTCCACATTTCAGCTTTCCCCAAGGCAAGCCGCGGCCGAGCCAGCAGGTCTTCCTGGCCCGGGATACAACTTAACATAAATTCAGCCAGGGCGACACCTGACACCTAAAACACCACAAGATGAGCCGCTGCAGCGCCAGCAGGTCTCAGTACAACTCAACATAAATTCAGCCAGGGCGACACCTGACACCTAAAACACTACAAGATGAGCCGCGGCAGCGCCAGCAGGTCTCAGTACCACTCAACATAAATTCAGCCAGGGCGACACCTGACGCCTAAAACACAACAAGATGAGCCGCGGCAGCTCCAGCAGGTCTCAGTACAACTCAACATAAATTCAGCCAGGGCGACACCTGACACCTAAAACACCACGAGATGAGCCGCGGCAGCGCCAGCAGGTCTCAGCACAACTCAACATAAATTCAGCCAGGGCGACACCTGACACCTAAAACACCACAAGATGAGCCGCGGCAGCGCCAGCAGGTCTCAGTACAACTCAACCTAAATTCAGCCAGGGCGACACCTGACACCTAAAACACCACAAGATGAGCCGCGGCAGCGCCAGCAGGTCTCAGTACACTCAACATAAATTCAGCCAGGGCGACCCCTGACGCCTAAAACACAACAAGCGGGGTAAGGAAGCCTGATGCATCCCACACATTCAGCGGGGTAAGGAAGGACAGGATTATCGTTGATTCAGCAAGCTCCCCATCCCAGAGATCTTACACTCCATTACTCAGCACACCTCAACATTCATCCACACATCGTCCCCTAGACTGGTAAGACAGTTTTCTACCGCCCCTGATTCCTCAACCTGACCCTTGTGGCACGGGTCCCATTACTCTAGGGGAGGTGTGGAAAAGTAAATTTTGCCATGTTCTGTGTCCCTACGTGTTCCCCATCTTATGCTATATGTGCATGATTAATATGCATATGTATTCCCCATGATCGATTAAAGACGCAATTACAGTTGTGTCCATCTCTAGTATGCCAGTTTCCAGTTCTCGTGAATACAACGAATATCAGGCCTATGTAAAGTTATGTTGCCACGTTTCACAGTGTGCACGTTATTTCATTGTAAAATCCCCGTTTCTAGGCCTCAAAAGGGCCCGAACTCAGATTCAGTTCCTGTCTCCTAAACCCTCTCCGAGGAGAGATACAGCCCCCACCTGTATCCCTGACCCTTCACTTACTTCCTGCCTCACAGTGCCCGGCTCGGCCTGGCTCTGCCTGCCAGTCTGCCAAGAGTATGTTATGATTCTAGTTATCAGTCCAGCTCTCCTTCCCTGCATTCCTAAGCTACTGAATCGCATCAATAGTTTCAGTCATCGTCTAGCCTTTACGTCTCCATGTAAGAGAAATACTGTATTTATGGTCATTTAATATTCCTCAACACACACTACATGTAGAATTATGCATGCACCAGTCTTAGAGTCTGTTAGTCTTTACCCTGATAACTTTTGGATTCTATCAACATGTTCTCTAAACATCAGATACTAGATAGTGTTTAGGTACATGTCGCTCTGACTCTCCAGACTTCCGTCTCCTCTTCTAGCGCAGAAGTCATAGCCCCCCGTTCCTCCTAGTAACACGTCATTGCCAGCTTGCGCGCACCACTAGGTTAGAGGTCCCGGCTCCTTAGGTAGCCCCCTCCATGTTTCCGCCCCATTTATGACATATTCCGTTACGTTTACATCACATGTCTATGTATACGCCCTGTTCACGCCTCTTGTTACACCTACTTTCTGCCTTATCTTTTGCGACTGCTACAGGCCCTGCCCACTGCTACGCCTATTGTATTGAACATCATGTATTTTGTTTAACTATATATATTTGTGCACTGTTATTAAAAAGCTAGCTGTTAGCTGCTGTTGTCCCGATCCTGCCCCCGTGCAGCGCTGCCATCCTATTCCCGTGCAGGTTGTCCTGTTCCTGTCCTTTATGCTGTATTAAACCTGCAAACTCCAGCTACCTCGAATCTTGACTCTTATTTATTGAGCTATCTGTTATTGTATGTCTAGTCAAAAATAGAGGTATTAATTATTTATTTACCACATAATGGCGCCCGAATAGGGACTTGCCCTTTCCCCACGCGCCGTTGAAGCCACGCAAGCCCCCTGATCCTCTGCAGCCGTGACGGAACCATACCGTGCACGTGCAGATATTTCTGCTTCAAGTATCCCTCAGGCCCACGGAGGAGACGGAGGTTGCGGTCCAGCATCCAGACGAGGCGGTGGAGGAACGCGGCGAGTCCCGACCAGAGCCCAAGCCGAGAGTCCAAGGTCCGAGGTATCCAGAGGCCCACCCGTAACAGAAGTCCGAAGTCCGTCCGTCGTCGTAGCAGTCCAGTCCAGTCCGAGGCCTTCCGTTCTTGCTGCCCGGTGAGTACCGTTGCTGGGGTAGTATCTAGACAGGGTCAATTGCATTGTCTCTGGTCCGAGGGTTTGGGTACACAGATCCAACACGAAGTGTCCACTTAGGTGGATGCGGGTCCTGACGTGTCTCTTTATGAGACCGGTAAGTTTCGTACTGTTTTAGCAGTGCATCTAGTTTCTGTTCTAGCCCGTTCTGTTCTCGAGAAATTCATGTATTCTGTTTTCAGTATTCCAGGTAGTATTTTGTCCGAACTGTTATCCTAAATGTCATTCATGTATTTCAATGTCGTGGTATGAAAGTGGTGTTTCTTCAGTAATTATCGTGTTCATTGTGTATTGTATTGTGTCTAGATTCCAGCCCAGTCATGCCATTGTTTTCCAAGTTACGTCAGTTAAAAATTAGAAAAGGTCTGTTAGAAGAAGCAGTTCCTGTCCCGCCTAGGGACAGTCCAGGTCATTTTATGTATCAAAAGCATGGCATAAGTGCCATATTGTATCTAGATTTGTGGGTGGAGTACACCAAACAGTTAGAAGAAAAGTATAGATGGCCCGTATCGGGTACATGGGATGCCGAGTGCATCATGCGAGTAGAAGAAGCATTATGGAAAAAGAAAGCCAGACAGTCACAGAAAGATGCCATCGAGTTATGGCGCAAAGAATCTCATAAAAGAACCGAAAAAGAAATCAGAAAGTCAGAATTAAGTAGAGAATCCTCAGAAAGAGCCCAAGAAAGGGAATTAATCGAAATAGGTGAACGAGTTAAAACCGAACAGTCAGACAGACAGAGGAATGCCCTTATTAAGGGTATGTACCCTCTTCTTGCCGAGGGCTTGCCAAAAGCAACCCCGGAGGCATCCAGTAATTTTCCGCCACCCTTAGTTCCGACCAAGCTACGTCACAAACCGACCGCAGCTGATATTTTTCTCTCGTCCTATTTGGACGACACAGTCCCAGAATATGCAAATCCTGTTCCGCCAGCTCCTGTAAATAATGTAAATCCTGCTCCTCCAGTCACCGGGGCACCTGTTACAGCATCTGTTACGGTACCCCCGGTCCAGCCTACATTACAAGTTCCCGCTACATCAGTCACTCTGCCAGCACGAAGAGTATCAGTCGACAATTCCAGCTTAGGGGCCGCGGGAGGAGGTCCTCCTGGTACCCCGCCGCCAAGTAGACGTCTAGGGCCAGTCGAGTTACATGAACGTGCGTTACAGCGTACGCCTAAATATCAGTCCATTGCAGAAATCAGGCGAGCTCTTACTGAATGCTGTTATGATCCAGTCCCAGGCGAGGATAGTATGGTTATATATTCCGTACGTATAAGGCAGGTGTCCGAGTATTTGGACACCCTACCGAATATGAAAGAAGATCTAGACAGAATGTATCGTTTCATTCGTACAGGACAAGATCCAGAAAGTATTGGTGAAGTCATGTCTCTCAGGAAAGCTGAGATCCAGTTCATGTTATTAAAGTTTCTGATCAATTGTTTAATACGGGAACAAGATTCCCCGACTAAAGATCCGACCGAAATGAAAGTTCTGACAAGGTGGAGTGATAATATAGCCGAGGGTAAGCACAAGACACTCAATAGTATAGAGAGTATGTACAAGAAAATACGTAAAGAAATAATAAGGTTACACGAACAACGTAAAGAAGCTCTAGGAAGCGAGAAAGAAAATTACTCTTCTACTGAAGAGGTGGAAGACGAGATTACCGCCAGAATAGCGTATGTAGGTAAATCTAGATTTCCAGACCGACATTCACGCCTAGAACACAAGAAAGTTTTTCCTCTTCCAGCACCAGAACAAGGTTCTCTAGAACAAGTATTTCAAGCTACCGATCACATTCTGAAATCACGAATCGGTTATAGTGAGTTAAGTACCATGCATGAACAAGAACTAGCCCGATCAGCAGTCCGATGGATTACTGATTCTACCACTTTTCCAGACGAAATAGTGGCACAAATGTTTCTGAAACTGCCCCCAGCCGAGCAGCGACTGGTGGGTATGTATATGATCCAACACCTCATTACATTGTATGAGGGTCAGCATTCCGATCCAGGTCCGTTACATGATGTTCTGAACGAGTTACTCCAGTATAGATGGAAAGGTTTAGGTACCGACTTAATTAGTACCATTCTAGAACAGCGCCACAAATATAGAACGTTCCTAAATCGGCATTTTGTTCACGTCTCACCTCCAGAAAGTAAACCGTTTTACATAGACAGACAGCATCCGTTACGAGAAGTACACCCAGTTAGGACAGCGGGTGGTGAGATGCAACGAGTATTTGTTTACACCCCAGTTACCAAGATGGAACTCTTAGAAATGAAGAAGTTAATTCCCTGTCACGATAAAGATCCAGCAGGGTTCCACCGTGAATTAAAAGACATGCTCCGTATGGGAGAATACACGTATCCAGATATAATTAAAATGTTAAAAGTCCTGTTGCCTGCGGGCATATACGAAAAACTCAAGGAAAAGGATTGGGAGGTGGGAGAGAAAAAGATTGATTGGACAGCTCTAGAAGCTGAAGATAAGATACGAGTACCAGGTACCGGTCTTGGAGACAAATGTAAAGAATTACCTGAACTGTTAATACAAGTTTTGCCTAGATTATTAGCCACTAAAAAGGAAGACTGGGATGCAATCTCAGCCTGTAAACAGAAACAAGACGAAGATACTAGTGATTTCTATTCTAGATTCGAGAAATGTTTTAGCATCAACAGTGGTTTGAAGACGAGTAGTGAGTCATACCCTCATCTTTTTGTTACTAAACTAGTCGAGAATTCAAGTCCACAAGTTAAAAATCGAGTTTTGAAAGTCGAGAGTACCTGGCAAGCTAATACTCCGTCCCAAATGCTCCAGATGCTCCAGTATCACCAGAATAGAATCAGAGAAGAGCAAGAACACGAAAGGAAACGTATGAAAGACACGAAAATGAAAGTATTAGTTGCACAATCTGTTCCTCAAGACAGTCAGAAGAGGGGTCCGAATCAAGCCAGTCATCCTGCAGTTCCCGTTAAAGGGACATGCAATTACTGTAAACAGCCAGGTCATTTTATAAACGAGTGTGCAGTTCTGAAACACAACATAGCCACTGGTAAGACTAAAGAAAGACCACGTCCGCCTAGACAAGAACAGGTTTCACAGACTTCTCAGCCACAGAATGCACAACAGACGGTTACAGCACCGCAGCCTATCGCTGCAACACAGCATGTTACACAGCAGATGTACCAGTATGCACAGACAGAGTATCCAGAGTATCAAGCGTATTCATGAAACAGCCTAGAGAGGGAGGTAGGCTTGCCTCTCATCGAGATTCCTGTAGATCAAGAGGGTCCCTATGTTCACAGTCAAGTATTAGGGAAAGACAGAAAGTTTTTGATTGATACAGGGGCAAGTAGGACTACTATTAGTCATGACGAGGTTCCAGGGGCTCCGCTCTCAGGCTCTAGAAATGTTTCCCTTGGATTTTCAGGAAAGCCAATAGTTAACGAGATTTCCAAACCAGTTACTCTAGAAGTTGGTCCATTGTCCCGAACTACTGATCTATTACTTACGAAGTCATGTCCAGAAAATTTGTTAGGCATTAAGACATTGAAAGAATTAGGTGCAGTCATATGTTGTTCCCCAGAGGGAATACGTTTGTTTTTGCGTGACTTTAAGGGTCACTATGTTTTACGAGATTTTGATCCAAGATTGTCTAATGTTCCGCAGCATCTATGGGCGCAAGGTCCAACTGATGTTGGTTTTATGCAAATCACACCCCATCGTGTGACTCTCAAACCAGGTATTGTTTAGCCACGAATCAGACAGTACAGATTGCCACCTGAGGCTGTAGCAGCCTTATCCAAAATTATTGACGAGCTCATTGCTCAAGGAGTAGTTGTAGAAACTGACTCCAATGTATGTAATTCTCCTATCATTCCAGTCATGAAACGTACTGATCCAAATGCACCTCCAGTATATCGATTAGTGATTGACCTTCGAGAACTTAATAAATGTATCATTCCCCAGTACCCAGTTGTCCCAGATATTTCTTCCCTATTGACAGCCATTGATTCTGAGGCAATATTCTTTACCGTAATCGACCTCAAGAATGCATTTTTCAGTGTTCCGATTCATCCAGACAGCCAGTACCTTTTCGGTTTTTGTTTAAATGGAAGGAGCTATAAATTCACACGAGCTCCTCAAGGTTTCACAGAAAGTCCTAGTATTTACAGTCAAGCACTTAAGAGACAACTAGACAATATTCACATGCCAACTGACACTGCCCTGCTCCAGTATGTCGATGATCTACTGATCACAGCCCGTTCTGAACGTGACTGCGAGCGAGCATCACTTACAGTTCTGTACTTCCTAGCCGAGATGGGGCACAAGGTGTCCCCTTCAAAGCTTCAATTCTGTGTCCAGCAAGTGATCTACTTAGGCCACTTACTGTCCAAGTGGGGTAGGCAGTTGACACCTGACCGTATCCAGTTAATAGCGAGTCTTCCTCAGCCCAAGACACAGAAGGAGGTACGTGCTTTTATCGGCCTTACTTCTTATTGCCGACAATGGATTCCTCAGTATGCATTTCTAGCCAAGCCACTGATACAGTTAACGACACAGGAGGCAGCCGTATCGACTGTCCTCCCTTGGACATCTGAACATACACTTAGTTTTAATGAATTAAAGAAAGCCTTATGTCAAGCTCCTGTTCTAGCAACACCGAACTACAGTAAGTCTTTTACGCTTTTTGTCACAGAACGTGATGGTACTGCATTATCTGTTCTCACACAAGATCAAGCAGGACAATACAAGCCCTGTGCTTATTTTTCTAGCACATTAGATCCAGTAGCCCAGGCTCTGCCTGCGTGCCTCAAGTCAGTTGCAGCCACAGCACTAGCTATTAGACAAAGTGATTCCATAGTGTTAGGACATTCCCTGACAGTACAAGTTCCACACTCCGTGGAAGTTCTTTTAAACCGAACACAGACTCAGCACTTGACTATTGCACGATTGACAGGTTATGAACTGACTCTGTTCCAGCCACACATAGAAATCAGACGCTGCAACATTCTAAATCCTGCTACACTGTTACCGTCAGTTACTTCAAATCCTGCCACACATGACTGTGTGGAAGTTGTTAACACTATGACAAAGCCAAGACAAGATCTGACAGATATTCCATTACCAGATCCCGACCTGACACTTTATGTGGATGGTTCATGTATGAGAACAAGTACAGGAGAACTAGTAGCCGCGTATGCAGTGACTACTGACACTGAAGTTATTGAAACACACCGTATTGACACCCTGTCTGCTCAAGCAGCAGAGCTAGTTGCTCTGACACAAGCCTGCATACATGCCAAGAATCTGAAAGTTAATATCTACACAGATTCACGCTACGCATTCGGAGTTGTACACGACTTTGGAGTGCTCTGGCAAGAGAGAGGTTTCATGACTTCTCATGGAACCAAGATTCAGCATGGTTTCCTTATTCAAGCTCTGTTAGATGCAATACATTTACCGACATCTATCGCTATCATGAAGTGCAAAGCACATACTAAAGTTACTGACATTATTTCCCAAGGTAATGATCTAGCGGATCGAACAGCCAAGCTTACAGCACAGACACCAGACATACCCGTTAACAAGACACCGACATCCACTCTAGAACAGACTACTTGTATGACAGTTAAGGACCCTACTCAAGATGTCATAGATATCCAGTTACATGCTACTCCTGAAGAAATTAAGAAATGGTCCGAACAAGGAGGGGTCCAGACAGATCAGGGATGGGTGACGAAGGGAAAAGCCACATGGTTTCTCCCCGACTCTATGGTTCAAGTCATTATTAATACCGCACATAGTCCTGCACACCTAGGAGAAAAAGCCATGATAGACAGTATCCAGAACATTTGGTTTAACAAGCATTTACGAGCTGCAGCCAAGCAGAAAGTCCGTACTTGTATGATATGTTGTCAGTTCAATCCAGGTAAAAGTGTCCCGGTGGAACAAGGGGGATTCCAGCCTCCTGACCACCCTTTTGAAGTCCTCCAGATGGATTATATTCAGATGGAGCGATGTCGAGGTTTTAAGTATGTCCTTGTAGTTGTATGCGCTTTGTCCAGGTGGACAGAAGCATATCCAGTCCCAGATTACACAGCCGCGACCACTGCCAAGCAGTTGGTTCTTGAATTTTTCCATGCTATGGACTCCCTAGGGTCGTGTATTCTGATAACGGCCAGCCATTCTCATCTGAACTCATGAAGCATGTTTCCCTTTTGTTAGGGTACCAGTGGAAGTTCCATTGTGTACGCCATCCAGAAGCAGCCGGTCTCGTAGAGAGACATAATCAAACCCTAAAAATCCGTCTTGCCAAAGTCTGTAAAGAGAAAGGTGTAGACTGGCTAGTAGCCCTGCCAGTTGCCCTATTCTATATGCGCATGGTCGCACACTCCAGATCAGGTCTGTCCCCTTATGAGGTCGTATTCGGCCGCCCCCGAATATGTGGGGTACACCTAGACCCCGAAGTATTACAGATGTTTCCAGTAATATGCTGACAGATTACCTAGCTTCCTTGATGTCTGCCCTACACTCTTGTCGTTCACAGGTTGCCGCCGCATTTCCCGACAATACTGAAGTCAAGCCACACGAGGTCCTTCCTGGCTCCCTGGTTTTAATCCGGAATTTCGATCGTTCAAGTCCGCTGGAGCCTCGCTGGAAGGAACCGAAGTTAGTCCTTTTGACCACCCATACTGCCGTCAAGTTGGAAGGCAGGAAGGGGTGGGTGCACCTGTCGCATGTCAAGAAATTTCACGGACTCCGACTAAAAACTGTTTCCAAGAACATTTCCAAGGATTGTCAAGATTTTAAAGACTGCCAAGATACTATTATCAAGGACTGTCCCGCTAATGACTCTGATTCAAAGGATTCCCTGTTAGAGAAAACTCCACAGCAGGAGTATAAAAGTAAGCTCCGGTCTAGTAAAATAAGTCAGCCAGTTTAATTGTCTAAGTCCCCCTGGGTGAAACGGTTAGACAGGTTTCTGACATGTATGAGATAGACCCCCATAGTGAGAGAGTTAGTCAAAACTCTATCCGATGTATCGTTTTTCTAAGTTTTATATTGTTTTTAACTTTGATGGTTACCTGCACGAGTTATGCCTTTTATTTATGTTTTCCAATTTCTCATGTAAATAAGTTTTCTAATGCTACAGTAGAGCACACGTTTAGTGATCTGCCTCCTCACGAACTATCCTATCGTCTTGCTATGCGCAACAATACATTTATCCGTATGTTACATTATTCACACCAGACCAGCAATGCCACTAATTGTTGGGTGTGTGGTCGACTCCCCCCTTTCCAGACACCGAAGGGAGTTCTGCCACTGTTTCCTTATCCGTTTTCACATAATGGTTCGTGTGGAGCCTGGTCCACGTTAACGTCATCTTCAAATGATATGTCCCTTCTGAACAGTACATGTTTTCCAGACAAGCAAGGTCTTCCCCACAGAACAGGGTTAGATCTAGAAAATGAAGTTTATAATTTGGGTAATTATTCTTCGAATTTCATGGTTCTGAATGTTCAGTCTGATCCTACTCCAGACTTACCTGCTATTTCAGTACTACCAGTCAAAGGCGAATTATGTGTCCGAAATAATGGTTCCGCACATGTAGGACATAGTGATTGTACTACTATTGTCAAGTATAGTGACAGTGGGAAATCTATTTTCAAAGCTTCACGTCATTCTTATTTTGTTTGTGGTCAGACCGCATATGTTCGTCTGCCCCTCGATTGGGATGGAACCTGTTACATTGCCTTCCTACTGCCACCAGTTTTTCTAGCCCCATCTGATTATCACAGAAACACACATCTAGTACACATTAGACATAGAAGGGAGATCGAGTCCCCGATTGTCGATCAAACTGAAACTGCTCTAGAACAGTATACAGACTTCAATAGAGGTTTCTTCTTCTTTATAGGACCTATCCAGAATAGTAAGTTAATCCGTAGGTTAACAAGAACTCTTGAAGCAGTAGTGAATGAGACTGCCTCTGCCCTAGGTAACTTAACCGAAGAGCAATCTGCTATGAGATTTGTCGTGCTCCAAAATCGTCTCGTTCTTGACGTCATACTGGTCGATAGAGGAGGAGCATGTAGAGTCATCGGATCTAGTTGCTGCATTTTCATTCCTAATAACGCGCCGTCTGTTTATTCAGCTATAACCAGACTTCATAAAATTGCCCATCAGTTACACCAGAATCCAGGCACCTGGACATGGTCCGGTTGGTTTTGGAGTATAATTTCTGCCTGGGGATGGAAAGTATTGTCATTTCTAGGTATTGCAGTAGCGATCATATTCAGTTGCTGCCTCTGTATACAATGTGGCCCTGCGATTTGCGGCATTTGTGCTACCTCTTGTATTCCTAGTCCCAAGTCCCGTCCTAAGTCCCGTTCCAAGGCAATTCGAGACGAGCAAATGATACTGTATGAAATGATAGATGGTATCATGAATATTGATGTTTCCTGATGGAAACGTAGTGACAAGGAGGGAATGTGGAAAAGTAAATTTTGCCATGTTCTGTGTCCCTACGTGTTCCCCATCTTATGCTATATGTGCATGATTAATATGCATATGTATTCCCCATGATCGATTAAAGACGCAATTACAGTTGTGTCCATCTCTAGTATGCCAGTTTCCAGTTCTCGTGAATACAACGAATATCAGGCCTATGTAAAGTTATGTTGCCACGTTTCACAGTGTGCACGTTATTTCATTGTAAAATCCCCGTTTCTAGGCCTCAAAAGGGCCCGAACTCAGATTCAGTTCCTGTCTCCTAAACCCTCTCCGAGGAGCGATACAGCCCCCACCTGTATCCCTGACCCTTCACTTACTTCCTGCCTCACAGTGCCCGGCTCGGCCTGGCTCTGCCTGCCAGTCTGCCAAGAGTATGTTATGATTCTAGTTATCAGTCCAGCTCTCCTTCCCTGCATTCCTAAGCTACTGAATCGCATCAATAGTTTCAGTCATCGTCTAGCCTTTACATCTCCATGTAAGAGAAATACTGTATTTATGGTCATTTAATATTCCTCAACACACACTACATGTAGAATTATGCATGCACCAGTCTTAGAGTCTGTTAGTCTTTACCCTGATAACTTTTGGATTCTATCAACATGTTCTCTAAACATCAGATACTAGATAGTGTTTAGGTACATGTCGCTCTGACTCTCCAGACTTCCGTCTCCTCTTCTAGCGCAGAAGTCATAGCCCCCCGTTCCTCCTAGTAACACGTCATTGCCAGCTTGCGCGCACCACTAGGTTAGAGGTCCCGGCTCCTTAGGTAGCCCCCTCCATGTTTCCGCCCCATTTATGACATATTCCGTTACGTTTACATCACATGTCTATGTATACGCCCTGTTCACGCCTCTTGTTACACCTACTTTCTGCCTTATCTTTCGCGACTGCTACAGGCCCTGCCCACTGCTACGCCTATTGTATTGAACATCATGTATTTTGTTTAACTATATATATTTGTGCACTGTTATTAAAAAGCTAGCTGTTAGCTGCTGTTGTCCCGATCCTGCCCCCGTGCAGCGCTGCCATCCTATTCCCGTGCAGGTTGTCCTGTTCCTGTCCTTTATGCTGTATTAAACCTGCAAACTCCAGCTACCTCGAATCTTGACTCTTATTTATTGAGCTATCTGTTATTGTATGTCTAGTCAAAAATAGAGGTATTAATTATTTATTTACCACAGAGGGACAAGGACCATATACGTTTGAACACAACTACGCAGACACCACTAGATCCCACCCTTCTGGTGAATCCAGAAAACCATATTGTACTAGGGAGATGATTTACCCTCCCAAGCTAGGGGCAACTAACTAACAGTGTACACGCACACTTTTTCCACAGAACAGACATTTAAGTAACCTTTAAAACTTTCCACAGAACAGGTATTTCTGTTGATCCTTAAACATTTCCACAGAACAGACATTTTTAGCAACCTGACCCGACCCCATGTGGTGCAGGTATCATTACTCCAGGGAAGGGACAGGGACCATACACATTGAACACAATTACGCTGCCACCACTGGATCCCACCCTTCTGGTGAATCCAGAAAACACATTGCACTAGGGGGTTGATCTACCCTCCCGGGCTAGGGTCACCTAACCAGAACACATTTCTCACAGAACGGACATTTAAGTAACCTCCTAAAAACAATAATCTCCTTTCTTTGCGACCATTTACAATACAGAGTTCTTGTAGGGAGGCCAGTTATCGTTGCGGTACTGCGCAAACACAAGTCCGGATCCCACCGCTAGCCACCAGTGTAGGAAATGGGACCCCCGGCCGGCCAGGGCTTGCGCCACAGCCAGTCAGAGACCGCCACTCCTATATAAAGTCGACCCCTGCTCGCCCTCTAGGTAACGCGGCGCGGGCAGTCGGGCCTATCTCGGAGGACATGTGTGAAGCATTTGCGCACGCACCCACCAACAGCAACATCCCAGGCCTCCCACAAAAGGAACTCCACACGAAGTATATATGAAAATAGTCTTTGTATTAGACAGGACACATAGGAACATACACTTTACAAGGTGCTCAAGGCACGGCAGGGGTTACCAGGGAAAAGGTACAGGGCAGGGCCAAGGGACCACTGCCAGTGGTACGCATCTAATGGAACTGGCATTTGGGGATGTGGACCTTCTGCTCGGTAGGACCCGGGGAGTGCGGTTGCTCGGGCACCCCTAGGTTTTTGTTCAGTTTGCGTATTTCTATCTCCGCTAGTTTGCACTCGTGCTCGTATGCCAGTTTTTTTTCTTCGAGGTCTCTCTGTCTCTGTTTTTCCTCTCGCTCTTCTCTGAGCCGTAAGTGTTCTAAGTTTATTTTTTGTTCCGCCAGTTTCAATTCTCCGTCTAATCTGAGTCGTGCCAAGTCTAACTCGTGTAATCTATTTTTTTCCCGCTCTTGGATCTCTTCATGGGAGGGGCCTGTTCTCCGTTCCTCCGTCCGGGTGGTGTTGACTTCCGGGGCTGCGGGGTCCCGGGGGGTTGCGGTATTTGTCTCTGTCCAGGCCTCTAGGGCGTTTTTGAAGTCTTCTTTTGTGCTTAGCCTGGTGGTAGCAATGCCTAAGTCCATGCAAAATTGTTTGAGCTCTCGGAGGTTGTATTCTTCCAGCTTTTCCATCTGGAACTTCTCCGCCGATCCGCTCTCTTTGGTCGTCATTGTGGTTTTAGTCGTAGGGTGAGTTACTGTCTGTACGGTACGCGTTGGTTCGGATCGCGCCGCTAGCCACCAATGTTAGACGGGGACCGGGAGGGCCGGCCGAGCACAGTGATCGCACAGACAGGTAACTTCCCCCCCACAGATGGACACCACACAAAGATTAGGGTAACACCTTTTATAGGCACTTCGGGTAGTAGTGTGGTACGATACAAGGCGATCAGGACACGATGATCCTCTCAATTCTAGTCTCTAGTAAGGGAAGGGGGTAGCGGGACAGTCTTGGTTCCCACGGGTACGGGTGTGTAACGGTGATAGCTCACAATCCTCGAGCTCGGTGTTCGGATGGGTCAGACCGCGGCAGCGCCGGCAGGTCCCGAAGGGGTCGTAGGTGGCAACGGGCCGCGGCAGCGCCAGCAGGTCCCAACGAGGATGAAGGTTACAATGGGTCGCGGCAGCGCCAGCAGGTCCCACGAGAATGCAGGTTGCAACGGGCCGCGGCAGCGCCAGCAGGTCCCAACGAGGATGGAGGTTACAACGGGCCGCGGCAGCGCCAGCAGGTCCCACGAGGATGCAGGTTGCAACGGGCCGCGGCAGCGCCAGCAGGTCCCAACGAGGATGAAGGTTACAACGGGCCGCGGCAGCGCCAGCAGGCAGGACAATAGTTCACAAGGCAGGGCTGTGGCAGCGCCAACAGTCCGTCAAGGATGAGTTCGTCGCGGTGTCTCTCGACTCCAGGATACAACTGCCTTCCTGTCCTGGGGCTGCCCCAGTTATAGGTCTGGCGCCCTTTGATGTCCGGACCCTCGCTCTTGGAGGTCGGGAGGTCCGGGATGAGGGAGTCCAGACACCCAGCAGGGGGGCGGAGCCAGCGCCCGAGGAGGCTGGGGGTGCTCGGCACCTGGCGGGGGAGAGCCATCGACACTTCGTACTCCCATTGACCTGCCAAGTGGGCCGTTCACCTCCTGGGTGGAGGGTGGTGCCGGGATGCGGCCAGGCCCAGGGTTGGGGTCGGGCTGAGGCCGCGCGGCCGCGTGGTGCCGTGTCCAAGATGGCGGCTGGGCCGGGCAATGGTGCTGACGGTGGCCCGGGCCCTGTCCTGCGGGGAGGGAGCGAGCCCTTCATGTGGCCTGTCCAACAATTAGAATACGTCACGCCCCGGGGTCTCATAGGACTAGCAATAGAACTCACTCTAACCAGCATAGAAATACATGAGGCAAGGTACATAACACAACAGAGGCCCCCATCAGCAGGGCAACACATAAGAATTCTCAGCACCCCATTGATACTAGTCAGTAGCGCCCCCTAGGCCAGATGGCCTTCCTGGGGCGAGGGCGCCTTAGAGTCTCGATGTCCAGAGGGGGATGCAAGGGGCCCGGGGCCAACCTAAACGTGGCAGCGGCCCACGAAGTGCTGGGCCGCTGAGGGGCTTGGATGTAGCCTTGCAGGCTCGGGGGAATAGGGACACATGGTGGAGCCTCCTCGGGGCTCGGGGATTATAGCTGGAGCCTCTCGGGCTCGGAAGACAGGGGCGCACATGGTGGAGCCTCTCGGGGCTCAGAGAGAGAACTGTGGGCAGGCGGGGCCCCCCTCGGGGGACCCGGCATCAATGGTGGCCCCAAGGGCCATGAGGGAGCCTCTTGGGGCTCAGAGAGACAAGCTGCGGGCAGGCGGGCCCCCCTCGGGGGACCCGGCATCAATGGTGGCCCCACGGGCCATGAGGGAGCCTCTCGGGGCTCAGGGGTCAAGCTGCGGGCAGGCGGGGCCCCCCCTCGGGGGACCCGGCATCACTGGGGGCCCTCCGGGCCTCGAGGCACAACAGGCGGGTTGTTGGAGGGGCGGGGCGAGCACCGGCAATGTGCCCGACGCCCCCTCCCCTCCGCTGCACTCCGCTGCCGGGTCTGTTGCGCCGGTCTCCTTGGCTGCGCCCGCCTCCGTCGTGTGCTCCGGGGCTCTCTCTCTCTCGGGGGCCCGGGGGGGGGATCAGCAGCTTCACGGGGGTCGGGCAGGAGCGCGGAGTAGGCTCCCGCCGCTCCTGCTTCGTCGCTCTCCCTCGGCCGGACTCTCTCCTTCCCTCGGGCCAGCAGCCAATCACGGCGCGGCCTGGGGGACCACGTGACAGGGGAATCCCGGGCCGGCGCCCAATACCAGCGCGGCCCGGGGATGACGTCACGAGGGTCCCGGGCGGCGGCGGTGAGCTCGGGGGGAAATCGACGAGGAGTAGGCTTCCTCGTAGGGCACAAGGGCAGGACATAAAGCGAGGTAGGCACTCGCTGGGGTTGTAGACCCTCGGTAGCACGGGGCAGACGCCGGTCTGGTTAAATATAGCGCTCCCAGCGCGAGGGCATGAATGAAGCGCCCCAAGGCGCTAGGCCAGCAGGAGAGCGCTCCCAAGCAATAGGAGCATAGATGAAGCGCCCTAGGGCGCTAGGACCGCAGGGAAGCGATCCCACGGGCGAGTGGCATGGAAAGCAGAATCCCTAGGAGCTCCAGGGAGTCTGTAGTTCAGGAGCAGAGCAGGGCCCAGGGAGGCACGCCCTTCCCTGAGCCCCAAGCAGCAGCACGACCCAGGCAGGGTCTCAAGCAGGAAGAAGAAGAGAGAGAGAAAAGGGCCCACCCTCCTTTTATACAGGAGCTCCCTTTGTCTCCAAAAGGGGCAGGCAGGGAGAGAACCAGCTGGAACTGGTTATAAGGAATTTCTTGGTACTGGCCAGGCCAGGGACACTGGACGCACCCCCGGGGGGTGGGGCCAGCCTGGTGGGGGAAGGCCCAGCCGGCTTCAGCCAATCAGGCGCCAGCACACCTACTGCACACACACACCAAGGTCTAGAAGTGGCCCTTCCCTTCTAGCCACACGCATGCCGCATACATCCTCTTGTAGCATTCGACCTCACGAGCGCACACATACCAAACACGGCCCGGCACGCCCCACGCATCAGGAACTACCAGAGCCACATACATCCCCCATGCATTCCTATGGGAGGCAGGTCTCTCTCACCACACACACACATAGAAGGGAAATCACCATCCCCCGGTCACATATAATAAGCACAAAACCTCAGGGGCGGACCTGCCAGACGGGCCAAGTCCAACATGCACTCACTCTGCACTCACACACTCACTCTGCACTCACTCTGCACTCTGCACTCAATCTGCACTCTGCACTCACTCTGCACTCTGCACTCACTTTGCACTCACTCTGCACCCGCATTCACTCTGCACTCACTCTGCACTCTGTACTCACTCTGCTCTCACTCTGCACTCACTCACTCTGCTCTCACTCTGCACTCACTCTCACTCTTCAGTCACACTCACTCTGCACTCACACTCACTCTGCACTCACACTTACTCTGCACTCACGCTCACTCTGCACTCACTCTGCACTCACACTCTGCACTAAATATGCACTCACTCTCACTCTGCACTCACACTCTGCACTCACTCTGCACTAACTCTGCACTCACTCGCCCTTGTCAACAAATAACTACATGGATCCGGGGGTGTGATGCGGAGCACACTCACTCTGCACTCACTCTGCACTCGCACTCACTCTGCACTCACTCTGAACTCACTCTGCACTCACACTCACTCTGAACTCACTCTACACTCTGCACTCACTCTGCACTCACTCTGCAGTCACACTCACACTGCACTCACTCTGCACTCACACTCACACTGCACTCACTCTCACTCTGCACTCACTCTGCACTCACTCTGCAGTCACACTCACTCTGCACTCAATCTGCACTCACTTTTCACTCACTCTGCACTCACACTCACTCTACACTCACACTCACTCTGTATTTGCACTCACTCTGCACTCACTCTGCAGTCACACTCACTCTGCACTCACTCTGCACTCGCTCTGCATTCGCTCTGCACTCACACTCAGTCTGCACTTACTCTCACTCTGCACTCACACTCACTCTGCACTCATACTCACTCTACACTCACACTCACTCTGCACTCACTCTGCACTAACTCTGCACTCACTCTCACTCTGCACTCACTCTCACTCTGCACTCACTCTGCAGTCACACTCAATCTGCACTCAATCTGCACTTGCTCTGCACTCACTCTGCACTCACACTCACTCTGCACTCACACTCACTCTACACTCACACTCACTCTGTATTTGCACTCACTCTGCACTCACTCTGCAGTCAAACTCACTCTGCACTCACACACACTCTGCACTCACACTCACTCTGCATTCACACTCACTCTGCACTCACACTCACTCTGCTCTCACTCTGCCCTCACTCTGCACTCACTCTCACTCTGCACTCACTCTCACTCTGCACTCACTCTGAACTAACTCTCTCTGAACTCACACTCTTCACTCTCTCTGCACTCTCACTCTGCACTCTCACTCTGCACTTACTCTGCACTTGCTCTGCATTTGCTCTGCACTCACACTCACTCCACACTTACTCTCACTCTGCACTCACACTCACTCTGCACTCACACTCACTCTGCACTCACACTCACTCTGCACTCACTCTGCACTCACTCTCACTCTGCACTCACTCTCACTCTGCACTCACACTCACTCTGCACTCACACTCACTCTGCACTCACTCTGAACTTACTCTGCACTCACTCTCACTCAGCACTCACTCTCACTCTGCACTCACTCTGCACTCACTCTGCAGTCACACTCACTCTGCACTCAATCTGCACTCGCTCTGCACTCACTCTGCACTCACACTCACTCTGCACTCACACTCACTCTACACTCACACTCACTCTGTATTTGCACTCACTCTGCACTCACTCTGCAGTCACACTCACTCTGCACTCACACACACTCTGCACTCACACTCACTCTGCATTCACACTCACTCTGCACTCACACTCACTCTGCTCTCACTCTGCCCTCACTCTTCACTCACTTTCACTCTGCACTCACTCTCACTCTGCACTCACTCTCACTCTCACTCTGAACTAACTCTCTCTGAACTCACACTCTTCAGTCACTCTGCACTCTCACTGTGCACTCTCACTTTGCACTCACTCTGCACTCACACTCACTCTGAACTCACTCTGCACTCTGCACTCACTCTGCACTCACTCTGCAGTCACACATACACTGCACTCACTCTGCACTCACTCTGCAGTCACACTCATTCTGCACTCACTCTGCACTCACTCTGCACTCTGCACTCACTCTGCACTCACTCTGCAACCGCACTCACTTTGCACTCACTCTGCACTCTGTACTCACTCTGCTCTCACTCTGCACTCACTCTGTACTCACTCTGCACTCACTCTGCTCTCACTCTGCACTCACTCTCACTCTGCATTCACACTCACTCTGCACTCACACTCACTCTGCACTCACGCTCACTCTGCACTCACTCTGCACTCACACTCTGTACTAAATCTGCACTCACTCTCACTCTGCACTCACACTCTGCACTCACTCTGCACTAACTCTGCACTCACTCGTCCTTGTCAACAAATAACTCCATGGATCCTGGGGTGTGATGCGGAGCACACTCACTCTGCACTCAATCTGCACTCGCACTCACTCTGCACTCACTCTGAACTCACTCTGCACTCACATTCACTCTGAACTCACTCTACACTCTGCACTCACTCTGCACTCACTCTGCAGTCACACTCACACTGCACTCACTCTGCACTCACTCTGCAGTCACACTCACTCTGCACTCACTCTGCACTCGCTCTGCACCTACTCTGCACTCACTCTGCACTCACACTCACTCTGCGCTCACTCTCACTCTGCACTCACTTTCACTCTGCACTCACACTGCAGTCACGCTCACTCTGCACTCACTCTGCACTCACACTGTTAGAAAGTCGACCCCGGGGGAGGCAGAAGATGTCTGACTGACCACCCCTAGGTTCACCTCTCCGTTAAGAAGTAGCCAAGCGTTACTGAGAGGCCTCCTGGGTGAGGGCCCTCTCCTAGGATCGCACAGCAGAGTAACCACACACTACAAATGGACACCACACCAGAGGTCGAGTTCGTAAGCTTTATCAGGAAATAAAGGTTGCTTGTTCTCAGCGATATGTACAAGCAAACCGAGGGGTCTGTAAAGTCTCGCAAGAGGGGATCAGGGTAGCGGGACAGTCTCGGTTGGGGAGTAGGAAGGGATACCTTGCGCACAGCTCTCAATCCTCGAGCCGGGGGTTCCGAGAGGGTGAGCCGCGGCAGCGCCAGCAGGCTCTCAAGATGTTTCGGCAAAGGTGGGCCGCGGCAGCGCCAGCAGGCTCTCAAGATGGTTCGGCACGGGTGGGCCGCGGCAGCGCCAGCAGGCTCTCAAGCTCTCTTCAGGTTCCAGGAAAACGAGTTATTCTGGGGTCGGCCGTGACAGCGTCAGCAGGCTTTCCAGTCCAGGATACAACTGCCGTCCTGCTCCGGGGCTGGCCCAGATATAGGACTGGAGTCCTTTGTTGTCCGGACCCTCGCGCCTGGGGGTCAGAGGGGCCGGGATGATGGTGTCCAGACACCCAGCAGGGGGGTGGAGCCAGCACCCAGGGAGGCCGGAGGCCAATCGAAACCAGGCGTCCGGGGACGGCTGGAGGGCCATCGAAACACCCTTCTCTCCGGGATCTGTCGAGTGGCCACTCGACCACCTGAGTGGATCTTGGTGCCTTGATGTCTGGGCTGTGCTGAGGCCGGGGACGAGGCCACGTGGTCGTGACGTGGTGGGCCCAAGATGGAGTCGGGCGCAGCCTCGTGCTTAGGTTGTGAGGGGCCCACGCTGGAGCCAGGTCGGTAGTGGGGGTCCGGGATGGTGGCCGGACCAGCAAGGTTGGGGCGTGCAGTGTCGGGCAAAAGGGCTGCCCGATGCTGGGTGGAGGGCTGATGTCGTCCTGGGCCCGCCATGCGGGAGGGGTAGGGCCCCGCCATGAGGCCGGGTCCAACACGCGTCCCCCCCAGCTGAAGGCAGGGGAGAGTCACCCATCTTCTTGGGGATTCTCCTCGCCGAGGCGGAAGAATCTGGAGAGGCCGTCAGCATTGGCGTGGTCGTTGCCGGGGCGATGCTCCACAGTGAAGTCCATCCCTTGCAGGGAGATGGACCATCGCAACAGTTTCGGGTTTTCTCCCCGCATCTGCATCAACCACCGCAGGGGCCGGTGGTCGGTCTGGACCCGGAAGTGGGTGCCGAAGAGGTAGGGCCGGAGCTTCTTTAGGGCCCACACGACGGCGAAGGCTTCCCTCTCGATGGTGCTCCAGCGCTGTTCTCTGGCTAGCAGCCGCAGGCTGATGAAGGCAACGGGAAGGTCGATTCCCTCAGGGTTCACTTGTGAGAGGACCGCCCCAATGCCGTGCTCCGAGGCGTCGGTTTGGACCACAAACTCTTGGCTGTAGTCGGGGGCCTGGAGCACAGGGGCGGTGCACATGGCAGTCTTGAGAGTCTCGAAGGCTGCTTGGCACTCTGGGGTCCAGCACACCTTCTGGGGTAGCTTCTTGGAGGTCAGTTCTGTGAGGGGCCCCACAATGCTTCCATAGTCTTTGATGAAGCGCCGATAGTATCCTGTGAGCCCCAGGAAGGCTCGGACGGCGGTTTGGGTGATTGGGGGCTAATAGGCCCGGATGGCGTCAATATTTGGCTGGAGGGGAGCCACCCGGCCGCTTCCCACCTGGTGTCCCAGATACGTCACGGACCCTTGGCCGATCTGGCACTTGCTGGCCTTTATTGTTAGTCCGGCCCGTCGGAGGGCCGTCTAGACCTCCCGGAGGTGGGTCAGGTGTGCATCCCAGTGGAGGCTGTACACTGCAATGTCGTCTAGGTAGGCGGCGCTGAACTCTTCTAGCCCGGCCAGCACTCTATTCACGAGTCTCTGGAAGGTGGCCGGGGCGTTTTTCATGCCGAAGGGCATCACCTTGAAATGGTAGTGGCCATCCGGGGTCGAGAAGGCTGATCGCTCTTGCGCTCCAGGGGTGAGGCCGATCTGCCAATACCCGGCCGTGAGATCGAAGGTGCTGAGATACTTCGCAGCCCCCAGGCGATCGATCAGTTCATCCGCCCGGGGGATGGGATGGGCGTCGGTCCTGGTGACGGCATTCAGCCCCCGGTAGTCAACACAGAACCGGAGCTCCGGGGGCGTGCCGGGGGCGGCGGCTTTAGGGACCAGGACAACTGGGCTGGCCCACGGACTGTCGGAGGGTTCGACTACCCCCAGATCTAGCATCTTGGCCACCTCGGACTGGATGCAGGCCCCAACTCGATCGGGCACTCGGAAAGCTCGGTGTCTTACAGGCGGGCTGTCTCCGGTGTCTACATCGTGGACACACCACCGGGTGACTCCAGGGGTGAGGGAAAACAGATCTGCAAACTGCCCCAGCAGCTGCCGGCAGTCATGGTGCTGCTCCGGGGTCAGGGTGGAGGAGAGCATGACCCCTTCGATGGAGCCGTCCTTCTCAGTGGTGCTCATGAGATCCGGCAGTGGTTCGGAGTCGTCTTCAGCTCCTTCATCGGTCGCTAACAGCAGGCTTAGTTCAGTGCGGGCGAAGTGCGGCTTAAGCCGGTTACCGTGTAGGACCCGGAGGGGGTTCCTGGGGGACTCCATGTCCACCAAGTAAGTGACGGGGCTCTTGCGCTCCACCACTTTGAAGGGCCCCGTCCACTTGTCCTGGAGGGCACAAGGTTCAACCGGGGACATGACCCAGACCTGCTGGCCCGGTTCGAATTCGATGGACAAGGCGTTCTGGTCATACCAGCGTTTCATCTCTTCCTGACTGGCCTCAAGGTTGGCTTCGGCAAGTTCCCGGAACTTCCGCGTCTGGTTGCGGAGGGTCAGGAGGTACTGGTAGACATCTGGTGGAGCACCTCGGACAGCCGTCTCCCAGCCTTCTTTGACCAGGCTGAGGGGGCCCCGGACCGGGTGCCCATACAATAGTTCGAAGGGGCTGAACCCCAGGGACTTCTGTGGTACCTCGCGGTACGCAAACAGGAGGCAAGGCAGCAGAACATCCCATTTGCGTCGTAGTGGCTCCTCGAGGCCCTTGATCATTCCCTTCAGTGTTCGGTTAAACCGCTCCACAAGTCTGTTTCCTTGGGGGTGATACGGGGTGGTGAACTTGTATGTGACCCCGCACTGTTGCCACAGGGATCGCATATACTTGGAAATAAAGTTTGTGCCCCGATCACTCACGACTTCCCGGGGGAAGCCGACTCTGGAGAAGATCCCCATTAGGGCTTGGCCTACTACTGGGGCCGTGATGGTTCGGAGGGGGATGGCTTCCGGATATCGGGTGGCATGGTCCACCAGCACGAGGATGAAGCGGTGTCCTTGAGGGGTGCGGGGGTCCAGGGGCCCCACGATGTCTATCCCCACTCGCTCGAAGGGGGTGGTGACCACGGGAAACGGCTGGAGCGGGGCTTTGACTTTCCCCCCGCTCTTCCCGCTGGCTTGACAGGTCGGGCAGGATCGGCAGTGATTGTGCACATCGTTGCGCATTTTCGGCCAGTAGAAATGAGTCACCAGGCGGCTGTAAGTTTTGTCCTGCCCCAGGTGCCCGGCGAGGGGCACATCATGTGCTAAGTTCAAGAGGAAGTCTCGAAATCGGAGGGGAACGACCAGCACGCGGCTGGCCCCTAGTTCGGCAATCTTCTGTTCACTGTAGAGAAGGTCGTTGTCCCAATAGACCCAGTGGGACCCCGCAGCGTCTCCAGCGGCTTGAGTGGCAGCTTGTCGTCGAAGTCCCTCGAGGGAGGGACAGGTGCTCTGCTCTTGTCGGAATTGTTCGCGGGTGGGGCCACCTTCTTGGCGCCACTGAGCCAGTTCCAGCAGGTGGCCGAGCTCGGTGATTTCCTCATGGCTTGGCCCCGGGGGCCGGGTTCAGGGTCGGTATCCTCAGGGATGGCGGGCGGTGGAGGTGCGGGCCACTCCGGCTCCTCGATCGGGGCTTCCTCCGTTGGGGGGGAGGCCCGGGCGGACATGGAGCGGGTGGTCGCACAAACCCACTCGGGAAGGCCTAGTATCCCCAGATGCTCTTTCCGCTCTACGCCGGCCCAGAGGGAACTTTCCAGGTCGTTCCCGAGGAGGCAGTCCACGGGGGCATCGTCTCGGACAGTCACCTTCAGCATGCCCGACACCCCTCCCCACTCGAAGGGGATGCGGGCAATCTGGCACAAACTTTCAGAGTTGTCAGCCGACCGCACTGGGCACAAGACGTTGGGGAGGATTTGTTCTGGGGTTACCAAGTGGCAGCGGACCGCCGTCACGCTGGCTCCAGTGTCCCGGAGGGCTTCGGCCCGGCGTCCATTGATGGTGACCCATTGGCGGTATTTCTGGGTGTTACGTGGGATCGGGTCTCGGGGGATCATGTCTCGATCACCCAGGCATGCTAAGATCATGGCTGCGGGCTCCCACTCGGCCTGCTCGGGGTCGTCGCCCTCTTCTTCGCCTCCCTCTGCACTCAGGGCGGCGGCCGCGATCTGGCGGCTCGGGGGACCGTTGGTGCCGGGTCGCTGGTTCATCGGGCAGAGAGGGTCGTTCGCATAATGGCCCTGTCGCTGGCATCTGTGGCACGTAACATTTGGGCGGGGCCCGGGCCTGGCTGGGGGGCCTCCCCTCCAACCCAGGGATGGCGACTGGGAGGTAGGGATGACCCCGCGGGGGTGTCTCGGCCCCTGCTCTGGCCTCCTCCGCCGCCTCGGGGTCGGTGGTTCCCCGGGGATCCCCGGCCGTAGTCTCCCATCGGACTCCGGGGAACTCGGTTGCTCACCCATCTATCCGCAACGACAGCGAGTTTTCGTGGCTCTGTCAATTTGCTGTTGAGGAGGTGCTGCCGGAGTTCGACGAAGCAGTTATTGGAAAGATGCTCCCATAGGATGAGGTCGACCAACTGCTGGTAGGTGGTGACCTGGCAGCCTCTGATCCACCCTTCGAAGGCTCTGCTGTAAAAGTTCACGTACTCCACCCAAGTGGTACCGGGGATTTTTTTACAGTCTCGAAATCGCTGCCGGTACATTTCGGGGGTGAGTCCGTAGCGAGTGAGGAGGGCGGTCTTCATGTGTTCGTACGAGGTCATCTCGGCGTCGGGGAGCTCTAGCAGGGCGTCTCTCCCCTTGTTGATGAACTTCCCCCATAAGCCGGCGCCCCAGTCTTTGAGGGGTACTCGATGGGCGGTCATGGCGACCTCGTAGGCTTTGAACCACTGTTGGATGTCGTCGTTCTTATAGTATTCTTTGACAACCTCCTTGGGTATGTGCACCTTCGTGTCCCCCGGCGGGGGTGAGGTCTTACCCCCGGCGGTGCCGGTTTCTGTTGTTTTGGCCTTGATTTCCAGTTCTTTGAGGCCGGGCTCATGCTCGAGCATGAGTTTCTTTTCTTCGAGGTCTCGTTGTCTTCTCCTTTCCTCTAGGTCTCCTTCCAGCCGCAGTTGCTCGAGGGCTAATTTCCTTTCTGCCAGCTGTATCTCTCCTTCTTGTCGGAGTCGGGCGAGCTCCAACTCGGGGAGCCGGTTCCTTTCTCATTCTCGGGCGTCTCCGTGGGGGAGGCCCGTGTCTAGGTCTGCGGGTCCTTCCCCCGCTGGGTTCGCGTCGGTCTCCGGGCATCCATTCGGGCCCGGGTTATCTTCATTCTGGAGCGGCGCGTTATCGGCGTCTGCCCAGGCTTGCAGGGCTGATTTAAAGTCCTCTTTGTTGTTGAGGCCCGTGGTAGCGATGCCTAGGTCCTTGCAGAATTGTTTTAATTCCTTGTGGCTGTAATCTTCCATCTTTTCTTTCTGGAATTCCGTTGTCGGTCTGGTTTCCTGAGTAGTCATGGTCGCGGTGTGTTTTTCTCGGTAGTGAGTGAATTACTCTCTGTACGATCTGCGTCGGCTCGGATCCCGTCGCTTGCCACCAATGTTAGAAAGGCGACCCCGGGGGAGGCAGAAGATGTCTGACTGACCACCCCTAGGTTCACCTCTCCGTTAAGAAGTAGCCGAGCGTTACTGAGAGGCCTCCTGGGTGAGGGCCCTCTCCTAGGATCGCACAGCAGAGTAACCACACACTACAAATGGACACCACACCAGAGGTCGAGTTCGTAAGCTTTATCAGGAAATAAAGGTTGCTGGTTCTCAGCGATATGTACAAGCAGACCGAGGGGTCTGTAAAGTCTCTCAAGAGGGGATCAGGGTAGCGGGACAGTCTCGGTTGGGGAGTAGGAAGGGATACCTTGCGCACAGCTCTCAATCCTCGAGCCGGGGGTTCCGAGAGGGTGAGCCGCGGTAGCGCCAGCAGGCTCTTAAGATGGTTCGGCAAAGGTGGGCCGCGGCAGCACCAGCAGGCTCTCAAGGTGGTTCGGCAAAGGTGGGCCACGGCAGCGCCAGCAGGCTCGCAAGATGGTTCGGCAAAGGTGGGCCGCGGCAGCGCCAGCAGGCTCTCAAGATAGTTCGGCAAAGGTGGGCCGCGGCAGCGCCAGCATGCTCTCAAGCTGGTTCGGCAAAGGTGGGCCGCGGCAGCGCCAGCAGGCTCTCAAGATGGTTAGGCAAGAGGTGGGCCGCGGCAGCGCCAGCAGGCTCTCAAGATGTTTCGGCAAAGGTGAGCCGCGGCAGCGCCAGCAGGCTCTCAAGATGGTTCGGCAAGGGTGGGCCGCGGCAGCGTCAGCAGGCTCTCAAGCTCTCTTCAGGTTCCAGGAAAACTAGTTCTTCTGGGGTCGGCCGTGACAGCGTCAGCAAGCTTTCCAGTCCAGGATACAACTGCCGTCCTACTCCGGTTCTGGCCCAGATATAGGACTGGAGTCCTTTGATGTCCGGACCCTCGCACCTGGGGGTCAGAGGGGCCGGGATGATGGTGTCCAGACACCCAGCTGGGGGGTGGAGCCAGCGCCCAGGGAGGCCGGAGGCCGATCGAAACCAGGCGTCCGGGGACGGCTGGAGGGCCATCGAAACACCCTTCTCTCCGGGATCTGTCGAGTGGCCACTCGACCACCTGGGTGGATCTTGGTGCCTTGATGTCTGGGCTGTGCTGAGGCCTGGGCCGGGGACGAGGCCACGTGGTCGTGACGTGGTGGGCCCAAGATGGAGTCGGGTGCAGCCTCGTGCTTAGGTCGTGAGGGGCCCACGCTGGAGCCAGGTCGGTAGTGGGGGTCCGGGATGGTGGCCGGACCAGCAAGGTTGGGGCGTTCAGTGTCGGGCAAAAGGGCTGCCCGATGCTGGGTGGAGGGCCGATGCCGTCCTGGGCCCGCCATGCGGGAGGGGTAGGGCCACGCCATGAGGCCGGGTCCAACACACACTCACTCTGCACTCACTCTGCATTCTGCACTCACTCTGGACTCTGGACTCTGCACTCACTCTGCACCCGCACTCACTCTGCACTCACTCTGCACTCTGTACTCACTCTGCTCTCACTCTGCACTCACTCTGTACTCACTCTGCACTCACTCTGCACTCACTCTGCTCTCACTCTGCACTCACTCTCACTCTGTAGTCACACTCACTCTGCACTCACACTCACTCTGCACTCACACTCACTCTGCACTCATGCTCACTCTGCACTCACTCTGCACTCACACTCTGCACTAAATCTGCACTCACTCTCACTCTGCACTCACACTCTGCACTCACTCTGCACTAACTCTGCACTCACTCGCCCTTGTCAACAAATAACTACATGGATCCGGGGATGTGATGCGGAGCACACTCACTCTGCACTCACTCTGCACTCGCACTCACTCTGCACTCACTCTGAACTCACTCTGCACTCACACTCACTCTGAACTCACTCTACACTCTGCACTCACTCTGCACTCACTCTGCAGTCACTCTGAACTCACTCTGCACTCACACTCACTCTGAACTCACTCTACACTCTGCACTCACTCTGCACTCACTCTGCAGTCACACTCACACTGCACTCACTCTGCACTCACTCTGCAGTCACACTCACTCTGTGCTCACTCTGCACTCACTCTGCACTCACTCTGCACTCACTCTGCACTCACACTCACTCTGCACCCACTCTCACTCTGCACTCACTCTGTACTCACTCTGCAGTCACACTCACTCTGCACACAATCTGCACTTCCTTTTCACTCACCCTGCACTCACACTCACTCTGCACTCACACTCACTCTACATTCACACTCACTCTGTATTTGCACTCACTCTGCACTCACTCTGCAGTCACACTCACTCTGCACTCGCTCTGCATTCGCTCTGCACTCACACTCACTCTGCACTTACTCTCACTCTGCACTCACACTCACTCTGCACTCATACTCACTCTGCACTCACACTCACTCTGCACTCACTCTGCACTAACTCTGCACTCACTCTCACTCTGCACTCACTCTCACTCTGCACTCACTTTGCAGTCACACTCACTCTGCACTCAATCTGCACTTGCTCTGCACTCACTCTGCACTCACACTCACTCTGCACTCACACTCACTCTACACTCACACTCACTCTGTATTTGCACTCACTCTGCACTCACTCTGCAGTCACACTCACTCTGCACTCACACACACTCTGCACTCACACTCACTCTGCATTCACACTCACTCTGAACTCACTCTGCACTCTGCACTCACTCTGCACTCACTCTGCAGTCACACATACACTGCACTCACTCTGCACTCACTCTGCTCTCACTCTGCCCTCACTCTGCACTCACTCTCACTCTGCACTCACTCTCACTCTGCACTCACTCTGAACTAACTCTCTCTGAACTCACACTCTTCACTCACTCTGCACTCTCACTCTGCACTCTCACTCTGCACTCACTCTGCACTCACACTCACTCTGAACTCACTCTGCACTCTGCACTCACTCTGCACTCACTCTGCAGTCACACATACACTGCACTCACTCTGCACTCACTCTGCACTCACTCTGCACTCTGCACTCACTCTGCACTCTGCACTCACTCTGCACTCTGCACTCACTCTGCGCTCACTCTGCACCGCATTCACTCTGCACTCACTCTACACTCTGTACTCACTCTGCTCTCACTGTGCACTCACTCTGTACTCACTCTGCACTCACTCTGCACTCATTCTGCTCTCACTCTGCACTCACTCTCACTCTGCAGTCACACTCACTCTGCATTCACACTCACTCTGCACTCACACTCACTCTGCACTCACGCTCACTCTGCACTCACTCTGCACTCACACTCTGTACTAAATCTGCACTCACTCTCACTCTGCACTCACACTCTGCACTAACTCTGCACTCACTCATCATTGTCAACAAATAACTCCATGTATCCGGGGGTGTGATGCGGAGCACACTCACTCTGCACTCACTCTGCACTCGCACTCACTCTGCACTCACTCTGAACTCACTCTGCACTCACACTCACTCTGAACTCACTCTACACTCTGCACTCACTCTGCAGTCACACTTACACTGCACTCACTCTGCACTCACTCTGCAGTCACACTCACTCTGCACTCACACTCACTCTGCACTCACTTTCATTCTGCACTCACTCTGCACTCACTCTGCAGTCGCACTCACTCTGCACTCAATCTGTGCTCGCTCTGCACTCACTCTGCACTCACACTCACTCTGCACTCACACTCACTCTACACTCACACTCACTCTGTATTTGCACTCACTCTGCACTCACTCTGCAGTCACACTCATTCTGCACTCACTCTGCACTCGCTCTGCATTCGCTCTGCACTCACACTCACTCTGCACTCACACTCACTCTGCACTCACACTCAATCTGCACTCACTCTGCACTCACTCTGCACTCACTCTGTTGGACCCGGCCTCGTGGCGTGGTCCTACCCCTCCCGCATGGCGGGCCCGGGACGACATCGGCCTCCGTCGACCCACCATCGATCCCCTTGCACACGAACCATTGACGAGGGCAGCCCCCCTGGCAACCCACAGCTCTCCCCCCCCTGGGACCCCAGCGGACCCTGCTCGCCAACACTGCCGGTCTGGCGACCATGCCAGGCCACCATTTCCGGCCCGACTCCATCTTGGGCCCATCACGTCCCGAGCACGTGGCCGCAGCCACCCCTGGCCCCGGCCCCAGTGAAGCCCCGACATCGAGGCACCAAGATCCTCCCAGGTGGTAGAGTGGCCACTTGGCGGATCCCGGAGGAGGGGAGTTTCGATGGGCCTCCAGCCATCCCCGGACGCCTGGTGTCAATCGCCCTCCAGCCTCCCTGGGCCCTGGCTCCACCCCCCTGCTGGGTGTCTGGACACCTTCATCCCGGCCCCTCGAACCCCCAGGCGCGAGGGTCCGGACATCAAAGGACTCCAGTCCTATATCTGGGCCAGCCCTGGATTAGGACTCCAGTTGTATCTTGGAGTCGAAGCCCTGCTGACCTTGTCGCGGCTGATCCTTATCCGAACTCATGCACCGGAACCATCTTCGAGGCCCTGCTGACGCTGTCGCGGCCTGACCGAGCTGAACCATCTTCGAGGCCCTGCTGACGCTGTCGCGGCCTGACCGAGCTGAACCATCTTCGAGGCCCTGCTGACACTGTCGCGGCCTGACCAAGCTGAACCACCTTCGAGGCCCTGCTGACGCTGTCGCGGCCTGACCAAGCTGAACCACCTTCGAGGCCCTGCTGACGCTGTCGCGGCCTGACCAAGCTGAACCACCTTTGAGGCCCTGCTGACGCTGTCGCGGCCCGACCAAGCTGTCGCGGCCTGACCAAGCTGAACCACCTTCGAGGCCCTGCTGAGGCTGTCGCCGCCCGACCAAGCTGAACCACCTTCGAGGCCCTGCTGACGCTGTCGCGGCCCGACCAAGCTGAACCACCTTCGAGGCCCTGCTGACGCTGTCGCGGCCTGACCCCCTGAACTATTCACGCACTAGTCGGTGCCAAGACTGTCCCGCTACCCCACTAGTCCCGAAACCACGACTTTAAGGATCCCTCGATCCCTGCCTGCTAACCTGCTAAGAACGTGCCTTCATTTCCTATATAAAGATACTTGTGAATATCCCGTCGTGTGGTGTCCGTCTGTAGTAGTGTGATTGCTCAGCTGGTACGATTGTAGGAGAGGAGCCTCGCCAAGGAGGCCTCCCTACGGCGCTCGGCCTATTCCATAGAGAGAGGTGAGTCTCGGGCGGGCAGTCAGACATCTTCTGTCTCCCCTGGGATCGCCTTTCCAACATTGGTGGCAAGCGACGGGATCCGAGCCCGCGCAAATCGTACAGCGAGTAATTCGCCACTACTAACAGAGACCCACAACCACGATGACTACTAAGGAAACCGGAACGACCACAGAATTCCGGAAGGAACGATTAGAGGAGTACACCCATAAAGAACTCAAACAATTCTGCAGAGCCCTGGGTATCGCTACCACCGGACTAAGCACAAAAGACGATTTCAAAGACGCGCTGCAAACATGGGTGGAGACCAGAGCGACCCCACCCCAGGCTAACAATGACATTATCATAGAAGTACCCCTGAGTACGGTCATAGCCCCAGTGGAAGAAAGAACCACCAACAGAGAACCGGGCCTCTCCCACGAAGACGCCCGGGAGCGAGAGAGGAGTCGGTTCCATGAACTAGAGCTCGCCCGACTCCGGCTGGACGGAGAGCTTCAATTAGCAGAAAAGAAAATGGCCATTGAGCAACTACGATTAGAAGGAGATCTGTAAGAGAGGCGGAGGCAAAGGGAATTGGAAGAAAAAAAACTCACGTACGAACACGAACATGGCCTCAAAGAACTAGAGATCAAGTCCAAGACCGAAGAGGCTGGCGCCGCGATAACACGGGACCCTCCACCTCCTGCCGACCCGAAGGTCCGCATTCCCAAAGATATTGTCAAGGAATACTACAAGAATGACGATATCCAGCAATGGTTCAAGGCGTATGAAGTTGCCATGACCGCGCACCGCATCCCGCGAAAAGATTGGGGTGCAGGCTTATGGGGGAGATTTGTCAGCGAAGGGAGGGACACCCTGCTCAAGCTGGCCGAGGAAGTGATGTCCTCCTATGACCACATGAAGGACGCCCTGCTCACCCGGTATGGCCTCACCCCCGAGATGTACCGACAGAGGTTCAGAGATTGCAAAAAGATCCCCGGTACCACGTGGGTGGAATACGTAAACTTTTATAGCCGGGCCCTGGAAGGATGGATAAAGGGCAGCAAAGTGTCCACCTACGAGCAGCTGTTCGACCTCATCGTTTGGGAGCACCTCTCCAACAACTGCTTTGTCGAACTCAGACAGCATCTCCTCGACAGCAAGGTGACCGAGCCCCGAAAACTCGCCGTCGAGGCTGATCGATGGGTGAGCACCCGGGTCCCCCGGACCCCGATAGGAGAAACGGGACGGAACGGCCAGGGGCACCCCCGCCAGCGTGGAGGCGGAGGAGGCCAGAACAGGAGCCGAGACTTCCCTCGGGGGTCCCCCCAGAATAAACATTTGCCAACCCTGACCAGAAGAGGACCCCCTCCAGCACGGCCGGGGCCCCGCCCGAACATTACTTGCCACAGATGCCAGCGGCCCGGTCACTATGCCAGTGACCCCCTCTGCCCCATGAACCAGCGCCCGGGCACCACCGGGCCTCCGACTCGCCAGTTCGCTGCCGCGGCCCTGGGGGAAGGGGAAAAAGAAGGCGAAGAGGTCTACGATGAAGATCAGACCGAGTATGAACCAGCCGCCATGGCCCTAGCCTGCCTGGGCGAAAGAGGCATGGTCCCCCAAGCCTCTCTACCGAGCAATACTCAAAAATACCGTCAGTGGGTCCACATCAATGGACGACGGACCGAAGCCCTCGGAGACACGGGAGCCAGTGTGACGGCCGTCCGCTGCCACTTGGTGACCCCCAAACAGATCATACCCAACGTGCGATGCCCTGTGAGGGCCGCCGAAAACTCCGAAACTCTGTGTCAGATGGCCCGAATCCCCTTCGAGTGGGGGGGGTGTCGGGCACCCTCAAGGTGACCGTCCGGGACGACGCCCCTGTGGACTGCCTCCTCGGAAACGACCTCGAGAGCTCTCCCTGGGCCCAAGTCGAGCGGAGAGAACATTTAGGAATGATGGGACTACCAGAGTGGGTCTGCGCTACGACCCGATCTATGACTGCCCGGGCCCCGGCGGCACCCGAGGCCACCTCGACTGAAGAGCCGGCGTGGCCCGCGCCACCACCGCCCACAGTCAATGAAGAATCCGAGCCCGAGCCATCAGAGCATGACCGAGAAGGAAGCGCCGAACTCAGCGACATACCCAAACTAGCCCAATGATGCCAGGAGGGTGGTCCCACCCGAGAACAATTCCGGCAGGAACAGAAGGCCTGCCCCTCCCTCGAGGGGACCCGACAGCAGGCCACGGCCCAAGGTGCCGGGGACACCTCGGGGTCCCACTGGATATACTGGGACCACGGCCTCCTATACAGTGAACAGAAAATTGCCGAGCTGGGGGCCAGCCGAGTGTTGGTGGTCCCCCTACGATTCAGAGACTTTCTCTTGAACCTGGCACACAATGTGCCCCTCGCCGGGCACCTGGGGCAGGACAAAACTTACAGCCGCCTGGTGACCCATTTCTACTGGCCGAAAATGCTCAACGATGTGCATAACCACTGCCGCACCTGCCCGACATGCCAAGCCAGCGAAAAGAGCGGGGGGAAGGTGAAGTCCCCGCTCCAACCCTTTCCAGTGGTGACCACTCCCTTCGAGCGAGTGGGGATCGACATCGTGGGGCCCCTGGACCCCCGAACCTCTCAAGGGCATCGCTTCATCCTCGTCCTGGTGGACCATGCCACCCGCTATCCCGAAGCCATCCCCCTACGCTCCATAACGGCTCCCGTGGTGGGCCGAGCACTGATGGGGATCTTCTCCAGAGTGGGGTTCCCCCGAGAAGTCGTGAGTGATCGGGGCACAAACTTTATATCGAAGTATATGCGGTCCCTGTGGCAACAGTGCGGGGTCACATATAAGTTCAGCACCCCGTATCACCCCCAGGGGAATGGACTTGTGGAGCGGTTTAACCGAACACTCAAGGGGATGATCCAGGGCCTAGAAGAACCCCTCCGCTGCAAATGGGATGTCCTGCTGCCCTGCCTCCTGTTCGCCTATCGGGAGATACCACAGAAATCCCTGGGGTTTAGCCCCTTCGAACTCTTGTACGGGCGCCCTGTCCGAGGTCCCCTCAGCCTGGTCAAAGAAGGCTGGGAAACTACAGTCCAAGACGCCCCGCCGGATGTCTACCGGTATCTCCTGACCCTCCGAAGCCATACTCAGAAGTACCGGGCCCTTGCCGAGGCCAACCTTGAGGCCAGCCAGGAAGACATGAAACGCTGGTATGACCAGAACACTTCATCCATCGAGTTCGAGCCCGGCCAGCAGGTCTGGGTCACGTCCCCGGTCGAACCTTGTGCCCTCCAGGACAAATGGTCGGGCCCCTTCAAAGTGATCGAGCGCAAGAGCCCCGTCACCTATCTCGTGGACATGGAGTCACCCCGAAACCCCCTCCGGGTCCTGCACGCCAACCGGCTCAAACCTCATTTTGCCCGCACAGAACTGAGCCTGCTGCTAGCTACCGATGATGGGGCCGAAGACGACTCCGAGCCCCTGCCTGACCTCCTAAGGTGCGCTGAGAAAGACGGCTCCGTCGAGGGAATCTCTCTCTCCTCCGACCTGACCCCCGCACAGCGCCGAGACTGCCAAGAACTGTTTGAACAATTTACGGACCTGTTCTCCCTCACCCCCGGGGTTACCGAGTGGTGTGTCCACGATGTCGACACCGGGGACAGCCAGCCAGTGCGACACCGGGCCTACCGAGTTCCCGACCGAGTTCGGGCCTGCATCCAGACAGAAGTTACCAAAATGTTGGCCTTGGGGGTGGTCGAACCCTCCGACAGTCCCTGGGCCAGCCCAGTTGTCCTGGTCCCCAAAGCCGCCGCACCTGGTACCCCTCCAGAACTCAGGTTTTGTGTCGACTACCGGGGACTAAACGCTGTTACCAGAACCGACGCACATCCCATCCCCCGGACCGATGAACTAATCGACCGCCTGGGAGCCGCCAAGTACCTCAGTACTTTCGACCTCACAGCCGGGTACTGGCAGATCGGCCTCACGCCTGGCGCCCAGGAGCGATCGGCCTTCTCCACACCCGATGGCCACTTCCAATTCAAGGTGATGCCCTTCGGCATGAAAAACGCCCCAGCGACTTTCCAGAGACTGGTGAACAAAGTGCTGGCGGGGCTAGAAGAATTCAGCGCCGCCTATCTAGACGACATTGCAGTATACAGCCTCCACTGGGCCGAGCACCTGAAGCACCTCTGGGAGGTCCTGACAGCCCTCCGACGGGCCGGACTAACAATAAAAGCCAGCAAGTGCCAAATAGGTCAAGGGTCCGTGACCTACCTGGGACACCAAGTGGGGAGCGGCCACGTGGCTCCCCTCCACACCAAGATTGACGCCATCATGGCCTGGGAGCCCCCGGTCAGCCAGACAGCCGTCCGAGCCTTCCTGGGGCTCACTGGATATTATCGGCGCTTTATAAAAAACTATGGGAGCATTGTGGGTCCCCTCACTGAACTGACCTCGAAGAACCGGCCACAGAAAGTACCATGTACACCCGCGTGTCAGGTGGCCTTCGAGACTTTGAAAACAGCCATGTGCACCGCCCCTGTGCCCCAAGCCCCTGACTACAGCCGGGAGTTCGTAGTCCATACCGACGCCTCGGAGCATGGCATTGGGGCGGTCCTATCTCAGATTGACCCAGAGGGGATTGACCATCCTGTGGCATTCATCAGCCGGCGGCTGCTGGCCAGAGAGCAGCGATGGAGCACCATTGAGAGAGAGGCCTTCGCTGTCGTGTGGGCCCTCAAGAAACTCAGGCCCTACCTCTTCGGCACCCACTTCCGGGTCCAGACTGACCACCGGCCACTGCGGTGGCTATTAGAAAGGCGAACCCGGGGGAGGCAGAAGGTGTCTGACTGACCACACCTAGGTCTACCCCTCCTTCAGAGAAGGGACCGAGCGATGTCGAGAGGCCTCCGACGGGAGGGCCCTCTCCTAGAATCGTACAGCAGAGTAACCACACCACTACAAATATACACCACACGTAGATAGAGTTTTCAATCTTTATCGGGCAATAAGTATCGGTTCAATATATATACAGCAGATCCAGAGATCTGGAAAGTCTCGTGGCAAAGGGCAAGGTAGCGGGACAGTCTTATAGATGGTCAGTTGCAATGGGACCCTACGCACAGCTCTCAATCCTCGAGCTGGGGGGTTCCGGAAGGTGGGGCCGCGGCAGCGCCAGCAGGCTCCCAGATGGTTCAGCGAGTGTGGACCACGGCAGCGCCAGCAGGTTCCGAGATGGTTCAGCGAGTGTGGACCGTGGCAGCGCCAGCAGGTTCCAAGATGGTTCAGCGAGTGTGGACCGCGGCAGCGCCAGCAGGTTCCAAGATGGTTCAGCGAGTGTGGACCAGGCAGCGCCAGTAGGTTCCAAGATGGTTCAGCGAGTGTGGACCGCGGCAGCGCCAGCAGGCTCCAAGATGGTTAAAGCAAAGATGGACCGCGGCAGCACCAGCAGGTTCCGAGATGGTTCAGCGAGTGTGGACCGCGGCAGCGCCAGCAGGTTCCGAGATGGTTCAGCGAGTGTGGACCGCGGCAGCGCCAGCAGGTTCCGAGATGGTTCAGCGAGTGTGGACCGCAGCAGCGCCAGCAGGTTCCAAGATGGTTCAGCGAGTGCGGGCCGCGGCAGCGCCAGCAGGCTCCAAGATGGTTACAGCAAAGATGGACCGCGGCAGCGCCAGCAGGTTCCAGGTAGAGCAGCAAGGGGAGTTCGTCTCAGGGTCAGCCGCGACAGCGTCAGCAGGGCTTCTCGACTCCGGGATACAACTCCCGTCCTACTCCGGGGCTGGCCCAGATATAGGTCTGGAGCCCTTTGATGTCCGGACCCTCTCGCCTGGGGGTCAGAGGGGCCGGGATGATGGTGTCCAGACACCCAGCGGGGGGGGTGGAGCCGGAGCGCAGGGAGGCCGGAGGGTGATCGAAACCAGGCATCCGGGGATGGATGGAGAGCCATCGAAACTCCCCTCTCCTTGTCTCTGGTGGAGTGGCCACTCTACCACCCGGAGGGTTCTTGGTGCCTCGATGGCGGGCTCGCTGGGACCGTGGCCGCGGCTGGTCCGGGACCACTTGTCTGTGACGTGATGGGCCCAAGATGGCGTCGGGCCTGGAATGAGGGTCCGGGGTGGGCACCGGACCGGTATTGCTGGGGCGGCCCGAGGGGGCCGTGTCAGTGGTCGTGGGCCGCCAGGTGGCGGATCTGGTGGTTTGGAGGGCGTGCAGAGGTGTGCCCGAGGGCGACCCGGGCTGGATGGAGGGCCGATGTCGTCCGGGGCCCGCCATGCGGGAGGGGTAGGCCCACGCCACGAGGCCGGGTCCAACACGCATCCCCCCCAGCTGAAGGCAGGGGAGAGTCACCCATCTTCTTGGGGATTCTCCTCGCCAAGGCGGAAGAATCTGGAGAGGCCGTCAGCGTTGGCGTGGTCGTTGCCAGGGCGATGTTCCACGGTGAAGTTCATCCCTTGGAGGGAGATGGACCAACGTAGCAACTTCGGGTTCTCGCCCGCATCTGCATCAACCACCGCAGGGGGCGGTGGTCGGTCTGTACTCGGAAGTGGGTGCCGAAGAGGTAGGGCCGGAGCTTCTTTAGGGCCCATACGACGGCGAATGCTTCCCTCTCGATGGTGCTCCATCGTTGTTCTCGGGCCAGCAGGCGCCGGCTGATGAAGGCCACAGGAAGGTCGACTCCGTCAGAGTTCATTTGGGAGAGTACGGCCCCAATGCCGTGTTCCGAGGCGTCAGTTTGGACGATGAACTCTCGGCTGTAGTCGGGGGCCTGAAGCACCGGGGCGTTGCACATGGCAGTCTTTAGTGTCTCACAGGCTACTTGGCACTCGGGGGTCCAGTGCACCTTCGGGGGTAGTCTCTTGGAGGTTAGTTCTGTGAGGGGCCCCACAATGCTCCCATAGTTCTTTATGAACTGCCGATAGTATCCAGTGAGCCCCAGGAAGGCTCGGACGGCGGTCTGGGTGACGGGGGGCTCCCAGGCCTGGATGGCGTTGATCTTGGGTTGAAGGGGAGCCACTTGGCCGCTCCCCACTTGGTGTCCCAGATAGGTCACGGACCCTTGACCGATCTGACACTTGCTGGCTTTTATTGTTAGTCCGGCCCGTTGGAGGGCCGTCAGGACCTTCCAGAGGTGGGTCAGGTGCTCGTCCCAACAGAGGCTGTACACCGCAATATCGTCCAGATAGGCGGCACTGAACTCTTCCAGCCCTGCCAGCACCCGATTCACTAGTCTCTGGAAGGTGGCCGGAGCATTCTTCATGCCGAAGGGCATCACGTTGAAGTGGAAGTGGCCATCGGGGTCGAGAAAGCGGATCGTTCTTGTGCCCCGGGCGTGAGGCCGATTTGCCAGTATCCGGCCGTGAGGTCGAAGGTGCTGAGGTGCCTGGGAGCAGCCGGGGCAAGATTTGTTCTGGGGTCACCAGATGGCAGCGGACTGTGGTTATGCTGGCCCCCATGTCATGGAGAGCCTCGGCCCGGCGTCCGTTGATGGTGACCCACTGGCGGTACTTCTGGGTGTTGATCGGAATCTGGTCTCGGGGATCATGTCTTTGTCGCCCAGGGAGGCGAGGCACATGGCCGCGGACTCCCATTCTTCTGGTTCCATAGGGACCTCTTCTTCTTCGTCCTTTTCTGCGCTCAAAACAGCTGCGGTGATTTGACGACCGGGGGCCCGGTGGTGCCGGGCCGCTGGTACATGGGGCAGAGAGGATCATTGGCATAGTGACCCAGCCGCTGGCATCTGTGACACGTAACGTTGGGGCGTGGCCCCAATCGGGCTGGATGGGCCCCCCTCGGGCTGGAGGCCGGTGTAACGGAGGCGGGCGAAGACCCCGGCGGGAGGTCTCGACCTCGGCTGGTGCCAGACCCGCCGCCTCGCGGCCGGTGGTTCCCCGGGGACCCTCGTCCGTATTCTCCTGTGGTGTTCCGGTGGACGTGGTTGCTCGCCCACCGATCTGCTTCGACCGCTAGCTTCCGCGGCTCGGTCAACTTGCTGTCGAGGAGGTGCTGTCGTAGTTCAATGAAGCAGTTGTTGGAGAGGTGCTCCCATAACATCAAGTCGACCAACTGCTGGTAGGTAGTGACCTGACTGCCTTTGACCCACCCCTCGAAGGCTCTGCTAAAAAAGTTCACATATTCTACCCAAGTGGTACCGGGGATTTTTTTACAGTCTCGGAACCTCTGCCGGTACATTTCGGGGGTGGGTCCGTAGCGCGTGAGTAGGGCCGTTTTCATGTGTTCATAGGAGGTCATTTCGGTGTCAGGGAGTTCCAGCAGGGCATCCCTCCCTTAGTTGACGAACTTTCCCCACAGGCCGGCGCCCCAATCCTTCAGGGGCACCCGATGGGCGGTCATGGCCACCTCGTAGGCTTTGAACCATTGTTGGATATCATCGTTCTTGTAGTATTCTTTGACTACATCTTTCGGTAGGTGAACCTTGGTGTCCACGGGAGGGGCCGCGGTCTTGGCCCCGGCCGCGCTATCTTCGTTGATCTTGGCCTTGATTTCTAGTTCTCTCAGGCCTCGTTCGTGTTCATAGGCTAGTCGTTTTTCTTCGAGGTCACGTTGTCTCCGTTTCTCTTCTAGATCCCCCTCCAGCCGTAGTTGCTCGAGGGCTATCTTTTTCTCCGCTAGCTGGAGTTCTCCGTCTAGCCGGAGTCGTGCAAGTTCCACTTCGTGTAGCCGGTTGCGCTCCCGTTCTCGAGCGTCTTCATAGATGAGGTCCGCGTTTAGTGTTGCGGTTCTTTCCCCCGTCGGGGGTGCCCTGGTTTCCTGTTGCCCGTTTGGGCCATTCTCCTCTTGGGGTGGTCTGTCTCGGGTTTCCACCCAGGCTTGTAGGGCTGATTTGAAGTCCTCTTTTGTGCTCAGGCCAGTGGTAGCGATACCCATGTCTTTACAGAATTGTTTTAGTTCTTTGTGGCTGTATTCTCCTATCTTCTCTTTCTGGAATTCGGCAGGTAGGTTGGTTCCTTGGGTCGTCATGGTCTCTGTGTGTTTTTCCGTTGTAGCGGGTGGATCACTCTCTGTACGATTTTGCGTTGGCTCGGATCGCAGCGCCTGCCACCAATATTAGAAAGGCGAACCCGGGGGAGGCAGAAGGTGTCTGACTGACCACCCCTAGGTCTACCCCTCCTTCAGAGAAGGGACCGAGTGATGTCGAGAGGCCTCCGACGGGAGGGCCCTCTCCTAGAATCGTACAGCAGAGTAACCACACCACTACAAATATACACCACACGTAGATAGAGTTTTCAATCTTTATCGGGCAATAAGTATCGGTTCAATATATATACAGCAGATCCAGAGATCTGGAAAGTCTCGTGGCAAGGGGCAAGGTAGCGGGACAGTCTTATAGATGGTCGGTTGCAATGGGACCCTACGCACAGCTCTCAATCCTCGAGCTGGGGGGTTCCGAAAGTTGGGGCCGCGGCAGCGCCAGCAGGCTCCCAGATGGTTCAGCGAGTGTGGACCGCGGCAGCGCCAGCATGTTCCGAGATGGTTCAGCGAGTGTGGACCGCGGCAGCGCCAGCAGGTTCCAAGATGGTTCAGCGAGTGTGGACCGCGGCAGCGCCAGCAGGTTCCGAGATGGTTCAGCGAGTGTGGACCGTGGCAGCGCCAGCAGGTTCCAAGATGGTTCAGCGAGTGCGGGCCGCGGCAGCGGCAGCAGGCTCCAAGATGGTTACAGCAAAGATGGACCGCGGCAGCGCCAGCAGGTTCCAGGTAGAGCAGCAAGGGGAGTTCGCCGCCCCAGCACCACCGGTCCGGTGCCCACCCCGGACCCTCATTCCAGGCCCGACGCCATCTTGGGCCCATCACGTCACAGACACGTTATCCCGGACCAGCCGCGGCCACGGCCCCAGCGAGCCCGCCATCGAGGCACCAAGAACCCTCCGGGTGGTAGAGTGGCCACTCCACCAGAGACAAGGAGAGGGGAGTTTCGATGGGCCTCCAGCCATCCCCGGACGCCTGGTGTCGATCGCCCTCCAGCCTCCCTGGGCCCTGGCTCCACCCCCCTGCTGGGTGTCTGGACACCTTCATCCCAGTCCCTCGGACCCCCAGGCGCGGGGGTCCGGACATCAAAGGACTCCAGTCCTATATCTGGGCCAGCCCTGGATTAGGACTCCAGTTGTATCTTGGAGTCGAAGCCCTGCTGACCTTGTCGCGGCTGATCCTGATCCGAACTCATGCACCGGAACCATCTTCGAGGTCCTGCTGACGCTGTCGCGGCCTGACCGAGCTGAACCATCTTCGAGGCCCTGCTGACGCTGTCGCGGCCTGACCGAGCTGAACCATCTTCGAGCCCTGCTGACGCTGTCGCGGCCTGACCAAGCTGAACCACCTTCGAGGCCCTGCTGACGCTGTCGCGGCCTGACCAAGCTGAACCACCTTCGAGGCCCTGCTGATGCTGTCGCGGCCTGACCAAGCTGAACCACCTTCGAGGCCCTGCTGACGCTGTCGGGGCCGACCAAGCTGAACCACCTTCGAGGCCCTGCTGGCGCTGTCGCGGCCTGACCAAGCTGAACCACCTTCGAGGCCCTGCTGACGCTGTCGCGGCCTGACCAAGCTGAACCACCTTCGAGGCCCTGCTGACGCTGTCGCGGCCTGACCAAGCTGAACCACCTTCGAGACCCTGCTGACGCTGTCGCGGCCCGACCAAGCTGAACCACCTTCGAGGCCCTGCTGACGCTGTCGCGGCCTGACCAAGCTGAACCACCTTCGAGGCCCTGCTGACGCTGTCGCGGCCTGACCAAGCTGAACCACCTTCGAGGCCCTGCTGACGCTGTCGCGGCCCGACCAAGCTGAACCACCTTCGAGGCCCTGCTGACGCTCTCGCGGCCTGACCCCCTGAACTATCCACGCACTAGTCGGTGCCAAGACTGTCCCGCTACCCCACTAGTCCCGAAACCACGACTTTAAGGATCCCTCGATCCCTCGATCCCTGCCTGCTAACCTGCTAAGAACGTGCCTTCATTTCTTATATAAAGATACTTGTGAATATCCCGTCGTGTGGTGTCCGTCTGTAGTAGTGTGATTGCTCCGCTGGTACGATTGTAGGAGAGAAGCCTCGCCAAGGAGGCCTCCTTACGGCGCTCGGCCTATTCCATAGAGAGAGGTGAGTCTCGGGGCGGGCAGTCAGACATCTTCTGTCTCCCCTGGGATCGCCTTTCCAACACACTCTCACTCTGCACTCACTCTCACTCTGCACTCACTCTGCAGTCACACTCACTCTGCACTCAATCTGCACTCACTCTGCACTCACTCTGCAGTCACACTCACTCTGCACTCACTCTGCACTCGCTCTGCATTCGCTCTGCACTCACACTCACTCTGCACTCACACTCACTCTGCACTCACTCTGCCCTCACTCTGCACTCACTCTCACTCTGCACTCACTCTCACTCTGCACTCACTCTCACTCTCACTCTGAACTAACTCTCTCTGAACTAACACTCTGCACTCACTCTGCACTCTCACTCTGCACTCTCACTCTGCACTCACTCTGCACTCACACTCACTCTGAACTCACTCTGCACTCTGCACTCACTCTGCACTCACTCTGCAGTCACACACACACTGCACTCACTCTGCACTCACTCTGCAGTCACACTCACTCTGCACTCACTCTGCACTCACTCTGCACTCACTCTGCACTCACTCTCACTCTGCACTCACTCTACACTCACTCTGCAGTCACACTCTGCACTCAATCTGCACTCGCTCTGCACTCATTCTGCACTCACACTCACTCTGCACTCACACTCACTCTACACTCACACTCACTCTGTATTTGCACTCACTCCACACTCACTCTGCAGTCACACTCACTCTGCACTCACTCTGCACTCGCTCTGCATCCGCTCTGCATGCACACTCAATCTGCACTCACACTCACTCTTCACTCACACTTACTCTGCACTCACATGCACTCTGCACTCACACTCACTCTGCACTCACTCTGCACTCACTCTGCACTCACTCTGCACTCACTCTCACTCTGCACTTACTCTCACTCTCACTCTGAACTAACTCTCTCTGAACTCACACTCTGCACTCACTCTGCACTCTCACTCTGCACTCACTCTGCACTCTCACTCTGCATTCACTCTGCAGTCACTCTCTCTGCGTTCACTTTGCACTCACTTTGCACTCACTCTCACTCTGCACTCACTCTCACTCTGCATTCACTCAGCAGTCACTCTCTCTGCATTCACTCTACACTCACTCTGCAGTCACTCTCACTCTGCACTCACTCTCCCTCTGCACTCACACTCACTCTGCACTCACTCTGCACTCACTCTGCACTCATACTCACTCTGCACTCACACTCACTCTGCACTCACACTCACTCTGCACTGTTGGACCCGGCCTCGTGGCGTGGTTCACCTCTGTCCCTCCACACCCTGTGAGCGTAGGCCTGTACCCCGAGTCCCTTGCGCAGCCACCCCGTTAGTGTAGCCTGCAACCCGAGCCTGGTCGTCCTACCCAGGGACACCTAGATCCCCCGAGAACCTTGACCAGGCCTGCCTTTCCCGCTCCTCGCCCGGCTCCGAGCGCCTAACCATGCATGCCCCACAAGGCCCGGACGCCATCTTCCCTTCCCGACATCCCTGTCTCCCTAGGCCTAGCGTGACCCCGGCCCCAGCGAAGCCCAGACTCCAAAGGCGCGCCAGTCCCGGCTGGGGGTAAAGGGCTCCCAGAGTGAGATAAGCCAGGGAGTTTCGATGGCACCTCCGGCCTCCCCTGAGGGGCTGGTTTCTGTCACACCTTTGGCCCTCCCCTGTGGGCCAGTTTCGATCACCCCTCTGGCCCCCCCGAGGGCTGGCTCCAGACCCGCTGGGCATCTGGGAATTCCCAGACCCATCTTTCAAAGGGATCAAGGAGCCAACCGCCGGACCTCGCCAATGACCAGCCCCCAGGGCCGGAGACCTCTGCCTGCGAGGGTCCGGAGATCGAAGAGTAGAAGGACTATAACTGGGCCCGCCTGACAACTAGCGGGCAGTTGTATCTTGGACCTGAAGCCTGCTGATCTGATCGCGGCTGACCCTAAGAAGACTCACCTGGAACCTCTAAGACCTGCTGACGCTGTCGCGGCTCCTTCTTCGCCTTAAGTAACTGAACCACCGGAGCCCTGCTGACGCTGTCGCGGCTCGAACTCTAAAGACCACCGGAGCCCTGCTGACGCTGTCGCGGCTCGACATCTAAGACCATCGGAGCCCTGCTGACGCTGTCGCGGCTCCCACGAACTTCTCCAGATCAAGCCCTGCTGACCTCGTCGCGGCTCGAGGAGTACGCTGGTCCGGCTGGACCATCGAGACCACCATCACGACCGGGCCGACTCGACGAAGGTGAGGCAGCCAGTACGACCACCATCCCGTAACCCCCGGCTCGAGGATTGAGAGCTGTGCGTGGGGTACGCCTCGTACTGACCCAGAGACTAAAAGACTATCCCGCTTCCCCCTTCCCGAATCCTCCAAGACTTTGTGGTCCTGTTGCCACTGTGTATATAAGAGTGCTTCCTTCATTATTTGCTTATATAAAGAACTTGTTCCTAAAACCCAACGGTGTGGTGTCTGTTCGTAGTGTGGTGTGAGCTCAGTGTGTACGATCCCAAACCCAAAGGCCTCCCCGGCGAGGACCTCACAATCAAGACTCGGCAAGTTCTGTGGGAGAGGTGGATCTTGGGGTGTCTGGGTGAGCACAACCGGGCCCTCGGAGATTGCCCCTTCCAACATGCACTCACTCTGCACTCACTCTCACTCTGCACTCACACTCTGCACTCACTCTGCACTCACTCTGTACTAACCCTGGGCGTCCGATTCGCTACGCCCATGGAGTAGGCGTAGTGTTGCCTTCTACGCATTTTGCGTAGACAGCGTAGCCGGCAACACTACGCCCACTCCGTGTGCGTAGCCGAGTCGGCCGCCACCCGCCTCCCTCCCGCCCTCCCCTAGAAACATTATTTAAGCAACTACCCTGAAAAATACAATTATAAAGCACTTACCTTGTCCGGGGCTCCCTCTTTGAATAGCGTCCTTTCCTGGAAACAAATGCGCATGCGCGGGCGGCCGCGCATGCGCATTTCTCGGGAGAAAGGGAGGGAGGGAGGTGCGTAGTGGGGCTACGCGGAGTGCGGGAGTGGGCGTAGCTTCTCGCCCACTTCGCGTAGCTCCGCGGAGCCCCACTCCGCACACTACGCCCAGGCTTACTCTGTACTCTCACTCTGAACTCACACTTTGCACTCACTCTGCACTCTCACTCTGCAGTCACTCTGCACTCACTCTGCACTCACTCTGCAGTCACTTTCCCTGCCTCGGCGGGTCTCGGGCTCAAAAATTCCACGGACTCGACAATTCTCGCTCCGGTGCCTACTCGACTCACGGGGTCACACTCTGCGACTCTGGGCAATAGCTTGCTTAATCTCCACTACGGCCCCTCGCGGCGGGATGCCTGGCTTTCACCTTGTGAATACCCTGCCGGGGTATCTCTCACAGGGGAATACCAGGACGGGTTCCCTAAGCAAGCGCCTTGAGACCCCTGGGTGAATCGTGCGCTATATAAATCGAAATACATTTACATTTACATTTACATTTACATTCTGTTGGACAGGCCGCATGGTCGGGCTGCCCCCTCCCCGCAATGGAACCTGGACCCTGGCTCCCCCTGCATCCCCAGCCAGAGTCCCCGACGACCACCCGAAGTACACTGCAATTCCTCACCCACAAGACACCAGCTCCGGACCCAGCTGGCCCGGGTCACCATCCACACCACGGCCTCGGCCCAGCCGCCATCTTGGGCCACTGCAGCACGAGGCCGCGTGGCCTCAACTCGACCCTCACCCTGGGCCCGGCCGGGCCCGACATCGAGGCACCAACCTCCCCCCAGGAGGCAGAGTGACCACTTGGCGAGTCAATGGGAGAAAGGAATCGTCAACGGCTCTCCTCCGCCAGGTGTCGATCACCCCCGGCCGCCTGGGCGCTGGCTCCACCCCCCTGCTGGGTGTCTGGACTCCCTCATCCCGGACCTCCCGGCCCCCCAGGCGCAAGGGTCCGGACATCAAAGGGGACCAGACCTATAACTGGGGCAGGACCAGACCAGGAAGCCAGTTGTATCCTGGAGTCGAGAGACCCGAGAAGAACTCATCTGTGACTGGCCTGCTGGCGCTGCCGCGGCCCTCTGCCTCGTGAAACCATCGTCTTGGCCTGCTAGCGCTGCCGCGGCCCTCTGCCTCGTGAAACCATCGTCTTGGCCTGCTGGCGCTGCCGCGGCCCTCTGCCTCGTGAAACCATCGTCTTGGCCTGCTGGCGCTGCCGCGGCCCTCTGCCTCGTGAAACCATCGTCTTGGCCTGCTGGCGCTGCCGCGGCCCTCTGCCTCGTGAAACCATCGTCTTGGCCTGCTGGCGCTGCCGCGGCCCCCTGCCTAGGGAGACTATCATCTTGGCCTGCTGGCGCTGACGCGGCCCGATCCACAGACACTCCAGCTCGAGGATTGTGAGCTCGCCTCTTACCACTACCTGTACCGATCCGGTACCAAGACTGTCCCGCTACCCCCTTTTCCCTACAGAGACTAGAAGTGAGAGGACCCCCGGGTCCGAGATATCCTGTATCGCTAATATCCTTGCCTTAAGAACCTTATATAAAGCATTGAACTCGACTTGGTGTGGTGCCTGTTTGTGGGGAGGGAGGTAACGTGTCTGTACGATCGCAGGAGACGGTCCCACTCGGGGATCTCTCCCTCAGTATCCGGCCGACCCTCAGGGTCCCCGTCTAACATTGGTGGCCAGCGACGGGATCCGAACCTACGCATAATCGTACAGAAAGTCACCTGACCCACGACACACGACCACCATGACAACAGAGAGCGGAACAACGGAGAAATTCCAGATGGAAAAATTGGAAGACTACAACCACCGAGAACTGAAGCAATATTGCATGGAACTTGGTCTCCCAACCACGGGTCTGAGTACGAAGGAAGACTTCAAACGAGCCCTAGAAGCCTGGGCGGAAACGGGTACGGCCGTACCCCGAACACAAACAACCGAGACGAGCCCCGCACCAACTAAAGAAAGAGCGGGTCTCTCCCTGGAAGAGATCCGAGAAAGAGAGAAAACCAGACTCCACGAATTAGAACTAGCCCGACTTCGCTTGGATGGCGAACTCAAGCTGGCAGAACAAAAAATAACCCTGGAACACTTACGGCTCAGGGAAGAGCGAGAAGACAAGCAAAGACAGAGAGAGCTAGAGGAAAAGAGACTAGAGTACGAACATGAGCGCAATCTCAAAACACTGGAGATCCAGAAACAGAATAAAGACCTCGGGCTCCCCGAACGACCGACCCCGTCTGCCTCGACCGAACCCAAGGTTCACATCCCCAAAGATGTCATCCGGGAATACCACAAGAACGATGATATACAGCAGTGGTTTAAAGCCTATGAGGTGGCAATGACCTCCCACCGGATTCCCCGAAGCGATTGGGGAGCCGGATTATGGGGGAGGTTTGTCAACGAAGGGCGGGACGCCCTGCTACAACTCCCGGACCAGCTGATGACCTCCTACGACCACATGAAGGCCGCCCTCCTCACACCGGAGATGTACCGCCAACGGTTCCGCGACTGCAAACGGATTCCGGGTACAACTTGGGTGGAGTACGTGAACTTTTTTAGCCGAGCCTTCGAGGGGTGGATCAAGGGCAACAAAGTAACCACCTACGAACAACTCTTTGACCTTATCGTATGGGAGCACCTGTCGAACAACTGCTTCGTGGAGCTCCGGCAACACCTCCTGGACAGTAAGCTAACCGACCCTCGACAACTCGCCGTCGAAGCCGACCGGTGGGAAAGCACCCGAGTTGGCCGGAACGCACCCAGCGAATTATCCAGACCGTATCGCCCCCGAGGGGGAGGAGGAAGTCAGGGTCGGGGGAGAGACCCCGGCCCCTCGTCACCCCCCAGAAACCCCTCGACCCCGGTTGGCCGAGGAAGCCCTGCCGTCCGAGCCGGTTTCCGGGCCAACATTACGTGCCACAGGTGCCAGCGACCCGGCCACTACGCCAGTGATCCCAATTGCCCAAAGAATCCGAACACTACCCCCCGCCAAGTTGCAGCGGCGGCCCTAGGGGAAGAACTAATCCCGGAAGACCAAGAAGAGTACGAGACCGATCCCTCTGAATGGGCACCCGCCGCCATGGCACTGGTCTGCTTAGGGGAGAGAGACATGATTCCGCGGGCCCCCCTTCCCGCCAACACCCAGAAGTACGGTCAATGGGTCAACATTAATGGCCGCCGGGCGGAAGCCCTCCGCGACACCGGGGCCAGTGTAACGGCGGTCCGACGCCACCTCGTCACTCCAGACCAAATCTTGCCGAACATTCTTTGCCCTGTCCGATCAGCCGACAATTCCGAAAGCCTATGCCACATGGCCTGCGTCCCCTTCGAGTGGGGAGGAGTAACAGGGATGTTAAAAGTAACTGTCCGCGATGATGCCCCCGTGGACTGCCTCCTAGGAAACGACCTTGAAAGCTCTCCCTGGGCAGCTGTCGAACGGAGGGAGCACCTGGGGATGCTCGGCCTCCCCGAATGGGTCTGCGTCACGACCAGGTCCATGACCGCCCGCGCGGTCCCCAGCCCAGAAGAGCCCGAGTGGCCAGAACCTCCTCCCGCGCTCATCCCCGAGGAGGCCGCCCCAGAAGCCAGTCCATTGACCCAAACCGAAGAAGGATCCGACCAGCTTCGGGACGTCCCTGACCTGGCACAATGGCGGCAGGAGGGAGGCCCCACGCAGGAACAATTCCGGGCCGAACAGAAAACCTGTCCCTCTCTCGAAGGACTCCGGCAGCAAGCCCTGGCCCAGAGCGCCGGGGATACCTCGGGGGCCCACTGGATCTACTGGGACCAAGACCTGCTCTACAGCGAGCAGAAAGTTGCAGAACTAGGGGCCAGTCGGGTGCTGGTGGTGCCCCTTCGCTTCCGAGACTTCCTCCTGAACTTAGCCCACGATGTCCCCCTTGCCGGACACCTGGGGCAGGATAAAACCTACGACCGCCTGGTGACCCATTTTTTCTGGCCCCACATGCGGAAGGATGTCACCAACCACTGCAAGGCCTGCCCCACCTGCCAGGCCAGCGGAAAAAGTGGCCGAAAAATCAAAGCACCGTTACAACCCTTTCCTGTCATCACCACCCCGTTTGAACGAGTGGGAATAGACATTGTGGGGCCCCTCGACCCTCGAACAGCCCAAGGACACCGGTTCATCCTGGTCCTTGTAGACCACGCCACCCGCTATCCCGAGGCCATCCCTCTTCGGACCGTGACGGCCCCAGTGGTGGGCCGGGCCCTGATGGGGATCTTCTCCCGGGTGGGGTTCCCCCGGGAGGTCGTCAGTGACAGGGGCACGAACTTTATCTCCAGATATATGAAGTCCCTCTGGCAACAATGCGGGGTCACCTACAAATTCACGACCCCCTATCACCCGCAAGGAAACGGGCTGGTCGAGAGATTCAACCGCACCCTCAAGGGGATGATTATGGGTCTAGAAGAACCCCTTCGACGCCAGTGGGACGTGCTACTTCCCTGCCTCCTGTTTGCCTATCGGGAGGTCCCGCAGAAGTCCCTCGGCTTCAGCCCCTTTGAACTCCTGTACGGGCACCCCGTCCGGGGCCCCCTCAGCCTAGTCAAGGAAGGTTGGGAGCAGCCTCCCCAGAAAAATCCCCCGGACATCTACCGGTATCTCCTGGCTCTCCGCAACCAGACCCGGCGGTTCCGAGACGCCGCCAAAGCCAACCTCGAGGCCAGTCAGGAGGACATGAAGAGGTGGTACGATCAGCACACGTCCTCCATCGAGTTCGAACCTGGACAACAGGTCTGGGTGATGTCCCCGGTTGAGCCCTGTGCACTCCAAGACAGATGGTCCGGGCCCTTCAAGGTAATCGAACGCAAGGGGCCCGTCACCTATTTAATCGACATGGAGACTGCCCGGAACCCCCTACGGGTCCTCCATGCCAACAGGCTCAAACCCCATTTTGTGCGATCCGAACTCAGCCTCCTGATGGCTACCGATAATGGGACAGAAGAAGACTCTGAACCCCTTCCGGACTTACTGAGGGCCCTCGAGCAGGATGGCTCAGTGGAAGGGGTCCAGCTCTCCGAGGCCCTGTCCCCGGAGCAACACCAAGACTGCCAAACGCTCCTGAGGCAGTTCGCCTCCCTGTTCTCCCTCACCCCCGGAGTCACCCCCTGGTGCCTCCACGATGTGGACACCGGGGACAGCCCTCCTATTCGACACCGAGCGTACCGCGTACCAGACCGGGTACGAGCCTGCATCCAGACCGAGGTGTCCAAAATGCTGACCCTAGGAGTGATCGAACCCTCAGACAGTCCCTGGGCGAGCCCAGTCGTCCTAGTTCCCAAGGCAGCTGCCCCGGGCGTTGCCCCTGAGCTCCGGTTCTGCGTGGACTATCGGGGGCTGAATGCAGTTACCCGGACCGACGCTCATCCCATCCCCCGGGCAGACGAGCTAATTGACCGGATGGGGGTCGCCCGCTACCTGAGCATCTTCGACCTAACAGCGGGCTACTGGCAGATCGGCCTCACCCCTAGGGCCCAAGAACGATCCGCCTTCTCTACCCCAGACGGGCACTACCACTTTAAAGTCATGCCCTTCGGCATGAAAAACGCCCCGGCAACGTTCCAACGGCTGGTAAACCAGGTACTGGCGGGCCTGGAAGGCTTCAGCGCCGCCTACCTGGACGACATTGCTGTGTACAGCCACCAGTGGACCGACCACCTCCGCCACCTGCGGGAGGTTCTACACGCCCTCCAGCAAGCCGGGCTCACCATCAAAGCCAGCAAGTGCCAGGTTGGCCAAGGGTCCGTGACCTACCTGGGACACCAAGTGGGAAGCGGGCTGGTGGCCCCTCTCCAACTCAAGATTGCTGCCATCCAGGCCTGGCGACCCCCTACGACCCAAACGGAGGTCCGGGCCTTCCTGGGGCTCACCGGATACTACCGGCGGTTCATGAAGGACTATGGCAGCATCGTGGGGCCCCTCACAGAGCTCACCTCCAAAAAGAGCCCCAAAACCGTCAACTGGACCCCGGACTGCCAATCGGCCTTCGAAAAGCTAAAGACCGCCATGTGCACGGCCCCCGTGCTCCAGGCTCCCGACTACAGCCGGGAATTCATTGTGCAGACGGACGCCTCCGATCATGGTGTGGGGGCCGTCCTCTCCCAACTCAACGCCGAAGGGATCGACCAGCCAGTGGTCTTCATCAGCAGACGCCTATTGCCCCGAGAACAGCGCTGGAGCACCATTGAGAGGGAGGCCTTCGCCGTAGTCTGGGCACTCAAGAAGCTCCGGCCATACCTCTTCGGCACCCACTTCCGGGTGCAAACAGACCACCGACCCCTGCAATGGCTGATGCAAATGCGGGGGGAGAACCCGAAGCTGTTGCGCTGGTCCATCTCCCTACAGGGGATGGACTTCACGGTGGAACATCGTCCAGGCCAGGACCACGCCAACGCCGACGGCCTGTCACGCTTTTTCCGCCTCAGCGAGGAGAGTCCCCAGGAAGATGGCTGACTCTCCCCGCCTTCAGCTGGGGGGGACGCATGTTGGACAGGCCGCATGGTCGGGCTGCCCCCTCCCCGCAATGGAACCTGGACCCTGGCTCCCCCTGCATCCCCAGCCAGAGTCCCCGACGACCACCCGAAGTACACTGCAATTCCTCACCCACAAGACACCAGCTCCGGACCCAGCTGGCCCGGGTCACCATCCACACCACGGCCTCGGCCCAGCCGCCATCTTGGGCCACTGCAGCACGAGGCCGCGTGGCCTCAACTCGACCCTCACCCTGGGCCCGGCCGGGCCCGACATCGAGGCACCAACCTCCCCCCAGGAGGCAGAGTGACCACTTGGCGAGTCAATGGGAGAAAGGAATCGTCAACGGCTCTCCTCCGCCAGGTGTCGATCACCCCCGGCCGCCTGGGCGCTGGCTCCACCCCCCTGCTGGGTGTCTGGACTCCCTCATCCCGGACCTCCCGGCCCCCCAGGCGCAAGGGTCCGGACATCAAAGGGGACCAGACCTATAACTGGGGCAGGACCAGACCAGGAAGCCAGTTGTATCCTGGAGTCGAGAGACCCGAGAAGAACTCATCTGTGACTGGCCTGCTGGCGCTGCCGCGGCCCTCTGCCTCGTGAAACCATCGTCTTGGCCTGCTGGCGCTGCCGCGGCCCTCTGCCTCGTGAAACCATCGTCTTGGCCTGCTGGCGCTGCCGCGGCCCTCTGCCTCGTGAAACCATCGTCTTGGCCTGCTGGCGCTGTCGCGGCCCTCTGCCTCGTGAAACCATCGTCTTGGCCTGCTGGCGCTGCCGCGGCCCTCTGCCTCGTGAAACCATCGTCTTGGCCTGCTGGCGCTGCCGCGGCCCCCTGCCTAGGGAGACTATCATCTTGGCCTGCTGGCGCTGACGCGGCCCGATCCACAGACACTCCAGCTCGAGGATTGTGAGCTCGCCTCTTACCACTACCTGTACCGATCCGGTACCAAGACTGTCCCGCTACCCCCTTTTCCCTACAGAGACTAGAAGTGAGAGGACCCCCGGGTCCGAGATATCCTGTATCGCTAATATCCTTGCCTTAAGAACCTTATATAAAGCATTGAACTCGACTTGGTGTGGTGCCTGTTTGTGGGGAGGGAGGTAACGTGTCTGTACGATCGCAGGAGACGGTCCCACTCGGGGATCTCTCCCTCAGTATCCGGCCGACCCTCAGGGTCCCCGTCTAACACATTCACTATGCAGTCACTCTCACTCTGCACTCACTCTGCACTCACTCTCACTCTGCACTCACTTTCACTCTGCACTCATACTGCAGTCACGCTCACTCTGCACTCACTATGCACTCACTCTGTACTCACTCTGCACTCACACTCACTCTGCACTCACTCTGCACTCAATCTGCACTCTGCAGTCACTCTGCACTCTGCACTCACTCTGCACTCACTCTGCACCCACACTCACTCTGCACTCACTATGCACTCTGTACTCACTCTGCACTCCCTCTGCACTCTGCATTTACTCTGTACTCACTCTGCACTCACTCTGCACTCACTCTGCACTCACTCTGCACTCACTCTCACTCTGCACTCACACTCACTCTGCACTCACACTCACTCTGCACTCACTCTGCACTCACTCTCACTCTGCACTCACATTCTGCACTCTCTCTGCACTCACTCTCACTCTGCGCTCACACTCTGCACTCACTCTGCACTCACTCGCCCTTGTCAACAAATAACTCCATGGATCCGGGGGTGTGATGCGGAGCACACTCACTTGGCACTCGCTCTGCACTCGCACTCACTCTGTACTCACTCTGAACGCACTCTGCACTCACACTCACTCTGAACTCACTCTGCACTCTGCACTCACTATGCACTCACTGTGCACTCACTCTGCAGTCACAATCACACTGCACTCACTCTGCACTCACTCTGCAGTCACACTCACTCTGCACTCACACTGCAATCACTCTGCACTCACTCTGTACTCACTCTGTACTCCCACTCACTCTGCACTCACTCTCACTCTGAACTCACTCTGCACTCACTTTGCAGTCACACTCACTCTGCACTCACTCTGCACTCACTCTGCACTCACTCTGCACACACACTCACTCTGCACTCACACTCACTCCGCACTCACACTCAATCTGCATTTGCACTAACTCTGCACTCACTCTGCAGTCACGCTCACTCTGCTTTCACTCTGCACTCGCTCTGCACTCGCTCTGCACTCACACTCACTCTGCACTCACACTCACTCTGCACTCACACTCACTCTGCACTCACACTCACTCTGCACTTGCACTCACTCTGCACTCACTCTGCACTCACTCTGCACTCAAACTCACTCTGCACCCAAACTCACTCTGCACTCACTCTCACTCTGCACTCACTCTGCACTCACTCTGCACTCACTCTGCACTCACACTCACTCTGCACTCACTATGAACTCACACTCACTCTGCACTCACTCTCTCTGCACTCACTCTGCACTCACACTCACTCTGCACTCACTCTGTACTTACTCTGCAGTCATACTCACTCTGCTCTCACTCTGTACTCACTCTGCACTCACTCTGCAGTCACACTCATTCTGCACTCACTCTAGTCACACTCACTCTGCACTCACTCTGCACTCGCTCTGCACTCACTCTGCACTCACTCTGCACTCACACTCACTCTGCACTCACACTCACTTTGCACTCACTCTGCACTCACTCTGCACTCACATTCACTCTGCACTCACACTCACTCTGCACTCAAACTCACTCTGCACTCACTCTGCACTCACTCTGCAGTCACACTCTGTACTCACTCTGTACTCACTCTGCACTCACTCTCCCTCTGCACTCACACTCACTCTGCACTCACTCTGCACTCATTTCGCACTCACTCTGCACTCACACTCACTCTGCACTCACACTCACTCTGCACTCAAACTCACTTTGCACTCACTCTGCACTCACTCTCACTCTGCACTCACACTCTGCACTCACTCTGCACTCACTCTGTACTCTCACTCTGAACTCACACTTTGCACTCACTCTGCACTCTCACTTTGCACTCAATTCAATTCAATTCAAAGAATCTTTATTCGGTGATTAAAAATCACCATAAAAGCACACACATATATACATAGTAAAAAGTCATTAAACATTTCCAAGATCCTTTGTACAGAGTGTAAACAAAGCATAAGATACAAACAGTGAAACAGTGTATGACACTTAAAAAGCATAAAATTGAGACATTTCATTCTTCTCCCCTAGTATGTCTTAAACGGACCGCTACCTTAATAAAATTCATAATACTACATAATGTTAAGGGGTCCGAGGCTTTCTGTAAAAATACTAGTGCCTCCCTAGCGTGGGTCAATTTGTTTTTTTTTAAGAGGTTTACAAGGAATCTGCGTCTGGGCATTGTATAAAAGGGGCAAAGTAAAACAAAATGAAGGGAGTCCTGCGGAGACCTGTTGTCGCAGCCGCACGGCCCCTTCTGTTCAATTGATGTAGCAAATCCTACTGGTGATGCCAACATGAATGGGAGTAGGTTCAGCCTGAAACGGCACATCAAGAACCTGTCCTGTGCGTTATACATGAGGTACAAGTATGGTTCCATACCCTCTGCGCTCTTCACTAGGTTATGGGCCCTCACTGTCTTTTTACACCCTTCCGCCTCAGCTCTGCATAGGTTTTTCCGCTCTAGAAAAATTTTCCCTACTTGCAACTTATTCTGGGCTACAATTGTTGCAGGGTTAGTAAAGAGGTTCCCAAAACCTAGTTCCACTAGGGTGTTCTTCACATAATGGAGCCAGGGGATGCGCATACATTTGTCCCTCTCCAAACAATCCGATAAGATTTCTCTACTGAGTGACGCATCAGGATTGACCCAGATTTTTAACCATGCTACTATGGGCCTCAATTTTACCAGGTCTTCTATATATGGCCTTCCTAACTCCCTGTGGGCAATTAATCCAGCGGTGCTTTGGGGTACCCTCAGGATTGATTTCAAGTATTTGTTTTCTTCCCGTTGGATTCTTGTGGTATTAACGAAGCCCCATACTTCTGCCCCATAAATAACTTTGGAGCATGATACAGAGCTATACAAGTTCATCACCTGTTCCGGGGACCATCTTCCTAGCCTCCTGCCATAGCTAGCTATTGCCCCGTTAGATGCAATCATTTTACCACAACGCTCCTCCACCAAGGAATCAAACTGTAAGGCGCCATCAAATGTTGCACCAAGATAGGGAAACGTTTTGACCTCTTCTACAATGTGACTCCCTATTGTGTAAGTAAATTTGGAGGTAGATTTTTTCCCCGCCAGGAGCACATAGGATTTACCCAGATTAACAAAGAGGTCCAGGGCACCCATGAACTTAACGAATCCATCGATCAAGATTTGTAAGCTCCTGGGTGTACGTGCAATCAGCACCGCGTCATCTGCGTAAAGCAGAACAGGAATATGACGCGACCCGACCCTTGGGCAATCAGCCTTTAAACCTAACAAAAACTGCTCCAAATTATTAATGTATAGGGAAAACAAAAAAGGGGCAAGGATGCAACCTTGCCGAACTCCGCTCATACAGGGGAATGAGTTAGTCAATCCCCCCTCCCTATTATAACGGACCTTAGCCGTAGTGTCACTGTGCAATTCCCTCAAAATGTTAATTAGGCCACTCTCAATCCCCATGCTAAACATCATGCCCCACAATTTCTCCCTATTAACGTGATCGAATGCTGCTGCCAAATCCATGAAACCCATATAAATGGATTCATCACTAGCCATGGTATATTTGGCAGTCAGCATGTAAAGGTTCAGGCATTGGTCACTAGTGGACCTCCCTGTCCTAAATCCGTATTGAGTGTCCGAGAAGATGTTATTTTCTTCGGTCCACTCGGACAGTCTGTTAAGAATTGCCCTTCCCAAAAGTTTTGCTGACACATCAATCAGGGAGATCGGGCGGTAACACTTGGGGTCGTCCCTATTGCCCTTCTTAAAAATCGGCACAATTACTGCTTTTGACCAGGACGGAGGCAGGCCGCAGGTAATAGCAGTGTTAATGACCCTTGTCATTAAAGGAGCCCAAAGTTCAGTGTTACTCAGAAACAGATCTGGGGGAATCCCGTCGGGCCCCGGGGCTTTATTTTTAGTCAGACCCTCAATCCCTGCGGTGATCTCCTTAATAGTGAATTCAACCGGTGGAGCCTGAGTTGAAATAGCCAATAACTCTACAGTGATACCAGACTCGTGGTTATACAGACTCCTATAGTGGGTAACCCACTGTTCTGGGAGGATATTAGCCCCTATCTCCGGGGTATCTTTTTCCTGGAAAGTTGGGTTATTGATAATCCTCCAGAAACCCGCTAGATCCTTTCTTTCCCCTACTTCTCTTAAATCTGCCCACGCTTCTGCCTGTAAGACAAGTTTCCTCCTCTTAATCTCTTTTGTATAATTTTCTCTGCACGCCTTCACTTTATGGGGGACCCTTGGTTTAGATTTAAGGCAGCTTTTCAGCTCCCTCAAAGCTTTGGAGCAGTCTTTATCGAACCATCGAGGATTCCCGTGGTTCTTTAGAGACACACAAGTCTTTAATAGACCGTCGATCAACTTGGCGATCTGATCGAATGCCTCCAGAAGCCTCAAACCGTGAACCTCTGTGTCTAAACAATCATTGATGGCCAAGATACCGGCGTCCACCAGGTCCTTGTAAAACTTTTCCCCATCAATTTTGGACCACTTTAGTCTCCTGCCTTGATCTGTTGCCCTCTCAGTGAATGTGTGTTGAGCTCTATTTCTTGGGCCCACCCTGTACAACAACTCCAAGACGAGGGGGTTATGGTCACTGAAGCCGCTCCATTCAATCCCTGCACTAGCTATCTTATTTATCAGAGATCTTGAGACCAGGATATAGTCTATGAAGGATGAGCACCCTCTGCCCTTAAATGTAGGTGGGAGTGTGCCATCCTCCTGCGTCCCCATCATGTTAATAGTATGCTCTAGGTCATACTTGAGCCGGAGCGTACTGAAAGCTAACCCTGTCGGCGTATGGGAAAAGTGCGGCCCCTTCTCCATGGGGCACTGGGACCAGTCTGGGTTTTTTTGAACCAGTGCCGGGCACAGATGGCAATTATAGTCTCCCATAACCAACATTGCATATGTCTGCCCCTTTTTTTGGCCCATTGTTTCCTGACCCAACCTGTGATCCAATTCAACAGCAAGAGGGGTGTGGGTTCCCGCTGTCTCATTGTTGTAGATATTAAAAACTACAAATCTAAGCCCCTTCCCTGAAATTCTAACTGCCTGGATCCTGTGGAAATTCAAGTCTAGGCAAGAGCAACTGCCCGGAAGGCCCAAGTCAATATAAATAGATAATCCTCCCATGGCTCTCCCCGATCTTGATTTTTGGGCGGGTACAAAAAAACACTTGTACCCTTGCAGGTGGAAGTTATTCTCCGATGCCCAGGTCTCCTGCAGACAGATTACATGGAATTTCCTGATATAGTCGAGCCACTCTTTGTTGTCAAATTTTCCAGCCAGACCAGCTATATTCCATGAAATAATTCTCAGTGCCTCGCCCCCCTTCTCCACTCCCCCCTGGCGCCCCCTTTGTAACTCACACCCTGTCTTTTCCATATCCGGCCCATGTCCCTCTCCTATACATCCATTATCTACTGCCCTGGGTTCATCCAGCACAGGCGTCATGCCACAACTTGGTGGCATTTGCTTTGCCACCGAACTGTGCACCTCCGACTCTTCTTTCAGAGCCCCTTTACCCCCTTCTCCCCGAAGACCATTATCCATTTGTCAATCTACCCCCTCTAAGCCATCCAGACTGTGAAACCGGTTTAATGTACGAAGGGGTGGCTCTGGGCGGCTGAATACTGGCCTGGGGTTAAATTCGTGACGATCACCTCTCCGACCGACCCTTTTCCAGTTATCATAGGTACGAAACGTATGTGCAGGGGCAGGGACAGGGATAGGGGGGAAGAAGAAGGACACATGAAGGGTTTGAATGGTTGACACCTGCGATCTATTCTTTCCCTGACATATGTGAGAGACAGTTCCAACGTCCCTGCAGCTCACCAATATGCAATCCCCTATAATGGATTTGCGAGTTCTCCCCACCCATGGAACCCTTCTAACCATTATGATTTCATTATTTAAATGTACTGGTAAGGGTCTGTTCAAGTTTAACCACTTAATTACCCTACTTTTTAGGGCACAAAAGTCCTCAGCTTCACCCGCCTCTAGCGGAGGAACGCCCGCCATGACTACAGTGTAGTCATTTGCCTCTGGTGGTAAATTAGGTCTACGTGGCCTGGGGGGAAGCTTCATTAGTGGTGTGTTAGACGGAGACCTGGAGGGTCGGCCGAGCACAAGGGGAGAGGCCTCCGGTGAGGGCCGTCTCCAGAGATCGTACAGACAAGTAACTTCCCCCCCACAGATGGACACCACACGAAGGTCAGCTTAACACCTTTTATAGACAATTCTTTGAGTAAGGTGGTACGATACAAGGAGATCAGGACACGATGATCCTCTCAATTCTAGTCTCTATTAGGGGAAGGGGGTAGCGGGACAGTCTTGGTACCTACAGGTACTGAGGTGAAACGGTGGTAGCTCACAATCCTCGAGCTCGGCGTTCGGACGGGTCAGACCGCGGCTGCGCCAGCAGGTCCAGAAGAGGTCGTAGGTGGCAACGGGCCGCGGCAGCGCCAGCAGGTCCCAACGAGGATGACGGTTACAACGGGCCGCGGCAGCGCCAGCAGGTCCCACGAGGATGAACGGTGCAGAAGGCCGCGGCAGCGCCAGCAGGCAGGACAATAGTTCACAAGGCAGGGCCGCGGCAGCGCCAGCAGGCAGGACGATAGTTCACAAGGCAGGGCTGCGGCAGCGCCAGCAGTCCGTCAAGGATGAGTTCTTCTCGGTGTCTCTCGACTCCAGGATACAACTGCCTTCCTGCTCTGGGGCTGCCTCAGGCGTTGGGTCTGCTCTGCTCATTGGGCCCACTTCGGGCCACTCGGGTGCTCTCCCATCGGTCAGCCTCGGCGGCGAGCTGCCGTGGGTCAGTCAATTTACTGTCGAGGAGGTGCTGCCTGAGCTCGACGAAGCAGTTGTTGGAGAGGTGCTCCCACACAATGAGGTTGAAGAGCTGTTCGTAGGTGGTTACGTTGCTACCCTTGATCCATCCCTCGAAAGCTCGGCTGAAATAGTTCACATATTCTATCCAGGTTGTACCCGGGATGCGGGTGCAGTTGCGGAACCTCTGGCGGTACATCTCGGACGTCAGCCCATATCGACTGAGGAGGGCGGCCTTCATGTGGTCATAGGACGTCATTTGATGGTCCGGAAGCTGCAGCAGGGCATCACGGCCTTCATTGACGAATCTCCCCCATAGACCGGCTCCCCAGTCACTTCGAGCGATCCAGTGGGCAGTCATGGCGATCTCGTAGGCCTTGAACCACTGCTGTATGTCGTCGTTCCGGACATATTCCCGGACCACATCTTTGGGGATGTGGACCTTCTGTTCGGTAGTACCTGGGGGGCGCGGTTGCTCGGGCACCCCTAGGTCTTTGTTCTGTTTGCGCATCTCTATCTCCGCTAGCTTGCACTCGTGTTCGTATGTCAGTCTTTTTTCTTCGAGTTCTCTCTGTCTCTGCTTCTCCTCTCGCTCTTCTTGGAGCCGTAAGTGTTCTAAGTTCATCTTTTGTTCCGCCAGTTTCAATTCTCCGTCTAATTTGAGCCGTGCCAGCTCTAACTCGTGAAGTCTATTTTTCTCTCGTTCTCGGATCTCTTCCCGGGAGAGATCCGTTCTCCTTTCTTCTGTCAGGGTGGTGTTTGTTTCCGGGGCTTCGAGGTCCCGGGGTCCGGCGGTATTTGTCTCTGCCCAGGATTCTAGGGCGTGTTTGAAGTCCTCTTTCGTGCTCAGACCGGTGGTAGCAATGCCTAGTTCTATGCAAAATTGTTTTAGCTCTCGGTGGTTGTACTCTTCCAGTTTTTCCATCTGGAATTTCTCTGCAGATCCGCTCTCTCTGGTCATCATTGTGGATTAGTCGTAGGGTGAGTTACTCTCTGTACGGTACGCGTTGGTTCGGATCGCGCCGCTGGCCACCAATGTTAGACGGAGACCTGGAGGGTCGGCCGAGCACAAGGGGAGAGGCCTCCGGTGAGGGCCGTCTCCAGCGATCGTACAGACAAGTAACTTCCCCCCCACAGATGGACACCACACGAAGGTCAGCTTAACACCTTTTATAGACAATTCTTTGAGTAAGGTGGTACGATACAAGGAGATCAGGACACGATGATCCTCTCAATTCTAGTCTCTATTAGGGGAAGGGGGTAGCGGGACAGTCTTGGTACCTACAGGTACTGAGGTGAAACGGTGGTAGCTCACAATCCTCGAGCTCGGCGTTCGGACGGGTCAGACCGCGGCTGCGCCAGCAGGTCCCGAAGAGGTCGTAGGTGGCAACGGGCCGCGGCAGTGCCAGCAGGTCCCAACGAGGATGACGGTTACAACGGGCCGCGGCAGCGCCAGCAGGTCCCACGAGGAGGAACGGTGCAGAAGGCCGCGGCAGCGCCAGCAGGCAGGACAATAGTTCACAAGGCAGGGCCGCGGCAGCGCCAGCAGGCAGGACGATAGTTCACAAGGCAGGGCTGCGGCAGCGCCAGCAGTCCGTCAAGGATGAGTTCTTCTCGGTGTCTCTCGACTCCAGGATACAACTGCCTTCCTGCTCTGGGGCTGCCTCAGTTATAGGTCTGGCGCCCTTTGATGTCCGGACCCTCGCACTGGGAGGTCGGGAGGTCCGGGATGAGGGAGTCCAGACACCCAGCAGGGGGTGGAGCCAGCACCCGGGGAGGCTGGGGGCGATCAGCACCTGGCGGGGGAGAGCCATCGACACTTCTTTCTCCCATTAACCTGCCAAGTGGTCCGTTCACCTCCTGGATGGATGGTGGTGCCGGGATGTCTGGGCCCGGCCAGGCCCAGGGTTGGGGTCGAACCGAGGCCACGCGGCCGCGTGGTGCAGTGTCCAAGATGTCGGCTGGGCCGGGCAATGGGGTTGACGGGGGCCTGGGCCCGTGGCACAGAGATATCCGGGAGCCGGCGTCCCGGAGGGGGACGGGTTGCGGGTTGCTTCTGCGGGTAGCACCCGGGGAGCCGATGTCTGGGCCCTGTCATGCGGGGAGGGAGCGAGCCCTTCGTGGGGCCTGTCCAACATGGTGTTAGCGCGACACTATCTGTAGGCTGTGGTGGAGAAACAGAGTTTACAGGGGGGATAGGCCCAATAGGATTAAGTGTCTCCATTCGGGCGGGATTATTCCTCTGGTGTTGTAGTGGGGCAGCCACAATCGCAACCTGTGTCGGGGCTAACCTCATTACATTTTTTGGAGGATGTTTAGGGGCTGGTGGAGTGGCGATGAGCTCAGGAGGCCTTCCTTGAGAATTGACCGGGATTTTCATGCTACTTAGTGTAGCCTCAAGGATGGTTAATCTAATTTCCACCTTTTTAATGCTTTCACTAATTGGTAACAGTAGTGACCTCAGCAAAAATTCCAAGTTGCCTAACGGGACGACAGAAAGGGGGACATTGGCAATGTTATTTACTATATTTTCCATCGAACCGGGGGCCAAACCGTCCTGTGCAGCAGGTTTAGGATGTGGCTCCTCCACTGTTATCACAGTCGGTGTGGGGGGTTTAGATGGCTTCCCAAACTCGAAGTGAGGGGTTTTGGGTTTGTTTTTTCCCTGTGCACCCTTCGCCTTTCTCCTGCGTTTGTTTGGGGGGGGGCAAAAACTCCATGTGCTGCAGCTGGCTTAGGTTTAGCTTTCCTAAATTTCAGGGCTGGGGGAGGTTGAGAAATTAGATCAATAGTCACCTTGCTTGGGCTTATGCTGCTCACTGGGGTAGAGCTCGTGGGTGACCCTAGGGGAGTTTTTGTACAATCCCTCAACAGGATTGGGACATCATCTATTGGGGTCAACTCTACACTAGGCGTGGTAAGATGTTCTCCAAGAGGTCTATTTTTCAAGTTATCTATAGAGCGTCTCCGCTCAGCCCTAAGCCGGTTTAAAGTGCTCTCCTTGTCCCCTTCCCCCACAGCCCGAGGAAAGTAATTCTCTAAGGTCTTATTTTTGACTCCACACTGTTTCATGGGGTTGCTTTCCCTAGCCGGGGACGGCATGTGTCTAGAGTTCAATAAAGACTATGGGGCACTATATCCCTTACTTGGGCCAAATGCCAGAAGACACAGCCAAGAGAGTAGGCCCAGCCCAGCCTACTCCGGCCTAGGACGGCCACAGACGGTCCCGCCCTTGTCCTGGGCTTCTCCCGGCGCACTCCTGCGCGCTCCCGTGCCGCGGGAGAGCTAGAGACCAAATATAGTGGCTACAGACAAAGACAAGGAGGGGGAGGGGTCGGGGAGAGCGGCCCAGGTGATCGGAATCCTGGCTGGCGGGTGCTCCTGGGAATTGGAGTCCCAGTCCAGCACACGCGCTCGCTCGCAGCCCCGCCTCGCGCACACAGCTCCCTCGGTTCCTCCAACAATGACCCCCAGCAGCAATCAGGCACCCCTCATGAACGGGATCCGCGGAGCGGGTAACGCGAGGAGTGAAGGTAGAAGAAGCAGCACAATCCCAAAAGGAGTGTCCAAAGCAGCAAAGCGTCCCGCTGGGCAGTCCAGTAACAGCAGTTTTTAAGAGGCTCAAGGGTGGGGGGGAGGGGTCGGGGAGAGCGGCCCAGGTGATCGGAATCCTGGCTGGCGGGTGCTCCTGGGAATTGGAGTCCCAGTCCAGCACACGCGCTCGCTCGCAGCCCCGCCTCGCGCACACAGCTCCCTCGGTTCCTCCAACAATGACCCCCAGCAGCAATCAGGCACCCCTCACGAAGCGGGACCCGCGGAGCGGGTACCGCGAGGAGTGAAGGTAGAAGAAGCAGCACAATCCCAAAAGGAGTGTCCAAAGCAGCAAAGCGTCCCGCTGGGCAGTCCAGTAACAGCAGTTTTTAAGAGGCTCAAGGGTGGGGGGGAGGGGTCGGGGAGAGCGGCCCAGGTGATCGGAATCCTGGCTGGCGGGTGCTCCTGGGAATTGGAGTCCCAGTCCAGCACACGCGCTCGCTCGCAGCCCCGCCTCGCGCACACAGCTCCCTCGGTTCCTCCAACAATGACCCCCAGCAGCAATCAGGCACCCCTCACGAAGCGGGACTTTGCACTCACTCTGTACTCACTCTCACTCTGCACTCACTCTGCAGTCACTCTCTCTGCATTTACTCTGCAGACACTCTCACTCTGCACTCACTCTGCACTCACTCTCACTCTGCACTCACTTTCACTCTGCACTCACACTACAGTCACACTCACTCTGCACTCACTCTCACTTTGCACTCACTTTCACTCTGCACTCACACTGCAGTCACACTCACTCTGCACTCTGCACTCAATCTGCACTCTGTACTTAATCTGCACTCTGCACTCACTCTGCACCCGCACTCACTCTGCACTCACTCTGCACTCTGTACTCACTCGGCACTCACTCTCACTCTGCACTCACACTCACTCTGCACTCACACTCACTCTGCACTCATGCTCACTCTGCACTCACTCTGCACTCACTCTCACTTTGCACTCAGACTCTGCATTCACTCTGCACTCACTCTCACTCTGCACACACACTCTGCACTCACTCTGCACTCACTCTGCACTCACTCGCCCTTGTCAACAAATAACTCCATGGATCCGGGGGTGTGATGCGGAACACACTCACTTTGCACTCACTCTGCACTCGCACTCACTCTGCACTCACTCTGCACTCGCACTCACTCTGCACTCACTCTGAACTCACTCTGCACTCACACTCACTCTGAACTCATTCTGCACTCTGCACTCACTCTGCACTCACTCTACACTCACTCTGCAGTCACACTCACACTGCACTCACTATGCACTCACTCTGCAGTCATACTCACTCTGCACTCACTCTGCACTCACTCTGCGTTCACACTCACTCTGCACTCACTCTCACTCTGCACTCACTCTGCAGTCACACTCACTCTGCACTCACTCTGCACTCACTCTGCACTCGCTGTGCACTCACTCTGCACTCACACTCACTCTGCACTCACACTCACTCTGCATTTGCACTCACTCTGCAGTCACGCTCACTCTGCACTCACTCTGCACTCGCTCTGCACACGATCTGCACTCACACTCACTCTGCACTCACACTCACTCTGCACTCACACTCACTCTGCACTCACTCTCACTCTGCACTCACTCTCACTCTGCACTCACTCCACACTCACATTCACTCTGCACTCACTCTGCACTCACTCTGCACTCACTCTGCACTCACACTCACTCTGCACTCACTCTCTCTGCACTCACTCTCTCTGCACTCACTCTGCACTCACACTCACTCTGCACTCACTCTACACTCACTCTGCAGTCACACACACTCTGCTCTCACTCTGCACTCACTCTGCACTCACTCTGCAGTCACACTCACTCTGCACTCACTCTACAGTCACACTCACTCTGCACTCACTCTGCACTTGCTCTGCACTCACTCTGCACTCACATTTACTCTGCACTCACACTCACTCTGCACTCACTCTGTACTCACCCTGCACTCACACTCACTCTGCACTCACACTCACTCTGCACTCTGCACTCACTCTGCACTCACTCTGCAGTCACACTCTGCACTCACTCTGCACTCACTCTCACTCTGCACTCACTCTGCACTCACTCTGCACTCACACTCACTCTGCACTCACTCTGCACTACCTCTGCACTCACTCTGCACTAACTCTCACTCTCACTCTGCATTCACTTTGCAGTCACTCTCTCTGCATTCACTCTACACTCACTCTGCAGTCCCTATCACTCTGCACTCACTCTCCCTCTGCACTCACACTCACTCTGCACAAACACTCACTCTGCACTCACACTCACTCTGCACTCACACTCACTCTGCACTCACTCTGCACTCACTCTCACTCTGCACTCACACTCTGCACTCACTCTGCACTCACGCTGTACTCTCACACTGAACTCACACTTTGCACTCACTCTATACTCTCACTCTGCACTCACTCTTCACTCACTCTGCAGTCACTCTCTCTGCATTCACTCTGCAGTCACTCTCACTCTGCACTCACTCTGCACTCACTCTCACTCTGCACTCACTTTCACTCTGCACTCACACTGCAGTCATGCTCACTCTGCACTCACTCTGCACTCACACACTCACTCTGCACTCACTCTGCACTCTGCACTCTGCATTCAATCTGCACTCTGCACTCACTCTGCACTCTGCACTCACTCAGCACTCACTCTGCACCCGCACTCACTCTGCACTCACTCTGCACTCTGTACTCACTCTGCTCTCACTCTGCACTCACTCTGTACTCACTCTGCACTCACTCTGCACTCACTCTGCTCTCACTCTGCACTCACTCTCACTCTGCAGTCACACTCACTCTGCACTCACACTCATTCTGCACTCACACTCACTCTGCACTCACGCTCACTCTGCACTCACACTCTCCACTAAATCTGCACTCACTCTCACTCTGCACTCACACTCTGCACTCACTCTGCACTAACTCTGCACTCACTCGCCCTTGTCAACAAATACCTACATGGATCTGGGGGTGTGATGCGGAGCACACTCGCTCTGCACTCACTCTGCACTCGCACTCACTCTGCACTGTTAGACGGGGACCTGGAGGGTCGGCCGAGCACAAGGGGAGAGGCCTCCGGTGAGGGCCGTCTCCAGCGATCGTACAGACAAGTAACTTCCCCCCCACAGATGGACACCACACGAAGGTCAGCTTAACACCTTTTATAGGCAATTCTTGGAGTAAGGTGGTACGATACAAGGAGATCAGGACACGATGATCCTCTCAATTCTAGTCTCTATTAGGGGAAGGGGGTAGCGGGACAGTCTTGGTACCTACAGGTACTGAGGTGAAACGGTGGTAGCTCACAATCCTCGAGCTCGGCGTTCGGACGGGTCAGACCGCGGCTGCGCCATCAGGTCCCGAAGAGGTCGTAGGTGGCAACGGGCCGCGGCAGCGCCAGCAGGTCCCAGCGAGGATGACGGTTACAACGGGCCGCGGCAGCGCCAGCAGGTCCCACGAGGATGAACGGTGCAGAAGGCCGCGGCAGCGCCAGCAGGCAGGACAATAGTTCACAAGGCAGGGCCGCGGCAGCGCCAGCAGGCAGGACAATAGTTCACATGGCAGGGCCGCGGCAGCGCCAGCAGGCAGGACGATAGTTCACAAGGCAGGGCTGCGGCAGCGCCAGCAGTCCGTCAAGGATGAGTTCTTCTCGGTGTCTCTCGACTCCAGGATACAACTGCCTTCCTGCTCTGGGGCTGCCTCAGTTATAGGTCTGGCGCCCTTTGATGTCCGGACCCTCGCACTGGGAGGTCGGGAGGTCCGGGATGAGGGAGTCCAGACACCCAGCAGGGGGTGGAGCCAGCACCCGGGGAGGCTGGGGGCGATCAGCACCTGGCGGGGGAGAGCCATCGACACTTCTTTCTCCCATTAACCTGCCAAGTGGTCCGTTCACCTCCTGGATGGATGGTGGTGCCGGGATGTCTGGGCCCGGCCAGGCCCAGGGTTGGGGTCGAACCGAGGCCACGCGGCCGCGTGGTGCAGTGTCCAAGATGTCGGCTGGGCCGGGCAATGGGGTTGACGGGGGCCTGGGCCCGTGGCACAGAGATATCCGGGAGCCGGCGTCCCGGAGGGGGACGGGTTGCGGGTTGCTTCTGCGGGTAGCACCCGGGGAGCCGATGTCTGGGCCCTGTCATGCGGGGAGGGAGCGAGCCCTTCGTGGGGCCTGTCCAACATGGTGTTAGCGCGACACTATCTGTAAGCTGTGGTGGAGAAACAGAGTTTACAGGGGGGATAGGCCCAATAGGATTAAGTGTCTCCATTCGGGCGGGATTATTCCTCTGGTGTTGTAGTGGGGCAGCCACAATCGCAACCTGTGTCGGGGCTAACCTCATTACATTTTTTGGAGGATGTTTAGGGGCTGGTGGAGTGGCGATGAGCTCAGGAGGCCTTCCTTGAGAATTGACCGGGATTTTCATGCTACTTAGTGTAGCCTCAAGGATGGTTAATCTAATTTCCACCTTTTTAATGCTTTCACTAATTGGTAACAGTAGTGACCTCAGCAAAAATTCCAAGTTGCCTAACGGGACGACAGAAAGGGGGACATTGGCAATGTTATTTACTATATTTTCCATCGAACCGGGGGCCAAACCGTCCTGTGCAGCAGGTTTAGGATGTGGCTCCTCCACTGTTATCACAGTCGGTGTGGGGGGTTTAGATGGCTTCCCAAACTCGAAGTGAGGGGTTTTGGGTTTGTTTTTTCCCTGTGCACCCTTCGCCTTTCTCCTGCGTTTGTTTGGGGGGGGGGCAAAAACTCCATGTGCTGCAGCTGGCTTAGGTTTAGCTTTCCTAAATTTCAGGGCTGGGGGAGGTTGAGAAATTAGATCAATAGTCACCTTGCTTGGGCTTATGCTGCTCACTGGGGTAGAGCTCGTGGGTGACGCTAGGGGAGTTTTTGTACAATCCCTCAACAGGATTGGGACATCATCTATTGGGGTCAACTCTACACTAGGCGTGGTAAGATGTTCTCCAAGAGGTCTATTTTTCAAGTTATCTATAGAGCGTCTCCGCTCAGCCCTAAGCCGGTTTAAAGTGCTCTCCTTGTCCCCTTCCCCCACAGCCCGAGGAAAGTAATTCTCTAAGGTCTTATTTTTGACTCCACACTGTTTCATGGGGTTGCTTTCCCTAGCCGGGGACGGCATGTGTCTAGAGTTCAATAAAGACTATGGGGCACTATATCCCTTACTTGGGCCAAATGCCAGAAGACACAGCCAAGAGAGTAGGCCCAGCCCAGCCTACTCCGGCCTAGGACGGCCACAGACGGTCCCGCCCTTGTCCTGGGCTTCTCCCGGCGCACTCCTGCGCGCTCCCGTGCCGCGGGAGAGCTAGAGACCAAATATAGTGGCTACAGACAAGGAGGGGGAGGGGTCGGGGAGAGCGGCCCAGGTGATCGGAATCCTGGCTGGCGGGTGCTCCTGGGAATTGGAGTCCCAGTCCAGCACACGCGCTCGCTCGCAGCCCCGCCTCGCGCACACAGCTCCCTCGGTTCCTCCAACAATGACCCCCAGCAGCAATCAGGCACCCCTCATGAAGCGGGATCCGCGGAGCGGGTACCGCGAGGAGTGAAGGTAGAAGAAGCAGCACAATCCCAAAAGGAGTGTCCAAAGCAGCAAAGCGTCCCGCTGGGCAGTCCAGTAACAGCAGTTTTTAAGAGGCTCAAGGGTGGGGGGGAGGGGTCGGGGAGAGCGGCCCAGGTGATCGGAATCCTGGCTGGCGGGTGCTCCTGGGAATTGGAGTCCCAGTCCAGCACACGCGCTCGCTCGCAGCCCCGCCTCGCGCACACAGCTCCCTCGGTTCCTCCAACAATGACCCCCAGCAGCAATCAGGCACCCCTCACGAAGCGGGACCCGCGGAGCGGGTACCGCGAGGAGTGAAGGTAGAAGAAGCAGCACAATCCCAAAAGGAGTGTCCAAAGCAGCAAAGCGTCCCGCTGGGCAGTCCAGTAACAGCAGTTTTTAAGAGGCTCAAGGGTGGGGGGGAGGGGTCGGGGAGAGCGGCCCAGGTGATCGGAATCCTGGCTGGCGGGTGCTCCTGGGAATTGGAGTCCCAGTCCAGCACACGCGCTCGCTCGCAGCCCCGCCTCGCGCACACAGCTCCCTCGGTTCCTCCAACAATGACCCCCAGCAGCAATCAGGCACCCCTCACGAAGCGGGACTTTGCACTCACTCTGTACTCACTCTCACTCTGCACTCACTCTGCAGTCACTCTCTCTGCATTTACTCTGCAGACACTCTCACTCTGCACTCACTCTGCACTCACTCTCACTCTGCACTCACTTTCACTCTGCACTCACACTACAGTCACACTCACTCTGCACTCACTCTCACTCTGCACTCACTTTCACTCTGCACTCACACTGCAGTCACACTCACTCTGCACTCACTCTGCACTCTGCACTCAATCTGCACTCTGTACTTAATCTGCACTCTGCACTCACTCTGCACCCGCACTCACTCTGCACTCACTCTGCACTCTGTACTCACTCGGCACTCACTCTCACTCTGCACTCACACTCACTCTGCACTCACACTCACTCTGCACTCATGCTCACTCTGCACTCACTCTGCACTCACTCTCACTTTGCACTCAGACTCTGCATTCACTCTGCACTCACTCTCACTCTGCACACACACTCTGCACTCACTCTGCACTCACTCTGCACTCACTCGCCCTTGTCAACAAATAACTCCATGGATCCGGGGGTGTGATGCGGAACACACTCACTTTGCACTCACTCTGCACTCGCACTCACTCTGCACTCACTCTGCACTCGCACTCACTCTGCACTCACTCTGAACTCACTCTGCACTCACACTCACTCTGAACTCATTCTGCACTCTGCACTCACTCTGCACTCACTCTACACTCACTCTGCAGTCACACTCACACTGCACTCACTATGCACTCACTCTGCAGTCATACTCACTCTGCACTCACTCTGCACTCACTCTGCGCTCACACTCACTCTGCACTCACTCTCACTCTGCACTCACTCTGCAGTCACACTCACTCTGCACTCACTCTGCACTCACTCTGCACTCGCTGTGCACTCACTCTGCACTCACACTCACTCTGCACTCACACTCACTCTGCATTTGCACTCACTCTGCAGTCACGCTCACTCTGCACTCACTCTGCACTCGCTCTGCACACGATCTGCACTCACACTCACTCTGCACTCACACTCACTCTGCACTCACACTCACTCTGCACTCACTCTCACTCTGCACTCACTCTCACTCTGCACTCACTCCACACTCACATTCACTCTGCACTCACTCTGCACTCACTCTGCACTCACTCTGCACTCACACTCACTCTGCACTCACTCTCTCTGCACTCACTCTCTCTGCACTCACTCTGCACTCACACTCACTCTGCACTCACTCTACACTCACTCTGCAGTCACACACACTCTGCTCTCACTCTGCACTCACTCTGCACTCACTCTGCAGTCACACTCACTCTGCACTCACTCTACAGTCACACTCACTCTGCACTCACTCTGCACTTGCTCTGCACTCACTCTGCACTCACATTTACTCTGCACTCACACTCACTCTGCACTCACTCTGTACTCACCCTGCACTCACACTCACTCTGCACTCACACTCACTCTGCACTCTGCACTCACTCTGCACTCACTCTGCAGTCACACTCTGCACTCACTCTGCACTCACTCTCACTCTGCACTCACTCTGCACTCACTCTGCACTCACACTCACTCTGCACTCACTCTGCACTACCTCTGCACTCACTCTGCACTAACTCTCACTCTCACTCTGCATTCACTTTGCAGTCACTCTCTCTGCATTCACTCTACACTCACTCTGCAGTCCCTATCACTCTGCACTCACTCTCCCTCTGCACTCACACTCACTCTGCACAAACACTCACTCTGCACTCACACTCACTCTGCACTCACACTCACTCTGCACTCACTCTGCACTCACTCTCACTCTGCACTCACACTCTGCACTCACTCTGCACTCACGCTGTACTCTCACTCTGAACTCACACTTTGCACTCACTCTATACTCTCACTCTGCACTCACTCTTCACTCACTCTGCAGTCACTCTCTCTGCATTCACTCTGCAGTCACTCTCACTCTGCACTCACTCTGCACTCACTCTCACTCTGCACTCACTTTCACTCTGCACTCACACTGCAGGCATGCTCACTCTGCACTCACTCTGCACTCACACACTCACTCTGCACTCACTCTGCACTCTGCACTCTGCATTCAATCTGCACTCTGCACTCACTCTGCACTCTGCACTCACTCAGCACTCACTCTGCACCCGCACTCACTCTGCACTCACTCTGCACTCTGTACTCACTCTGCTCTCACTCTGCACTCACTCTGTACTCACTCTGCACTCACTCTGCACTCACTCTGCTCTCACTCTGCACTCACTCTCACTCTGCAATCACACTCACTCTGCACTCACACTCATTCTGCACTCACACTCACTCTGCACTCACGCTCACTCTGCACTCACACTCTCCACTAAATCTGCACTCACTCTCACTCTGCACTCACACTCTGCACTCACTCTGCACTAACTCTGCACTCACTCGCCCTTGTCAACAAATACCTACATGGATCTGGGGGTGTGATGCGGAGCACACTCGCTCTGCACTCACTCTGCACTCGCACTCACTCTGCACTGTTAGACGGGGACCTGGAGGGTCGGCCGAGCACAAGGGGAGAGGCCTCCGGTGAGGGCCGTCTCCAGCGATCGTACAGACAAGTAACTTCCCCCCCACAGATGGACACCACACGAAGGTCAGCTTAACACCTTTTATAGGCAATTCTTGGAGTAAGGTGGTACGATACAAGGAGATCAGGACACGATGATCCTCTCAATTCTAGTCTCTATTAGGGGAAGGGGGTAGCGGGACAGTCTTGGTACCTACAGGTACTGAGGTGAAACGGTGGTAGCTCACAATCCTCGAGCTCGGCGTTCGGACGGGTCAGACCGCGGCTGCGCCATCAGGTCCCGAAGAGGTCGTAGGTGGCAACGGGCCGCGGCAGCGCCAGCAGGTCCCAGCGAGGATGACGGTTACAACGGGCCGCGGCAGCGCCAGCAGGTCCCACGAGGATGAACGGTGCAGAAGGCCGCGGCAGCGCCAGCAGGCAGGACAATAGTTCACAAGGCAGGGCCGCGGCAGCGCCAGCAGGCAGGACAATAGTTCACATGGCAGGGCCGCGGCAGCGCCAGCAGGCAGGACGATAGTTCACAAGGCAGGGCTGCGGCAGCGCCAGCAGTCCGTCAAGGATGAGTTCTTCTCGGTGTCTCTCGACTCCAGGATACAACTGCCTTCCTGCTCTGGGGCTGCCTCAGTTATAGGTCTGGCGCCCTTTGATGTCCGGACCCTCGCACTGGGAGGTCGGGAGGTCCGGGATGAGGGAGTCCAGACACCCAGCAGGGGGGTGGAGCCAGCACCCGGGGAGGCTGGGGGCGATCGGCACCTGGCGGGGGAGAGCCATCGACACTTCTTTCTCCCATTAACCTGCCAAGTGGTCCGTTCACCTCCTGGATGGGTGGCTGCGCCGGGATGTCTGGGCCCGGCCAGGCCCAGGGTTGGGGTCGAGCCGAGGCCACGCGGCCGTGTGGTGCAGTGTCCAAGATGTCGGCTGGGCCGGGCAATGGGGTTGACGTGGGCCTGGGCCCGTGGCACAGAGATATCCGGGAGCCGGCGTCACGGAGGGGGACGGGTTGCGGGTTGCTTCTGCAGGTAGCACCCGGAGAGCAGATGTCTGGGCACTGTCATGCGGGGAGGGAGCGAGCCCTTCATGGGGCCTGTCCAACATGCGTCCCCCCCAGCTGAAGGCGGGGAGAGTCACCCATCCTCTTGGGGACTCTCCTCGTCGAGGCGGAAAAAGCGGGACAGGCCTTCCGCGTTGGCGTGGTCTTGGCCAGGGCGATGCTCCACAGTGAAGTCCATCCCCTGCAGGGAGATGGACCATCGCAATAGTTTGGGGTTCTCTCCCCGCATTTGCATTAGCCATTGCAGGGGCCGATGATCTGTTTGTACCCGGATGTGGGTTCCGAAGAGGTAAGGCCGGAGCTTCTTGAGGGCCCATACTACTGCGAAGGCCTCTCGCTCAATGGTGCTCCAGCGCTGTTCTCGGGGCAGGAGGCGCCTGCTGAGGAAGGCCACTGGTTGGTCGACTCCCTCTGGGTTCAGTTGGGAGAGGACGGCCCCGATGCCATGGTCTGAGGCATCCGTCTGGACGATGAACTCACGGCTGTAGTCGGGGGCCTGGAGCACAGGAGCGGTGCACATGGTGGCTTTCAGCCTCTCGAAGGCCGCTTGACAGTCGGGAGTCCAGTTGACGGTTTTTGGGTTGGTCTTGGATGTGAGTTCCGTGAGGGGCCGAACAATGCTGCCATAGTCCTTCACGAACCGCCGATAGTATCTGGTGAGCCCCAAGAAGGCTCGGACCTCGGTTTGAGTTACGGGGGTCCGCCAGGACTGGATGGCAGCGATCTTGAGCTGGAGGGGGGCCACCAGACCGCTCCCCACTTCGTGTCCGAGGTAGGTCACGGACCCCTGGCCTATTTGGCACTTGCTGGCCTTGATTGTGAGGCCGGCCTGTTGGAGGGCCTGCAGGACCCCTCGGAGGTGGCGGAGGTGGTCTGACCAGTGGCGGCTATACACCGCGATGTCGTCCAGGTAGGCGGCGCTGAACTCCTCGAGGCCCGCCAATACCTGGGTTACCAGTCGTTGAAACGTGGCTGGAGCGTTTTTCATGCCGAAGGGCATCACTCTGAAATGGTAGTGTCCATCCGGGGTGGAGAAAGCGGATCGTTCTTGTGCCCTGGGGGTGAGGCCGATCTGCCAGTAGCCCGCCGTCAGGTCGAAGATGCTTAGGTAGCGGGCCGCCCCCATGCGGTCCACTAACTCGTCGGCTCGGGGGATGGGGTGAGCGTCGGTTCGGGTGACAGCGTTCAGACCCCGATAGTCGACGCAGAACCGGAGCTCGGGTGTGGTGCCCGGGGCCGCAGCTTTGGGGACCAGTACAACCGGGCTGGCCCAGGGGCTGTCCGAGGGTTCGATGACTCCGAGGGCGAGCATCTTGGAGACTTCCTCTTGGATGCAGGTGCGTACCCGCTCTGGTACTCGGTACGGCCGGTGTCGGATAGGGGGACTGTCGCCGGTGTCCACGTCGTGCAGGCACCAGGGGGTGACCCCGGGTGTGAGGGAGAATAGGCGTGCAAATTGCAGCAGGAGGGCCCGACAGTCTTGGCGCTGCTCCGGGGTCAGGGCCTCGGAGAGTTGGACCCCGTCCACTGAACCATCTTTTTCCCCGGTCCCCAGCAGGTCAGGGAGGGGCTCGGAGTCCTCTTCAGCTCCACTGTCTGTGGCCATCAGCAGGCTGAGCTCCGAGCGCACGAAGTGGGGTTTGAGTCTGTTGGCGTGGAGGACCCGGAGGGGGTTCCGGGGGGATTCCATGTCGATGAGGTAGGTGACGGGGCTCTTACGCACGATCACCTTGAAGGGCCCCGTCCACTTGTCCTGTAAGGCACAGGGTTCGATGGGGGACATCACCCACACCTGCTGGCCAGGCTCGAATTCGATGGAGGAGGCATGTTGATCGTACCACTTCTTCATGTCCTCCTGACTGGCCTCAAGATTGGCTTTGGCGAGCTCTCTGAATCGCCGGGTCTGATTACAGAGGGTCAGGAGGTACTTGTAGACGTCTGGAGGGGTCTTCAGGGGGGCCATTTCCCACTCCTCCTTAACTAGGCTGAGAGGCCCGCGAACAGGGTGTCCGTACAGGAGTTCGAAGGGGCTGAAGCCGAGGGACTTCTGGGGGACTTCTCGGTAGGCGAAGAGGAGGCACGGTAGTAGCACGTCCCACTGGCGGCGTAGGGGTTCTTCCAGCCCCATGATCATCCCCTTGAGAGTGCGGTTGAATCGCTCGACCAGTCCGTTTCCTTGCGGGTGATAGGGGGTTGTGAATCGGTAGGTGACTCCCCACTGTTGCCATAGGGATTTCATATATTTTGAAATAAAGTTCGTGCCCCTGTCACTGACGACCTCACTGGGGAAGCCCACGCGCGAGAAGATCCCCATTAAGGCTCGCCCTACCACTGGTGCTGTTACAGTTCGAAGGGGAACCGCCTCAGGATAGCGGGTGGCGTGGTCTACCAGGACCAGGATGAAGCGATGCCCTTGTGCTGTTCGGGGGTCCAGGGGCCCCACAATGTCTATTCCCACCCTTTCGAACGGGGTGGTCACCACGGGGAATGGTTGCAGGGGGGCCTTGAGTTTGCGGCCGCTCTTCCCGCTGGCCTGGCAGGTCGGGCAGGACCGGCAGTGGGTGGAGACGTCATTTCTCATCCTAGGCCAGTAAAAGTGAGTCACCAGGCGGTTGTATGTTTTGTCTTGCCCCAAGTGTCCAGCCAGGGGGACCTCATGGGCCAGGTTCAAAAGGAAGTCTCTGAAGCGGAGGGGCACCACCAGCACCCGACTGGTCCCCAGCTCCGCTACTCTTTGTTCGCTGTACAGCAGGTCATTGTCCCAATAGATCCAGTGGGCCCCTGCGGTGTCTCCCGCGCTCTGGGCGAGCGCTTGCTGTCACAGTCCCTCGAGGGAGGGACAGGTCTTTTGCTCTTGCCGGAATTGTTCTTGGGTGGGCCCCCCTTCCTGACGCCACTGAGCCAGGTCCGGAAAGTCTTGGGGCTGAGCGGGCTCTTCTTGGGTCTGTTCTGGGGTGTCGGTAGGGGTGGAGTCTTCCTCCGGAGCGATCGGGGGAGGAGGTGCTGGCCAGGCGGGTTCTTCAGATCTAGGGATGGTGTCGGCGGCCATGGACCGGGTTGTTACGCACGCCCAGCCCGGGAGGCCTAACATCCCCAGGTGCTCTCTTCTTTCAACGGCTGCCCACGGGGAGCTCTCGAGATCGTTCCCCAGGAGGCAGTCCACGGGGGCATCGTCGCGGACAGTCACTTTTAGCATCCCGGACACTCCTCCCCATTCGAAGGGGACGCAGGCCATCCGACACAGGCTCTCCGAATTGTCGGCCGATCGGACGGGGCAAAGAACATTTGGCAGTATTTGTTCTGGGGTCACCAGGTGACAACGGACGGCCGTCACACTGGCCCCTGTGTCACGCAGGGCTTCGGCCTTACGCCCATTTATGTTCACCCACTGGCTGTACTTCCTGGTGTTGGCTGGTAGGGGAGCCCGCGGGATCAGGTCTCTCCCCCCTAGGCAGGCCAGGGTCATGGCGGCAGGTTCCCACTCGGGCTGCTCCTGCTCGTAATCTTCAGGCTCCTCGGAGACTTGCTCTTCTCCTAGGGCGGCGGCAGCCACCTGGCGGGGCCCGGGGGTCTGGTTCTTTGGGCAGGTCGGGTCACTGGCATAGTGGCCGACTCGCTGGCATCGATGACACGTAATGTTGGCTCGGAACCCTGGGTGCATCGGGGGGTAGCCCCGGCCGGCCGGGGGTGGGGTGTAGTTCGCGGGAGCGGCCGGGACGGCGTCTCTGCCCCGGCCCGGGCCTCCTCCTCCTCCTCGGGGACGATGATGACCTTGGTTGGGTCTGTTCTGCTCATTGGGCCCACTTCGGGCCACTCGGGTGCTCTCCCATCGGTCAGCCTCGGCGGCGAGCTGCCGTGGGTCAGTCAATTTACTGTCGAGGAGGTGCTGCCTGAGCTCGACGAAGCAGTTGTTGGAGAGGTGCTCCCACACAATGAGGTTGAAGAGCTGTTCGTAGGTGGTTACGTTGCTACCCTTGATCCATCCCTCGAAAGGTCGGCTGAAATAGTTCACATATTCTATCCAGGTTGTACCCGGGATGCGGGTGCAGTTGCGGAACCTCTGGCGGTACATCTCTGATGTCAGCCCATATCGACTGAGGAGGGCGGCCTTCATGTGGTCATAGGACGTCATTTGATGGTCCGGAAGCTGCAGCAGGGCATCACGGCCTTCATTGACGAATCTCCCCCATAGACCGGCTCCCCAGTCACTTCGAGCGATCCGGTGGGCAGTCATGGCGATCTCGTAGGCCTTGAACCACTGCTGTATGTCGTCGTTCCAGACATATTCCCGGACCACATCTTTGGGGATGTGGACCTTCTGTTCGGTAGTACCTGGGGGCGCGGTTGCTCGGGCACCCCTAGGTCTTTGTTCTGTTTGCGCATCTCTATCTCCGCTAGCTTGCACTCGTGTTCGTATGTCAGTCTTTTTTCTTCGAGTTCTCTCTGTCTCTGCTTCTCCTCTCGCTCTTCTTGGAGCCGTAAGTGTTCTAAGTTCATCTTTTGTTCTGCCAGTTTCAATTCTCCGTCTAATTTGAGCCGTGCCAGCTCTAACTCGTGAAGTCTATTTTTCTCTCGTTCTCGGATCTCTTCCCGGGAGAGATCCGTTCTCCTTTCTTCTGTCAGGGTGGTGTTTGTTTCCGGGGCTTCGAGGTCCCGGGGTCCGGCGGTATTTGTCTCTGCCCAGGATTCTAGGGCGTGTTTGAAGTCCTCTTTCGTGCTCAGACCGGTGGTAGCAATGCCTAGTTCTATGCAAAATAGTTTTAGCTCTCGGTGGTTGTACTCTTCCAGTTTTTCCATCTGGAATTTCTCTGCAGATCCGCTCTCTCTGGTCGTCATTGTGGATTAGTCGTAGGGTGAGTTACTCTCTGTACGGTACGCGTTGGTTTGGATCCCACCGCTGCCACCAATGTTAGACGGGGACCTGGAGGGTCGGCCGAGAACAAGGGGAGAGGCCTCCGGTGAGGGCCGTCTCCAGCGATCGTACAGACAAGTAACTTCCCCCCCACAGATGGACACCACACGAAGGTCAGCTTAACACCTTTTATAGGCAATTCTTGGAGTAACGTGGTACGATACAAGGAGATCAGGACACGATGATCCTCTCAATTCTAGTCTCTATTAGGGGAAGGGGGTAGCGGGACAGTCTTGGTACCTACAGGTACTGAGGTGAAACGGTGGTAGCTTACAATCCTCGAGCTCGGCGTTCGGACGGGTCAGACCGCGGCTGCGCCAGCAGGTCCCGAAGAGGTTGTAGGTGGCAACGGGCCGCGGCAGCGCCAGCAGGTCCCAGCGAGGATGACGGTTACAACGGGCCGCGGCAGCGCCAGCAGGTCCCACGAGGATGAACGGTGCAGAAGGCCGCGGCAGCGCCAGCAGGCAGGACAATAGTTCACAAGGCAGGGCCGCGGCAGCGCCAGCAGGCAGGACAATAGTTCACAAGGCAGGGCCGCGGCAGCGCCAGCAGGCAGGACGATAGTTCACAAGGCAGGGCTGCGGCAGCGCCAGCAGTCCGTCAAGGATGAGTTCTTCTCGGTGTCTCTCGACTCCAGGATACAACTGCCTTCCTGCTCTGGGGCTGCCTCAGTTATAGGTCTGGCGCCCTTTGATGTCCGGACCCTCGCACTGGGAGGTCGGGAGGTCCGGGATGAGGGAGTCCAGACACCCAGCAGGGGGGTGGAGCCAGCACCCGGGGAGGCTGGGGGCGATCGGCACCTGGCGGGGGAGAGCCATCGACACTTCTTTCTCCCATTAACCTGCCAAGTGGTCCGTTCACCTCCTGGATGGGTGGTGGCGCCGGGATGTCTGGGCCCGGCCAGGCCCAGGGTTGGGGTCGAGCCGAGGCCACGCGGCCGCGTGGTGCAGTGTCCAAGATGTCAGCTGGGCCGGGCAATGGAGTTGACGTGGGCCTGGGCCCGTGGCACAGAGATATCCGGGAGCCGGCATCCCGGAGGGGGACGGGTTGCGGGTTGCTTCTGCGGGTAGCACCCGGAGAGCCGATGTCTGGGCCCTGTCATGCGGGGAGGGAGCGAGCCCTTCGTGGGGCCTGTCCAACATGCACTCACTCTGAACTCACTCTGCACTCACACTCACTCTGAACTCACTCTACACTCTGCACTCACTCTGAACTCACTCTGCAGTCACACTCACACTGCACTCACGCTGCACTCACTCTGCAGCCACACTCACTCTGCACTCACTCAGCACTCACTCTGCACTTACTCTGTTCTCACTCTGCACTCACACTCACTCTGCACTCACACTCACTCTACACTCACACACACTCTGTATTTGCACTCACTCTGCACTCACTCTGCAGTCACACTCACTCTGCACTCACTCTGCACTCGCTCTGCATTCGCTCTGCACTCACACTCACTCTGCACTCACACTCACTCTGCACTCACTCTGCACTAACTCTGCACTCACTCTCACTCTGCACTCACTCTCACTCTGCAGTCACACTCACTCTGCACTCAATCTGCACTCGCTCTGCACTCACTCTGCACTCACACTCACTCTGCACTCACACTCACTCTACACTCACACTCACTCTGTATTTGCACTCACTCTGCAGTCACACTCACTCTGCACTCACACACACTCTGCACTCACATTCACTCTGCATTCACACTCACTCTGCACTCACACTCACTCTGCTCTCACTCTGCCCTCACTCTGCACTCACTCTCACACTGCACTCACTCTCACTCTGCACTCACTCTCACTCTCACTCTGAACTAACTCTCTCTGAACTCACACTCTACACTCACTCTGCACTCTCACTCTGCACTCTCACTCTGCACTCACTCTGCACTCACACTCACTCTGAACTCACTCTGCACTCTGCACTCACTCTGCAGTCACACATACACTGCACTCACTCTGCACTCACTCTGCAGTCACACTCACTCTGCACTCACTCTGCACTCACTCTGCACTCTGCACTCACTCTGCACTCACTCTGCACCCGCACTCACTCTGCACTCACTCTGCACTCTGTACTCACTCTGCTCTCACTCTGCACTCACTCTGTACTCACTCTGCCCTCACTCTGCACTCACTCTGCTCTCACTCTGCACTCACTCTCACTCTGCAGTCACACTCACTCTGCATTCACACTCACTCTGTACTCACACTCACTCTGCACTCACGCTCACTCTGCACTCACTCTGCACTCACACTCTGTACTAAATCTGCACTCACTTTCACTCTGCATTCACACTCTGCACTCACTCTGCACTAACTCTGCACTCTCTCGTCCTTGTCAACAAATAACTCCATGGATCCGGGGGTGTGATGCGGAGCACACTCACTCTGCACTCACTCTGCACTCGCACTCACTGTGCACTCACTCTGAACTCACTCTGCACTCACACTCACTCTAAACTCACTCTACACTCTGCACTCACTCTGCACTCACTCTGCAGTCACACTCACACTGCACTCACTCTGCACTCACTCTGCAGTCACACTCACTCTGCACTCACTCTGCACTCACTCTGCACTCACTCTACACTCACTCTGCACTCACACTCACTCTGCACTCACTTTCACTCTGCACTCACTCTGCACTCACTCTGCAGTCACACTCACTCTGCACTCAATCTGCGCTCGCTCTGCACTCACTCTGCACTCACACTCACTCTGCACTCACACTCACTCTACACTCACACTCACTCTGTATTTGCACTCACTCTGCACTCACTCTGCAGTCACACTCACTCTGTACTCACTCTGCACTCGCTCTGCATTCGCTCTGCACTCACACTCACTCTGCACTCACACTCACTCTGCACTCAGACTCACTCTGCACTCGCTCTGCACTCACTCTCACTCTGCACTCACTCTCACTCTGCACTCACTCTGCACTCACTCTGCAGTCACACTCACTCTGCACTCAATCTGCACTCGCTCTGCACTCACTCTGCACTCACACTCACTCTGCACTCACACTCACTCTACACTCACACTCACTCTGTATTTGCACTCACTCTGCACTCACTCTGCAGTCACACTCACTCTGCACTCACTCTGCACTCACTCTGCCCTCACTCTGCACTCACTCTCACTCTGCACTCACTCTCACTCTCACTCTGAACTAACTCTCTCTGAACTCACACTCTTCACTCACTCTGCACTCTCACTCTGCACTCTCACTCTGCACTCACTCTGCACTCACACTCACTCTGAACTCACTCTGCACTCTGCATTCAATCTGCACTCTGCACTCACTCTGCACTCTGCACTCACTCTGCACTCACTCTGCACCCGCACTCACTCTGCACTCTGTACTCACTCTGCTCTCACTCTGCACTCACTCTGTACTCACTCTGCACTCACTCTGCACTCACTCTGCTCTCACTCTGCACTCACTCTCACTCTGCAGTCACACTCACTCTGCACTCACACTCACTCTGCACTCACACTCACTCTGCACTCACGCTCACTCTGCACTCACTCTGCACTCACACTCTGCACTAAATCTGCACTCACGCTCACTCTGCACACACACTCTGCACTCACTCTGCACTAACTCTGCACTCACTCGCCCTTGTCAACAAATAACTACATGGATCTGGGGGTGTGATGCGGAGCACACTCACTCTGCACTCACTCTGCACTCGCACTCACTCTGCACTCACTCTGAACTCACTCTGCACTCACACTCACTCTGAACTCACTCTACACTCTGCACTCACTCTGCACTCACTCTGCAGTCACACTCACACTGCACTCACGCTGCACTCACTCTGCAGCCACACTCACTCTGCACTTACTCTGCTCTCACTCTGCACTCACACTCACTCTGCACTCACACTCACTCTGCACTCACTCTCACTCTGCACTCATTCTGCACTCACTCTGCAGTCACACTCACTCTGCACTCAATCTGCACTCGCTTTTCACTCACTCTGCACTCACACTCACTCTGCACTCACACTCACTCTACACTCACACTCACTCTGTATTTGCACTCACTCAGCACTCACTCTGCAGTCACATTCACTCTGCACTCACTCTGCACTCGCTCTGCATTTGCTCTGCATTCGCTCTGCACTCACACTCACTCTGCACTTACTCTCACTCTGCACCCACACTCACTCTGCAGTCACACTCACTCTGCACTCACACACACTCTGCACTCACACTCACTCTGCAGTCACACTCACTCTGCATTCACACTCACTCTGCACTCACACTCACTCTGCACTCACGCTCACTCTGCACTCACTCTGCACTCACACTCTGTACTAAATCTGCACTCACTTTCACTCTGCACTCACACTCTGCACTCACTCTGCACTAACTCTGCACTCACTCGTCCTTTTCAACAAATAACTCCATGGATCCGGGGGTGTGATGCGGAGCACACTCACTCTGCACTCACTCTGCACTCGCACTCACTGTGCACTCACTCTGAACTCACTCTGCACTCACACTCACTCTGAACTCACTCTACACTCTGCACTCACTCTGCACTCACTCTGCAGTCACACTCACACTGCACTCACTCTGCACTCACTCTGCAGTCACACTCACTCTGCACTCACTCTGCACTCACTCTGCACTCACTCTACACTTACTCTGCACTCACACTCACTCTGCACTCACTTTCACTCTGCACTCACTCTGCACTCACTCTGCAGTCACACTCACTCTGCACTCAATCTGCGCTCGCTCTGTTCTCACTCTGCACTCACACTCACTCTGCACTCACTCTCACTGTGCACTCATTCTGCACTCACTCTGCAGTCACACTCACTCTGCACTCGCTTTTCACTCACTCTGCACTCACACTCACTTTGCACTCACACTCACTCTACACTCACATTCACTCTGTATTTGCACTCACTATGCACTCACTCTGCAGTCACACTCACTCTGCACTCGCTCTGCATTCGCTCTGCACTCACACTCACTCTGCACTTACTCTCACTCTGCACTCACACTCACTCTGCACTCACACTCACTCTGCACTCACTCTGCACTAACTCTGCACTCACTCTCACTCTGCACTCACTCTCACTCTGCAGTCACACTCACTCTGCACTCAATCTGCACTCGCTCTGCACTCACTCTGCACTCACACTCACTCTGCACTCACACTCACTCTACACTCACACTCACTCTGTATTTGCACTCACTCTGCACTCACTCTGCAGTCACACTCACTCTGCACTCACACACACTCTGCACTCACATTCACTCTGCATTCACACTCACTCTGCACTCACACTAACTCTGCTCTCACTCTGCCCTCACTATGCACTCACTCTCACTCTGCACTCACTCTCACTCTGCACTCACTCTCACTCTCACTCTGAACTAACTCTCTCTGAACTCACACTCTACACTCACTCTGCACTCTCACTCTGCACTCTCACTCTGCACTCACTCTGCACTCACACTCACTCTGAACTCACTCTGCACTCTGCACTCACTCTGCAGTCACACATACACTGCACTCACTCTGCACTCACTCTGCAGTCACACTCACTCTGCACTCACTCTGCACTCTGCACTCACTCTGCACTCACTCTGCACCCGCACTCACTCTGCACTCACTCTGCACTCTGTACTCACTCTGCTCTCACTCTGCACTCACTCTGTACTCACTCTGCCCTCACTCTGCACTCACTCTGCTCTCACTCTGCACTCACTCTCACTCTGCAGTCACACTCACTCTGTACTCACACTCACTCTGCACTCACGCTCACTCTGCACTCACTCTGCACTCATACTCTGTACTAAATCTGCACTCACTTTCACTCTGCACTCACACTCTGCACTCACTCTGCACTAACTCTGCACTCACACTCACTCTGAACTCACTCTACACTCTGCACTCACTCTGCACTCACTCTGCAGTCACACTCACACTGCACTCACTCTGCAGTCACACTCACTCTGCACTCACTCTGCACTCACTCTGCACTCACTCTACACTCACTCTGCACTCACACTCACTCTGCACTCACTTTCACTCTGCACTCACTCTGCACTCACTCTGCAGTCACACTCACTCTGCACTCAATCTGCGCTCGCTCTGCACTCACTCTGCACTCACACTCACTCTGCACTCACACTCACTCTACACTCACACTCACTCTGTATTTGCACTCACTCTGCACTCACTCTGCAGTCACACTCACTCTGCACTCACTCTGCACTCGCTCTGCATTCGCTCTGCACTCACACTCACTCTGCACTCACACTCACTCCGCACTCAGACTCACTCTGCACTCACTCTGCACTCACTCTGCACTCACTCACACTCTGCACTCACTCTCACTCTGCACTCACTCTGCACTCACTCTGCAGTCACACTCACTCTGCACTCAATCTGCACTCGCTCTGCACTCACTCTGCACTCACACTCACTCTGCACTCACACTCACTCTACACTCACACTCACTCTGTATTTGCACTCACTCTGCACTCACTCTGCAGTCACACTCACTCTGCACTCACTCTGCACTCACTCTGCCCTCACTCTGCACTCACTCTCACTCTGCACTCACTCTCACTCTGCACTCACTCTCACTCTCACTCTGAACTAACTCTCTCTAAACTCACACTCTTCACTCACTCTGCACTCTCACTCTGCACTCTCACTCTGCACTCACTCTGCACTCACACTCACTCTGAACTCACTCTGCACTCTGCATTCAATCTGCACTCTGCACTCACTCTGCACTCACTCTGCACTCACTCTGCACCCGCACTCAATCTGCACTCTGTACTCACTCTGCTCTCACTCTGCACTCACTCTGTACTCACTCTGCACTCACTCTGCACTCACTCTGCTCTCACTCTGCACTCACTCTCACTCTGCAGTCACACTCACTCTGCACTCACACTCACTCTGCACTCACACTCACTCTGCACTCACGCTCACTCTGCACTCACTCTGCACTCACACTCTGCACTAAATCTGCACTCACGTTCACTCTGCACACACACTCTGCACTCACTCTGCACTAACTCTGCACTCACTCGCCCTTGTCAACAAATAACTACATGGATCTGGGGGTGTGATGCGGAGCACACTCACTCTGCACTCACTCTGCACTCGCACTCACTCTGCACTCACTCTGAACTCACTCTGCACTCACACTCACTCTGAACTCACTCTACACTCTGCACTCACTCTGCACTCACTCTGCAGTCACACTCACACTGCACTCATGCTGCACTCACTCTGCAGCCACACTCACTCTGCACTTACTCTGCTCTCACTCTGCACTCACATTCACTCTGCACTCACACTCACTCTGCACTCACTCTCACTCTGCACTCATTCTGCACTCACTCTGCAGTCACACTCACTCTGCACTCAATCTGCACTCGCTTTTCACTCACTCTGCACTCACACTCACTCTGCACTCACACTCACTCTACACTCACACTCACTCTGTATTTGCACTCACTCAGCACTCACTCTGCAGTCACATTCACTCTGCACTCACTCTGCACTCGCTCTGCATTCGCTCTGCATTCGCTCTGCACTCACACTCACTCTGCACTTACTCTCACTCTGCACTCACACTCACTCTGCAGTCACACTCACTCTGCACTCACACACACTCTGCATGTTGGACAGGCCACATGAAGGGCTCGCTCCCTCCCCGCAGGACAGGGCCCGGGCCACCGTCAGCACCATTGCCCGGCCTAGCCGCCATCTTGGACACGGCACCACGCGGTCGCGCGGCCTCAGCCCGACCCCAACCCTGGGCCTTGCCAGGCCCCGACATCCCGGCACCACCCTCCACCCAGGAGGTGAACGGCCCACTTGGCAGGTCAATGGGAGTACGAAGTGTCGATGGCTCTCCCCCGCCAGGTGCCGAGCACCCCCAGCCTCCTCGGGCGCTGGCTCCACCCCCCTGCTGGGTGTCTGGACTCCCTCATCCCAGACCTCCCGACCTCCAAGAGCGAGGGTCCGGACATCAAAGGGCGCCAGACCTATAACTGAGGCAGCCCCAGGACAGGAAGGCAGTTGTATCCTGGAGTCGAGAGACACCGCGACGAACTCATCCTTGACGGACTGTTGGCGCTGCCACAGCCCTGCCTTGTGAACTATTGTCCTGCCTGCTGGCGCTGCCGCGGCCCTCTGCAACCTTCATCCTCGTGGGACCTGCTGGCGCTGCCGCGGCCCTCTGCAACCTTCATCCTCGTGGGACCTGCTGGCGCTGCCGCGGCCCTCTGCAACCTGCATTCTCGTGGGACCTGCTGGCGCTGCCGCGGCCCGTTGTAACCTTCATCCTCGTGGGACCTGCTGGCGCTGCCGCGGCCCGTTGCAACCTGCATTCTCGTGGGACCTGCTGGCGCTGCCGCGGCCCGTTGTAACCTCCATCCTCGTTGGGACCTGCTGGCGCTGCCGCGGCCCGTGCCACCTACGACCTCTTCGGGACCTGCCGGCGCTGCCGCGGTCTGACCCCTCCGAACACCGAGCTCGAGGATTGTGAGCTATCACCGTTACACACCCGTACCCGTGGGTACCCAGACTGTCCCGCTACCCCCTTCCCTTACTAGAGACTAGAATTGAGAGGATCATCGTGTCCTGATCGCCCTGTATCGTACCACTCTACTACCCGAAGGGCCTATAAAAGGTGTTACCATAAGCTTTGTGTGGTGTCCATCTGTGGGGGGGAAGTTACCTGTCTGTGCGATCACTGTGCTCGGCCGACCCTCCAGGTCCCCGTCTAACATTGGTGGCTAGCGGCGCGATCCGAACCAACGCGTACCGTACAGACAGTAACTCACCCTACGACTAAAACCACAATGACGACCAAAGAGAGCGGATCGGCGGAGAAGTTCCAGATGGAAAAGCTGGAAGAATACAACCACCGAGAGCTCAAACAATTTTGCATGGACTTAGGCATTGCTACCACCGGGCTAAGCACAAAAGAAGACTTCAAAAACGCCCTAGAGGCCTGGACAGAGACAAATACCGCAACCCCCCGGGACCCCGCAGCCCCGGAAGTCAACACCACCCGGACGGAGGAACGGAGACCAGGCCCCTCCCAGGAAGAGATCCAGGAGCGGGAAAAAAATAGATTACACGAGTTAGACTTGGCACGACTCAGATTAGACGGAGAATTGAAACTGGCGGAACAAAAAATAAACTTAGAACACTTACGGCTCAGAGAAGAGCGAGAGGAAAAACAGAGACAGAGAGACCTCGAAGAAAAAAGACTGGCATACGAGCACGAGTGCAAACTAGCGGAGATAGAAATACGCAAACTGAACAAAAACCTAGGGGTGCCCGAGCAACCGCACTCCCCGGGTCCTACCGAGCAGAAGGTCCACATCCCCAAGGATGTGGTCCGAGAATATCACCGGAACGACGACATACAGCAGTGGTTCAAAGCCTATGAGATTGCCATGACCGCCCACCGGGTCGCTCGAAGTGACTGGGGAGCCGGTCTGTGGGGGAGATTCGTCAACGAGGGTCGTGATGCCCTGCTGCAGCTTCCGGACCATCAAATGACGTCCTATGACCATATGAAGGCCGCCCTCCTCAGTCGATATGGACTTACACCCGAAATGTACCGCCAGAGGTTCCGCAACTGCACCCGGATCCCAGGTACGACGTGGTTGGAATACGTGAACTATTTCAGCCGAGCCTTCGAGGGGTGGATCAAGGGTAACAACGTAACCACTTACGAACAACTCTTCAATCTCATTGTATGGGAGCACCTCTCCAACAACTGCTTTGTCGAGCTCAGGCAGCACCTCCTCGACAGTAAATTGACTGAACCCCGGCAGCTCGCCACCGAGGCTGACCGGTGGGAGAGCACCCGAGTGGCCCGGAGTGGGCCGAATGAGCAGAACAGAACCAACCAAGGTCACCATCGTCCCCGAGGAGGAGGAGGAGGCCCGGGCCGGGGCAGAGACGCCGCCCCGGCCGCACCCACTAACGCCACCCCGGCCCCAGCAGGCCGGGGAAACCCCCCGATGCGCCCGGGGTTCCGAGCTAACGTGACGTGTCATCGATGCCAGCGAGTCGGCCACTATGCCAGTGACCCGACCTGCCCGAAGAACCAGGTCCCCGGGCCCCGCCAGATGGCGGCCGCCGCCCTGGGAGAAGAACAAATCTCCGAAGACACGGAGACCTATGAGTCGGAGCAGTTCGAGTGGGAACCCGCCGCCATGACCCTGGCATGCCTGGGAGGAAGAGACATGGTCCCGCGGACTCCCCTGCCCGCCAACACTCGGAAGTACAGCCAATGGGTGAGCATCAATGGGCGCAAGGCCGAGGCCCTGCGTGACACCGGGGCCAGTGTGACGGCCGTCCGCTGTCACCTGGTGACCCCAGAACAAATCCTACCAAACGTACTTTGCCCCGTCCGATCGGCAGACAACTCGGAGAGCCTGTGTCGGATGGCCTGCGTCCCCTTCGAATGGGGAGGAGTGTCCGGCATGCTGAAAGTAACTGTCCGTGACGATGCCCCCGTAGACTGCCTCCTGGGGAACGATCTCGAGAGCTCCCCGTGGGCCGCTGTGGAAAGAAGAGAGCATCTGGGGATGTTGGGTCTCCCGGACTGGGCATGCGTAACCACCCGGTCCATGGCCACCCGCACCATCCCTAGACCAGAAGAACCAGAATGGGCAGCACCTCCGCCCTCGATCACTCCAGAAGAAGACTTCCTCCAGACAGACCACCCGGACCCCACCCCAGAGGGGTCCACACAGCCCCCCGAGCTTCCCGACCTGGCTCAGTGGCGTCAAGAAGGGGGGCCCACCCAGGAACAATTCCGGCAGGAGCAAAAGACCTGCCCCTCCCTCGAGGGATTGCGACAGCAAGCGCTCGCCCAGAGCCAAGGAGACACCACCGGGGCCCACTGGGTTTATTGGGACAATGATCTCTTGTACAGCGAACAGAAAATCGCAGAACTGGGGGCCGGGCGAGTGCTGGTGGTGCCCCTCCACTTCAGAGACTTCCTGTTGAACCTAGCCCACGATGTCCCCCTGGCCGGGCACCTGGGCCAAGACAAGACCTACCACCGCCTGGTGACTCACTTTTTTTGGCCCAAAATGAGGAACGACGTATCCAACCATTGCCGGTCCTGCCCGACCTGCCAGGCCAGTGGGAAGAGCGGCCGCAAACTCAAGGCACCCCTACAACCATTCCCCGTGGTGACCACTCCGTTCGAAAGGGTGGGAATAGACATTGTGGGGCCCCTGGACCCCCGAACAGCACAGGGACATCGCTTCATCCTGGTCCTGGTGGATCACGCTACCCGCTATCCTGAGGCGGTCCCCCTTCGTACGATAACAGCCCCAGTAGTGGGTCGAGCCTTGATGGGGATCTTCTCTCGAGTGGGCTTCCCCCGAGAAGTCGTCAGCGACAGGGGTACGAACTTTATCTCAAAATACATGAAGTCCCTCTGGCAACAGTGTGGGGTCACCTACCGATTCACGACCCCCTATCACCCTCAAGGGAACGGACTGGTTGAGCGGTTCAACCGCACGCTCAAAGGGATGATTGGGGGGTTGGAAGAGCCCCTCCGTCGCCAGTGGGATGTGCTACTACCGTGCCTTCTCTTTGCCTACCGAGAAGTCCCCCAGAAGTCCCTCGGCTTCAGCCCTTTCGAACTCTTGTATGGACACCCGGTGCGAGGCCCGCTCAGCCTAGTCAAAGAAGGCTGGGAAATGCCCCCTCTAAAGAACCCTCCAGATGTTTTCAAGTACCTCCTAACCCTCCGCAACCAGACCAGAAGGTTCAGAGAGATGGCAAAAGCAAACCTGGAGGCCAGTCAGGAGGACATGAAAAGGTGGTACGATAGAAATGCATCCTCCATCGAATTTGAACCCGGTCAACAAGTGTGGGTAATGTCTCCCACCGAACCATGCGCCCTGCAAGACAAATGGACGGGGCCCTTCAAAGTAATCGAGCGCAAGAGCCCTGTCACCTATCTCATCGATATGGAATCTTCCCGAAACCCTCTCCGGGTCCTCCACGCTAATAGACTGAAACCCCACTTTGTACGCTCCGAACTCAGCCTCCTGATGGCAACCGACAATGGAACCGAGGAGGACTCCGAACCCCTCCCTGACCTCCTACGGTCACGGGAGAAGGACGGCTCCGTGGACGGGGTCCGACTCTCGGAGGCCCTCACCCTGGAACAGCGCCAAGGCTGCCGAGTCCTCCTGCTACAGTTCTCCACCCTGTTCTCCCTCACCCCAGGGGTCACCCCCTGGTGCTTACACGACGTGGACACGGGAGACAGTCCCCCTATCCGCCATCGGGCCTACCGCGTACCAGATCGGGTACGGGCCTGCATCCAAGAGGAGGTGGCCAAGATGCTCACACTCGGGATCATCGAGCCCTCAGACAGCCCCTGGGCCAGCCCAGTGGTACTGGTCCCCAAAGCGGCCGCCCCCGGCGCCACGCCGGAGCTCCGGTTCTGCGTCGACTACCGGGGCTTGAATGCGGTCACCAGAACAGACGCACACCCCATCCCCCGAGCCGATGAACTAATCGACCGCATGGGAGCTGCCCGCTACCTCAGCATCTTCGACCTGACAGCGGGCTACTGGCAGATCGGTCTCACACCCCGGGCCCAAGAACGATCTGCATTCTCTACCCCGGATGGCCACTATCACTTCAAGGTCATGCCATTCGGCATGAAGAATGCCCCAGCAACCTTTCAGCGGCTAGTAAACCAGGTCCTGGCAGGACTCGAAGGATTCAGCGCCGCCTACCTGGACGATATCGCTGTGTACAGCCACCACTGGTACGACCACCTCCACCACCTCCGAGAGGTGCTACAGGCCCTCCAACGAGCTGGCCTCACGATCAAGGCCAGCAAATGCCAAATTGGCCAGGGGTCCGTGACCTATCTCGGGCACCAGGTGGGAAGCGGTCTGGTGGCCCCTCTGCAACTCAAGATCGCGGCCATCCAGTTGTGGCAGTCCCCCATCACCCAGACCGAGGTCCGCGCCTTCTTGGGACTCACGGGCTACTACCGACGGTTCGTGAGGGACTATGGCAGCATCGTAGGGCCCCTCACGGAACTCACCTCCAAAAACCAACCAAAGACGGTCAACTGGACCCCAGACTGTCAAGCGGCCTTCGAGAAGCTGAAGGCCGCCATGTGCTCCGCCCCGGTGCTCCAGGCCCCCGACTACAGTCGGGAATTTATCGTCCAAACAGATGCCTCCGACCATGGCGTTGGGGCAGTCCTTTCCAAGCTGAACCCCGAAGGACTTGACCAGCCAGTGGCTTTCATCAGCAGACGGCTCCTGGCCCGAGAACGACGCTGGAGCACCATCGAGAGGGAGGCCTTCGCCGTGGTGTGGGCCCTCAAAAAGCTCCGGCCTTATCTCTTCGGCACCCACTTCCGGGTCCAGACCGATCATCGACCCCTGCAATGGCTCATGCAGATGCGGGAGGAAAACCCGAAACTACTACGTTGGTCCATCTCCCTGCAGGGGATGGACTTCACTGTGGAACATCGACCCGGCCAAGACCACGCCAACGCGGATGGCCTGTCCCGCTTTTTCCGCCTCGACGAGGAAAGTCCCCAAGAAGATGGGTGACTCTCCCCGCCTTCAGCTGGGGGGGACGCATGTTGGACAGGCCACATGAAGGGCTCGCTCCCTCCCCGCAGGACAGGTCCCGGGCCGCCGTCAGCACCATTGCCCGGCCCAGCCGCCATCTTGGACACGGCACCACGCGGTCGCGCGGCCTCAGCCCGACCCCAACCCTGGGCCTGGCCAGGCCCCGACATCCCGGCACCACCCTCCACCCAGGAGGTGAACGGCCCACTTTGCAGGTCAATGGGAGTACGAAGTGTCGATGGCTCTCCCCCGCCAGGTGCCGAGCACCCCCAGCCTCCTCGGGCGCTGGCTCCACCCCCCTGCTGGGTGTCTGGACTCCCTCATCCCAGACCTCCTGACCTCCAAGAGCGAGGGTCCGGACATCAAAGGGCGCCAGACCTATAACTGAGGCAGCCCCAGGACAGGAAGGCAGTTGTATCCTGGAGTCGAGAGACACCGCGACGAACTCATCCTTGACGGACTGTTGGCGCTGCCACAGCCCTGCCTTGTGAACTATTGTCCTGCCTGCTGGCGCTGCCGCGGCCCTCTGCAACCTTCATCCTCGTGGGACCTGCTGGCGCTGCCGCGGCCCTCTGCAACCTTCATCCTCGTGGGACCTGCTGGCGCTGCCGCGGCCCTCTGCAACCTGCATTCTCGTGGGACCTGCTGGCGCTGCCGCGGCCCGTTGTAACCTTCATCCTCGTGGGACCTGCTGGCGCTGCCGCGGCCCGTTGCAACCTGCATTCTCGTGGGACCTGCTGGCGCTGCCGCGGCCCGTTGTAACCTCCATCCTCGTTGGGACCTGCTGGCGCTGCCGCGGCCCGTGCCACCTACGACCTCTTCGGGACCTGCCGGCGCTGCCGCGGTCTGACCCCTCCGAACACCGAGCTCGAGGATTGTGAGCTATCACCGTTACACACCCGTACCCGTGGGTACCCAGACTGTCCCGCTACCCCCTTCCCTTACTAGAGACTAGAATTGAGAGGATCATCGTGTCCTGATCGCCCTGTATCGTACCACTCTACTACCCGAAGGGCCTATAAAAGGTGTTACCATAAGCTTTGTGTGGTGTCCATCTGTGGGGGGGAAGTTACCTGTCTGTGCGATCACTGTGCTCGGCCGACCCTCCAGGTCCCCGTCTAACACTGCACTCACACTCACTCTGCAGTCACACTCACTCTGCATTCACACTCACTCTGCACTCACACTCACTCTGCACTCACGCTCACTCTGCACTCACTCTGCACTCACACTCTGTACTAAATCTGCACTCACTTTCACTCTGCACTCACACTCTGCACTCACGCTGCACTAACTCTGCACTCACTCGTCCTTTTCAACAAATAACTCCATGGATCCGGGGGTGTGATGCGGAGAACACTCACTCTGCACTCACTCTGCACTTGCACTCACTGTGCACTCACTCTGAACTCACTCTGCACTCACACTCACTCTGAACTCACTCTACACTCTGCACTCACTCTGCACTCACTCTGCAGTCATACTCACACTGCACTCACTCTGCAATCACTCTGCAGTCACACTCACTCTGCACTCACTCTGCACTCACTCTGCACTCACTCTACACTCACTCTGCACTCACACTCACTCTGCACTCACTTTCACTCTGCACTCACTCTGCACTCACTCTGCAGTCACACTCACTCTGCACTCAATCTGCGCTCGCTCTGCACTCACTCTGCACTCACACTCACTCTGCACTCACACTCACTCTACACTCACACTCACTCTGTATTTGCACTCACTCTGCACTCACTCTGCAGTCACACTCACTCTGCACTCGCTCTGCATTTGCTCTGCACTCACACTCACTCTGCACTCACACTCACTCCGCACTGCACTCACTCTCACTCTGCACTCACTCTCACTCTGCACTCACTCTGCACTCACTCTGCAGTCACACTCACTCTGCACTCAATCTGCACTCGCTCTGCACTCACTCTGCACTCACACTCACTTTGCACTCACACTCACTCTACACTCACACTCACTCTGTATGTGCACTCACTCTGCACTCACTCTGCAGTCACACTCACTCTGCACTCACTCTGCACTCACTCTGCCCTCACTCTGCACTCACTCTCACTCTCACTCTGCACTCACTCTCACTCTGCACTCACTCTCACTCTCACTCTGAACTAACTCTCTCTGAACTCACACTCTGCACTCACTCTGCACTCTCACTCTGTACTCTCACTCTGCACTCACTCTGCACTCACACTCACTCTGAACTCACTCTGCACTCTGCACTCACTGTGCACTCACTCTGCAGTCACACTCACTCTGCACTCACTCTACACTCACTCTGCAGTCACACGCACTCTGCTCTCACTCTGCACTCACTCTGCACTCACTCTGCAGTCACACTCACTCTGCACTCACTCTACAGTCACACTCACTCTGCACTCACTCTGCACTTGCTCTGCACTCACTCTGCACTCACTCTGCACTCACATTTACTCTGCACTCACACTCACTCTGCACTCACTCTGTACTCACCCTGCACTCACACTCACTCTGCACTCACACTCACTCTGCATTCACTTTGCAGTCACTCTCTCTGCATTCACTTTACACTCACTTTGTACTCACTATAATCTGCACTCACTCTCACTCTGCATTCACTCAGCAGTCACTCTCTCTGCATTCACTCTACACTCACTCTACAGTCCCTATCACTCTGCACTCACTCTCCCTCTGCACTCACACTCACTCTGCACTCACTCTGCACTCACTCTGCACTCACTCTGCACAAACACTCACTCTGCACTCACACTCACTCTCCACTCACACTTACTCTGCACTCACTCTGCACTCACTCTCACTCTGCACTCACACTCTGCACTCACTCTGCACTCACTCTGTACTCTCACTCTGAACTCACACTTTGCACTCACTCTGTACTCTCACTCTGCACTCACTCTGCAGTCACTCACACTCTGCACTCACTCTGCAGTCACTCTCTCTGCATTCACTCTGCACTCACTCTCACTCTGCACTCACTTTCACTCTGCACTCACACTGCAGTCATGCTCACTCTGCACTCACTCTGTACTCACACACTCACTCTGCACTCACTCTGCACTCTGCACTCTGCATTCAATCTGCACTCTGCACTCACTCTGCACTCACTCTGCACCCGCACTCACTCTGCACTCACTCTGCACTCTGTACTCACTCTGCTCTCACTCTGCACTCACTCTGCACTCACTCTGCACCCGCACTCACTCTGCACTCACTCTGCACTCTGTACTCACTCTGCTCTCACTCTGCACTCACTCTGTACTCACTCTGCACTCACTCTGCACTCACTCTGCTCTCACTCTGCACTCACTCTCACTCTGCACTCACACTCACTCTGCACTCACACTCACTCTGCACTCACACTCACTCTGCACTCACGCTCACTCTGCACTCACTCTGCACTCACACTCTCCACTAAATCTGCACTCACTCTCACTCTGCACTCACACTCTGCACTCACTCTGCACTAACTCTGCACTCACTCGCCCTTGTCAACAAATAACTACATGGATCTGGGGGTGTGATGCGGAGCACACTAGCTCTGCACTCACTCTGGACTCGCACTCACTCTGCACTCACTCTGAACTCACTCTGCACTCACACTCACTCTGAACTCACTCAACACTCTGCACTCACTCTGAACTCACTCTGCAGTCACACTCACACTGCACTCACGCTGCACTCACTGTGCAGCCACACTCACTCTGCACTCACTCTGCACTTACTCTGTTCTCACTCTGCACTCACACTCACTCTGCACTCACTCTCACTCTGCACTCATTCTGCACTCACTCTGCAGTCACACTCACTCTGCACTCAATCTGCACTCGCTTTTCACTCACTCTGCATTCACACTCACTCTGCACTCACACTCACTCTACACTCACACTCACTCTGTATTTGCACTCACTCTGCACTCACTCTGCAGTCACACTCACTCTGCACTCACTCTGCACTCGCTCTGCATTCGCTCTGCACTCACACTCACTCTGCACTTACTCTCACTCTGCACTCACACTCACTCTGCACTCACACTCACTCTGCACTCACTCTCACTCTGCAGTCACACTCACTCTGCACTCAATCTGCACTCGCTCTGCACTCACTCTGCACTCACACTCACTCTGCACTCACACTCACTCTACACTCACACTCTGTTGGACAGGCCGCATGGTCGGGCTGCCCCCTCCCCGCAATGGGACCTGGACCCTGGCTCCCCCTGCATCCCCCAGCCAGAGTCCCCGACGTCCACCCGAAGTACACTGCAATTCCTCACCCACAAGACACCAGCTCCGAACCCAGCGGGCCCGGGTCACCATCCACACCACGGCCCCGGCCCAGCCGCCATCTTGGGCCACTACAGCACGAGGCCGCGTGGCCTCAACTCGACCCTCACCCTGGGCCCGGCCGGGCCCGACATCGAGGCACCAACCTCCCCCCGGGAGGCAGAGTGACCACTTGGCGAGTCAATGGGAGAAAGGAATCGTCAACGGCTCTCCTCCGCCAGGTGTCGATCACCCCCGGCCGCCTGGGCGCTGGCTCCACCCCCATGCTGGGTGTCTGGACTCCCTCACCCCGGACCTCCCGGCCCCCCAGGCGCGAGGGTCCGGACATCAAAGGGGACCAGACCTATAACTGGGGCAGGACCAGACCAGGAAACCAGTTGCATCCTGGAGTCGAGAGACCCGAGAAGAACTCATCCGTGACTTGGCCTGCTGGCGCTGCCGCGGCCCTCTGCCTCGTGAAACCATCGTCTTGGCCTGCTGGCGCTGCCGCGGCCCTCTGCCTCGTGAAACCATCGTCTTGGCCTGCTGGCGCTGCCGCGGCCCTCTGCCTCGTGAAACCATCTTGGCCTGCTGGCGCTGCCGCGGCCCTCTGCCTCGTGAAACCATCGTCTTGGCCTGCTGGCGCTGCCGCGGCCCTCTGCCTCGTGAAACCATCTTGGCCTGCTGGCGCTGCCGCGGCCCTCTGCCTCGTGAAACCATCGTCTTGGCCTGCTGGCGCTGCCGCGGCCCTCTGCCTCGTGAAACCATCTTGGCCTGCTGGCGCTGCCGCGGCCCTCTGCCTCGTGAAACCATCGACTTGGCCTGCTGGCGCTGCCGCGGCCCTCTGCTTTATGAGACTATCACCTTGGCCTGCTGGCGCTGCCGCGGCCCGATCCACAGACCCTCCAGCTCGAGGATTGTGAGCTCGCCTTTTACCACCACCTGTACCGATCCGGTACTAAGACTGTCCCGCTACCCCCTTTCCCTACAGAGACTAGAAGTGAGAGGACCCCCGGGTCCAAGTTATCCTGTATCGCTGATATCCTTGCCTTAAGAACCTTATATAAAGCCTTGAACTCGACTTGGTGTGGTGCCTGTTTGTGGGGAGGGAGGGTACTTGTCTGTACGATCGCCGGAGACGGTCCCCCTCGGGGATCTCTCCCTCGGTATCCGGCCGACCCTCAGGGTCCCCGTCTAACATTGGTGGCCAGCGACGGGATCCGAACCTACGCATAATCGTACAGAAAGTCACTCGCCCCACCACACACAACAACCATGTCAATAGAGAGCGGAACAACGGAGAAATTTCAGATGGAAAAATTGGAAGACTACAACCACCGGGAACTGAAGCAATATTGCATAGAACTTGGACTTCCAACCACAGGTCTTAGCACAAAGGAAGACTTCAAACAAGCCCTAGAAGCTTGGGCGGAAACGGGTACGGCCGTACCCCGAACACAAACAACCGAGACGAGCCCCGCACCAACTAAAGAAAGAGCGGATCTCTCCCTGGAAGAGATCCGAGAAAGAGAAAAAACCAGACTCCACGAATTAGAACTTGCCCGACTTCGCTTGGATGGGGAACTCAAGCTGGCAGAACAAAAAATAACCCTGGAACACTTACGGCTCAGGGAAGAGCGGGAAGACAAGCAAAGACAGAGGGAGCTAGAGGAAAAGAGACTAGAGTACGAACATGAGCGCAATCTCAAAGCACTGGAGGTCCAGAAACAGAATAAAGACCTCGGGCTCCCCGAACGACCGACACCGTCTGCCTCGACCGAACCCAAGGTTCACATCCCCAAAGATGTCATCCGGGAATACCACAAGAACGATGATATACAGCAGTGGTTTAAAGCCTATGAGGTGGCAATGACCTCCCACCGGATTCCCCGAAGCGATTGGGGAGCCGGATTATGGGGGAGGTTTGTCAACGAAGGGCGGGACGCCCTGCTACAACTCCCGGACCAGCTGATGACCTCCTACGACCACATGAAGGCCGCCCTCCTCACTCGATACGGGCTCACACCGGAGATGTACCGCCAACGGTTCCGCGACTGCAAACGGATTCCGGGTACAACTTGGGTGGAGTACGTGAACTTTTTTAGCCGAGCCTTCGAGGGGTGGATCAAGGGCAACAAAGTAACCACCTACGAACAACTCTTTGACCTTATCGTATGGGAGCACCTGTCGAACAACTGCTTCGTGGAGCTCCGGCAACACCTCCTGGACAGTAAGCTAACCGACCCTCGACAACTAGCCGTCGAAGCCGACCGGTGGGAAAGCACCCGAGTTGGCAGGAACGCACCCAGCGAATTATCCAGACCGTATCGCCCCCGAGGGGGAGGAGGAAGTCAGGGTCGGGGGAGAGACCCCGGCCCCTCGTCACCCCCCAGAAACCCCTCGACCCCGGTTGGCCGAGGAAGCCCTGCCGTCCGGGCCGGTTTCCGGGCCAACATTACGTGCCACAGGTGCCAGCGACCCGGCCACTACGCCAGTGATCCCAATTGCCCAAAGAATCCGAACACTACCCCCCGCCAAGTTGCAGCGGCGGCCCTAGGGGAAGAACTAATCCCGGAAGACCAGGAAGAGTACGAGACCGATCCCTCTGAATGGGCACCCGCCGCCATGGCACTGGTCTGCTTAGGGGAGAGAGACATGATTCCGCGGGCCCCCCTTCCCGCCAACACCCAGAAGTACGGTCAATGGGTCAACATTAATGGCCGCCGGGCGGAAGCCCTCCGCGACACCGGGGCCAGTGTAACGGCGGTCCGACGCCACCTCGTCACTCCAGACCAAATGTTGCCGAACATTCTTTGCCCTGTCCGATCAGCCGACGATTCCGAAAGCCTATGCCACATGGCCTGCGTCCCCTTCGAGTGGGGAGGAGTAACAGGGATGTTAAAAGTAACTGTCCGCGATGATGCCCCCGTGGACTGCCTCCTAGGAAACGACCTTGAAAGCTCTCCCTGGGCAGCTGTCGAACGGAGGGAGCACCTGGGGATGCTCGGCCTCCCCGAATGGGTCTGCGTCACGACCAGGTCCATGACCGCCCGCGCGGTCCCCAGCCCAGAAGAGCCCGAGTGGCCAGAACCTCCTCCCGCGCTCATCCCCGAGGAGGCCGCCCCAGAAGCCAGTCCATTAACCCAAACCGAAGAAGGATCCGACCAGCTTCGGGACGTCCCTGACCTGGTACAATGGCGGCAGGAGGGAGGCCCCACGCAGGAACAATTCCGGGTCGAACAGAAAACCTGTCCCTCTCTCGAAGGACTCCGGCAGCAAGCCCTGGCCCAGAGCACCGGGGATACCTCGGGGGCCCACTGGATCTACTGGGACCAAGACCTGCTCTACAGCGAGCAGAAAGTTGCAGAACTAGGGGCCAGTCGGGTGCTGGTGGTGCCCCTTCGCTTCCGAGGCTTCCTCCTGAACTTAGCCCACGATGTCCCCCTTGCCGGACACCTGGGGCAGGATAAAACCTACGACCGCCTGGTGACCCATTTTTTCTGGCCCCACATGCGGAAGGATGTCACCAACCACTGCAAGGCCTGCCCCACCTGCCAGGCCAGCGGGAAAAGTGGCCGAAAAATCAAAGCACCGTTACAACCCTTTCCTGTCGTCACCACCCCGTTTGAACGAGTAGGAATAGACATTGTGGGGCCCCTCGACCCTCGAACAGCCCAAGGACACCGGTTCATCCTGGTCCTTGTAGACCACGCCACCCGCTATCCCGAGGCCATCCCTCTTCGGACCGTGACGGCCCCCGTGGTGGGCCGGGCCCTGATGGGGATCTTCTCCCGGGTGGGGTTCCCCCGGGAGGTCGTCAGTGACAGGGGCACGAACTTTATCTCCAGATATATGAAGTCCCTCTGGCAACAATGCGGGGTCACCTACAAATTCACGACCCCCTATCACCCGCAAGGAAACGAACTGGTCGAGAGATTCAACCGCACCCTCAAGGGGATGATTATGGGTCTAGAAGAACCCCTTCGACGCCAGTGGGACGTGCTACTTCCCTGCCTCCTGTTTGCCTATCGGGAGGTCCCGCAGAAGTCCCTCGGCTTCAGCCCCTTTGAACTCCTGTACGGGCACCCCGTCCGGGGCCCCCTCAGCCTAGTCAAGGAAGGTTGGGAGCAGCCTCCCCAGAAAACTCCCCCGGACATCTACAGGTATCTCCTGGCTCTCCGCAACCAGACCCGGCGGTTCCGAGACGCCGCCAAAGCCAACCTCGAGGCCAGTCAGGAGGACATGAAGAGGTGGTACGATCAGCACACGTCCTCCATTGAGTTCGAACCTGGACAACAGGTCTGGGTGATGTCCCCAGTTGAGCCCTGTGCACTCCAAGACAGATGGTCCGGGCCCTTCAAGGTAATTGAACGCAAGGGGCCCGTCACCTATTTAATCGACATGGAGACTGCCCGGAACCCCCTACGGGTCCTCCATGCCAACAGGCTCAAACCCCATTTCGTGCGATCCGAACTCAGCCTCCTGATGGCTACCGATAATGGGACAGAAGAAGACTCTGAACCCCTTCCGGACTTACTGAGGGCCCTCGAGCAGGATGGCTCAGTGGAAGGGGTCCAGCTCTCCGAGGCCCTGTCCCCGGAGCAACACCAAGACTGCCAAACGCTCCTGAGGCAGTTCGCCTCCCTGTTCTCCCTCACCCCCGGAGTCACCCCCTGGTGCCTCCACGATGTGGACACCGGGGACAGCCCTCCTATTCGACACCGAGCGTACCGCGTACCAGACCGGGTACGAGCCTGCATCCAGACCGAGGTGTCCAAAATGCTGACCCTAGGAGTGATCGAACCCTCAGACAGTCCCTGGGCGAGCCCAGTCGTCCTAGTTCCCAAGGCAGCTGCCCCGGGCGTTGCCCCGGAGCTCCGGTTCTGCGTGGACTATCGGGGGCTGAATGCAGTTACCCGGACCGACGCTCATCCCATCCCCCGGGCAGACGAGCTAATTGACCGGATGGGGGCCGCCCGCTACCTGAGCATCTTCGACCTAACAGCGGGCTACTGGCAGATCGGCCTCACCCCTAGGGCCCAAGAACGATCCGCCTTCTCTACCCCAGACGGGCACTACCACTTTAAAGTCATGCCCTTCGGCATGAAAAACGCCCCGGCCACGTTCCAACGGCTGGTAAACCAGGTACTGGCGGGCCTGGAAGGCTTCAGCGCCGCCTACCTGGACGACATTGCTGTGTACAGCCACCAGTGGACCGACCACCTCCGCCACCTGCGGGAGGTTCTACACGCCCTCCAGCAAGCCGGGCTCACCATCAAAGCCAGCAAGTGCCAGGTGGGCCAAGGGTCCGTGACCTACCTAGGACACCAAGTGGGAAGCGGGCTGGTGGCCCCTCTCCAACTCAAGATTGCTGCCATCCAGGCCTGGCGACCCCCTACGACCCAAACGGAGGTCCGGGCCTTCCTGGGGCTCACCGGATACTACCGGCGGTTCATGAAGGACTATGGCAGCATCGTGGGGCCTCTCACGGAGCTCACCTCCAAAAAGAGCCCCAAAACCGTCAACTGGACCCCGGACTGCCAATCGGCCTTCGAAAAGCTAAAGACCGCCATGTGCACGGCCCCCGTGCTCCAGGCTCCCGACTACAGCCGGGAATTCATTGTGCAGACGGACGCCTCCGATCATGGTGTGGGGGCCGTCCTCTCCCAACTCAACGCCGAGGGGATCGACCAGCCAGTGGTCTTCATCAGCAGACGCCTATTGCCCCGAGAACAGCGCTGGAGCACCATTGAGAGGGAGGCCTTCGCCGTAGTCTGGGCACTCAAGAAGCTCCGGCCATACCTCTTCGGCACCCACTTCCGGGTGCAAACAGACCACCGACCCCTGCAATGGCTGATGCAAATGCGGGGGGAGAACCCGAAGCTGCTACGCTGGTCCATCTCCCTGCAGGGGATGGACTTCACGGTGGAACATCGCCCAGGCCAGGACCACGCCAACGCCGACGGCCTGTCACGCTTTTTCCGCCTCAGCGAGGAGAGTCCCCAGGAAGATGGCTGACTGTCCCCGCCTTCAGCTGGGGGGGACGCATGTTGGACAGGCCGCATGGTCGGGCTGCCCCCTCCCCGCAATGGGACCTGGACCCTGGCTCCCCCTGCATCCCCCAGCCAGAGTCCCCGACGTCCACCCGAAGTACACTGCAATTCCTCACCCACAAGACACCAGCTCCGAACCCAGCGGGCCCGGGTCACCATCCACACCACGGCCCCGGCCCAGCCGCCATCTTGGGCCACTACAGCACGAGGCCGCGTGGCCTCAACTCGACCCTCACCCTGGGCCCGGCCGGGCCCGACATCGAGGCACCAACCTCCCCCCGGGAGGCAGAGTGACCACTTGGCGAGTCAATGGGAGAAAGGAATCGTCAACGGCTCTCCTCCGCCAGGTGTCGATCACCCCCGGCCGCCTGGGCGCTGGCTCCACCCCCATGCTGGGTGTCTGGACTCCCTCACCCCGGACCTCCCGGCCCCCCAGGCGCGAGGGTCCGGACATCAAAGGGGACCAGACCTATATCTGGGGCAGGACCAGACCAGGAAACCAGTTGTATCCTGGAGTCGAGAGACTCGAGAAGAACTCATCCGTGACTTGGCCTGCTGGCGCTGCCGCGGCCCTCTGCCTCGTGAAACCATCGTCTTGGCCTGCTGGCGCTGCCGCGGCCCTCTGCCTCGTGAAACCATCGTCTTGGCCTGCTGGCGCTGCCGCGGCCCTCTGCCTCGTGAAACCATCTTGGCCTGCTGGCGCTGCCGCGGCCCTCTGCCTCGTGAAACCATCGTCTTGGCCTGCTGGCGCTGCCGCGGCCCTCTGCCTCGTGAAACCATCTTGGCCTGCTGGCGCTGCCGCGGCCCTCTGCCTCGTGAAACCATCGTCTTGGCCTGCTGGCGCTGCCGCGGCCCTCTGCCTCGTGAAACCATCTTGGCCTGCTGGCGCTGCCGCGGCCCTCTGCCTCGTGAAACCATCGACTTGGCCTGCTGGCGCTGCCGCGGCCCTCTGCTTTATGAGACTATCACCTTGGCCTGCTGGCGCTGCCGCGGCCCGATCCACAGACCCTCCAGCTCGAGGATTGTGAGCTCGCCTTTTACCACCACCTGTACCGATCCGGTACTAAGACTGTCCCGCTACCCCCTTTCCCTACAGAGACTAGAAGTGAGAGGACCCCCGGGTCCAAGTTATCCTGTATCGCTGATATCCTTGCCTTAAGAACCTTATATAAAGCCTTGAACTCGACTTGGTGTGGTGCCTGTTTGTGGGGAGGGAGGGTACTTGTCTGTACGATCGCCGGAGACGGTCCCCCTCGGGGATCTCTCCCTCGGTATCCGGCCGACCCTCAGGGTCCCCGTCTAACACACTCACTCTGTATTTGCACTCACTCTGCACTCACTCTGCAGTCACACTCACTTTGCACTCACACACACTCTGCACTCACATTCACTCTGCATTCACACTCACTCTGCACTCACACTCACTCTGCTCTCACTCTGCCCTCACTCTGCACTCACTCTCACTCTGCACTCACTCTCACTCTGCACTCACTCTCACTCTCACTCTGAACTAACTCTCTCTGAACGCACACTCTACACTCACTCTGCACTCTCACTCTGCACTCTCACTCTGCACTCACTCTGCACTCACACTCACTCTGAACTCACTCTGCACTCTGCACTCACTCTGCAGTCACACATACACTGCACTCACTCTGCACTCACTCTGCAGTCACACTCACTCTCCACTCACTCTGCACTCACTTTGCACTCACTCTGCACTCTGCATTCACTCTGCACTCACTCTGCACCCGCACCCGCACTCACTCTGCACTCACTCTGCACTTTGTACTCACTCTGCTCTCACTCTGCACTCACTCTGTACTCACTCTGCACTCACTCTGCACTCACTCTGCTCTCACTCTGCACTCACTCTCACTCTGCAGTCACACTCACTCTGCATTCACACTCACTCTGTACTCACACTCACTCTGTACTCACGCTCACTCTGCACTCACTCTGCACTCACACTCTGTACTAAATCTGCACTCACTTTCACTCTGCACTCACACTCTGCACTCACTCTGCACTAACTCTGCACTCACTCGTCCTTGTCAACAAATAACTCCATGGATCCGGGGGTGTGATGCGGAGCACACTCACTATGCACTCACTCTGCACTCGCACTCACTGTGCACTCACTCTGAACTCACTCTGCACTCACACTCACTCTGAACTCACTCTACACTCTGCACTCACTCTGCACTCACTCTGCAGTCACACTCACACTGCACTCACTCTGCACTCACTCTGCAGTCACACTCACTCTGCACTCACTCTGCACTCACTCTGCACTCACTCTACACTCACTCTGCACTCACACTCATTCTGCACTCACTTTCACTCTGCACTCACTCTGCACTCACTCTGCAGTCACACTCACTCTGCACTCAATCTGCGCTCGCTCTGCACTCACTCTGCACTCACACTCACTCTGCACTCACACTCACTCTACACTCTGAATCACTCTGTATTTGCACTCACTCTGCACTCACTCTGCAGTCACACTCACTCTGCACTCACTCAGCACTCGCTCTGCATTCGCTCTGCACTCACTCTCACTCTGAACTCACTCTCACTCTCACTCTGAACTAACTCTCTCTGAACTCACACTCTGCACTCACTCTGCAATCTCACTCTGCACTCTCACTCTGCACTCACTCTGCACTCACACTCACTCTGAATCTCACTCTGCACTCTGCATTCAATCTGCACTCTGCACTCACTCTGCACTCTGCACTCACTCTGCACTCACTCTGCACCCGCACTCACTCTGCACTCACTCTGCACTCTGTACTCACTCTGCTCTCACTCTGCACTCACTCTGCTCTCACTCTGCACTCACTCTGCTCTCACTCTGCACTCACTCTCACTCTGCAGTCACACTCACTCTGCACTCACACTCACTCTGCACTCACACTCACTCTGCACTCACGCTCACTCTGCATTCACTCTGCACTCACACTCTGCACTAAATCTGCACTCACGCTCACTCTGCACACACACTCTGCACTCACTCTGCACTAACTCTGCACTCACTCGCCCTTGTCAACAAATAACTACATGGATCTGGGGGTGTGATGCGGAGCACACTCACTCTGCACTCACTCTGCACTCGCACTCACTCTGCACTCACTCTGAACTCACTCTGCACTCACACTCACTCTGAACTCACTCTACACTCTGCACTCACTCTGCAGTCACACTCACACTGCACTCACGCTGCACTCACTCTGCAGCCACACTCACTCTGCACTCACTCTGCACTCACTCTGCAGTCACACTCACTCTGCACTCAATCTGCACTCGCTCTGCACTCACTCTGCACTCACACTCACTTTGCACTCACACTCACTCTACACTCACACTCACTCTGTATTTGCACTCACTCTGCACTCACTCTGCAGTCACACTCACTCTGCACTCACTCTGCACTCACTCTGCCCTCACTCTGCACTCACTCTCACTCTCCCTCTGCACTCACTCTCACTCTGCACTCACTCTCACTCTCACTCTGAACTAACTCTCTCTGAACTCACACTCTGCACTCACTCTGCACTCTCACTCTGCACTCTCACTCTGCACTCACTCTGCACTCACACTCACTCTGAACTCACTCTGCACTCTGCACTCACTGTGCACTCACTCTGCAGTCACACTCACTCTGCACTCACTCTACACTCACTCTGCAGTCACACGCACTCTCCTCTCACTCTGCACTCACTCTGCACTCACTCTGCAGTCACACTCACTCTGCACTCACTCTACAGTCACACTCACTCTGCACTCACTCTGCACTTGCTCTGCACTCACTCTGCACTCACTCTCCCTCTGCACTCACACTCACTCTGCACTCACTCTGTACTCACCCTGCACTCACACTCACTCTGCACTCACACTCACTCTGCACTCACTCTGCACTCACTCTGCACTCACTCTGCAGTCACACTCTGTACTCACTCTGCACTCACTCTCACTCTGCACTCACTCTGCACTAACTCTGCACTCACACTCACTCTGCACTCACTCTGCACTACCTCTGCACTCACTCTGCACTAACTCTCACTCTCACTCTGCATTCACTTTGCAGTCACTCTCTCTGCATTTACTTTACACTCACTTTGTACTCACTATAATCTGCACTCACTCTCACTCTGCATTCACTCAGCAGTCACTCTCTCTGCATTCACTCTACACTCACTCTGCAGTCCCTATCACTCTGCACTCACTCTCCCTCTGCACTCACACTCACTCTGCACTCACTCTGCACTCACTCTGCACTCACTCTGCACAAACACCCACTCTGCACTCACACTCACTCTGCACTCACACTCACTCTGCACTCACTCTGCACTCACTCTCACTCTGCACTCACACTCTGCACTCACTCTGCACTCACTCTGTACTCTCACTCTGAACTCACACTTTGCACTCACTCTGTACTCTCACTCTGCACTCACTCTGCACTCACTCTGCACTCACTCACACTCTGCACTCACTCTGCAGTCACTCTCTCTGCATTCACTCTGCACTCACTCTCACTCTGCACTCACTTTCACTCTGCGCTCACACTGCAGTCATGCTCACTCTGCACTCACTCTGCACTCACACACTCACTCTGCACTCACTCTGCACTCTGCATTCAATCTGCACTCTGCACTCACTCTGCACTCTGCACTCACTCTGCACTCACTCTGCACCCGCACTCACTCTGCACTCACTCTGCACTCTGTACTCACTCTGCTCTCACTCTGCACTCACTCTGTACTCACTCTGCACTCACTCTGCTCTCACTCTGCACTCACTCTCACTCTGCAGTCACACTCACTCTGCACTCACACTCACTCTGCACTCACACTCACTCTGCACTCACGCTCACTCTGCACTCACTCTGCACTCACACTCTCCACTAAATCTGCACTCACTCTCACTCTGCACTCACACTCTGCACTCACTCTGCACTAACTCTGCACTCACTCGCCCTTGTCAACAAATAACTACATGGATCTGGGGGTGTGATGCGGAGCACACTCGCTCTGCACTCACTCTGCACTCGCACTCACTCTGCACTCACTCTGAACTCACTCTGCACTCACACTCACTCTGAACTCACTCTACACTCTGCACTCACTCTGAACTCACTCTGCAGTCACACTCACACTGCACTCACGCTGCACTCACTCTGCAGCCACACTCACTCTGCACTCACTCTGCACTCACTCTGCACTTACTCTGTTCTCACTCTGCACTCACACTCACTCTGCACTCACTCTCACTCTGCACTCATTCTGCACTCACTCTGCAGTCACACTCACTCTGCACTCAATCTGCACTCGCTTTTCACTCACTCTGCACTCACACTCACTCTGCACTCACACTCACTCTACACTCACACTCACTCTGTATTTGCACTCACTCTGCACTCACTCTGCAGTCACACTCACTCTGCACTCACTCTGCACTCGCTCTGCATTCGCTCTGCACTCACACTCACTCTGCACTTACTCTCACTCTGCACTCACACTCACTCTGCACTCACACTCACTCTGCACTAACTCTGCACTCACTCTCACTCTGCACTCACTCTCACTCTGCAGTCACACTCACTCTGCACTCAATCTGCACTCGCTCTGCACTCACTCTGCACTCACACTCACTCTGCACTCACACTCACTCTACACTCACACTCACTCTGTATTTGCACTCACTCTGCACTCACTCTGCAGTCACACTCACTCTGCACTCACACACACGCTGCACTCACATTCACTCTGCATTCACACTCACTCTGCACTTACACTCACTCTGCTCTCACTCTGCCCTCACTCTGCACTCACTCTCACTCTGCACTCACTCTCACTCTGCACTCACTCTCACTCTCACTCTGAACTAACTCTCTCTGAACTCACACTCTACACTCACTCTGCACTCTCACTCTGCACTCTCACTCTGCACTCACTCTGCACTCACACTCACTCTGAACTCACTCTGCACTCTGCACTCACACATACACTGCACTCACTCTGCACTCACTCTGCAGTCACACTCACTCTGCACTCACTCTGCACTCACTCTGCACTCACTCTGCACTCTGCACTCACTCTGCACTCACTCTGCACCCGCACTCACTCTGCACTCTGTACTCACTCTGCTCTCACTCTGCACTCACTCTGTACTCACTCTGCACTCACTCTGCACTCACTCTGCTCTCACTCTGCACTCACTCTCACTCTGCAGTCACACTCACTTTGCATTCACACTCACTCTGTACTCACACTCACTCTGCACTCATGCTCACTCTGCACTCACTCTGCACTCACACTCTGTACTAAATCTGCACTCACTTTCACTCTGCACTCACACTCTGCACTCACTCTGCACTAACTCTGCACTCACTCGTCCTTGTCAACAAATAACTCCATGGATCCGGGGGTGTGATGCAGAGCACACTCACTCTGCACTCACTCTGCACTCGCACTCACTGTGCACTCACTCTGAACTCACTCTGCACTCACACTCACTCTGAACTCACTCTACACTCTGCACTCACTCTGCACTCACTCTGCAGTCACACTCACACTGCACTCACTCTGCACTCACTCTGCAGTCACACTCACTCTGCACTCACTCTGCACTCACTCTGCACTCACTCTACACTCACTCTGCACTCACACTCATTCTGCACTCACTTTCACTCTGCACTCACTCTGCACTCACTCTGCAGTCACACTCACTCTGCACTCAATCTGCGCTCGCTCTGCACTCACTCTGCACTCACACTAACTCTGCACTCACACTCACTCTACACTCACACTCACTCTGTATTTGCACTCACTCTGCACACACTCTGCAGTCACACTCACTCTGCAGTCACACTCACTCTGCATTCACACTCACTCTGTACTCACACTCACTCTGTACTCACGCTCACTCTGCACTCACTCTGCACTCACACTCTGTACTAAATCTGCACTCACTTTCACTCTGCACTCACACTCTGCACTCACTCTGCACTAACTCTGCACTCACTCGTCCTTGTCAACAAATAACTCCATGGATCCGGGGGTGTGATGCGGAGCACACTCACTATGCACTCACTCTGCACTCGCACTCACTGTGCACTCACTCTGAACTCACTCTGCACTCACACTCACTCTGAACTCACTCTACACTCTGCACTCACTCTGCACTCACTCTGCAGTCACACTCACACTGCACTCACTCTGCACTCACTCTGCAGTCACACTCACTCTGCACTCACTCTGCACTCACTCTGCACTCACTCTACACTCACTCTGCACTCACACTCATTCTGCACTCACTTTCACTCTGCACTCACTCTGCACTCACTCTGCAGTCACACTCACTCTGCACTCAATCTGCGCTCGCTCTGCACTCACTCTGCACTCACACTCACTCTGCACTCACACTCACTCTACACTCACACTCACTCTGTATTTGCACTCACTCTGCACTCACTCTGCAGTCACACTCACTCTGCACTCACTCAGCACTCGCTCTGCATTCGCTCTGCACTCACTCTCACTCTGAACTCACTCTCACTCTCACTCTGAACTAACTCTCTCTGAACTCACACTCTGCACTCACTCTGCACTCTCACTCTGCACTCTCACTCTGCACTCACTCTGCACTCACACTAACTCTGAATCTCACTCTGCACTCTGCATTCAATCTGCACTCTGCACTCACTCTGCACTCTGCACTCACTCTGCACTCACTCTGCACCCGCACTCACTCTGCGCTCACTCTGCACTCTGTACTCACTCTGCTCTCACTCTGCACTCACTCTGTACTCACTCTGCTCTCACTCTGCACTCACTCTGCTCTCACTCTGCACTCACTCTCACTCTGCAGTCACACTCACTCTGCACTCACACTCACTCTGCACTCACACTCACTCTGCACTCACGCTCACTCTGCATTCACTCTGCACTCACACTCTGCACTAAATCTGCACTCACGCTCACTCTGCACACACACTCTGCACTCACTCTGCACTAACTCTGCACTCACTCGCCCTTGTCAACAAATAACTACATGGATCTGGGGGTGTGATGCGGAGCACACTCACTCTGCACTCACTCTGCACTCGCACTCACTCTGCACTCACTCTGAACTCACTCTGCACTCACACTCACTCTGAACTCACTCTACACTCTGCACTCACTCTGCAGTCACACTCACACTGCACTCACGCTGCACTCACTCTGCAGCCACACTCACTCTGCACTCACTCTGCACTCACTCTGCAGTCACACTCACTCTGCACTCAATCTGCACTCGCTCTGCACTCACTCTGCACTCACACTCACTTTGCACTCACACTCACTCTACACTCACACTCACTCTGTATTTGCACTCACTCTGCACTCACTCTGCAGTCACACTCTGTTAGACGGGGACCCTGAGGGTCGGCCGGATACCGAGGGAGAGATCCCCGAGGGGGACCGTCTCCGGCGATCGTACAGACAAGTTACTTCCCTCCCCACAAACAGGCACCACACCAAGTCGAGTTCAAGGCTTTATATAAAGTTCTTAAGGCAAGGATATCAGCGATACAGGATATCTTGGACCCGGGGGTCCTCTCACTTCTAGTCTCTGTAGGGAAAGGGGGTAGCGGGACAGTCTTGGTACCGGATCGGTACCGGTAGTGGTAAAAGGCGAGCTCACAATCCTCGAGCTGGAGTGTCTGTGGATCGGGCCGCGGCAGCGCCAGCAGGCCAAGGTGATAGTCTCATAAAGCAGAGGGCCGCGGCCGCGCCAGCAGGCCAAGACGATGGTTTCACGAGGCAGAGGGCCGCGGCAGCGCCAGCAGGCCAAGACGATGGTTTCACGAGGCAGAGGGCCGTGGCAGCGCCAGCAGGCCAAGACGATGGTTTCACGAGGCAGAGGGCCGCGGCAGCGCCAGCAGGCCAAGACGATGGTTTCACGAGGCAGAGGGCCGCGGCAGCGCCAGCAGGCCAAGACGATGGTTTCACGAGGCAGAGGGCCGCGGCAGCGCCAGCAGGCCAAGACGATGGTTTCACGAGGCAGAGGGCCGCGGCAGCGCCAGCAGGCCAAGTCACGGATGAGTGCTTCTCGGGTCTCTCGACTCCAGGATACAACTCCCCTCCTGGTCTGGCCCTGCCCCAGTTATAGGTCTGGTCCCCTTTGATGTCCGGACCCTCGCGCCTGGGGGCCGGGAGGTCCGGGATGAGGGAGTCCAGACACCCAGCAGGGGGGTGGAGCCAGCGCCCAGGCGGCCTGGGGTGATCGACACCTGGCGGAGGAGAGCCGTTGACGATTCCTTCTCCCATTGACTCGCCAAGTGGTCACTCTGCCTCCTGGGAGGATGGTGGGGCCTCGATGTCGGGGCCGGCCGGGCCCGGGGTTAGGGTCGAGTTGAGGCCACGCGGCCTCGTGCTGCAGTGCCCCAAGATGGCGGCCGGTTCGATGTCGTGGTGTGGATGGTGACCCGGGCCAGCTGGGTCCGGGGCTGGTGTCTTGTAGTGGAGGGATTGCAGGGTACTTCGGGTGGTCGTTTGTGGACTCTGGCTGGGGATGCAGGGAGAGCCAGGGTCCTGGTCCCATTGCGGGGAGGGGGGACAGCTCGAACATGCGGCCTGTCCAACATGCGTCCCCCCCAGCTGAAGGCGGGGAGAGTCAGCCATCTTCCTGGGGACTCTCCTCGCTGAGGCGGAAAAAGCGTGACAGGCCGTCGGCGTTGGCGTGGTCCTGACCTGGACGATGTTCCACCGTGAAGTCCATCCCCTGCAGGGAGATGGACCAGCGCAACAGCTTCGGGTTTTCCCCCCGCATTTGCATCAGCCATTGCAGGGGTCGGTGGTCTGTTTGCACCCGGAAGTGGGTGCCGAAGAGGTATGGCCGGAGCTTCTTGAGTGCCCAGACTACGGCGAAGGCCTCCCTCTCAATGGTGCTCCAGCGCTGTTCTCGGGGCAAGAGGCGTCTGCTGATGAAGACCACCGGATGGTCGACCCCTTCGGCGTTGAGTTGGGAGAGGACGGCCCCCACACCATGATCGGAGGCGTCCGTCTGCACAATGAATTCCCGGCTGTAGTCGGGAGCCTGGAGCACGGGGGCCGTGCACATGGCGGTCTTTAGTTTCTCGAAGGCTGATTGGCAGTCCGGGGTCCAGTTGACGGTTTTGGGGCTCTTTTTGGAGGTGAGCTCAGTGAGGGGCCCCACGATGCTGCCATAGTCCTTCACGAACCGCCGATAGTATCCGGTGAGCCCCAGGAAGGCCCGGACCTCCGTTTGGCTCGTCGGGGGTTGCCAGGCCTGGATGGCAGCAATCTTGAGTTGGAGAGGGGCCACCAGCCCGCTTCCCACTTGGTGTCCCAGGTAGGTCACGGACCCTTGGCCAACTTGGCACTTGCTGGCCTTGATGGTGAGCCCGGCTTGCTGGAGGGCGTGTAGAACCTCCCGCAGGTGGCGGAGGTGGTCGGTCCACTGGTGGCTGTACACAGCAATGTCGTCCAGGTAGGCGGCGCTGAAGTCTTCCAGGCCCGCCAGTACCTGGTTTACCAGCCGTTGGAACGTTGCCGGGGCGTTTTTCATGCCGAAGGGCATGACTTTAAAGTGGTAGTGCCCGTCTGGGGTAGAGAAGGCGGATCGTTCTTGGGCCCTAGGGGTGAGGCCGATCTGCCAGTAGCCCGCTGTTAGGTCGAAGATGCTCAGGTAGCGGGCGGCCCCCATCCGGTCAATTAGCTCGTCTGCCCGGGGGATGGGATGAGCGTCGGTCCGGGTAACTGCATTCAGCCCTCGATAGTCCACGCAGAACCGGAGCTCAGGGGCAACGCCCGGGGCAGCTGCCTTGGGAACCAGGACGACTGGGCTCGCCCAGGGACTGTCTGAGGGTTCGATCACTCCTAGGGTCAGCATCTTGGACACCTCGGTCTGGATGCAGGCTCGTACCCGGTCTGGTACGCGGTATGCTCGGTGTCGAATAGGAGGGCTGTCCCCGGTGTCCACATCGTGGAGGCACCAGGGGGTGACTCCGGGGGTGAGGGAGAACAGGGAGGCGAACTGCCTCAGGAGCGTTTGGCAGTCTTGGCGTTGCTCCGGGGACAGGGCCTCGGAGAGCTGGACCCCTTCCACTGAGCCATCCTGCTCGAGGGCCCTCAGTAAGTCCGGAAGGGGTTCGGAGTCTTCTTCTGTCCCAGTATCGGTAGCCATCAGGAGGCTGAGTTCGGATCGCACAAAATGGGGTTTGAGCCTGTTGGCATGGAGGACCCGTAGGGGGTTCCGGGCAGTCTCCATGTCGATTAAATAGGTGACGGGCCCCTTGCGTTCGATTACCTTGAAGGGCCCGGACCATCTGTCTTGGAGGGCACAGGGCTCGACCGGGGACATCACCCAGACCTGTTGTCCAGGTTCGAACTCAATGGAGGACGTGTGCTGATCGTACCACCTCTTCATGTCCTCCTGACTGGCCTCGAGGTTGGCTTTGGCGGTGTCTCGGAACCGCCGGGTCTGGTTGCGGAGAGCCAGGAGATACCGGTAGATGTCCGGGGGAGTTTTCTGGGGAGGCTGCTCCCAACCTTCCTTGACTAGGCTGAGGGGGCCCCGGACGGGGTGCCCGTACAGTAGTTCAAAGGGGCTGAAGCCGAGGGACTTCTGCGGGACCTCCCGATAGGCAAACAGGAGGCATGGAAGCAGTACGTCCCACTGGCGTCGAAGGGGTTCTTCTAGACCCATAATCATCCCCTTGAGGGTGCGGTTGAATCTCTCGACCAGTCCGTTTCCTTGCGGGTGATAGGGGGTCGTGAATTTGTAGGTGACCCCGCATTGCTGCCAGAGGGACTTCATATATCTGGAGATAAAGTTCGTGCCCCTGTCACTGACGACCTCCCGGGGGAACCCCACCCGGGAGAAGATCCCCATCAGGGCCCGGCCCACCACGGGGGCCGTCACAGTCCGAAGAGGGATGGCCTCGGGATAGCGGGTGGCGTGGTCTACCAGGACCAGGATGAACCGGTGTCCTTGGGCTGTTCGAGGGTCGAGGGGCCCCACAATGTCTATTCCCACTCGTTCAAACGGGGTGGTGATGACAGGAAAGGGTTGTAATGGTGCTTTGATTTTTCGGCCACTTTTTCCGCTGGCCTGGCAGGTGGGGCAGGCCTTGCAGTGGTTGGTGACATCCTTCCGCATGTGGGGCCAGAAAAAATGGGTCACCAGGCGGTCGTAGGTTTTATCCTGCCCCAGGTGTCCGGCAAGGGGGACATCGTGGGCTAAGTTCAGGAGGAAGTCTCGGAAGCGAAGGGGCACCACCAGCACCCGACTGGCCCCTAGTTCTGCAATTTTCTGCTCGCTGTAGAGCAGGTCTTGGTCCCAGTAGATCCAGTGGGCCCCCGAGGTATCCCCGGTGCTCTGGGCCAGGGCTTGCTGCCGGAGTCCTTCGAGGGAAGGACAGGTTTTTTGCTCGGCCCGGAATTGTTCCTGCGTGGGGCCTCCCTCCTGCTGCCATTGTGCCAGGTCAGGGACGTCCCGAAGCTGGTCGGATCCTTCTTCGGTTTGGGTCAAGGGAATGGCTTCTGGGGCGGCCTCCTCTGGGATGAGCGCGGGAGGAGGTTCTGGCCACTCGGGCTCTTCTGGGCTGGGGACCGCGCGGGCGGTCATGGACCGGGTCGTGACGCAGACCCATTCGGGGAGGCCAAGCATCCCCAGGTGCTCCCTCCGTTCGACAGCTGCCCAGGGAGAGCTTTCAAGGTCGTTTCCTAGGAGGCAGTCCACGGGGGCATCATCGCGGACAGTTACTTTTAACATCCCTGTTACTCCTCCCCACTCGAAGGGGACGCAGGCCATGTGGCATAGGCTTTCGGAGTTGTCGGCTGATCGAACAGGGCAAAGAATGTTCGGCAAGATTTGGTCTGGAGTGACGAGGTGGCGTCGGACCGCCGTTACACTGGCCCCGGTGTCGCGGAGGGCTTCCGCCCGGCGGCCATTGATGTTGACCCATTGACCGTACTTCTGTGTGTTGGCGGGAAGGGGGGCCCGCGGAATCATGTCTCTCTCCCCTAAGCAGACCAGTGCCATGGCGGCGGGTGCCCATTCAGAGGGATCGGTCTCGTACTCCTCTTGGTCTTCCGGGATTATTTCTTCCCCTAGGGCCGCCGCTGCAACTTGGCGGGGAGTAGTGTTCGGATTCTTTGGGCAGTTGGGATCACTGGCGTAGTGGCCGGGTCGCTGGCACCTGTGGCACGTAATGTTGGCCCGGAAACCGGCCCGGACGGCAGGGCTTCCCCGGCCAACCGGGGTCGAGGGGTTTCTGGGGGGTGACGAGGGGCCGGGGTCTCTCCCCCGACCCTGACTTCCTCCTCCCCCTCGGGGGCGATACGATCTGGATACTTCGCTGGGTGCGCTCCGGCCAACTCGGGTGCTTTCCCACCGGTCGGCTTCGGCGGCGAGTTGTCGAGGGTCGGTTAGCTTGCTGTCCAGGAGGTGTTGCCGGAGCTCCACGAAGCAGTTGTTCGACAGGTGTTCCCATACGATAAGGTCAAAGAGTTGTTCGTAGGTGGTTACTTTGTTGCCCTTGATCCACCCCTCGAAGGCTCGGCTAAAAAAGTTCACGTACTCCACCCAAGTTGTACCCGGAATCCGTTTGCAGTCGCGGAACCGTTGGCGGTACATCTCAGGTGTGAGCCCGTATCGAGTGAGGAGGGCGGCCTTCATGTGGTCGTAGGAGGTCATCAGCTGGTCTGGGAGTTGCAGCAGGGCGTCCCGCCCTTCGTTGACAAACCTCCCCCATAATCCGGCTCCCCAATCGCTTCGGGGAATCCGGTGGGAGGTCATTGCCACCTCATAGGCTTTAAACCACTGCTGGATATCATCGTTCTTGTGGTATTCCCGGATGACCTCTTTGGGGATGTGAACCTTGGGTTCGGTCGAGGCAGACGGGGTCGGTCGTTCGGGGAGCCCGAGGTCTTTATTCTGTTTCTGGATCTCCAGTGCTTTGAGATTGCGCTCATGTTCGTACTCTAGTCTCTTTTCCTCTAGCTCCCTCTGTCTTTGCTTGTCTTCCCGCTCTTCCCTGAGCCGTAAGTGTTCCAGGGTTATTTTTTGTTCTGCCAGCTTGAGTTCCCCATCCAAGCGAAGTCGGGCAAGTTCTAATTCGTGGAGTCTGGTTTTTTCTCTTTCTCGGATCTCTTCCAGGGAGAGATCCGCTCTTTCTTTAGTTGGTGCGGGGCTCGTTTCGGTTGTTTGTGTTCGGGGTACGGCCGTACCCGTTTCTGCCCAAGCTTCTAGGGCTCGTTTGAAGTCTTCCTTTGTGCTAAGACCTGTGGTTGGAAGTCCAAGTTCTATGCAATATTGCTTCAGTTCCCGGTGGTTGTAGTCTTCCAATTTTTCCATCTGAAATTTTTCCGTTGTTCCGCTCTCTATTGACATGGTTGTTGTGTGTCGTGGGGCGAGTGACTTTCTGTACGATTATGCGTAGGTTCGGATCCCGTCGCTGGCCACCAATGTTAGCCGGGGACCCTGAGGGTCGGCCGGATACCGAGGGAGAGATCCCCGAGGGGGACCGTCTCCGGCGATCGTACAGACAAGTTACTTCCCTCCCCACAAACAGGCACCACACCAAGTCGAGTTCAAGGCTTTATATAAAGTTCTTAAGGCAAGGATATCAGCGATACAGGATATCTTGGACCCGGGGGTCCTCTCACTTCTAGTCTCTGTAGGGAAAGGGGGTAGCGGGACAGTCTTGGTACCGGATCGGTACCGGTAGTGGTAAAAGGCGAGCTCACAATCCTCGAGCTGGAGTGTCTGTGGATCGGGCCGCGGCAGCGCCAGCAGGCCAAGGTGATAGTCTCATAAAGCAGAGGGCCGCGGCCGCGCCAGCAGGCCAAGACGATGGTTTCACGAGGCAGAGGGCCGCGGCAGCGCCAGCAGGCCAAGACGATGGTTTCACGAGGCAGAGGGCCGCGGCAGCGCCAGCAGGCCAAGACGATGGTTTCACGAGGCAGAGGGCCGCGGCAGCGCCAGCAGGCCAAGACGATGGTTTCACGAGGCAGAGGGCCGCGGCAGCGCCAGCAGGCCAAGACGATGGTTTCACGAGGCAGAGGGCCGCGGCAGCGCCAGCAGGCCAAGACGATGGTTTCACGAGGCAGAGGGCCGCGGCAGCGCCAGCAGGCCAAGACGATGGTTTCACGAGGCAGAGGGCCGCGGCAGCGCCAGCAGGCCAAGTCACGGATGAGTGCTTCTCGGGTCTCTCGACTCCAGGATACAACTCCCCTCCTGGTCTGGCCCTGCCCCAGTTATAGGTCTGGTCCCCTTTGATGTCCGGACCCTCGCGCCTGGGGGCCGGGAGGTCCGGGATGAGGGAGTCCAGACACCCAGCAGGGGGGTGGAGCCAGCGCCCAGGCGGCCTGGGGTGATCGACACCTGGCGGAGGAGAGCCGTTGACGATTCCTTCTCCCATTGACTCGCCAAGTGGTCACTCTGCCTCCTGGGAGGATGGTGGGGCCTCGATGTCGGGGCCGGCCGGGCCCGGGGTTAGGGTCGAGTTGAGGCCACGCGGCCTCGTGCTGCAGTGCCCCAAGATGGCGGCCGGTTCGATGTCGTGGTGTGGATGGTGACCCGGGCCAGCTGGGTCCGGGGCTGGTGTCTTGTAGTGGAGGGATTGCAGGGTACTTCGGGTGGTCGTTTGTGGACTCTGGCTGGGGATGCAGGGAGAGCCAGGGTCCTGGTCCCATTGCGGGGAGGGGGGACAGCTCGAACATGCGGCCTGTCCAACACACTCACTCTGCACTCACTCTGCACTCACTCTGCCCTCACTCTGCACTCACTCTCACTCTCCCTCTGCACTCACTCTCACTCTGCACTCACTCTCACTCTCACTCTGAACTAACTCTCTCTGAACTCACACTCTGCACTCACTCTGCACTCTCACTCTGCACTCTCACTCTGCACTCACTCTGCACTCACACTCACTCTGAACTCACTCTGCACTCTGCACTCACTGTGCACTCACTCTGCAGTCACACTCACTCTGCACTCACTCTACACTCACTCTGCAGTCACACGCACTCTCCTCTCACTCTGCACTCACTCTGCACTCACTCTGCAGTCACACTCACTCTGCACTCACTCTACAGTCACACTCACTCTGCACTCACTCTGCACTTGCTCTGCACTCACTCTGCACTCACTCTCCCTCTGCACTCACACTCACTCTGCACTCACTCTGTACTCACCCTGCACTCACACTCACTCTGCACTCACACTCACTCTGCACTCACTCTGCACTCACTCTGCACTCACTCTGCAGTCACACTCTGCACTCACTCTGCACTCACTCTCACTCTGCACTCACTCTGCACTAACTCTGCACTCACACTCACTCTGCACTCACTCTGCACTACCTCTGCACTCACTCTGCACTAACTCTCACTCTTACTCTGCATTCACTTTGCAGTCACTCTCTCTGCATTTACTTTACACTCACTTTGTACTCACTATAATCTGCACTCACTCTCACTCTGCATTCACTCAGCAGTCACTCTCTCTGCATTCACTCTACACTCACTCTGCAGTCCCTATCACTCTGCACTCACTCTCCCTCTGCACTCACACTCACTCTGCACTCACTCTGCACTCACTCTGCACTCACTCTGCACAAACACCCACTCTGCACTCACACTCACTCTGCACTCACACTCACTCTGCACTCACTCTGCACTCACTCTCACTCTGCACTCACACTCTGCACTCACTCTGCACTCACTCTGTACTCTCACTCTGAACTCACACTTTGCACTCACTCTGTACTCTCACTCTGCACTCACTCTGCACTCACTCTGCACTCACTCACACTCTGCACTCACTCTGCAGTCACTCTCTCTGCATTCACTCTGCACTCACTCTCACTCTGCACTCACTTTCACTCTGCGCTCACACTGCAGTCATGCTCACTCTGCACTCACTCTGCACTCACACACTCACTCTGCACTCACTCTGCACTCTGCATTCAATCTGCACTCTGCACTCACTCTGCACTCTGCACTCACTCTGCACTCACTCTGCACCCGCACTCACTCTGCACTCACTCTGCACTCTGTACTCACTCTGCTCTCACTCTGCACTCACTCTGTACTCACTCTGCACTCACTCTGCTCTCACTCTGCACTCACTCTCACTCTGCAGTCACACTCACTCTGCACTCACACTCACTCTGTACTCACACTCACTCTGCACTCACGCTCACTCTGCACTCACTCTGCACTCACACTCTCCACTAAATCTGCACTCACTCTCACTCTGCACTCACACTCTGCACTCACTCTGCACTAACTCTGCACTCACTCACCCTTGTCAACAAATAACTACATGGATCTGGGGGTGTGATGCGGAGCACACTCGCTCTGCACTCACTCTGCACTCGCACTCACTCTGCACTCACTCTGAACTCACTCTGCACTCACACTCACTCTGAACTCACTCTACACTCTGCACTCACTCTGAACTCACTCTGCAGTCACACTCACACTGCACTCACGCTGCACTCACTCTGCAGCCACACTCACTCTGCACTCACTCTGCACTCACTCTGCACTTACTCTGTTCTCACTCTGCACTCACACTCACTCTGCACTCACTCTCACTCTGCACTCATTCTGCACTCACTCTGCAGTCACACTCACTCTGCACTCAATCTGCACTCGCTTTTCACTCACTCTGCACTCACACTCACTCTGCACTCACACTCACTCTACACTCACACTCACTCTGTATTTGCACTCACTCTGCACTCACTCTGCAGTCACACTCACTCTGCACTCACTCTGCACTCGCTCTGCATTCGCTCTGCACTCACACTCACTCTGCACTTACTCTCACTCTGCACTCACACTCACTCTGCACTCACACTCACTCTGCACTAACTCTGCACTCACTCTCACTCTGCACTCACTCTCACTCTGCAGTCACACTCACTCTGCACTCAATCTGCACTCGCTCTGCACTCACTCTGCACTCACACTCACTCTGCACTCACACTCACTCTACACTCACACTCACTCTGTATTTGCACTCACTCTGCACTCACTCTGCAGTCACACTCACTCTGCACTCACACACACTCTGCACTCACATTCACTCTGCATTCACACTCACTCTGCACTTACACTCACTCTGCTCTCACTCTGCCCTCACTCTGCACTCACTCTCACTCTGCACTCACTCTCACTCTGCACTCACTCTCACTCTCACTCTGAACTAAATCTCTCTGAACTCACACTCTACACTCACTCTGCACTCTCACTCTGCACTCTCACTCTGCACTCACTCTGCACTCACACTCACTCTGAACTCACTCTGCACTCTGCACTCACTCTGCAGTCACAAATACACTGCACTCACTCTGCACTCACTCTGCAGTCACACTCACTCTGCACTCACTCTGCACTCACTCTGCACTCACTCTGCACTCTGCACTCACTCTGCACTCACTCTGCACCCGCACTCACTCTGCACTCACTCTGCACTCTGTACTCACTCTGCTCTCACTCTGCACTCACTCTGTACTCACTCTGCACTCACTCTGCACTCACTCTGCTCTCACTCTGCACTCACTCTCACTCTGCAGTCACACTCACTCTGCATTCACACTCACTCTGTACTCACACTCACTCTGCACTCATGCTCACTCTGCACTCACTCTGAACTCACACTCTGTACTAAATCTGCACTCACTTTCACTCTGCACTCACACTCTGCACTCACTCTGCACTAACTCTGCACTCACTCGTCCTTGTCAACAAATAACTCCATGGATCCGGGGGTGTGATGCAGAGCACACTCACTCTGCACTCACTCTGCACTCGCACTCACTGTGCACTCACTCTGAACTCACTCTGCACTCACACTCACTCTGAACTCACTCTACACTCTGCACTCACTCTGCACTCACTCTGCAGTCACACTCACACTGCACTCACTCTGCACTCACTCTGCAGTCACACTCACTCTGCACTCACTCTGCACTCACTCTGCACTCACTCTACACTCACTCTGCACTCACACTCATTCTGCACTCACTTTCACTCTGCACTCACTCTGCACTCACTGTGCAGTCACACTCACTCTGCACTCAATCTGCGCTCGCTCTGCACTCACTCTGCACTCACACTAACTCTGCACTCACACTCACTCTACACTCACACTCACTCTGTATTTGCACTCACTCTGCACACACTCTGCAGTCACACTCACTCTGCACTCACTCTGCACTCGCTCTGCATTCGCTCTGCACTCACACTCACTCTGCACTCACACTCACTCCGCACTCAGACTCACTCTGCACTCACTCTGCACTCACTCTGCACTCACTCTCACTCTGCACTCGCTCTCACTCTGCACTCACTCTGCAATCACTCTGCAGTCACACTCACTCTGCACTCAATCTGCACTCGCTCTGCACTCACTCTGCACTCACACTCACTCTGCACTCACACTCACTCTACACTCACACTCACTCTGTATTTGCACTCACTCTGCAGTCACACTCACTCTGCACTCACTCTGCACTCACTCTGCCCTCACTCTGCACTCACTCTCACTCTGCACTCACTCTCACTCTGAACTCACTCTCACTCTGAACTAACTCTCTCTGAACTCACACTCTGCACTCTCTCTGCACTCTCACTCTGCACTCTCACTCTGCACTCACTCTGCACTCACACTCACTCTGAATCTCACACTGCACTCTGCATTCAATCTGCACTCTGCACTCACTCTGCACTCTGCACTCACTCTGCACTCACTCCTCACTCTGCACTCACTCTGCACTCTGTACTCACTCTGCTCTCACTCTGCACTCACTCTGCACTCACTCTGCTCTCACTCTGCACTCACTCTCACTCTGCAGTCACACTCACTGTGCACTCACACTCACTCTGCACTCACACTCACTCTGCACTCACGCTCACTCTGCACTCACTCTGCACTCACACTCTGCACTAAATCTGCACTCACGCTCACTCTGCACACACACTCTGCACTCACTCTGCACTAACTCTGCACTCACTCGCCCTTGTCAACAAATACCTACATGGATCTGGGGGTGTGATGTGGAGCACACTCACTCTGCACTCACTCTGCACTCGCACTCACTCTGCACTCACTCTGAACTCACTCTGCGCTCACACTCACTCTGAACTCACTCTACACTCTGCACTCACTCTGCACTCACTCTGCAGTCACACTCACACTGCACTCACGCTGCACTCACTCTGCAGCCACACTCACTCTGCACTCTCACTCTGCACTCACTCTGCACTCACACTCACTCTGAATCTCACACTGCACTCTGCATTCAATCTGCACTCTGCACTCACTCTGCACTCTGCACTCACTCTGCACTCACTCCTCACTCTGCACTCACTCTGCACTCTGTACTCACTCTGCTCTCACTCTGCACTCACTCTGCACTCACTCTGCTCTCACTCTGCACTCACTCTCACTCTGCAGTCACACTCACTGTGCACTCACACTCACTCTGCACTCACACTCACTCTGCACTCACGCTCACTCTGCACTCACTCTGCACTCACACTCTGCACTAAATCTGCACTCACGCTCACTCTGCACACACACTCTGCACTCACTCTGCACTAACTCTGCACTCACTCGCCCTTGTCAACAAATACCTACATGGATCTGGGGGTGTGATGTGGAGCACACTCACTCTGCACTCACTCTGCACTCGCACTCACTCTGCACTCACTCTGAACTCACTCTGCGCTCACACTCACTCTGAACTCACTCTACACTCTGCACTCACTCTGCACTCACTCTGCAGTCACACTCACACTGCACTCACGCTGCACTCACTCTGCAGCCACACTCACTCTGCACTCACTCTGCACTCACTCTGCACTTACTCTGCTCTCACTCTGCACTCACACTCACTCTGCACTCACTCTCACTCTGCACTCATTCTGCACTCACTCTGCAGTCACACTCACTCTGCACTCTGTTAGACGGGGACCCTGAGGGTCGGCCGGATACCGAGGGAGAGATCCCCGAGGGGGACCGTCTCCGGTGATCGTACAGACAAGTTACTTCCCTCCCCACAAACAGGCACCACACCAAGTCGAGTTCAAGGCTTTATATAAAGTTCTTAAGGCAAGGATATCAGCGATACAGGATATCTTGGACCCGGGGGTCCTCTCACTTCTAGTCTCTGTAGGGAAAGGGGGTAGCGGGACAGTCTTGGTACCGGATCGGTACCGGTAGTGGTAAAAGGCGAGCTCACAATCCTCGAGCTGGAGTGTCTGTGGATCGGGCCGCGGCAGCGCCAGCAGGCCAAGGTGATAGTCTCAAAAAGCAGAGGGCCGCGGCCGCGCCAGCAGGCCAAGACGATGGTTTCACGAGGCAGAGGGCCGCGGCAGCGCCAGCAGGCCAAGACGATGGTTTCACGAGGCAGAGGGCCGCGGCAGCGCCAGCAGGCCAAGACGATGGTTTCACGAGGCAGAGGGCCGCGGCAGCGCCAGCAGGCCAAGACGATGGTTTCACGAGGCAGAGGGCCGCGGCAGCGCCAGCAGGCCAAGACGATGGTTTCACGAGGCAGAGGGCCGCGGCAGCGCCAGCAGGCCAAGACACGGATGAGTTCTTCTCGGGTCTCTCGACTCCAGGATACAACTGCCTTCCTGGTCTGGCCCTGCCCCAGTTATAGGTCTGGTCCCCTTTGATGTCCGGACCCTCGCGCCTGGGGGCCGGGAGGTCCGGGATGAGGGAGTCCAGACACCCAGCAGGGGGGTGGAGCCAGCGCCCAGGCGGCCTGGGGTGATCGACACCTGGCGGAGGAGAGCCGTTGACGATTCCTTCTCCCATTGACTCGCCAAGTGGTCACTCTGCCTCCTGGGAGGATGGTGCCTCGATGTCGGGGCCGGCCGGGCCCGGGGTTAGGGTCGAGTTGAGGCCACGCGGCCTCGTGCTGCAGTGCCCCAAGATGGCGGCCGGTTCGATGTCGTGGTGTGGATGGTGACCCGGGCCAGCTGGGTCCGGGGCTGGTGTCTTGTAGTGGAGGGATTGCAGGGTACTTCGGGTGGTCGTTTGTGGACTCTGGCTGGGGATGCAGGGAGAGCCAGGGTCCTGGTCCCATTGCGGGGAGGGGGGACAGCTCGAACATGCGGCCTGTCCAACATGCGTCCCCCCCAGCTGAAGGCGGGGAGAGTCAGCCATCTTCCTGGGGACTCTCCTCGCTGAGGCGGAAAAAGCGTGACAGGCCGTCGGCGTTGGCGTGGTCCTGACCTGGACGATGTTCCACCGTGAAGTCCATCCCCTGCAGGGAGATGGACCAGCGCAACAGCTTCGGGTTTTCCCCCCGCATTTGCATCAGCCATTGCAGGGGTCGGTGGTCTGTTTGCACCCGGAAGTGGGTGCCGAAGAGGTATGGCCGGAGCTTCTTGAGTGCCCAGACTACGGCGAAGGCCTCCCTCTCAATGGTGCTCCAGCGCTGTTCTCGGGGCAAGAGGCGTCTGCTGATGAAGACCACCGGATGGTCGACCCCTTCGGCGTTGAGTTGGGAGAGGACGGCCCCCACCCCATGATCGGAGGCGTCCGTCTGCACAATGAATTCCCGGCTGTAGTCGGGAGCCTGGAGCACGGGGGCCGTGCACATGGCGGTCTTTAGTTTCTCGAAGGCTGATTGGCAGTCCGGGGTCCAGTTGACGGTTTTGGGGCTCTTTTTGGAGGTGAGCTCAGTGAGGGGCCCCACGATGCTGCCATAGTCCTTCACGAACCGCCGGTAGTATCCGGTGAGCCCCAGGAAGGCCCGGACCTCCGTTTGGCTCGTCGGGGGTTGCCAGGCCTGGATGGCAGCAATCTTGAGTTGGAGAGGGGCCACCAGCCCGCTTCCCACTTGGTGTCCCAGGTAGGTCACGGACCCTTGGCCAACTTGGCACTTGCTGGCCTTGATGGTGAGCCCGGCTTGCTGGAGGGCGTGTAGAACCTCCCGCAGGTGGCGGAGGTGGTCGGTCCACTGGTGGCTGTACCCAGCAATGTCGTCCAGGTAGGCGGCGCTGAAGTCTTCCAGGCCCGCCAGTACCTGGTTTACCAGCCGTTGGAACGTTGCCGGGGCGTTTTTCATGCCGAAGGGCATGACTTTAAAGTGGTAGTGCCCGTCTGGGGTAGAGAAGGCGGATCGTTCTTGGGCCCTAGGGGTGAGGCCGATCTGCCAGTAGCCCGCTGTTAGGTCGAAGATGCTCAGGTAGCGGGCGGCCCCCATCCGGTCAATTAGCTCGTCTGCCCGGGGGATGGGATGAGCGTCGGTCCGGGTAACTGCATTCAGCCCTCGATAGTCCACGCAGAACCGGAGCTCAGGGGCAACGCCCGGGGCAGCTGCCTTGGGAACCAGGACGACTGGGCTCGCCCAGGGACTGTCTGAGGGTTCGATCACTCCTAGGGTCAGCATCTTGGACACCTCGGTCTGGATGCAGGCTCGTACCCGGTCTGGTACGCGGTATGCTCGGTGTCGAATAGGAGGGCTGTCCCCGGTGTCCACATCGTGGAGGCACCAGGGGGTGACTCCGGGGGTGAGGGAGAACAGGGAGGCGAACTGCCTCAGGAGCGTTTGGCAGTCTTGGCGTTGCTCCGGGGACAGGGCCTCGGAGAGCTGGACCCCTTCCACTGAGCCATCCTGCTCGAGGGCCCTCAGTAAGTCCGGAAGGGGTTCGGAGTCTTCTTCTGTCCCAGTATCGGTAGCCATCAGGAGGCTGAGTTCGGATCGCACAAAATGGGGTTTGAGCCTGTTGGCATGGAGGACCCGTAGGGGGTTCCGGGCAGTCTCCATGTCGATTAAATAGGTGACGGGCCCCTTGCGTTCGATTACCTTGAAGGGCCCGGACCATCTGTCTTGGAGGGCACAGGGCTCGACCGGGGACATCACCCAGACCTGTTGTCCAGGTTCGAACTCAATGGAGGACGTGTGCTGATCGTACCACCTCTTCATGTCCTCCTGACTGGCCTCGAGGTTGGCTTTGGCGGTGTCTCGGAACCGCCGGGTCTGGTTGCGGAGAGCCAGGAGATACCGGTAGATGTCCGGGGGAGTTTTCTGGGGAGGCTGCTCCCAACCTTCCTTGACTAGGCTGAGGGGGCCCCGGACGGGGTGCCCGTACAGTAGTTCAACGGGGCTGAAGCCGAGGGACTTCTGCGGGACCTCCCGATAGGCAAACAGGAGGCATGGAAGCAGTACGTCCCACTGGCGTCGAAGGGGTTCTTCTAGACCCATAATCATCCCCTTGAGGGTGCGGTTGAATCTCTCGACCAGTCCGTTTCCTTGCGGGTGATAGGGGGTCGTGAATTTGTAGGTGACCCCGCATTGCTGCCAGAGGGACTTCATATATCTGGAGATAAAGTTCGTGCCCCTGTCACTGACGACCTCCCGGGGGAACCCCACCCGGGAGAAGATCCCCATCAGGGCCCGGCCCACCACGGGGGCCGTCACAGTCCGAAGAGGGATGGCCTCGGGATAGCGGGTGGCGTGGTCTACCAGGACCAGGATGAACCGGTGTCCTTGGGCTGTTCGAGGGTCGAGGGGCCCCACAATGTCTATTCCCACTCGTTCAAACGGGGTGGTGACGACAGGAAAGGGTTGTAATGGTGCTTTGATTTTTCGGCCACTTTTTCCGCTGGCCTGGCAGGTGGGGCAGGCCTTGCAGTGGTTGGTGACATCCTTCCGCATGTGGGGCCAGAAAAAATGGGTCACCAGGCGGTCGTAGATTTTATCCTGCCCCAGGTGTCCGGCAAGGGGGACATCGTGGGCTAAGTTCAGGAGGAAGTCTCGGAAGCGAAGGGGCACCACCAGCACCCGACTGGCCCCTAGTTCTGCAATTTTCTGCTCGCTGTAGAGCAGGTCTTGGTCCCAGTAGATCCAGTGGGCCCCCGAGGTATCCCCGGTGCTCTGGGCCAGGGCTTGCTGCCGGAGTCCTTCGAGAGAAGGACAGGTTTTTTGCTCGGCCCGGAATTGTTCCTGCGTGGGGCCTCCCTCCTGCCGCCATTGTGCCAGGTCAGGGACGTCCCGAAGCTGGTCGGATCCTTCTTCGGTTTGGGTCAAGGGAATGGCTTCTGGGGCGGCCTCCTCTGGGATGAGCGCGGGAGGAGGTTCTGGCCACTCGGGCTCTTCTGGGCTGGGGACCGCGCGGGCGGTCATGGACCGGGTCGTGACGCAGACCCATTCGGGGAGGCCAAGCATCCCCAGGTGCTCCCTCCGTTCGACAGCTGCCCAGGGAGAGCTTTCAAGGTCGTTTCCTAGGAGGCAGTCCACGGGGGCATCATCGCGGACAGTTACTTTTAACATCCCTGTTACTCCTCCCCACTCGAAGGGGACGCAGGCCATGTGGCATAGGCTTTCGGAGTTGTCGGCTGATCGAACAGGGCAAAGAATGTTCGGCAAGATTTGGTCTGGAGTGACGAGGTGGCGTCGGACCGCCGTTACACTGGCCCCGGTGTCGCGGAGGGCTTCCGCCCGGCGGCCATTGATGTTGACCCATTGACCGTACTTCTGTGTGTTGGCGGGAAGGGGGGCCCGCGGAATCATGTCTCTCTCCCCTAAGCAGACCAGTGCCATGGCGGCGGGTGCCCATTCAGAGGGATCGGTCTCGTACTCCTCTTGGTCTTCCGGGATTATTTCTTCCCCTAGGGCCGCCGCTGCAACTTGGCGGGGAGTAGTGTTCGGATTCTTTGGGCAGTTGGGATCACTGGCGTAGTGGCCGGGTCGCTGGCACCTGTGGCACGTAATGTTGGCCCGGAAACCGGCCCGGACGGCAGGGCTTCCCCGGCCAACCGGGGTCGAGGGGTTTCTGGGGGGTGACGAGGGGCCGGGGTCTCTCCCCCGACCCTGACTTCCTCCTCCCCCTCGGGGGCGATACGATCTGGATACTTCGCTGGGTGCGCTCCGGCCAACTCGGGTGCTTTCCCACCGGTCGGCTTCGGCGGCGAGTTGTCGAGGGTCGGTTAGCTTGCTGTCCAGGAGGTGTTGCCGGAGCTCCACGAAGCAGTTGTTCGACAGGTGTTCCCATACGATAAGGTCAAAGAGTTGTTCGTAGGTGGTTACTTTGTTGCCCTTGATCCACCCCTCGAAGGCTCGGCTAAAAAAGTTCACGTACTCCACCCAAGTTGTACCCGGAATCCGTTTGCAGTCGCGGAACCGTTGGCGGTACATCTCAGGTGTGAGCCCGTATCGAGTGAGGAGGGCGGCCTTCATGTGGTCGTAGGAGGTCATCAGCTGGTCTGGGAGTTGCAGCAGGGCGTCCCGCCCTTCGTTGACAAACCTCCCCCATAATTCGGCTCCCCAATCGCTTCGGGGAATCCGGTGGGAGGTCATTGCCACCTCATAGGCTTTAAACCACTGCTGGATATCATCGTTCTTGTGGTATTCCCGGATGACCTCTTTGGGGATGTGAACCTTGGGTTCGGTCGAGGCAGACGGGGTCGGTCGTTCGGGGAGCCCGAGGTCTTTATTCTGTTTCTGGATCTCCAGTGCTTTGAGATTGCGCTCATGTTCGTACTCTAGTCTCTTTTCCTCTAGCTCCCTCTGTCTTTGCTTGTCTTCCCGCTCTTCCCTGAGCCGTAAGTGTTCCAGGGTTATTTTTTGTTCTGCCAGCTTGAGTTCCCCATCCAAGCGAAGTCGGGCAAGTTCTAATTCGTGGAGTCTGGTTTTTTCTCTTTCTCGGATCTCTTCCAGGGAGAGATCCGCTCTTTCTTTAGTTGGTGCGGGGCTCGTTTCGGTTGTTTGTGTTCGGGGTACGGCCGTACCCGTTTCTGCCCAAACTTCTAGGGCTCGTTTGAAGTCTTCCTTTGTGCTAAGACCTGTGGTTGGAAGTCCAAGTTCTATGCAATATTGCTTCAGTTCCCGGTGGTTGTAGTCTTCCAATTTTTCCATCTGAAATTTTTCCGTTGTTCCGCTCTCTATTGACATGGTTGTTGTGTGTCGTGGGGCGAGTGACTTTCTGTACGATTATGCGTAGGTTCGGATCCCGTCGCTGGCCACCAATGTTAGACGGGGACCCTGAGGGTCGGCCGGATACCGAGGGAGAGATCCCCGAGGGGGACCGTCTCCGGTGATCGTACAGACAAGTTACTTCCCTCCCCACAAACAGGCACCACACCAAGTCGAGTTCAAGGCTTTATATAAAGTTCTTAAGGCAAGGATATCAGCGATACAGGATATCTTGGACCCGGGGGTCCTCTCACTTCTAGTCTCTGTAGGGAAAGGGGGTAGCGGGACAGTCTTGGTACCGGATCGGTACCGGTAGTGGTAAAAGGCGAGCTCACAATCCTCGAGCTGGAGTGTCTGTGGATCGGGCCGCGGCAGCGCCAGCAGGCCAAGGTGATAGTCTCAAAAAGCAGAGGGCCGCGGCCGCGCCAGCAGGCCAAGACGATGGTTTCACGAGGCAGAGGGCCGCGGCAGCGCCAGCAGGCCAAGACGATGGTTTCACGAGGCAGAGGGCCGCGGCAGCGCCAGCAGGCCAAGACGATGGTTTCACGAGGCAGAGGGCCGCGGCAGCGCCAGCAGGCCAAGACGATGGTTTCACGAGGCAGAGGGCCGCGGCAGCGCCAGCAGGCCAAGACGATGGTTTCACGAGGCAGAGAGCCGCGGCAGCGCCAGCAGGCCAAGACACGGATGAGTTCTTCTCGGGTCTCTCGACTCCAGGATACAACTGCCTTCCTGGTCTGGCCCTGCCCCAGTTATAGGTCTGGTCCCCTTTGATGTCCGGACCCTCGCGCCTGGGGGCCGGGAGGTCCGGGATGAGGGAGTCCAGACACCCAGCAGGGGGGTGGAGCCAGCGCCCAGGCGGCCTGGGGTGATCGACACCTGGCGGAGGAGAGCCGTTGACGATTCCTTCTCCCATTGACTCGCCAAGTGGTCACTCTGCCTCCTGGGAGGATGGTGCCTCGATGTCGGGGCCGGCCGGGCCCGGGGTTAGGGTCGAGTTGAGGCCACGCGGCCTCGTGCTGCAGTGCCCCAAGATGGCGGCCGGTTCGATGTCGTGGTGTGGATGGTGACCCGGGCCAGCTGGGTCCGGGGCTGGTGTCTTGTAGTGGAGGGATTGCAGGGTACTTCGGGTGGTCGTTTGTGGACTCTGGCTGGGGATGCAGGGAGAGCCAGGGTCCTGGTCCCATTGCGGGGAGGGGGGACAGCTCGAACATGCGGCCTGTCCAACACACTCAATCTGCACTCGCTTTTCACTCACTCTGCACTCACACTCACTCTGCACTCACACTCACTCTACACTCACACTCACTCTGTATTTGCACTCACTCAGCACTCACTCTGCACTGCACTCGCACTCACTCTGCACTCACTCTGAACTCACTCTGCACTCACACTCACTCTGAACTCACTCTGCACTCTGCACTCACTATGCACTCACTCAGCACTCACTCTGCAGTCACACTCACTCTGCACTCACACACACTCTGCACTCACACTCACTCTGCAGTCACACTCACTCTGCATTCACACTCACTCTGCACTCACACTCACTCTGCACTCACGCTCACTCTGCACTCACTCTGCAATCACACTCTGTACTAAATCTGCACTCACTTTCACTCTGCACTCACACTCTGCACTCACTCTGCACTAACTCTGCACTCACTCGTCCTTTTCAACAAATAACTCCATGGATCCGGGGGTGTGATGCGGAGCACACTCACTCTGCACTCACTCTGCACTTGCACTCACTGTGCACTCACTCTGAACTCACTATGCACTCACACTCACTCTGAACTCACTCTACACTCTGCACTCACTCTGCACTCACTCTGCAGTCACACTCACACTGCACTCACTCTGCAGTCACACTCACTCTGCACTCACTCTGCACTCACTCTACACTCACTCTGCACTCACACTCACTCTGCACTCACTTTCACTCTGCACTCACTCTGCACTCACTCTGCAGTCACACTCACTCTGCACTCAATCTGCGCTCGCTCTGCACTCACTCTGCACTCACACTCACTCTGCACTCACACTCACTCTACACTCACACTCACTCTGTATTTGCACTCACTCTGCACTCACTCTGCAGTCACACTCACTCTGCACTCACTCTGCATTCACTCTGCACTCACACTCACTCTGCACTCACACTCACTCCGCACTCAGACTCACTCTGCACTCACTCTGCACTCACTCTGCACTCACTCTCACTCTGCACTCACTCTCACTCTGCACTCACTCTGCACTCACTCTGCAGTCACACTCACTCTGCACTCAATCTGCACTCGCTCTGCACTCACTCTCACTTTGCACTCACACTCACTCTACACTCACACTCACTCTGTATTTGCACTCACTCTGCACTCACTCTGCAGTCACACTCACTCTGCACTCACTCTGCACTCACTCTGCCCTCACTCTGCACTCACTCTCACTCTGCACTCACTCTCACTCTGCACTCACTCTCACTCTCACTCTGAACTAACTCTCTCTGAACTCACACTCTGCACTCACTCTGCACTCTCACTCTGCACTCTCACTCTGCACTCACTCTGCACTCACACTCACTCTGAACTCACTCTGCACTCTGCACTCACTGTGCACTCACTCTGCAGTCACACATACACTGCACTCACTCTGCACTCACTCTGCAGTCACTCTCACTCTGCACTCACTCTCACTCTGCATTCACTCAGCAGTCACTCTCTCTGCATTCACTCTACACTCACTCTGCAGTCACTCTCACTCTGCACTCACTCTCCCTCTGCACTCACTCTCCCTCTGCACTCACTCTGCACTCACTCTGCACTCATACTCACTCTGTACTCACACTCACTCTGCACTCACACTCACTCTGCACTCACTCTGCACTCACTCTCACTCTGCACTCACACTCTGCACTCACTCTGCTCTCACTCTGTACTCTCACTCTGAACTCACACTTTGCACTCACTCTGCACTCTCACTCTGCAGTCACTCTGCACTCACTCTGCACTCACTCTCACTCGGCACTCACTCTGCACTCACTTTCTCTGCATTCACTATGCAGTCACGCTCACTCTGCACTCACTCTGCACTCACTCTCACTCTGCACTCACACTGCAGTCACGCTCAGTCTGCACTCACTATGCACTCACTCTGTACTCACTCTGCACTCACACTCACTCTGCACTCACTCTGCACTCTGCCCTCAATCTGCACTCTGCAGTCACTCTGCATTCTGCACTCACTCTGCAATCACTCTGCACCCTCACTCACTCTGCACTCACTATGCACTCTGTACTCACTCTGCACTCCCTCTGCACTCTGCACTCACTCTGTACTCACTCTGCACTCACTCTGCACTCACTCTCACTCTGCACTCACACTCACTATGCACTCACACTCACTCCGCACTCACACTCACTCTGCACTCACTCTGCACTCACTCTCACTCTGCACTCACAGTCTGCACTCTCTCTGCACTCACTCTCACTCTGCGCTCACACTCTGCACTCACTCTGCACTCACTCGCCCTTGTCAACAAATAACTCCATGGATCCGGGGGTGTGATGCGGAGCACACTCACTTGGCACTCGCTCTGCACTCGCACTCACTCTGCACTCACTCTGAACTCACTCTGCACTCACACTCACTCTGAACTCACTCTGCACTCTGCACTCACTATGCACTCACTGTGCACTCACTCTGCAGTCACATTCACACTGCACTCACTCTGCACTCACTTTGCAGTCACACTCACTCTGCACTCACTCTGCACTCACTCTGTACTCACTCTGTACTCCCACTCACTCTTCACTCACTCTCACTCTGAACTCACTCTGCACTCACTTTGCAGTCACACTCACTCTGCACTCAATCTGCACTCGCTTTTCACTCACTCTGCACTCACACTCACTCTGCACTCACACTCACTCTACACTCACACTCACTCTGTATTTGCACTCACTCTGCAGTCACACTCCCTCTGCACTCACTCTGCACTCGCTCTGCATTCGCTCTGCACTCACACTCACACTGCACTTACTCTCACTCTGCACTCACACTCACTCTGCACTCACACTCACTCTGCACTCACTCTGCACTAACTCTGCACTCACTCTCACTCTGCACTCACTCTCACTCTGCAGTCACACTCACTCTGCACTCAATCTGCACTCGCTCTGCACTCACTCTGCACTCACACTCACTCTGCACTCACACTCACTCTACACTCACACTCACTCTGTATTTGCACTCACTCTGCACTCACTCTGCAGTCACACTCACTCTGCACTCACACACACTCTGCACTCACATTCACTCTGCATTCACACTCACACTCACTCTGCTCTCACTCTGCCCTCACTCTGCACTCACTCTCACTCTGCACTCACTCTCACTCTGCACTCACTCTCACTCTCACTCTGAACTAACTCTCTCTGAACTCACACTCTACACTCACTCTGCACTCTCACTCTGCACTCTCACTCTGCACTCACTCTGCACTCACACTCACTCTGAACTCACTCTGCACTCTGCACTCACTCTGCAGTCACACATACACTGCACTCACTCTGCACTCACTCTGCAGTCACACTCACTCTGCACTCACTCTGCACTCACTCTGCACTCTGCACTCACTCTGCACTCACTCTGCACCCGCACTCACTCTGCACTCACTCTGCACTCTGTACTCACTCTGCTCTCACTCTGCACTCACTCTGTACTCACTCTGCACTCACTCTGCACTCACTCTGCTCTCACTCTGCACTCACTCTCACTCTGCAGTCACACTCACTCTGCATTCACACTCACTCTGTACTCACACTCACTCTACACTCACGCTCACTCTGCACTCACTCTGCACTCACACTCTGTACTAAATCTGCACTCACTTTCACTCTGTACTAACACTCTGCACTCACTCTGCACTAACTCTGCACTCACTCGTCCTTGTCAACAAATAACTCCATGGATCCGGGGGTGTGATGCGGAGCACACTCACTCTGCACTCGCACTCACTGTGCACTCACTCTGAACTCACTCTGCACTCACACTCACTCTGAACTCACTCTACACTCTGCACTCACTCTGCACTCACTCTGCAGTCACACTCACACTGCACTCACTCTGCACTCACTCTGCAGTCACACTCACTCTGCACTCACTCTGCACTCACTCTGCACTCACTCTACACTCACTCTGCACTCACACTCATTCTGCACTCACTTTCACTCTGCACTCACTCTGCACTCACTCTGCAGTCACACTCACTCTGCACTCAATCTGCGCTCGCTCTGCACTCACTCTGCACTCACACTCACTCTGCACTCACACTCACTCTACACTCACACTCACTCTGTATTTGCACTCACTCTGCAGTCACACTCACTCTGCACTCACTCAGCACTCGCTCTGCATTCGCTCTGCACTCACTCTCACTCTGAACTCACTCTCACTCTCACTCTGAACTAACTCTCTCTGAACTCACACTCTGCACTCACTCTGCACTCTCACTCTGCACTCTCACTCTGCACTCACTCTGCACTCACACTCACTCTGAATCTCACTCTGCACTCTGCATTCAATCTGCACTCTGCACTCACTCTGCACTCTGCACTCACTCTGCACTCACTCTGCACCCGCACTCACTCTGCACTCACTCTGCACTCTGTACTCACTCTGCTCTCACTCTGCGCTCACTCTGTACTCACTCTGCACTCACTCTGCACTCACTCTGCTCTCACTCTGCACTCACTCTCACTCTGTAGTCACACTCACTCTGCACTCACACTCACTCTGCACTCACACTCACTCTGCACTCACGCTCACTCTGCACTCACTCTGCACTCACACTCTGCACTAAATCTGCACTCACGCTCACTCTGCACACACACTCTGCACTCACTCTGCACTAACTCTGCACTCACTCGCCCTTGTCAACAAATAACTACATGGATCTGGGGGTGTGATGCGGAGCACACTCACTCTGCACTCACTCTGCACTCGCACTCACTCTGCACTCACTCTGAACTCACTCTGCACTCACACTCACTCTGAACTCACTCTACACTCTGCACTCACTCTGCACTCACTCTGCAGTCACACTCACACTGCACTCACACTGCACTCACTCTGCAGCCACACTCACTCTGCACTCACTCTGCACTCACTCTGCACTTACTCTGCTCTCACTCTGCACTCACACTCACTCTGCACTCACTCTCACTCTGCACTCATTCTGCACTCACTCTGCAGTCACACTCACTCTGCACTCAATCTGCACTCGCTTTTCACTCACTCTTCACTCACACTCACTCTGCACTCACACTCACTCTACACTCACACTCACTCTGTATTTGCACTCACTCAGCACTCACTCTGCAGTCACATTCACTCTGCACTCACTCTGCACTCGCTCTGCATTCGCTTTGCACTCACACTCACTCTGCACTTACTCTTACTCTGCACTCACATTCACTCTGCAGTCACACTCACTCTGCACTCACACACACTCTGCACTCACACTCACTCTGCAGTCACACTCACTCTGCATTCACACTCACTCTGCACTCACACTCACTCTGCACTCACGCTCACTCTGCACTCGCTCTGCACTCACACTCTGTACTAAATCTGCACTCACTTTCACTCTGCACTCACACTCTGCACTCACTCTGCACTAACTCTGCACTCACTCGTCCTTTTCAACAAATAACTCCATGGATCCGGGGGTGTGATGCGGAGCACACTCACTCTGCACTCACTCTGCACTCGCACTCACTGTGCACTCACTCTGAACTCACTCTGCACTCACACTCACTCTAAACTAACTCTACACTCTGCACTCACTCTGCACTCACTCTGCAGTCACACTCACACTGCACTCACTCTGCACTCACTCTGCAGTCACACTCACTCTGAACTCACTCTGCACTCACTCTGCACTCACTCTACACTCACTCTGCACTCACACTCACTCTGCACTCACTTTCACTCTGCACTCACTCTGCACTCACTCTGCAGTCACACTCACTCTGCACTCAATCTGCGCTCGCTCTGCACTCACTCTGCACTCACACTCACTCTGCACTCACACTCACTCTACACTCACACTCACTCTGTATTTGCACTCACTCTGCACTCACTCTGCAGTCACACTCACTCTGCACTCGCTCTGCATTCGCTCTGCACTCACACTCACTCTGCACTCACACTCACTCCGCACTCAGACTCACTCTGCACTCACTCTGCACTCACTCTCACTCTGCACTCACTCTCACTCTGCACTCACTCTGCACTCACTCTGCAGTCACACTCACTCTGCACTCAATCTGTACTCGCTCTGCACTCACTCCGCACTCACACTCACTTTGCACTCACACTCACTCTACACTCACACTCACTCTGTATTTGCACTCACTCTGCACTCACTCTGCAGTCACACTCACTCTGCACTCATTCTGCACTCACTCTGCCCTCACTCTGCACTCACTCTCACTCTGCACTCACTCTCACTCTGCACTCACTCTCACTCTCACTCTGAACTAACTCTCTCTGAACTCACACTCTGCACTCACTCTGCACTCTCACTCTGCACTCGCACTCTGCACTCACTCTGCACTCACACTCACTCTGAACTCACTCTGCACTCTGCACTCACTGTGCACTCACTCTGCAGTCACACTCACTCTGCACTCACTCTACACTCACTCTGCAGTCACACGCACTCTGCTCTCACTCTGCACTCACTCTGCACTCACTCTGCAGTCACACTCACTCTGCACTCACTCTACAGTCACACTCACTCTGCACTTGCTCTGCACTCACTCTGCACTCACTCTGCACTCACATTTACTCTGCACTCACACTCACTCTGCACTCACTCTGTACTCACCCTGCACTCACACTCACTCTGCACTCACACTCACTCTGCACTCACTCTGCACTCACTCTGCACTCACTCTGCAGTCACACTCTGCACTCACTCTGCACTCACTCTCACTCTGCACTCACTCTGCACTAACTCTGCACTCACACTCACTCTGCACTCACTCTGCACTACCTCTGCACTCACTCTGCACTAACTCTCACTCTCACTCTGCATTCACTTTGCAGTCACTCTCTCTGCATTCACTTTACACTCACTTTGTACTCACTATAATCTGCACTCACTCTCACTCTGCATTCACTCAGCAGTCACTCTCTCTGCATTCACTCTACACTCACTCTGCAGTCCCTATCACTCTGCACTCACTCTCCCTCTGCACTCACACTCACTCTGCACTCACTCTGCACTCACTCTGCACTCACTCTGCACAAACACCCACTCTGCACTCACACTCACTCTGCACTCACACTCACTCTGCACTCACTCTGCACTCACTCTCACTCTGCACTCACACTCTGCACTCACTCTGCACTCACTCTGTACTCTCACTCTGAACTCACACTTTGCACTCACTCTGTACTCTCACTCTGCACTCACTCTGCACTCACTCTGCACTCACTCACACTCTGCACTCACTCTGCAGTCACTCTCTCTGCATTCACTCTGCACTCACTCTCACTCTGCACTCACTTTCACTCTGCGCTCACACTGCAGTCATGCTCACTCTGCACTCACTCTGCACTCACACACTCACTCTGCACTCACTCTGCACTCTGCACTCTGCATTCAATCTGCACTCTGCACTCACTCTGCACTCTGCACTCACTCTGCACTCACTCTGCACCCGCACTCACTCTGCACTCACTCTGCACTCTGTACTCACACTCACTCTGCACTCACACTCACTCTGCACTCACGCTCACTCTGCACTCACTCTGCACTCACACTCTCCACTAAATCTGCACTCACTCTCACTCTGCACTCACACTCTGCACTCACTCTGCACTAACTCTGCACTCACTCGCCCTTGTCAACAAATAACTACATGGATCTGGGGGTGTGATGCGGAGCACACTCGCTCTGCACTCACTCTGCACTCGCACTCACTCTGCACTCACTCTGAACTCACTCTGCACTCACACTCACTCTGAACTCACTCTACACTCTGCACTCACTCTGAACTCACTCTGCAGTCACACTCACACTGCACTCACGCTGCACTCAATCTGCAGCCACACTCACTCTGCACTCACTCTGCACTCACTCTGCACTTACTCTGTTCTCACTCTGCACTCACACTCACTCTGCACTCACTCTCACTCTGCACTCATTCTGCACTCACTCTGCAGTCACACTCACTCTGCACTCAATCTGCACTCGCTTTTCACTCACTCTGCTCTCACACTCACTCTGCACTCACACTCACTCTACACTCACACTCACTCTGTATTTGCACTCACTCTGCACTCACTCTGCAGTCACACTCACTCTGCACTCACTCTGCACTCGCTCTGCATTCGCTCTGCACTCACACTCACTCTGCACTTACTCTCACTCTGCACTCACACTCACTCTGCACTCACACTCACTCTGCACTAACTCTGCACTCACTCTCACTCTGCACTCACTCTCACTCTGCAGTCACACTCACTCTGCACTCAATCTGCACTCGCTCTGCACTCACTCTGCACTCACACTCACTCTGCACTCACACTCACTCTACACTCACACTCACTCTGTATTTGCACTCACTCTGCACTCACTCTGCAGTCACACCCACTCTGCACTCACACACACTCTGCACTCACATTCACTCTGCATTCACACTCACTCTGCACTTACACTCACTCTGCTCTCACTCTGCCCTCACTCTGCACTCACTCTCACTCTGCACTCACTCTCACTCTGCACTCACTCTCACTCTCACTCTGAACTAACTCTCTCTGAACTCACACTCTACACTCACTCTGCACTCTCACTCTGCACTCTCACTCTGCACTCACTCTGCACTCAAACTCACTCTGAACTCACTCTGCACTCTGCACTCACTCTGCAGTCACACATACACTGCACTCACTCTGCACTCACTCTGCAGTCACACTCACTCTGCACTCACTCTGCACTCACTCTGCACTCACTCTGCACTCTGCACTCACTCTGCACTCACTCTGCACCCGCACTCACTCTGCACTCACTCTGCACTCTGTACTCACTCTGCTCTCACTCTGCACTCACTCTGTACTCACTCTGCACTCACTCTGCACTCACTCTGCTCTCACTCTGCACTCACTCTCACTCTGCAGTCATACTCACTCTGCATTCACACTCACTCTGTACTCACACTCACTCTGCACTCATGCTCACTCGGCACTCACTCTGCACTCACACTCTGTACTAAATCTGCACTCACTTTCACTCTGCACTCACACTCTGCACTCACTCTGCACTAACTCTGCACTCACTCGTCCTTGTCAACAAATAACTCCATGGATCCGGGGGTGTGATGCAGAGCACACTCACTCTGCACTCACTCTGCACTCGCACTCACTGTGCATTCACTCTGAACTCACTCTGCACTCACACTCACTCTGAACTCACTCTACACTCTGCACTCACTCTGCACTCACTCTGCAGTCACACTCACACTGCACTCACTCTGCACTCACTCTGCAGTCACACTCACTCTGTACTCACTCTGCACTCACTCTGCACTCACTCTACACTCACTCTGCACTCACTCTACACTCACTCTGCACTCACACTCATTCTGCACTCACTTTCACTCTGCACTCACTCTGCACTCACTCTGCAGTCACACTCACTCTGCACTCAATCTGCACTCGCTCTGCACTCACTCTGCACTCACACTCACTCTCCACTCACACTCACTCTACACTCACACTCACTCTGTATTTGCACTCACTCTGCACACACTCTGCAGTCACACTCACTCTGCACTCACTCTGCACTCGCTCTGCATTCGCTCTGCACTCACACTCACTCTGCACTCAGACTCACTCCGCACTCAGACTCACTCTGCACTCACTCTGCACTCACTCTGCACTCACTCTCACTCTGCACTCGCTCTCACTCTGCACTCACTCTGCAATCACTCTGCAGTCACACTCACTCTGCACTCAATCTGCACTCGCTCTGCACTCACTCTGCACTCACACTCACTCTGCACTCACACTCACTCTACACTCACACTCACTCTGTATTTGCACTCACTCTGCAGTCACACTCACTCTGCACTCACTCTGCCCTCACTCTGCACTCACTCTCACTCTGCACTCACTCTCACTCTGAACTCACTCTCACTCTGAACTAACTCTCTCTGAACTCACACTCTGCACTCACTCTGCACTCTCACTCTGCACTCTCACTCTGCACTCACTCTGCACTCACACTCACTCTGAATCTCACACTGCACTCTGCATTCAATCTGCACTCTGCACTCACTCTGCACTCTGCACTCACTCTGCACTCACTCCTCACTCTGCACTCACTCTGCACTCTGTACTCACTCTGCTCTCACTCTGCACTCACTCTGCACTCACTCTGCTCTCACTCTGCACTCACTCTCACTCCGCAGTCACACTCACTCTGCACTCACACTCACTCTGCACTCACACTCACTCTGCACTCACGCTCACTCTGCACTCACTCTGCACTCACACTCTGCACTAAATCTGCACTCACGCTCACTCTGCACACACACTCTGCACTCACTCTGCACTAACTCTGCACTCACTCGCCCTTGTCAACAAATACCTACATGGATCTGGGGGTGTGATGTGGAGCACACTCACTCTGCACTCACTCTGCACTCGCACTCACTCTGCACTCACTCTGAACTCACTCTGCGCTCACACTCACTCTGAACTCACTCTACACTCTGCACTCACTCTGCACTCACTCTGCAGTCACACTCACACTGCACTCACGCTGCACTCACTCTGCAGCCACACTCACTCTGCACTCACTCTGCACTCACTCTGCACTTACTCTGCTCTCACTCTGCACTCACACTCACTCTGCACTCACTCTCACTCTGCACTCATTCTGCACTCACTCTGCAGTCACACTCACTCTGCACTCAATCTGCACTCGCTTTTCACTCACTCTGCACTCACACTCACTCTGCACTCACACTCACTCTACACTCACACTCACTCTGTATTTGTACTCACTCAGCACTCACTCTGCAGTCACATTCACTCTGCACTCACTCTGCACTCGCTCTGCATTCGCTCTGCACTCACACTCACTCTGCACTTACTCTCACTCTGCACTCACACTCACTCTGCAGTCACACTCACTCTGCACTCACACACACTCTGCACTCACACTCACTCTGCAGTCACACTCACTCTGCATTCACACTCACTCTGCACTCACACTCACTCTGCACTCACGCTCACTCTGCACTCACTCTGCACTCACACTCTGTACTAAATCTGCACTCACTTTCACTCTGCACTCACACTCTGCACTCACTCTGCACTAACTCTGCACTCACTCGTCCTTTTCAACAAATAACTCCATGGATCCGGGGGTGTGATGCGGAGCACACTCACTCTGCACTCACTCTGCACTCGCACTCACTGTGCACTCACTCTGAACTCACTATGCACTCACACTCACTCTGAACTCACTCTACACTCTGCACTCACTCTGCAGTCACACTCACACTGCACTCACTCTGCAGTCACACTCACTCTGCACTCACTCTGCACTCACTCTACACTCACTCTGCACTCACACTCACTCTGCACTCACTTTCACTCTGCACTCACTCTGCACTCACTCTGCAGTCACGCTCACTCTGCACTCAATCTGCGCTCGCTCTGCACTCACTCTGCACTCACACTCACTCTGCACTCACACTCACTCTACACTCACACTCACTCTGTATTTGCACTCACTCTGCACTCACTCTGCAGTCACACTCACTCTGCACTCACTCTGCATTCACTCTGCACTCACACTCACTCTGCACTCACACTCACTCCGCACTCAGACTCACTCTGCACTCACTCTGCACTCACTCTGCACTCACTCTCACTCTGCACTCACTCTCACTCTGCACTCACTCTGCACTCACTCTGCAGTCACACTCACTCTGCACTCAATCTGCACTCGCTCTGCACTCACTCTCACTTTGCACTCACACTCACTCTACACTCACACTCACACTGTATTTGCACTCACTCTGCACTCACTCTGCAGTCACACTCACTCTGCACTCACTCTGCACTCACTCTGCCCTCACTCTGCACTCACTCTCACTCTGCACTCACTCTCACTCTGCACTCACTCTCACTCTCACTCTGAACTAACTCTCTCTGAACTCACACTCTGCACTCACTCTGCACTCTCACTCTGCACTCTCACTCTGCACTCACTCTGCACTCACACTCACTCTGAACTCACTCTGCACTCTGCACTCACTGTGCACTCACTCTGCAGTCACACATACACTGCACTCACTCTGCACTCACTCTGCAGTCACTCTCACTCTGCACTCACTCTCACTCTGCATTCACTCAGCAGTCACTCTCTCTGCATTCACTCTACACTCACTCTGCAGTCACTCTCACTCTGCACTCACTCTCCCTCTGCACTCACTCTCCCTCTGCACTCACTCTGCACTCACTCTGCACTCATACTCACTCTGTACTCACACTCACTCTGCACTCACACTCACTCTGCACTCACTCTGCACTCACTCTCACTCTGCACTCACACTCTGCACTCACTCTGCTCTCACTCTGTACTCTCACTCTGAACTCACACTTTGCACTCACTCTGCACTCTCACTCTGCAGTCACTCTGCACTCACTCTGCACTCACTCTCACTCTGCACTCACTCTGCACTCACTTTCTCTGCATTCACTATGCAGTCACGCTCACTCTGCACTCACTCTGCACTCACTCTCACTCTGCACTCACACTGCAGTCACGCTCACTCTGCACTCACTATGCACTCACTCTGTACTCACTCTGCACTCACACTCACTCTGCACTCACTCTGCACTCTGCCCTCAATCTGCACTCTGCAGTCACTCTGCACTCTGCACTCACTCTGCAATCACTCTGCACCCTCACTCACTCTGCACTCACTATGCACTCTGTACTCACTCTGCACTCCCTCTGCACTCTGCACTCACTCTGTACTCACTCTGCACTCACTCTGCACTCACTCTCACTCTGCACTCACACTCACTATGCACTCACACTCACTCCGCACTCACACTCACTCTGCACTCACTCTGCACTCACTCTCACTCTGCACTCACAGTCTGCACTCTCTCTGCACTCACTCTCACTCTGCGCTCACACTCTGCACTCACTCTGCACTCACTCGCCCTTGTCAACAAATAACTCCATGGATCCGGGGGTGTGATGCGGAGCACACTCACTTGGCACTCGCTCTGCACTCGCACTCACTCTGCACTCACTCTGAACTCACTCTGCACTCACACTCACTCTGAACTCACTCTGCACTCTGCACTCACTATGCACTCACTGTGCACTCACTCTGCAGTCACATTCACACTGCACTCACTCTGCACTCACTCTGCAGTCACACTCACTCTGCACTCACTCTGCACTCACTCTGTACTCACTCTGTACTCCCACTCACTCTTCACTCACTCTCACTCTGAACTCACTCTGCACTCACTTTGCAGTCACACTCACTCTGCACTCACTCTGCACTCACTCTGCACTCGCTCTGCACTCACTCTGCACACACACTCACTCTGCACTCACACTCACTCTGCACTCACACTCACTCTGCATTTGCACTAACTCTGCACTCACTCTGCAGTCACGCTCACTCTGCTTTCACTCTGCACTCGCTCTGCACTCGCTCTGCACTCACACTGACTCTGCACTCACACTCACTCTGCACTCACACTCACTCTGCACTTGCACTCACTCTGCACTCACTCTGCACTCAAACTCACTCTGCACCCAAACTCACTCTGCACTCACTCTCACTCCGCACTCACTCTGCACTCACTCTGCACTCACACTCACTCTGCACTCACTCTGCACTCACTCTGAACTCACACTCACTCTGCACTCACTCTCTCTGCACTCACTCTGCACTCACACTCACTCTGCACTCACTCTGTACTTACTCTGCAGTCATACTCACTCTGCTCTCACTCTGTACTCACTCTGCACTCACTCTGCACTCACTCTGCAGTCACACTCACTCTGCACTCACTCTAGTCACACTCACTCTGCACTCACTCTGCACTCGCTCTGCACTCACTCTGCACTCACTCTGCACTCACACTCACTCTGCACTCACACTCACTCTGCACTCACTCCGCACTCACTCTGCACTCACATTCACTCTGCACTCACACACACTCACTCTGCACTCAAACTCACTCTGCACTCACTCTGCAGTCACACTCTGCACTCACTCTGCACTCACTCTCACTTTGCACTCACTCTGCACTCACTCTGCACTCACACTCACTCTACACTCACTCTGCACTACCTCTGTACTCACTCTGTACTCACTCTGCACTCACTCTCCCTCTGCACTCACACTCACTCTGCACTCACTCTGCACTCACTTCGCACTCACTCTGCACTCACACTCACTCTGCACTCACACTCACTCTGCACTCACACTCACTTTGCACTCACTCTGAACTCACTCTCACTCTGCACTCACACTCTGCACTCACTCTGCACTCACTCTGTACTCTCACTCTGAACTCACACTTTGCACTCACTCTGCACTCTCACTTTGCACTCACTCTGTACTCACTCTCACTCTGCACTCACTCTGCAGTCACTCTCTCTGCATTCACTCTGCATTCACTCTCACTCTGCACTCACTCTGCACTCACTCTCACTCTGCACTCACTTTCACTCTGCACTCACACTGCAGTCACACTCACTCTGCACTCACTCTCACTCTGCACTCACTTTCACTCTGCACTCACACTGCAGTCACACTCACTCTGCACTCACTCTGCACTCTGCACTCAATCTGCACTCTGCACTCAATCTACACTCTGCACTCACTCTGCACCCGCACTCACTCTGCACTCACTCTGCACTCTGTACTCAGTCGGCACTCACTCTCACTCTGCACTCACACTCACTCTGCACTCACACTCACTCTGCACTCATGCTCACTCTGCACTCACTCTGCACTCACTCTCACTCTGCACTCACACTCTGCATTCACTCTGCACTCACTCTCACTCTGCACCACACTCTGCACTCACTCTGCACTCACTCTGCACTCACTCGCCCTTGTCAACAAATAACTCCATGGATCCGGGGGTGTGATGCGGAACACACTCACTCTGCACTCACTCTGCACTCGCACTCACTCTGCACTCACTCTGAACTCACTCTGCACTCACACTCACTCTGAACTCACTCTGCACTCTGCACTCACTCTGCACTCACTCTGCACTCACTCTGCAGTCACACTCACACTGCACTCACTCTGCACTCACTCTGCAGTCATACTCACTCTGCACTCACTCTGCACTCACTCTGCGCTCACACTCACTCTGCACTCACTCTCACTCTGCACTCACTCTGCAGTCACACTCACTCTGCACTCACTCTGCACTCACTCTGCACTCGCTGTGCACTCACTCTGCACTCGCACTCACTCTGCACTCACTCACTCTGCATTTGCACTCACTCTTTGCACTCACTCTGCACTCTCACTCTGCAGTCACTCTGCACTCACTCTGCACTCACTCTCACTCTGCACTCACTCTGCAGTCACTTTCTCTGCATTCACTATGCAGTCACTCTCACTCTGCACTCACTCTGCACTCACTCTCACTCTGCACTCACACTGCAGTCACGCTCACTCTGCACTCACTATGCACTCACTCTGTACTCACTCTGCACTCACTCTGCACTCACTCTCACTCTGCACTCACACTCACTATGCACTCACACTCACTCCGCACTCACACTCACTCTGCACTCACTCTGCACTCACTCTCACTCTGCACTCACAGTCTGCACTCTCTCTGCACTCACTCTCACTCTGCGCTCACACTCTGCACTCACTCTGCACTCACTCGCCCTTGTCAACAAATAACTCCATGGATCCGGGGGTGTGATGCGGAGCACACTCACTTGGCACTCGCTCTGCACTCGCACTCACTCTGCACTCACTCTGAACTCACTCTGCACTCACACTCACTCTGAACTCACTCTGCACTCTGCACTCACTATGCACTCACTGTGCACTCACTCTGCAGTCACATTCACACTGCACTCACTCTGCACTCACTCTGCAGTCACACTCACTCTGCACTCACTCTGCACTCACTCTGTACTCACTCTGTACTCCCACTCACTCTTCACTCACTCTCACTCTGAACTCACTCTGCACTCACTTTGCAGTCACACTCACTCTGCACTCACTCTGCACTCACTCTGCACTCGCTCTGCACTCACTCTGCACACACACTCACTCTGCACTCACACTCACTCTGCACTCACACTCACTCTGCATTTGCACTAACTCTGCACTCACTCTGCAGTCACGCTCACTCTGCTTTCACTCTGCACTCGCTCTGCACTCGCTCTGCACTCACACTGACTCTGCACTCACACTCACTCTGCACTCACACTCACTCTGCACTTGCACTCACTCTGCACTCACTCTGCACTCAAACTCACTCTGCACCCAAACTCACTCTGCACTCACTCTCACTCCGCACTCACTCTGCACTCACTCTGCACTCACACTCACTCTGCACTCACTCTGCACTCACTCTGAACTCACACTCACTCTGCACTCACTCTCTCTGCACTCACTCTGCACTCACACTCACTCTGCACTCACTCTGTACTTACTCTGCAGTCATACTCACTCTGCTCTCACTCTGTACTCACTCTGCACTCACTCTGCACTCACTCTGCAGTCACACTCACTCTGCACTCACTCTAGTCACACTCACTCTGCACTCACTCTGCACTCGCTCTGCACTCACTCTGCACTCACTCTGCACTCACACTCACTCTGCACTCACACTCACTCTGCACTCACTCCGCACTCACTCTGCACTCACATTCACTCTGCACTCACACACACTCACTCTGCACTCAAACTCACTCTGCACTCACTCTGCAGTCACACTCTGCACTCACTCTGCACTCACTCTCACTTTGCACTCACTCTGCACTCACTCTGCACTCACACTCACTCTACACTCACTCTGCACTACCTCTGTACTCACTCTGTACTCACTCTGCACTCACTCTCCCTCTGCACTCACACTCACTCTGCACTCACTCTGCACTCACTTCGCACTCACTCTGCACTCACACTCACTCTGCACTCACACTCACTCTGCACTCACACTCACTTTGCACTCACTCTGAACTCACTCTCACTCTGCACTCACACTCTGCACTCACTCTGCACTCACTCTGTACTCTCACTCTGAACTCACACTTTGCACTCACTCTGCACTCTCACTTTGCACTCACTCTGTACTCACTCTCACTCTGCACTCACTCTGCAGTCACTCTCTCTGCATTCACTCTGCATTCACTCTCACTCTGCACTCACTCTGCACTCACTCTCACTCTGCACTCACTTTCACTCTGCACTCACACTGCAGTCACACTCACTCTGCACTCACTCTCACTCTGCACTCACTTTCACTCTGCACTCACACTGCAGTCACACTCACTCTGCACTCACTCTGCACTCTGCACTCAATCTGCACTCTGCACTCAATCTACACTCTGCACTCACTCTGCACCCGCACTCACTCTGCACTCACTCTGCACTCTGTACTCAGTCGGCACTCACTCTCACTCTGCACTCACACTCACTCTGCACTCACACTCACTCTGCACTCATGCTCACTCTGCACTCACTCTGCACTCACTCTCACTCTGCACTCACACTCTGCATTCACTCTGCACTCACTCTCACTCTGCACCACACTCTGCACTCACTCTGCACTCACTCTGCACTCACTCGCCCTTGTCAACAAATAACTCCATGGATCCGGGGGTGTGATGCGGAACACACTCACTCTGCACTCACTCTGCACTCGCACTCACTCTGCACTCACTCTGAACTCACTCTGCACTCACACTCACTCTGAACTCACTCTGCACTCTGCACTCACTCTGCACTCACTCTGCACTCACTCTGCAGTCACACTCACACTGCACTCACTCTGCACTCACTCTGCAGTCATACTCACTCTGCACTCACTCTGCACTCACTCTGCGCTCACACTCACTCTGCACTCACTCTCACTCTGCACTCACTCTGCAGTCACACTCACTCTGCACTCACTCTGCACTCACTCTGCACTCGCTGTGCACTCACTCTGCACTCGCACTCACTCTGCACTCACTCACTCTGCATTTGCACTCACTCTTTGCACTCACTCTGCACTCTCACTCTGCAGTCACTCTGCACTCACTCTGCACTCACTCTCACTCTGCACTCACTCTGCAGTCACTTTCTCTGCATTCACTATGCAGTCACTCTCACTCTGCACTCACTCTGCACTCACTCTCACTCTGCACTCACACTGCAGTCACGCTCACTCTGCACTCACTATGCACTCACTCTGTACTCACTCTGCACTCACACTCACTCTGCACTCACTCTGCACTCTGCACTCAATCTGCACTCTGCAGTCACTCTGCACTCTGCACTCACTCTGCAATCACTCTGCACCCTCACACACTCTGCACTCACTATGCACTCTGTACTCACTCTGCACTCCCTCTGCACTCTGCACTCACTCTGCACTCGCTGTGCACTCACTCTGCACTCGCACTCACTCTGCACTCACTCACTCTGCATTTGCACTCACTCTGCAGTCACGCTCACTCTGCACTCACTCTGCACTCGCTCTGCACACGATCTGCACTCACACTCACTCTGCACTCACACTCACTCTGCACTCACTCTCACTCTGCACTCACTCTCACTCTGCACTCACTCCACACTCACACTCACTCTGCACTCACTCTGCACTCACTCTGCACTCACACTCACTCTGCACTCACTCTCTCTGCACTCACTCTGCACTCACACTCACTCTGCACTCACTCTGCACTCACTCTGCAGTCACACGCACTCTGCTCTCACTCTGCACTCACTCTGCACTCACTCTGCAGTCACACTCACTCTGCACTCACTCTACAGTCACACTCACTCTGCACTCACTCTGCACTTGCTCTGCACTCACTCTGCACTCACATTTACTCTGCACTCACACTCACTCTGCACTCACTCTGTACTCACCCTGCACTCACACTCACTCTGCACTCTGCACTCACTCTGCACTCTGCACTCACTCTGCACTCACTCTGCACTCACTCTGCAGTCACACTCTGCACTCACTCTGCACTCACTCTCACTCTGCACTCACTCTGCACTCACTCTGCACTCACACTCACTCTGCACTCACTCTGCACTACCTCTGCACTCACTCTGCACTCACTCTCACTCTGCACTCACACTCCGCACTGACACTGTATTCATGCTCACTCTGCACTCACTCTGCATTCACTCTCACTCTGCACTCACACTCTGCACTCACTCTCACTCTGCACTCACTCTCACTCTGTACTCACTCTCACTCTGCACTCACTCGCCCTTGTCAACAAATAACTCCATGGATCCGGGGGTGTGACGTGTAGCGTGAGTGGAGGAGGGAGGTTGCACTTTAAGCAGGGGCGGGGGGGCACGCACTACAAGGATGTTTCACACCTGTGAGGACTCCGTACTGGCAGTGGGTCGGTTACATCACAGGAAAGGGGAATTTCTGGGCATTCACTATACATTTTGAAGTGGAGTCCTGTCCTTCCTGGTTACGTCACCAAAGGTGGCACGCACCAATTCAATGCAAAACATGCAGTGCAATTCTAAGAGCTTCCGTTTCTGATCTGACACCCAAAATTTCAAGAACAACAACGTTTTCATGGCAAATCAACAGGTATTTTTGAACTGTTTCTAAAATTGAGAAATAATTAACAATTTGCGTTGTTATGAGTCCTTTCCTTCAAATAGTTCAAAATGTATTTATTCTCAGACATTGGTTATCCTTGGACAGGACAGTCCCATCCGATGGATGGCACCTAAATGTAATTAATTTCGTAATGCACGCTATCTAACAAGCACACACATTCAAACAACGGACGGACATACTCCCCTTTCCAGACCCAAAAAAAAAAAAATAAGCTTGCGAGTGGTGCGCGCGAGCCACTGCTAGCATATGTTTTGAATTATCGGGGCTGTGAAGCCACGATAATTCAAAACATATGGCCTCTGGTGCGCGTAACAGACACCAATAGGCCATAGGCAGAGCTACAAGACCGCCTATGGCCTATTGCGTGTTCTGTTTAAAAACAGCACGCACCCGAAGGCCAATGAAATTGGACCTTGGATTCCACAAGGGCACGAGAGTTGTGGAATGCAAGGTCCATTTCCAAAACGCCGACAAGAGGACTCTGGGCTTACGCAGTGTAGGTGTTAGAAATGGAATCCCCACCTGGTTGAGGGTCGCACCCCAGTCCAGTAGGAACCCCACTCCCACGTACAGGAAGGGAGGGGCCCTTCCTCCAATGACGCCTGCTCCCCTGTGGAGGATGGTAGCTAGGGCAGGCAGGCTTATTCTCTAGTTAGCGGGCCAAGTATTTTGGATTGCCCGTGGTAGTCGAGGAGACACACGACAATATAGACACGACACAGAGTTCAAGTAAAACTGGGAACCGTGACAGCGTCCGCAGGGCTCAGGTGATGGCGAAGGCTTCGGGCATGTCAGCGTCAGCAGGGCCCTTGTGGATAGCAAGGACTTGGAGCTGCGACAGTGTTGGACCCGGCCTCATGGCGTGGTCCTACCCCTCCCGCATGGAGGGCCCGGGCCGACATAGGCCCTCCACCCAGCATCGGGCAGCCCTTTTGCCCGACCCTGCACGCCCCAACATTGCTGGTCCGGTCACCATCCCGGACCCCCCCCTACCGGCCTGGCCCCATCGTGGGCCCCTCACGACCTAAGCACGAGGCCGCGCCCGACTCCATCTTGGTCCCACCACGTCACGACCACGTGGCTCCGGCCCCGGCCCAGGCCCAGCGAAGCCCAGACATTGAGGCGCCAAGATCTACCCAGGTGGTTGAGTGGCCACTCGACAGATCCCGGAGGAGGGGAGTTTCGATGGCCCTCCAACCGTCCCCGAACGCCTGGTATCGATCGCCCCCGGCATCCCCGGGTGCTGGCCCCACCCCCCTGCTGGGTGTCTGGACACCATCTTCCCGGCCCCTCTGACCCCCAGGCACGAGGGTCCGGACATCAAAGGACTCCAGTCCTATATCTGGGCCAGCCCCGGAGTAGGACGGCAGTTGTACCCTGGACTGGAAAGCCCTGCTGACGCTGTCACGGCCGACCCCAGAAGAACTCAGTTCCTGTAACCTGAAGAGAACCCGAGAGCCTGCTGGCGCTGCCGCGGCCCACCTTTGCTGAACCATCTTGAGAGCCTGCTGGCGCTGCCGCGGCCCACCTTTGCTGAACCATCTTGAGAGCCTGCTGGCGCTGCCGCGGCCCACCTTTGCTGAACCATCTTGAGAGCCTGCTGGTGCTGCCGCGGCCCACCTTTGCCGAATCATCTTGAGAGCCTGCTGGCGCTGACGCGGCCCACCGTTGCCGAATCTTCTAGAGAGCCTGCTGGCGCGGCCGCGGCCCACCTTTGCCGAACCATCTTGAGAGCCTGCTGGCGCTGCCGCGGCCCACCTTTTGCCGAGCCATCTTGAGAGCCGGCTGGCGCTGCCGCGGCTCAACCTCTCGGGACCCCCGGCTCGAGGATTGAGAGCTGTGCGCAGGGGATCCCTTCACATACCCCAACCGAGACTGTCCCGCTACCCCGACCCCCCTTTTTCGAGACTTTACAGACCCCTCGGTCTACTTGTACATATCGCTCGGAACCAGCAGCCTTTATTTTCTGATAAAGCTTACGAACTCGACCTCTGGTGTGGTGTCCATTTGTAGTGTGTGGTTACTCTGCTGTGCGATCCTAGGAGAGGGCCCTCGCTCAGGAGGCCTCTCAGTTAACGTTCGGCTACTTCTTGACGGAGAGGTGGACCTAGGGGTGGTCAGTCAGACATCTTCTGCCTCCCCCGGGATCGCCTTTCTAACATTGGTGGCAAGCGACGGGATCCGAGCCGACACAGATTGTACAGAGAGTAATTCGCTCACTACTGAGAAGAACACACCGCGACAATGACTACTCAGGAAACCAGACCGACGGCGGAATTCCAGAAAGAAAAGATGGAAGATTACAGCCACAAGGAATTAAAACAATTCTGTAAGGACCTAGGCATCGCTACCACGGGCCTCAACACCAAAGAGGACTTTAAATCAGCCCTGCAAGCCTGGGCGGACGCCGATAACACGCCGCTCCAGAATGAAGATAACCCGGGCCCGAACGGGCGCCCAGAGACCGACGCGAACCCAGAGGGGGAAAGACCCGCAAACCTGGACACGGGCCTCCCCCACGGAGACGCCCGAGAACAAGAGAGGAACCGGCTCCACGAGTTGGAGCTCGCCCGACTCCGACAAGAAGGGGAAATACAGCTGGCAGAAAGGAAATTAGCCCTCGAGCAACTACGGCTAGAAGGAGACCTAGAGGAAAGGCGAAGACAACGAGACCTCGAAGAAAAGAAACTCATGCTCGAGCATGAGCGCGGCCTCAAAGAGCTGGAAATCAAGGCCAAGACAACAGAAACCGGCACCGCCGGGGGTAAGACCTTACCCCCGCCGGGGGACACGAAGGTGCACATACCCAAGGAGGTCGTCAAAGAATACTATAAGAACGACGACATCCAACAGTGGTTCAAAGCCTACGAGGTCGCCATGACCGCCCATCGAGTACCCCTCAAAGACTGGGGCGCCGGCTTGTGGGGAAAGTTCATCAACGAGGGGAGAGACGCCCTGCTAGAGCTCCCCGACGCCGAGATGACCTCGTACGAACACATGAAGACCGCCCTCCTCACTCGCTACGGACTCACCCCCAAAATGTACCGGCAGCGATTTCGAGACTGTAAAAAAATCCCCGGTACCACTTGGGTGGAGTACGTGAACTTTTACAGCAGAGCCTTCGAAGGGTGGATCAGAGGCTGCCAGGTCACCACCTACCAGCAGTTGGTCGACCTCATCCTATAGGAGCATCTTTCCAATAATTGCTTCGTCGAACTCCGGCAGCACCTCCTCGACAGCAAATTGACAGAGCCACGAAAACTCGCTGTCGAGGCGGATAGATGGGTGAGCAACCGAGTTCCCCGGAGTCCGATGGGAGACTACGGCCGAGGATCCCCGGGGAACCACCGACCCCGAGGCGGCGGAGGAGGCCAGAGCAGGGGCCGAGACACCCCCGAGGGGTCATCCCCTACCTCCCCGTCGCCATCCCTGGGTTGGAGGGGAGGCCCCCCAGCCAGGCCCGGGCCCCGCCCGAATGTTACATGCCACAGATGCCAGCGACAGGGCCATTATGCGAACGACCCTCTCTGCCCAATGAACCAGCGACCCGGCACCACCGGTCCCCCGAGCCGCCAGATCGCGGCCGCCGCCCTGAGTGCAGAGGGAGGCGAAGAAGAGGGTGACGACCCCGAGCAGGCCGAGTGGGAGCCTGCAGCCATGATCTTAGCATGCCTTGGTGATCGAGACATGATCCCCCGAGACCCGATCCCAGGTAACACCCAGAAATACCGCCAATGGGTCACCATCAACGGACGCCGGGCCGAAGCCCTCCGGGATACTGGAGCCAGCGTGACGGCGGTCCGCTGCCACTTGGTGACCCCCGAACAAATTCTTCCCAACGTCTTGTGCCCAGTGCGGTCGGCGGACAACTCTGAAAGTTTGTGCCAGATGGCCCACATCCCCTTCGAGTGGGGAGGGGTGTCGGGCATGCTGAAAGTGACTGTCCGAGACGATGCCCCCGTGGACTGCCTCCTCGGGAACGACCTGGAAAGTTCCCTCTGGGCCGGCGTAGAGCGGAGAGAGCATCTGGGGATGCTAGGCCTTCCCGAGTGGGTTTGTGCGACCACACGCTCCATGTCCGCCCGGGCCTCCCCCCCAACGGAGGAAGCCCCGATCGAGGAGCCGGAGTTGCCCGCACCTCCACCGCACGCCGTCCCCGAGGACACCAACCCTGAACCCGGCCCCCAGGGGCCCAGCCATGAGGAAATCACCGAGCTCGGCCACCTGCCAGAACTAGCTCAGTGGCACCAAGAAGGTGGCCCCACCCGCGAACAATTCCGACAATAACAGAGCACCTGTCCCTCCCTCGAGGGAATTCGATGGCAAGCCGCCACTCAAGCCGCTGGAGACCCCGCGGGGTCCCACTGGGTCTATTGGGACAACGACCTTCTCTACAGTGAACAGAAGATTGCCGAACTAGGGGCCAGCCGGGTGCTGGTCGTTCCCCTCCGATTTAGAGACTTCCTCTTGAACTTAGCACATGATGTGCCCCTCGCCGGGCACCTGGGGCAGGACAAAACTTACAGCCGCCTGGTGACTCATTTCTACTGGCCGAAAATGCGCAACGATGTGCACAATCACTGCAGATCCTGCCCGACCTGTCAAGCCAGCGGGAAGAGCGGGGGGAAAGTCGAAGCCCCGCTCCAGCCGTTTCCCGTGGTCACCACCCCCTTCCAGCGAGTGGGGATAGACATCGTGGGGCCCCTGGACCCCCGCACCTCTCAAGGGCACCGCTTCATCCTCATTCTGGTGGACCACGCCACCCGCTATCCTGAAGCCATCCCCCTCCGAACCATCACGGCCCCAGTAGTAGGCCGAGCCCTAATGGGGATCTTCTCCAGAGTCGGCTTCCCCCGAGAAGTCGTGAGTGATCGGGGCACAAACTTTATTTCCAAGTATATGCGATCCCTGTGGCAACAGTGCGGGTCACATATAAGTTCACCACCTCGTATCACCCCCAAGGGAATGGACTTGTGGAGCGGTTTAACCGAACACTGAAGGGAATGATCAAGGGCCTAGAGGAGCCACTACGACGCAAATGGGATGTTCTGCTGCCTTGCCTCCTGTTTGCATATCGCGAAGTACCCCAGAAGTCCCTGGGGTTCAGCCCCTTCGAACTATTGTATGGGCACCCGGTCCGAGGCCCCCTCAGCCTGGTCAAAGAAGGCTGGGAGACGGCTGTCCGAGGTGCTCCCCCAGATGTCTACCAGTACCTCCTGACCCTCCGCAACCAGACTCGGAAGTTCCGGGAACTTGCCGAAGCCAACCTTGAAGCCAGTCAGGAGGAGATGAAACGCTGGTATGACCAGAACGCCTCGTCCATCGAATTCGAGCCGGGCCAGCAGGTATGGGTCATGTCCCCGGTTGAACCTTGTGCCCTCCAAGACAAGTGGACGGGGCCCTTCAAAGTGGTGGAGCGCAAGAACCCCGTCACCTATCTGGTGGACCTGGAGTCCCCCAGGAACCCCCTCTGGGTTCTACACGCTAACCGGCTCAAGCCGCACTTTGCCCGCACCGAACTAAGTCTGCTGTTAGCGACCGATGACGGAGCTGAAGACGACTCCGAACCGTTGCCAGATCTCATGAGCACCACTGAGAAGGACGGCTTCATCGAAGGGGTCATGCTCTCCTCCACCCTGACCCCGGAGCAGCACCATGACTGCCGGCAGCTGCTGGGGCAGTTTGCAGATCTGTTTTCCCTCACCCCTGGAGTCACCCGGTGGTGTGTCCACGATGTAGACACCGGAGACAGCCCGCCTGTAAGACACCGAGCTTTCCGAGTGCCCGACCGAGTGCGGGACTGCATCCAGTCCGAGGTGGCCAAGATGCTAGCGCTGGGCGTAGTCGAACCCTCCGACAGTCCGTGGGCCAGCCCAGTTGTCCTGGTCCCCAAAGCCGCCGCCCCCGGCACGCCCCCGGAGCTCCGGTTCTGTGTTGACTACCGGGGGCTGAATGCCGTCACCAGGACCGACGCCCATCCCATCCCCCGGGCGGATGAACTGATCGATCGCCTGGGGGCTGCAAAGTATCTCAGCACCTTCGATCTCACGGCCGGGTATTGGCAGATCGGCCTCACCCCTGGAGCGCAAGAGCGATCGGCCTTCTCGACCCCTGATGGCCACTACCATTTCAAGGTGATGCCCTTCGGCATGAAAAACGCCCCGGCCACCTTCCAGAGACTCGTGAATAGAGTGCTGGCCGGGCTAGAAGAGTTCAGCGCCGCCTACCTAGACCACATTGCGGTGTACAGCCTCCGCTGGGATGCACACCTGACCCACCTCCGGGAGGTCCTGTCGGCCCTCCGACGGGCCGGACTAACAATAAAGGCCAGCAAGTGCCAGATCGGCCAAGGGTCCGTGACGTATCTGGGACACCAGGTGGGGAGCGGCCTGGTGGCCCCCCTCCAGCCAAAGATTGACGCCATCCAGGCCTGGGAGCCCCCAAGCACCCAAACAGCCGTCCGAGCCTTCCTGGGGCTCACAGGATACTATCGGCGCTTCATCAAAGACTATGGAAGCATTGTGGGGCCCCTCACAGAAATGACCTCCAAGAAGCTACCCCAGAAGGTGTGCTGGACCCCAGAGTGCCAAGCAGCCTTCGAGGCTCTAAAGACTGCCATGTGCACCGCCCCTGTGCTCCAAGCCCCCGACTACAGCCGAGAGTTTGTAGTCCAAACCGACGCCTCGGAGCACGGCATTGGGGCGGTCCTCTCACAAGTGAACTCTGAGGGAATCGACCTTCCCGTTGCCTTCATCAGCCTGCGGCTGCTAGCCAGAGAACAGCGCTGGAGCACCATCGAGAGGGAAGCCTTCGCCGTCGTGTGGGCCCTAAAGAAGCTCCGGCCCTACCTCTTCGGCACCCACTTCCGGGTCCAGACCGACCACCGGCCCCTGCGGTGGTTGATGCATATGCGGGGAGAAAACCCGAAACTGTTGCGATGGTCCATCTCCCTGCAAGGGATGGACTTCACTGTGGAGCATCGCCCCGGCAACGACCACGCCAATGCTGACGGCCTCTCCAGATTCTTCCGCCTCGGCGAGGAGAATCCCCAAGAAGATGGGTGACTCTCCCCTGCCTTCAGCTGGGGGGGACGCGTGTTGGACCCGGCCTCATGGCATGGTCCTACCCCTCCCGCATGGAGGGCCCGGGCCGACATAGGCCCTCCACCCAGCATCGGGCAGCCCTTTTGCCCGACCCTGCACGCCCCAACATTGCTGGTCCGGTCACCATCCCGGACCCCCCCTAATGGCCTGGCCCCATCGTGGGCCCCTCACGACCTAAGCACGAGGCCGTGCCCGACTCCATCTTGGGCCCACCACGTCATGACCACGTGGCACCGGCCCCGGCCCAGGCCCAGCGAAGCCCAGACATCGAGGCGCCAAGATCTACCCAGGTGGTCGAGTGGCCACTCGACAGATCCCGGAGGAGGGGAGTTTCGATGGCCCTCCAACCGTCCCCGGACGCCTGGTATCGATCGCCCCCGGCATCCCCGGGTGCTGGCTCCACCCCCCTGCTGGGTGTCTGGACACCATCTTCCCGGCCCCTCTGACCCCCAGGCGCGAGGGTCCAGACATCAAAGGACTCCAGTCCTATATCTGGGCCAGCCCCGGAGTAGGACGGCAGTTGTATCCTGGACTGGAAAGCCCTGCTGACGCTGTCACGGCCGACCCCAGAAGAACTCAGTTCCTGTAACCTGAAGAGAACCCGAGAGCCTGCTGGCGCTGCCGCGGCCCACCTTTACTGAACCATCTTGAGAGCCTGCTGGCGCTGCCGCGGCCCACCTTTGCTGAACCATCTTGGGAGCCTGCTGGCGCTGCCGCGGCCCACCTTTGCTGAACCATCTTGAGAGCCTGCTGGCGCTGCCGTGGCCCACCTTTGCCGAATCATCTTGAGAGCCTGCTGGCGCTGCCGCGGCCCACCTTTGCCGAATCATCTTGAGAGCCTGCTGGCGCGGCCGCGGCCCACCTTTGCCGAACCATCTTGAGAGCCTGCTGGCGCTGCCGCGGCCCACCTTTTGCCGAGCCATCTTGAGAGCCGGCTGGCGCTGCCGCGGCTCAACCTCTCGGGACCCCCGGCTCGAGGATTGAGAGCTGTGCGCAGGGGATCCCTTCACATACCCCAACCGAGACTGTCCCGCTACCCCGACCCCCCTTTTTCGAGACTTTACAGACCCCTCGGTCTACTTGTACATATCGCTGGGAACGAGCAGCCTTTATTTTCTGATAAAGCTTACGAACTCGACCTCTGGTGTGGTGTCCTTTGTACTGTGTGGTTACTCTGCTGTGCGATCCTAGGAGAGGGCCCTCGCTCAGGAGGCCTCTCAGTAAACGTTCGGCTACTTCTTGACGGAGAGGTGGACCTAGGGGTGGTCAGTCAGACATCTTCTGCCTCCCACGGGATCGCCTTTCTAACAGACAGCGTCAGCAGGGCTCTTGTGGATAGCAAAGACTTGGAGCTGTGACAGCGTCAGCAGGGCTTAGGTGATGGCGAAGGCTTGGGGCCGCGACAGCATCAGCAGGGCCCTTGTGGATAGTGAGGATGTGGAGCCGCGACAGCGTCAGCAGGGCTCTTGTGGATAGCGAAGACTTGGAGCCGCGACAGCGTCAGCAGGGCTCAGGTGATGGCGATGGCTTGGGGCCGCGACAGCTTCAGCAGGGCACTTGTGGATAGCGAGGACTTGGAGCCGCGACAGCGTCAGCAGGGCTCTTGTGGATAGCGAAGACTTGGAGCCGCGACAGCGTCAGCAGGGCTCAGGTGATGGCGAAGGCTTGGGGCCGCGACAGCGTCAGCAGGGCCCTTGTGGATAGCGAGGACTGGGAGCCGCGACAGCGTCAGCAGGGCTCTTGTGGATAGCGAAGACTTGGAGCCGCGACAGCGTCAGCAGGGCTCAGGTGATGCCGAAGGCTTGGGGCCGCGACAGCATCAGCAGGGCCCTTGTGGAGAGCGAGGACTTGGGGCCACGACAGCGTCAGCAGGGCCCTTGTGGATAGCGAGGACTTGGAGCCGCGACAGCGTCAGCAGGGCTCTTGTGGATAGGCACTCCATCGTGCCTTAGGAGGGATCCCGGGGGTACCTCTTCGGAGGTTCCCCTAGCAGATCTGATTCTCTAGTTCCAGCGTCCTTCTTTTATCCCTCAAAATGTCTTTGATCTCCTTTCATGTAGGCCGGGGGTTTCCCTCCCTTAGGCCTGGTTGGGGGTGGCTCCTGTCATGGGCCACCCCATCCTTTGAAGCAGGAAGGCAGGGTCATCAGCCGCCCAGCAGGAAGCGGCGCCGGCATTGTGGAGGCCAGGACGCAGCCCCGAAACTACTCCTCCCCTCTAATCTAAAGGGCAGACAGCAGATACCAGATGGCGGAGTTTCCCCAGGCTCTGTCACTGTCTCCAGACGGGGAATACACATCATAGCAGTATCGTCCAGCTAGATTGCCTGGAGGATAGTCCCGGTCCAGAAGTCCTATTTCTAGACCTAGGAGGGGGAGAGCACTCTTCCTAAAGAGTGTATCACGTAATTCTGATTTTAAGGGTGTCCGTCTCATATTTTTCCTATGTTCCCTGGGTCAGATAAATAATAAGTGGAATGGATCGAAAAGCAACTAAACAAGATGGCTGCCAACTACTACGAGGTCATGCTACCCGCACCTGGGCAGGGCAAGGTCCAACAGTAGGCTAGGCCCGAGACCTAAAAAGGTGCTATAGTTGTAGCAGCAGGCAGCATGAGTGTGGGGGATAATATGGGGTGGACATATTACCTCAATCACATGAAGAGCAGCGGACGGGTGCGGAATAAGTTGAATCAATCTGTGCTTGGTTCCTGCTCCACATCAAGCATCAGAAGTGACTTTTCTGCTAGAATAGCCAATTAACTATGCTGCAAAGAAAAGTGACATTGAAGAACACAAATGGTAAGGAATGGGCAGGCTTCAAGACACTTTTGTACACAATAGTGTCTCGCAAAGGAGACACATGCGGTGGAAAAACTACTCACATTTTGTATTCATTATTTACTACCTTTTTATTCTTAGATCTTCTATAGAAAGGCATTTACAGAGTTTTGTTTTTTAAAGTTTCCTAATGTAGAGAAGGCTGGGTTCTGTTACCAAGGCAGGATTTAAAACATTCCTTTATCTCTGGCACTGAATGCCCAAAGATGTGCGCCATTCGATCACATTACAGACCTTATTCACAAAAGTAAACGTACATTTTTGTGTAATTTTACATCTTTTAGGTATTCACAAACTATGTGTTGATTTTTAAGACTCTGCACTCCCTATACTTATGTGTGTGAACTTCTCCACCCCGATTGAAGAGTCTCTGTTTGTGTAGAACTGCATACATATAAGTATAGGGAATGCAAAGTTGTAATACGCCGCATATAGCTTGTAAATACCTAAAAGTAGTACACTTACACAGAAGTGTAAGTTTGCCTTTGTAAATCAGGCTCTACAAGTCTATGTTAATTATTATGGGGCCAACACCGCAGTTCCGAGCATCATGGGTGTGAGAAATCGAGTTGTTGGTTGAGATACCTGTAAGCCCTTTTCAAGCAATAGCCCAAAAACTTGTCAGAGGGAACCACAAAAGTCACTAAATTAACCTATGCTTGACTGTCTGGTAGCATGACAAAAAATCGATTAGGCTTAGCTTAGAGGCATTTTGTAAAGTATTTATGCAACCAGGGCCAGCTTTAGCATTGGTGGAGCCCAATGCAACAATCTTTGTTGACTCCCACACTCCAGGAACTCCTTCTTCATAGATTCCTTACTACCCCCTTCAATGGTGCCACTCCTATTTCCTTAGCCACACTCTCACATGTATTTACTTTATAGCGCTACTCATTCCAACACATTATATTGAGATATGTCATACAAGTGTGTAGATCAATGTATAGGAAATGTTACTTAAGATAATGAGGACTATAAGCTCTAGAAGTCACATGCCATCCACAACAGTAGACGTTATATGTTAAGAGTGCTTAGTCTGGTAAAACAAAGGGAGCAGCTTTACTAAAATTTCACAAAGCGCAGTAACCAACGTTGCTAAGCTGCATTTTGTGAAAAACAGAGAGCACAATAGCACAAAATCCACAAATATATGGTGCTGTTGCTCTCTCCTCTAGTGCTGGTGTACCTTAAGGTTGCCTTGTGCCAATGCACACATTCTTGCACCACAGTGCAAGGGTGTGTGCATGATGTCAAGCCTTTGTTTTATATTGGAAGGATTTTCTTCCAGCACAAACCCTATGTTTTGACAAAGTTTAACACTTCACTAGTTTGCAAGTGTGCTGCACTGTACGACACACACACAAAGTTAGAATGTTTTAGAGAAATGAAATGTTTTTCTCAACTTTACGCCTGCCTCGAGGAGGCATAATTTTAGTATGCAAATGACTTTCTACCAAAGTAAGTATGAATGAATTGCATCAAAATCCATTGGTAGGTGCATGATAATATCCACGTTCCACCCATGGTATGTCTTTTTGATGCAAAGGAGTTGTATAGTGTTACTTTAGGGCCACTCTCCAACACAGTTCAGGATCTGCGGTGGAACGTAAACCCAAAACAGTACTTTTCACCAGCTCACTTTTGTGATGCAAACCATGCACAGAGTGTTACTAAATCCACCAATAAACTCAGGATTTGAAACATAAAACAACAATTGCTGGTGTCATATTAATGTAATAGAATTACTATCCAAAAGAACCCTTTTTAGCAATCTAAGAATAATGAAAGTTTGAGGAGAAAACTATAAGGTTCTATGCCTTGCAATTTGCATACAGCGCTTTGATGCAAGTTAACAGGCCAATGTGCTATATTAGGAGGCTTGCAACTAAGGACCTCCCAATACAAATAGAATCTCTGTGACAAAAGCGGTAACTCACAGAGCTAGCTACACAAACTTCAAACGTGTGGTGTTCATCTTACATGTTGTGCTTTCTAGTGAGAACATTAACCCTCTACACTATCATCAGTGCCTAAACAACTCACAGAGCCCTCAATTAAATGTGTTACAACTAGAGTTGGCATGCAGTTATTATACCCTGAAAGAAGCTGGGCACAAAAAGATCTCTGTAGGCTGCTCTCATTTTGCTGAAAACTGGCGCTGGTCATTTGATTGATATAATACAGAATTAATCAGGGCTCTGTGGGCCATGGCGCCGCTGCACCCGTGGCACCAATAGACGCCACACCCCTACGTTGAATTTACTTAGCCAAGTGATAAAGCAGGGTTAAAAGTGCATTAAAAAGTATGGAAATAAGGGTCACCACATTTCCCAGAGAAAAATTCTAGCAATTTGTTCATGTTTTGCCATTCTGCAAAGGTCCCAAAGGAACTTTATATGTAGTAGGTAAAAATGTTCAATATCCTTTTCTCTCTTTTCTTACTTTATTTGTCAGTCAGAGATCTTCAAGACTGAGAAAGACATTCCAAAAGTTTTTCTTCTTATATTAACTCTTTAAAGTATATACTAATAATTGGAAAAATGCTGGCTTTTGGTCATTTTTCTACTTTTACGTTGGTTGGAATCATTAAAACACTGGTCCGCCATGTGCCAAGACTAACTAAATCAATGCTTCTTGAACTCTAATCATTAATTACGTCTAATGCAAGACAGTCTGACCTTTAATACTCTTTCGGGTGTGGAAGCTCGTCTCTGCTGCCAATACTCAAATGAATCGTGGGAACAAGCTGTTCTATGCCTCCCGGGCAGCTCCCTATGCACTGCAGTGTGCGGGCGGTATTGAGATTGTCATCTGCGATCTCATGAACCAGTGAACACTCTTGACGCTCTTTTATTTCCCCAAAGACCAATGTAATGGACATAAAAGAGGGACAAAGGTGCGTACCATCCAGGCTTTTGGGCGATGCAACTGGCGCCCCCCTAGCTTGGTGGGTTGGGACTGGTCGCACAGCCCAAAGGCATAGCTGTACGCAGCACTTAAAACATCACCCCCCCCCCTGCGGGGCCCCCAGGTGAGGCCAGCTAAGGGGGAGGATGGGGGGGTACCTATGGTACCCCCCCACATTTGCATATGCAAAGCGGCAGGCACCACACGGTGCCTGCCGCTTTGCATATGCAAATGCGTTCACTAATGTTTTGCATTGTGGCGGGCGGTGCAGAGTGCCTGTAGGATGTGCCTGCCACTGTGGCGGGCACATTCTAATAGCACCCCCGGGACCCCCGCCCTTATGACGGGCGGTCCCGATTTACGATGGGATGACGGGCAGGCAAAGTCCGCCCGTCATCCTAATGAGGCCCATAGAGGTGATCATTGGACACCAAAACAACAAAACTCCAATCAGTAATACTGGAGATATGCAACTTTAAACATTTGGGTGCAGATTTACAAGCCCCTTGCGCTGCCAGTGCGTCGCTTTTGCGTGTTTTTTCCTGTCCTTGTAAATACGGCCCCTTTACATTCAGCAATTTGCGTGAAAGGGGCGTTCCATGGGTGTTGCTGTGGGTGTTCCCACACAACACCAATGGAACCAGACACATTTCCAGATTTACAAGAAATCGTGAATCTGGAAATGCATCTGAATGCTATGCCGCGGCATAAGGAGGCACAACGAGGAGAAATGTATTAATTTTTCCTTGTTGTTTTCCTTTTTCTATGCATGCTGCATTCTGCAGCACACACAGAACGAGGAAATAACCTCTAATGATTGTTTAAATAAATGACGTTTTACAAGTTCAATATGTGCTTATGCAGCACACTTAGAATCTAGAAAATGCCATTTCTGATTGTTTATATGCTGGAAGAGAACTCTTCCGCCACATAAACAATCATCCCCATGACGCAGGCATCCTTGCACCATGGTTCAAGGGTGCATGCATCAGCGCATGGCAGCAGTTGGTGCACCAGCATAGGGGGAAGCACAGAGATGCGACACATTGTTGTAAATATGCTGCATCCCTGTACTTCCAAACAAATGCAGCAAAATGGCTTTCTGCACTGCACTGTGTTAGTTAATTGTAAATCTGCCCCTTAAAGTGAGGGTAGTGCCTAAAAGCACCATGAGCCACAAGTTGTTATCTGGTCATGCTAGATCGGGTGAAGTCACAAGTGCAGACAGACTGTGATGGAGGGCATGCTGAATGCAGGAACCAATTTAGTTTCAATGATAAAGTTACCCTCTAAAGTCCAGTGCGAAGGTTTCTGTTTGCGGTGGAGGAGGCCTTCAGGATCAGGGAAAGTGTTGTGGATGCACATTGTTGTAGCACGAAGAACAGGCCTGTAGTCATGAACATTTGTGGCCGTAGCATGAAACTCAGTCCCTAGAAAAGTAAAATAAAACCATAATAAATCTGGTTTATTATCATTTTATTTTTTATGGTTGAGGCTGCCGGCAAGGGGTGTGACTCTACTCTGCCATAGCGAAGGAGCCGCCTCTGGCGGTCTGCACGGGCAGCGAGATCTTGACATGAACAGGCACATTTGTGGTTGCAAAGAGTCCAGAACTTCAGGACTTCTCTTTTTCTTCTAGGGGGAGGTCAACTGAAGTCACAGCAATGATCTTGGACCTGGTAGGCACATCTTGGGGATCAGAAACTCACTACCGCAGATGGCAGCAAGGCTCATGCAGGTCAACTTGCATGTCCAAGCAGGTCCAGTGCAGCACATCAGCTGGGCAGTTGCAGATAGGCTTCTGGAACTTGCTGTACCCCTGTAGCTCCGAAAAGGAGGACTGCTAACTAGCCCCTGGAATCACTCAGGAAACATGGTATAAAGGGTGCAGGTCCAGTCTTCCTTCTCAGGCAGGTGGACAGGCCTCAAGCAGTCCTTCAAGTCCTTCCTCTGTAGTATACAAGGATCTCGGAGTGTATGAAACAGTGGGTCTGAGAATACTATTTTTGTACCTGAGGGTTCAGTGTAATTACCAGTCACTGAGATTAACTCAAGCATTCCATCTGTCACTTTTTGTATACCTTAGTGTGTCACCCTAAGTGGGACAGGTATGCTGAGACTTGGGTCCCATTCCCACTGTGTCACTGTAATCAAGCTATACCTAGCTAATGAGTCATTACACTTATAAAACCAGTCCTGTGTTGCTTGTGTTCTGGTTCAGGGAGGACCTGGCATGTCAGTTTTGTCTGGATATTTCCCATTGGATTGGAGCAGGATCTAGACTTATTTGCAAACTGAGATGGCATAGTGTGCAAAATAACAATGGATTGGGATGCAGCCCCAAGTAATTACCAGTGGCTGAGACAAATTCAAGCATTCCATCAATCTATTTTTGTATACTTTAGCAGGCCCACTAGTAGCATTTAATTTACAGGCCCTGGATACACATATTAGCACCTGACTATGTACTTATAAGTAAATTAAATGTGGCAATTGGATGTAAGCAAATTTCACTATGTTTAAAGAATATAGCACAAGCAGTTTAGCACTGGTTAGCAGTGGTAACGTGCAAAGAGCCATAAAAGCCTGCAAAAATGGGTTCAGAAAACAGGAGGGTTAAGGCAAAAAGTTTGGGGATGGCACTGCAGGCAGAGGCAAGTCCAACAATGGTACTTATGAAATCAGTGCATGTACTGTAAATCAAGGCTCTTTCACCAGGGTATTTCACCTGCTCTAATCCAGGAAAATTGTTGGGTGAAACTCTGTGCAGAAATGAGGGGTACTACATATGCAATTTCTTAGGGGAACTTTAGGGTCTTTCTTGCTATCCTGTTGACTCCTCTCCCAGAGTTACTGATGGCTCATGAAATTCCAGAACAAAAATAGCAGACCCGATAGAGCTACTTATAAGGAGGCTCTGACTTTTTTAGGCATGTTGAGGAATGGGGGGCGTGGCTTGCGCACCGCGACGTGATGGCGGTCCGTGAGTAGCTCCGGGGCTTCGGTGGCTGTCGGGACGATTTAGGTCCCCTTTCCGCGCTGCCCACTCCTCCAAAAGCGGATTTGTGGAACTATGAACGTGCTGGGAATGTAACTCGCTGCAGTCCGACCCTTGCAACACCAGGAGACCTGTGTTCGGCTTCGTGAGGGGTTCTGAGTCTCGAAGGCTGGGAGCGGCCGCCATTTCATGGTGTGACGATGCTCGCTTTCTCCTCCTCATGGGCCAGTGAACATTCTTTCTTTGCACAGACGCAAGGTGTTTAAGGTGACTGTTTTCCAGATATTTCTCGCTGCTTATGGCCCCTAATGCTTCTGTGTGCTGCATGACCTTTTTTAGAGCGTTATTGCTTGCTTCTGACATCTCTGCGAGTATAACCTGCTCTTCACTGAATTTTCCAGCTACGCTTTCGACCTGCATATTTCAACTGCCTCAGTGTTACTTCCTTTGATACGTATTGCTCTTCCTGCTTGTGGACTGCGCTTAATTTATTGGCCGTGTTTTTTTCTTATTCTCTCTGGAGTTCTTACTGTGACTGGCTCCTCTTTTGATATTGCGCTATCTACTCTCTTCTTGTACTCTCTGCTTCCTTATTGCAGTGGTGGGTGTCTCTTATGGCTGATGCTATGGGTCCTCGCTCTGCTACTAAGGACGCTAAAGGTGCGCTTAAGAGGTCAAAACAAACTTCTCCTACCCCAGAATCCTCTCAGAAAGAGGCGACCACTACCATGGACACCATTTTGTCGCGTCTTAATGCTGTTCATGACATTGCGCAGTCCACTAAAACTAACACTGATTTGCTGCAGGTTGAGGTAGCGGCCATTAGGAATGATTTTAAGGCACTTTCTGTGCATGTTTCGACTGCGGAGACACAGATTAGTGATGTAGAAGACTCTGTCAGACAGCATTCCAAACATTTTCAGCAAATGGAACGTTCAATGGCGGTGTTGAGGAGAGATCTCACGCAGCAGGAGGATCGTAAGCGTAGAAGTAACTTACGTATCTTTGGTCTGCCTGAGGAGACGGAGAAGTCGGCTCCCTCAATGATTGAGTTCTTACACCAGTGGCTTCCCTCTACGTTACAACTTTCCTTTCAGAGAGACTTTGAAATTTAACATGCTCATCGTGTGCCAGCGTTTAGGCCCAAGTCACAGCCGAGGGCGGAAATTTTCAAGCCGCTGCGTCACCAACACTCAGAACAAATTTTGGGACACATGAGGAAGATTAAGACGGTATCTTGGCAGGGTCATCGGATTTCTATCTCGCAGGATTTTGCTAGAGATACAGTGATTCGTCGGAAAGGTTTTCTCAATTTAAGGAAACGCCTGTCAGATATGAATATTCATTTTTCTTTTGCTGGTCCCTCCAGATTTCGTATTACCTTCAAGGGCCGGTCACGCATTTTTGATGAACCCACTGATCTCTCTACCTTTCTAGATAATCAGTCTGAAACTCAAATGGATTCCTCTTCTTCTCCTGGTGCCTCAGGCACTTGATTCAAATGGTTCTGGTTTGTTTTTTTACTCTTTTGTCTTACATGGCGTTCCTCCCAGCTTTGCTGGACAATTGTTACTCGCTGTTTGTTGGTTTGTCTCATTGGGTATTCTTTCGTGCTTTATGTTGTTCCATTTTTTAGTGATCCGTTTGTGCAGGTGGTTCTTCTCTTTGCTCGTTATTCGTTAAGTATATTTCCTCTTTTATTGGTCGTTATATGGCCTGAGTTTTGTCTGGTCCTTCCTTTTTCTCTCATCTATCACGTTGTTTATTTTCCTCATGCATTTTCACTAAATTAATGCCGTTGTCGTTGTTGACTTGGTGTCTTTTCTCTTTGAAGTTTTTTTTTTTATGCTTCTTGTTTCTTCTGATTTTTCTTAGACCATGGATATTTTGTTTCCTGTTGATTATATTTTTCCTGTTCGTATTCTTAGTTTTGTTTCCTTTCTTATGTGACTTCCATGTAGTTCTTCAGTATAGTCCCTACGCTACTTGTATGTTTTGCTCTCCATTGTTGGGAGTCTTCTTGGTGTTCTTTATTTCTGTTTTTTTTCTTTTTTACGTAAGATTTGTTTATGAAGGTCCTTTTTCCTGATAAATTTTGCTGCATAACTTTTTCTTTTTGACTAATGTTATCTTTCTTACTTTTTACCCTACATAGTTGTTGATAGTGTTCTTCTTATAGTATTTAGCATGGCTCTATTTTGCTTAACCCATTGATGCATATTTAACTTATATGATATATTTCTGCTTGTCACTCATAGCAGACTGTTTTTCTCAGCAGTTGCTTTCTTCATTTCTTAATATTTCTTGCTTGTATTTTTGCATAATGTTTTATATCTCAATATGTAATGTGCTTTTTATGCCTTTATGTATTCCTTGCTCTCCTTACTCCACAGGTATTTATGATGTTATTATTGCAACATTTAGTGTGTCTCTAGTGTGGTATATAAATAAATAATACCGGATCTAGGTTTGACTGGACATAGCAATAACAGATAGCTCAATAAATAAGAGTCAAGATTCGAGGTAGTAGGAGTTTGCAGGTTTAATACAGCATAAGGACAGGAACAGGACAACCTGCACAGGAATAGGATGGCAGCGCTGCCGGGGGCAGGATCAAGGGAAAGGGATAACTTTTAATAACAATGCACAAGCATATATACTAAAACAGTTGCATTTCAGTGAATACAGTAGGCGGAGCAGTGGGTGTGGTCAATAGCAGTCGCGAAAGATAAGGGTGAAAGTGGGTGTAACAAGAGGCGTATACATGGACATGTGATGTAAACGTAACAGAATATGTCATAAATGGGGCGGAAACATGGAGGGGGCTACCTAAGGAGCCGGGACCTCTAACCTAATGGTGCGCGCAAACTGACAATGACGTGTTACTAGGAGAAGCTGGGGGCTATGAACTCTGCGCTAGGAGTAAAGACTGAAGTCTAGAGAGTCAGGGCGACATGTACCTAAACCCTATCTAGTATCTAATGTTTAGAGGACATGTTGATATAAACTAAGAGTCAGGAGGGGAGAGGCTAACAGACTCTAAGACTGGAGCATGCATTATTCTACATGTAGTGCGTGTTGAGGAATATTAAATGACCATTAATACAATACTTCTCCTACATGGAGACGTAAAGGCTAGACAATGACGGAAACTATTGATGCGATTCAGTAGCTTAGGAATGCAGAGAAGGAGGGCTAGACTGATAACTAGAATCATAACATACTCTTGGCAGACTCGTAGGCAGAGCCAGGCCGAGCCGGGCACTGTGAGGCAGGAAGTAAGTGAAGGGTCGAGGATACAGGTGGGGGCTGTATCGCTCCTCAGCGAGGGTTCAGGAGACAGGAGCCGAATCTGGTGTCCGGGCCCTTTTGAGGCCTAGAAACAGGGACTTTTCTATGAAATAACGTGCACATTGAGAAACGTGGCAACGTAACTTTACATAGGCCTGATATTCGTAGTATTCACGAGAACTGGGAACTGGCATACTAGGGATGGACACAACTGTAATTGCGTCTTTAATCAAACATGGGGAATACATATGCATATTAATCATGCACACATAACATAAGATGGGGAACACGTAGGGACACAGAACATGGCAAAATTTACTTTTCCACATTCCCTCCTTGTCACTACGTTTCCATCAGGAAACATCAATATTCATGATACCATCTATTATTTCATACAGGATCATTTGCTCGTCTCGAATTTTCTTGGAACGGGATCTAGGACGGGACTTAGGACTAGGAATACAAGAGGTAGCACAAATGCCGCAAATCGCAGGGCCACATTGTAAACAGAGGCAGCAACTGAATATGATCGCTACTGCAATACCTAGAAAGGACAATACTTTCCATCCCCAGGCGGAAATTATATTCCAGAACCAACCGGACCATGTCCAGGTGCCTGGATTTTGGTGTAACAGATGGGCAATTCTATGGAGTCTGGTTATAGCTGAATAAACAGACGGCGCGTTATTAGGAATGAAAATGCAGCAACTAGATCCGATGACTCTACATGCCCCGCCCCTATCGGCCAGTATGACGTCAAGGACGAGACGATTCTGGAGTACGACAATTCTCATAAAGGATTGCTCTTCGGTTAAGTTACCTAGAGCAGAAGTAGTCTCAATCACTACTGCTTCGAGGGTTCTCGTTAATCTACGTATCAGTTTACTATTCACGACAGTGCCTAAATAAGGGAAGACACCTTTATTGATATCTATGTATTGTTCTAGAGCAGTTTCAGTATAATCGACAATCGGGAGGTCTCTTTTGTGTCTAGTATGTACTAGGTGGGAATTCCTATGATAGTCAGGTGGGGCTAGAAAAACTGGTAGCAGTAGGAAGGCAATGTAACAGGTTCCCTCCCAATCGAGGGGCAGACGAACATATGCGGTCTGACCACAAACAAAATAAGAATGACGTGAAGCTTTGAAAATAGATTTCCTACTGTCACCATACTTGACAATAGTAGTACAATCACTATGGCCTACATGTACGGAACCATTCTTTCGGACACATAATTCGCCTTTTACTGGTAATACTGACATAGCAGGTAAGTCTGGAGTAGTATCAGACTGAACATTCAGGACCATGAAATTCGAAGAATAATTACCCAAATTATAAACTTCATTTTCTAGATCTAACCCTGTTCTGTGGGGGAGACCTTGCTTGCCTGGAAAACATGTACTGTTAAGAAAAGACATATCTGTTGAAGATGACGTTAACGTGGACCATGCTCCACATGAACCATTATGTGAGAATGGATAAGGAAAGAGTGGCAGAACTCCCTTCGGTGTCTGGAAAGGGGGGAGTCGACCACACACCCAACAATTAGTGGCATTGCTGGTCTGGTGTGAATAATGTAACATGCGGATAAAGGAATTATTACGCATAGCAAGACGATAAGAGAGTTCATGGGGAGGCAGATCACTAAACATGTGCTCTACTGTAGCAATAGAAGACTTATTTACATGAGAAACTGGAAAACACAAATAAAATGCATAACTTGTGCAGGTAATCATAAGGCTGAGATATAGCAGAAAACATAAAATAATAGTGCAATTTTTAGAGTTCTCACTAACTCTCTCTCTGTGGGGGTCTATTATATACATGTCAGAAACCGGTCTAACCGTTTCACCTAGGGGAGGACTTAGACAATCAAACTGGCTGACTTATTTTACTAGACCTTAATTTTAGCCTGTACTCCTGCTGCGGAGTTTTCTCTAACAGGGAGGAATCTGTATCATTGTCTTTTGCGGGACAGTCCTTGAGAATAGTACTTTGGCAATCCTTAAAATCCTCGGAAATGTTCTTGGAAACAGTCTTTAGTCCATAAAAATTTTTCACATGAGACAGGTGGACCCAGCCCTTCCTGCCTTCCAGCTTGACGGCAGTACGGGTGGCCAGGAGGACCTGCTTGGGCTCCTTCCAGCGGGGCTCCAGCGGACTTGAACGATCAAAATTCCGGACAAGAACCATGCATCCGGGAACGATTTCATGCGGTGCCACCTCGGTATTGTCTGGAAATGCGGCGGAAACCTGTGAACGACAAGAGTGTAGGGCAGACATCAAGGAAGCTAGGTAATCTGTCAGCATATTACTTGAAACATCGGTAATACTTCGGGGTCTAGGTGTACCCCACATATTAGGGGGGCGGCCGAATACGACCTCGTACGGGGACAGACCTGATCTGGAATGTGCGACCATGCGCATATAAAACAAAGCGACTGGCAGAGCTACTAGCCAGTCCACACCTTTCTCTTGACAGACTTTAGCAATACGTATTTTCAGGGTCTGATTATGTCTCTCTACTAGACCGGCTGCTTCAGGATGGCGTACACAATGGAACTTCCACTGGTACCCTAACAAAAGGGAAACATGTTTCATCAGTTCAGATGAGAATGGCTGGCCGTTATCAGAATATACGACCCTAGGGAGTCCATAGCGGGGGTAGAATTCACGAACCAACTGCTTGGCAGTGGTCGTGGCTGTGTAATCTGGGACTGGATATGCTTCTGTCCATCTGGACAAAGCGCATACAACTACAAGGACATACTTGAAACCTCGACATCGCTCCATCTGAATATAATCCATCTGGAGGACTTCAAAAGGGTGGTCAGGGGGCTGGAATCCACCTTGTTCCACCGGGACACTTTTACCTGGATTAAACTGGCAACATATCATACAGGTACGGACTTTCTGCTTGGCTGCAGCTCGTAAATGCTTGTTGAACCAAATGTTCTGGATACTGTCTAACATAGCTTTTTCTCCTAAATTTGCTGGACTATGTGCGGTATTGATAATGACTTGAACCATAGAGTCGGGGAGAAACCATGTGGCTTTTCCCTTCGTTACCCATCCCTGATCTGTCTGGACCCCTCCTTGTTCGGACCATTTCTTGATTTCATCGGGAGTAGCATGTAACTGGATATCTATGACATCTTGAGTGGGGTCCTTAACTGTCATACATGTAGTCGGATCTGGAGTATGTGTCTGTGTCGGATTAACTGGAATGTCTGGAGTCTATGCTGTAAGCTTGGCTGTGCGATCTGCTAGATCATTACCTTGAGAAATAATATCTGTAACTTTCGTATGTGCTTTGCATTTCATGATAGCAATAGATGTCGGTAAGTGTATGGCATCTAACAGAGCTTGAATAAGGAGACCATGCTGAATCTTGGTTCCATGAGAAGTCATGAAACCTCTCTCCTGCCAGAGCACTCCGAAGTCGTGTACGACTCCGAATGCGTAGCGTGAATCTGTGTAAACATTAACTTTCAGGTTCTTGGCATATATGCAGGCTTGGGTCAGAGCGACTAGCTCTGCTGCTTGAGCAGACAGGGTGTCAATACGGTGTGTTTCTATAACTTCAGTGTCTGTAGTCACTGCATACACGGCTACTAGTTCTCCTGTACTTGTTCTCATACATGAACCATCCACATAAAGTGTCAGGTCGGGATCTGGTAATGGAATATCTGTCAGATCTTGTCTCGGCTTAGTCATAATATTAACTACTTCCACACAGTCGTGTGTGGCAGGATTCGAAATAACTGACGGTAACAGTGTAGCAGGATTTAGAACGTTGCAGCGTCTGATTTCTATGTGTGGCTGGAACAGTGTCAGTTCATAACCTGTTAAACGTGCAATTGTCAAGTGCTGAGTCTGTGTTCGGTTTAAAAGAACCTCCACGGAGTGTGGAACTTGTACTGTCAAGGAATGTCCTAATACTATGGAATCACTTTGTCTGATAGCTAGTGCTGTGGCTGCAACTGACTTGAGGCACGCAGGCAGAGCCTGGGCTACTGGATCTAATGTGCTAGAAAAATAAGCACAAGGCTTGTATTGTCCTGCTTGATCTTGTGTGAGAACAGATAATGCTGTACCTTCACGTTCAGTGACGAAAAGTGTAAAAGGCTTACTGTAGTTCGGTGTAGCTAGAACTGGAGCTTGGCATAAGGCTTTCTTTAACTCATTAAAACTAAGTGTATGTTCAGATGTCCAAGGGAGGACAGTCGATACGGCTGCCTCCTGTGTCGTTAACTGTATCAGTGGCTTGGCTAGGAATGCATACTGAGGAATCCATTGTCTGCAGTAAGAAGTAAGGCCGATAAAAGCACGTACCTCCTTCTGGGTCTTGGGCTGAGGAAGACTCGCTATTAACTGGATACGGTCAGGTGTCAACTGCCTACCCCTCTTGGACAGTAAGTGGCCTAAATAGATCACTTGCTGGACACAGAATTGAAGCTTCGAAGGGGACACCTTGTGCCCCATCTCTGCTAAGAAATACAAGACTGTAAGTGATGCTCGCTCGCAAGCACGTTCAGAACGGGCTGTGATCAGTAGATCATCGACATACTGGAGCAGGGCAGTGTCAGTTGGCATGTAAATATTGTCTAGTTGTCTCTTAAGTGCTTGACTATAAATACTAGGACTTTCTGTGAAACCTTGAGGAGCTCGTGTAAATTGGTAGCTCCTTCCATTTAAACAAAATCCGAAAAGAAACTGGCTGTCCGGATGAATGGGGACACTGAAAAACGCGTTCTTGAGGTCTATGACTGTAAAAAATGAGGCTTCGGAATCAATGGCTGTCAATAGGGAAGAGATATCTGGGACAACTGGGTACTGGGGAATAATACATTTATTGAGTTCTCGAAGGTCAATCACCAATCGATATACTGGGGGTGCATTTGGATCAGTACGTTTCATAACTGGAATGATCGGAGAATTACATACATTGGAGTCAGTTTCTACAACTACTCCTTGAGCCATGAGCTCGTCAATAATTTTGGATAAGGCTGCTACAGCCTCAGGTGGCAATCTGTACTGTCTGATTCGTGGTAACACTACACCTGGCTTGAGAGTCACACGATGGGGTGTGATTTGCATATAACCTACATCAGTTGGACCTTGCGCCCATAGATGCTGCGGAACATTAGACAATCTCGGATCAAAATCTCGTAATACATAGTGACCCTTGAAGTCACGTAAAAACAGTCGTATTCCCTCGGGGGAACAACATATGACTGCACCTAATTCTTTCAGTGTTTTAATACCTAACAGATTTTCTGGACATGACTTCGTAAGTAATAGATCAGTAGTTCGGGACAATGGACCTACTTCTAGAGTAACTGGTTTAGATATCTCGTTTACAATAGGCTTTCCTGAAAATCCAAGGGAAACATTTCTAGAGCCTGAGAGCGGAGCCCCTGGAACTTCGGCGTGACTTATAGTGGTCCTACTTGCCCCTGTATCAATCAGAAACTTTCTGTCTTTCCCTAGTACTTGACTATGAACATAGGGACCTTCTTGATCTACAGGAATCTCGATGAGAGGCAAGCCTACCTCCCTCTCTAGGCTGTTTCATGAATACTGTTGGTACTCTGGATACTCTGCCTGAGCATACTGATACATTTGTTGTGTAACATGCTGAGTTGCAGCAATAGGCTGCGGTGCTGGAACTGTCTGTTGTGCATTCTGTGGCTGAGAAGTCTGTGAAACTTGTTCTTGTCTAGGCGGACGTGGTCTTTCTTTAGTCTTACCAGTAGCTATATTATGTTTCAGAACTGCACACTCGTTTATGAAATGACCTGGCTGTTTACAATAATTACATGTCCCTTTAATGGGAGCTGCAGGATGACTGGCTTGATTCGGACCCCTCTTCTGACTGTCTTGTGGAACAGATTGTGCAACTAGTACTTTCATTTTCGTGTCTTTCATACGTTTTCTCTCGTGTTCTTGCTCTTCTCTGATTCTATTCTGGTGATACTGAAGCATCTGTAGCATCTGGGACGGGGTACTAGCTTGCCATGTACTTTCGACTTTCAAAACTCGATTCTTAACTTGTGGACTTGAATTCTCGACTAATTTAGTAACAAAAAGATGAGGGTATGACTCACTACTTGTCTTGAGGCCACTGTTTATGATAAAACATTTCTCAAATCTAGAATAAAAATCACTAGTGTCTTCGTCTTGTTTCTGTTTACAGGCTGAGATTGCATCCCAGTCTTCCTTTTTAGTCGCTAATAATCTTGGCAAAACTTGTATTAACAATTCAGGTAATTCTTTACATTTCTCTCCAAGACCAGTACCTGGTACTCGTATCTTATCTTTAGCTTCTAGAACTGCCCAATCGATCTTTTTCTCTCCCACCTCCCATTCTTTTTCCTTGAGTTTCTCGTATACCCCTGCGGGCAACAGGACCTTTAGCATTTTAATAATATCTGGATACGTATATTCTCCCATACGGAGCATGTCTTTTAATTCTCGGTGGAACCCTGCTGGATCTTTGTCATGACAGGGAATTAATTTCTTCATTTCTAAGAGTTCCATCTTTGTAATTGGGGTGTAAACAAATACTTGTTGCATTTCACCATCTGCTGTCCTAACTGGGTGTACTTCTCGTAACGGATTCTGTCTGTCTATATAAAACGGTTTACTTTCTGGAGGTGAAACATGAACAAAATGCGGGTTCAGGAACATTCTATATTTGTGGCGCTGTTCTAGAATGACACTAATTAAATCGGTACCTAAACCTTTCCATCTATACTGGAGTAACTCGTTCAGGACATCACGTAACGGACCTGGATCAGAGTGTTGACCCTCATACAGAGTAATGAGGTGCTGGATCATATACATACCCACCAGTCGTTGCTCGGCTGGGGGCAGTTTCAGAAACATTTGTGCCACTATTTCGTCTGGAAAAGTGGTAGAATCAGTAGTCCATCGGACTGCTGATCGGACTAGTTCTTGTTCATGCATAGTACTTAATTCACTGTAACCGATTCGTGATTTCAAAATGTGATCGGTAGCTTGAAATATTTGTTCTAGAGAACCTTGTTCTGGTGCTGGATGATGAAAAACTGACTTGTGTTCTAGGCGTAAATGGCGGTCTGGAAATCTAGATTTTCCTACATACGCTATTCTGGCGGGATTCTCGTCCTCTACCTCTTCTGTAGAAGAGTCATTCTCCTTCTCGCTTACTTGTGCTGCTTTACGTTGTTCGTGTAACCTTATTATTTCCTTACGAATTCTCTTGTACATACTCTCTATACTACTGACAGTTCTGTGTTTACCCTCGGCTATATTATCACTCCACCTTGTCAGGATTCTCATTTCACTCGGATCTTTGGACGGGTAATCTTGTTCTCTTATTAAACAATTAATCAGAAACTTTAATAACATGAGCTGGATCTCAGCTTTCCTTTGAGACATGGCTTCGCCAATACTTTCTGGATCATCCCCTGTACGGATGAAACGATATATTCTGTCTAGATCTTCTTTCATATTCGGTAGGGTGTCCAAATACCCGGTCACCCGTCTTACACGTATGGAATATATAACCGTACTATCATCACCTGCGACTGGATCATAGCGGCATTCAGTAAGAGCTCGTCGGATATCTGCAACGGACTTATATTTGGGCGTACGCTGTAACGCACTTTCATGTAACTCGACTAACGTTACTCGTTGGTGTGGTGGCGGGGTACCAGGAGGACCTCCTCCTGCGGCCCCTATACTGGAATCGTCGACTGATACTCTTCGTGCTGGCAGAGTGGGAAATTGTAATGTAGGCTGGACCGGGGGTACCGTAGCAGGTACTGCAAAAGGTGCCCCGGTGTCTGGAGGAGCAGGATTTACATTATTTACAGGAGCTGGCGGAACAGGATTTGCATATTCTGGGACTGTGTCGTCCAAATAGGACGAAATAAAAATATCAGCTGCGGTCGGTTTGTGACGTAGCTTGATCGGAACTAATGGTGGCGGAAAATTACTGGATGCCTCCGGGGTCGCTTTTGGCAAGCCCTCGGCAAGAAGAGGATACATACCCTTAATGAGGGCATTCCTCTGTCTGTCTGACTGTTCGTTTTTAACTCGTTCACCTATCTCGATTAATTCCCTTTCTTGGGCTCGTTCTAAGGATTCTCTGCTTAGTTCTGACTTTCTGATTTCTTTTTCGGTTCTTTTATGAGATTCTTTGCGTCATAACTCGATGGCATCTTTCTGTGACTGTCTGGCTTTCTTTTTCCATAATGCTTCTTCTACTCGCATGATGCACTCGGCATCCCACGTACCTGATACAGGCCATCTATACTTTTCTTCTAACTCTTTGGTGTACTCCACCCATAAATCTAGATATAATATGGCACTTATGCCATGCTTCTGATACATAAAATTACCTGGACTGTCCCTAGGCGGGACAGGAACTGCTGCTTCTAACAGACCTTTTCTGGTTTTTAACTGACGTAATTTAGAAAATAAGGGCATGACTGAACTGTAACCTAGACACAATACAATACACAATGAACACGATAATTACACCACTTTCATACCACGACATTAAAATACATGAAGAATATTTAAAATAACAGTTCGAGCAGAATACTACCTGGAATACTGAAAACAGAATACATGAATCTTCTCGAGAACAAAACTGACTAGGACAGGAACTAGATGCACTGCTGAAACAGTACGAAACTTACCGGTCTCATAAAGAGACACGTCAGGACCCGCATCCACCGAAGTGGACACTTCGTTTTGGGATCTGTGTACCACCAAACCCCACGGACCAGAGACAATTAGATTGACCCTGTCTAGATACTACCCCAGCAACGGTACTCACCGGGCAGCAAGAAAGGAAGGCCTCGGACTGGACTGGACTGCTTTGACGCCGGACGGACGAACTTCGGACTTCAGTTACGGGTGGGCCTCCGGATACCTCGGACCTTGGACTCTCGGCTTGGGCTCTGGTCGGGACTCGCCGCGTTCCTCCACCGCCTCGTCTGGATGCTGGACCGCCACCTCCGTCTCCTCCGTAGGCCTGAGGGATACTTGAAGCAGAAATATCTGCACGTGCACGGTATGGTTCCGTCACGGCTGCAGAGGGTCAGGGGGCCGGCGTGGCTTCACCGGCGCGTGGGGAAAGGGCAAGTCCCTGTTCGGGCGCCATTATGTGGTAAATAAATAAATAATACCGGATCTAGGTTTGACTGGACATAGCAATAACAGATAGCTCAATAAATAAGAGTCAAGATTCGAGGTAGTAGGAGTTTGCAGGTTTAATACAGCATAAGGACAGGAACAGGACAACCTGCACAGGAATAGGATGGCAGCGCTGCCGGGGGCAGGATCAAGGGAAAGGGATAACTTTTAATAACAATGCACAAGCATATATACTAAAACAGTTGCATTTCAGTGAATACAGTAGGCGGAGCAGTGGGTGTGGTCAATAGCAGTCGCGAAAGATAAGGGTGAAAGTGGGTGTAACAAGAGGCGTATACATGGACATGTGATGTAAACGTAACAGAATATGTCATAAATGGGGCGGAAACATGGAGGGGGCTACCTAAGGAGCCGGGACCTCTAACCTAATGGTGCGCGCAAACTGACAATGACGTGTTACTAGGAGAAGCTGGGGGCTATGAACTCTGCGCTAGGAGTAAAGACTGAAGTCTAGAGAGTCAGGGCGACATGTACCTAAACCCTATCTAGTATCTAATGTTTAGAGGACATGTTGATATAAACTAAGAGTCAGGAGGGGAGAGGCTAACAGACTCTAAGACTGGAGCATGCATTATTCTACATGTAGTGCGTGTTGAGGAATATTAAATGACCATTAATACAATACTTCTCCTACATGGAGACGTAAAGGCTAGACAATGACGGAAACTATTGATGCGATTCAGTAGCTTAGGAATGCAGAGAAGGAGGGCTAGACTGATAACTAGAATCATAACATACTCTTGGCAGACTCGTAGGCAGAGCCAGGCCGAGCCGGGCACTGTGAGGCAGGAAGTAAGTGAAGGGTCGAGGATACAGGTGGGGGCTGTATCGCTCCTCAGCGAGGGTTCAGGAGACAGGAGCCGAATCTGGTGTCCGGGCCCTTTTGAGGCCTAGAAACAGGGACTTTTCAATGAAATAACGTGCACATTGAGAAACGTGGCAACGTAACTTTACATAGGCCTGATATTCGTAGTATTCACGAGAACTGGGAACTGGCATACTAGGGATGGACACAACTGTAATTGCGTCTTTAATCAAACATGGGGAATACATATGCATATTAATCATGCACACATAACATAAGATGGGGAACACGTAGGGACACAGAACATGGCAAAATTTACTTTTCCACACTAGTTTGCCTGACTTCTTTAGCATATTTAGATTACATGATGCGACTATGCTCGTTTCAACTAGTAGACTGTTTTGCTCAGTTGATAGTTCTTTGTTTCTTCACTTTATTGCTCACGTTTCTTCATAATGTTTTTTATCCCTTCTGTTATGTACTTTTTATGCCTTTATTTATTTTATCTGGTGATGCCACATTGACTTCTGTCCTCCATTTGAGAAGATATTTGATATTATTGTGAATATTTTCTTTGCTTCTATACTTTTCTTGGTCTGTTCCCCTGACTTAATTTGGGTTGCGTGGTCTTGCTTTTATCAATGTTTGTTCCCTGGCGGTCCCACTATTTGCCTCCTCCATGTCCCCCCTGGCATAATGATGGTCTTCTATAGACCTCCCCTTGTGGGTCTTTCTCTCTATTCCTTTCTCCCCCTTGTTCTTCTTTCTTTCTCTCTTTTTCTTTCCTTTGCCTTTCTTTTCTCTTCTTTTCTTGTGCCTCTTGGATATTCTGTTGGTGCGCTATTGTTTTGTTACTGGTCGGTGATGTGTTCTTGTTGCGTTGGTTGTGATTGTTTAATTTTATTTGCTTTTATGGTTGTATGATGCCTGGTTTGAATGTGGTTTCCCTTAATGTTAAGGGACTGAATCATCCAGTCAAGAGGGCTAAAATTCTTGATTATGGTAAATCTTTATCTGCAGACTTGGTTCTATTGCAGGAAACGAAAGTCTCCCGTACGGAGGCTCTGTGGTTGAAGAAGGATTGGGTTCTGGATGTGGCCTGTTCGGACGCCCGTTGCAAAAAGAATGGTGTAATAACGCTTATATCTAGGAATACCGGGCTCTCGTTTATCTCTACTGAACAGGATACTGAGGGCAGGTGGCTTCTATCGAAGTTATCTGATGGGATTTTGGATCTTTATGTTATGAATATCTATGCGCCGAACAATGATGACCCTGCTTTTTGGCAAAACATTATTAAAGTTCTTGCTCATTTACAGCATAATGGCAATTTAATAGTTGGTGGTGACTTTAACTTGCCTTTGGACCCTCTCTTGGATAGAAACTCGGCTTTTACCTTCCGTCCCCCTAGGTCCCACAAGCAATTGTTGAATATTTGCTCTTCTGCCAATCTTCAAGATATTTGGCGTCTTCATAACCCTACGGGTAGTGAATTTTCCTTTTTCTCCTCTCCTCATTCTAGCTTTTCTCGTATTGATTATCTCTTAGTACATTCGTCCTTAGTACAATCCTCAACTTCACCGTATATTCATCCTATTCTTGTTTCGGATCATGCGGCGGTTTCCTTCTCCTTGTCAAGTTTTGCCCCCAGGAAAAAACATTCTTCATGGAAATTGAATACGGAGATTCTGCATGACGCTTCTCAAATTCAGGCCATACAATCTGAAATTCAGCGTTTCTTCTCTAAAAATGTAGGTTCCGTTAGCTCTCCAGTGGTCTTATGGGACGCATTTAAATGTACTCTTCGAGGGCAAATCATAAAAATTATGGCAAAGAGAAAAGCTGATATTAAAAAGGAACTGGTTGTTCTATCAGATAGTATTCGCCAACATGAACTTCTTTTTCGTCAATCTAGAGATAAACAACTGTTGCAAACCATTAAAAACTTGAAATACTCCTATAATTCTATTGTTACTAGGAGGGCGCATATTGGGGTTCAGGCCCAGAAATAGAAACGGCTTCTTTTGAAAAATCGGGCTGGTAGGATCCTTGCGACCACATTAAAGTTTCAAGAGTCTAGTTCTAGGTCCTCTCATATTTCTTCTATCACTGACGGTTTTGGTACTAAGAGATTTCAATCTAAAGAGATTCTTGAGGTTTTTCGAGATTTCTATCATACTTTATATACACCCACTAATCAGTCGACTTTTGAGGATTGTCAGGAGTTCTTGAAATCTCTTCCTCTTAAATCTGTCTCCATGGAGGATGGGGAGATATTGGGTTCCCCGATTACACATGATGAGATTATTCAGGCAATTAAATCCACTCGATCTGGCAAGGCTCCTGGTCCGGATGGTTTTACCATCTTGTTTTATAAAACCTTTCTCTCTTCTATGGTTCTTCGCCTTAAAGATGTTTTTGATTTACTTATTCAACAGAGTGCGGTTTCTGGGACGGCGGCGGATGCTACTATTGTGGTAATCCCGAAAGAAGGGAAGGATCCTTCTGATCCTAAAAATGTTCGTCCTATATCACTCCTCAATAAGGAGGCTAAAATCTTTGCTAAGAGATTGGAATTCTATATTCCCGTGTGGGTTCATCCATCTCAGACAGGTTTTGTTAAAGGTCGGCTTGCTAGAGATAATATTCCTACTTTTTCCTATATTCTAGGCACAGCCAAACGTTCCACACTTCCGGCTGCAGCATTAGTCTTAGACGCAGAGAAGGCTTTTGATAAGGTCTCTTGGCCTTTTCTTCATGCTGTTCTTCGTGCACATAATCTTGGGGATTCTTTTGTGAACATGGTTATGTCCCTTTATGCCAACCCTAGGGCGAATATTAGAGTTAATGGGGATACTTCAGACTTTTTTAGTCTTCGTCAGGGTACGAGCCAGGGGTGCCCGTTATGTCCACTATTGTTTTTGTTAGCTATTGATCCGCTCCTGCGATTACTTGATCTCCACCCGGCCATCAAAGGTTTTACTTTTGGTTCGCATTGCCTGGAAACAGCGGCGTAAGCGGATTATGTTCTTATTTTTTCTGATGATATCGTTTCGGCTATCCCGGCGATTATGGATACTATTGCTCTTTTTTCTAAGGTATCTGGGTATATTCTTAACAGAGATAAGACAGAGATGTTTCCACTCAATGCGTATTGCTTCCCATCACATATGGGATCCGCGGGTTTTAAATGGCAATCAAAACACCTTAAGTATTTGGGGGTCTGGTTCTGTGGTACCCTTTATGACACTGTAGCTTATAATGAGGCTCAGACCTTAATTTAAGTACGGCGTCTTTTAGATGCTTGGTCCCCTAAGCATATTTCCTGGTGGGGTCGGGTACAAACCTTAAAAATGATGATCACCCCAATCATTAATTTTATTTCTTCTATGCTTCCTGTGAAGCTGTCTTCCTCCTTCTTTCGTGAGATTGATTCTATTACTTCTAAATTTCTCTGAAGTGATAAGCGGGCCAGAATTGCATACAAGTCTTTAAGAAAGCCCTACGAGTTGGGTGCTTGTAATTTTCCAGACTGGGAAAAATACCAAGTGGCTTTTTTGGCCTCACAGGGAGCCTTATGGTTTTCTTCTCTCCCTGGTCACACACCTTCTTGGATGTTCATTGAACAACATCTTTCTTCTCCTCTACCGGTCTCTTCCTTTTTAACCACGTCCACATTAGCTATTCTGTTCTCTCGTACTATCGTACTGGATACTATTGCTGCTGTTAGACCGGTCGACAAGAAAGTGACTACCCCGATCCATAAATCAAGGTGGTCTTCTTTGTGGCATAATCCTAGATTAAAATTTATTATTGATCCTTCTCTGATACATTCCTGGGCTTCCAAGGGCCTTACGTTGGTTCGTCATTTATATGACGATCATAATGATCCGCTACCCTTCTCCTCCTTGGCTCGCCAGTACTGTTATGTTATGTTATGTTACTTTATTTCTTTTATAGCGCACGGCAACTCCAGTGGAGCATCCCGGCGCTTTGGCAAAGAAAAGGAACAGCATGAAAAGCAACTACACAACAGAAAAAGAGATAAAAGGACTAATTCCTAAAAAGCCATGTCTTCAAGTCCTTTCTAAAAGCAAGAAGACAGGGGGCCGATCTCAGGGACAGTGGCAGTTCATTCCAAGCCTTGGGAGTCAAATAACGAAAAGATCGACCTCCCAAGCGTACACGACGGATTGCAGGGACAGTCAATAAAGACAGACCCGATGACCTGAGAGTCCTGCCTGGCACGTACCGAGAAAAACGTTTCCCAAGGTATTTGGGGCCAATACCATGTAGGGCCTTAAAGGCCACCGTCAGGCATTTAAAAAGGACTCGCTTGGAGATAGGCAGCCAATGAAGGGTGTTCAATAAAGCAGTGGCACCAGCTCTCCTCGGGAGACCAAAGATGGCACGGGCTGCCGAATTTTGGACCACTTGCAAACGGGTCACAAGGTATTTCGGTAGACCCAAAAACAGCGCGTTTGCGTAGTCCAAACGGGACCCGATTAGTGCCTGAACAACTGTCTTCCTGTGGTTGAGTGATAGTAGAGGAAGAAATTTCCTCAGCATCCGTAAGATGCCGAAGCATTTCCCAACAGTGGACGAGATGTGGGGTCCAAAGGAAAGATCACAATCTACTATCACTCCCAAATTCTTGGCCTGGATAGCGACCTTGTCAGGAGGAAACATATCCTGCGGCCACCAGGATTTCCAGTCTTGTTCCGGTGCGCAACCGAAAAAGAGCAACTCTGACTTGTCAGAGTTGCATTTTAAGCCATGACCTCTAAACCACTCAAACACCGCACCCAGGCAGTCCCTGATCTGTGTGCCATCAAACGACCCACCCCTGTCACATGTGAACAGGAGTTGGGTGTCATCGGCATAGGACACGATCTGGGCGCCAAAGGATTCCGCGACTTCCGCCAGAGGGGCCATAAAGATGTTAAACAGCATAGGGCTGAGAATGGAACCCTGCGGGACTCCCACCTCTAGCGGAGCCATATCAGCGGAAAAAGGAGGCGCCCAGATCGTCTGTCGGCGGTCGGCCAGAAATGATTTTAGCCAGTTCCACACCGTTCCACGCAGGCCACACTCCCAGAGTCTTACAAGGAGGGCATCATGAGGAACGGTGTCGAAAGCCGCCGACAGGTCCAGCATGACCAACACGGCCTTTCCCCCCAGATCGAGTACTTCCCTGATGGCATCCGTGACCTCCAGCAGAGCCGACTCCGTGCTAAAATTTGCACGGAAGCCGGACTGCGAAGTGTGCAACAGGTCGTTTCCTTCGATGAAACTGGAAATTATCCCGTGCACATAACGCTCGGCCACTTTAGCCAGAGCCGGGAGAAGGGAGATTGGCCTGTAGTTGGCATGTATCAAGGGGTCCAAGGTGGGTTTTTTGAGCAGCGGAAGGATCATGGCTCGCTTCCAAGCCAGAGGCACCTCCCCTGTTGACAAGGATGTATTCAGCAGGGGGTTCACCAGAATGTTAATGGCGGAAGCCACTTTCCCCAAGCATTTAGCCGGACATGGATCTAATGGAGAGCCAGATTTCAGGCTGGACAAAAGCTCCAAAGATGTACTAAGATCCATAGAAGGGAATACAGTGAGGAAAGGGCCATGGTCTTCCTCAGAGCAGGGTAGCGTTAGATGGCTCAAATCAGATTGCGCGCTAGAGAGGGAGGCCTGGATGGCTGTAATCTTACTGACAAAGAAGGTGGCAAGTTGTTGTATCCACGCGTCAGTATGAGTGTGGTTGGAAGTACAGACCGCAGGGGAAGTAAAATCCTGGACCACTTTGAAAATTTCTTTGCAGACATTATCAGCCTTATCAATCCGATGTTCAAAATAGGCCTTTTTTTCGTCCCAGATGGAATGATGATAGGCTTTAATGGCTGCCCGAAATTTCAATTTCTCAATAGGGTCGTAAGCCCGCCTCCAAGCCCTCTCCGCCCTTTTGCAGTCCTGACGTTGGAGCTTCAACCGAGGGGAGAACCATGGGGCAGACGCCCTGCGCTCTCCTGGTTTAGCTCTTTTTATGGGAATTAATGACTCAAATCTTGCTAAGAGCCAATTGTGCAGGAGAGCAAGATTCTCCTCCAACCCTTTCACCAAAGGGCAGGGAAAGGAGATAAGAGCCTCGGCCATCATATCCCCAGAGAGTAGATGGAACGGGCGTGAAATTCGCGTGGCCGCATTTTCTCTCTCCCGAACAGGGGCAGTAACAGGCAGAGAAAAGGAGATTAGGAAATGGTCCGACCAAAGTACTGGCTGAATAGTGCCGATCGAAATGGGTCTCGTAGAGAATACCTGGTCCAAGGTATGTCCTTTATTATGAGTAGGGCCTATCACAAAAGGAGATAACCCTAACGCAGCCGTGATATCGGTGAATTTTAAAGTGTCGGGATCACAGCTGTTGTCCATGTGGACATTAAAATCTCCAAGAAGAATGCAGTGGTCCGACCTGAGACAGGGGACTGCAAGTGCTTCTTGTAATTCATCAAAGAAAGGTCCTACTGGGCCAGGAGTTCTATATACAAGTGTCCCCGTACAGGCCTGGAGGGGGGAGAGATGTAAAGTGAAGCCAAGTGCTTCACATCCCTGCAAATTATCCACCGGAAAGGTAGAACAGGAAATACTCCTATCTACAATAAGAGCAACTCCACCGCCTCTGCCCGATGTTCTGTCCCTCCTGTAGATGATATAGTTAGGGGGGATGGCATTAGCCAGATCTGGTGCGGAAAAATCACCCAGCCAGGTCTCGGTCAAAAACAGACATGTGATGTTTGAATTATACAATAAATTCCAAATGTCAGAAGAGTGGCAATTCACTGACCTGGTGTTAAGAAGGAGACACTGAAAGGGGACAGATGTAGTGGCGTGTCCGGTTGCAACTGCAGCCGGGAAACGCCATGCGCATGACGGACATCCTTTCCTTAAGTTCCTACCACCAGGGAAAATATGAGAGCAATCTCCCCGAGGAAGGCGTAACGCTAAAAGATCAGCTGAAGAATAAGACCGCATACTTAAAAAGTTAAACACAACAATGGCCGTGATAATACAGACCACGAAACAGGCCCCTAGAAACCGTCCAGCCCCGTCCGCCTCCGAGACGCTGACGGGCGCAGACGGGCTGGACTCTGGCGTGACTCCGGCGCTGCGGAGGCGCCCCCGCTGCGCGATCCCGCTGCGCTCACTAGGGAGCTTTATATAGGCTGACATCCGCTGCCCACAGAGCGCTAGTCCGCTCGAAATCCCCGCCCCTCTGCTGGCCAAACACCACTCAAAGATGGCGGCCGATGGTTTTGCCACCCCGGGACCCGGACCCGCTACAGCAGCGGTGGTCACACAATTAGAATGCAGGTAAGAGGGAGAGGGGGAGGTCACACCCAGTTAAAAGCAGGGGATAAAAAATAATATAAAAACGAAATAGCAAACAGGTCAAAATTTAAAATACAGCGCAATGAAAAGCGCGAAGTGCGAGGCGCTATGCAGGCAGTCCTTTTACCTTAACAAGGGAGAGCCACAGGACCGGTCGCCTTATATAGGCTGACATCCGCTGCCCACAGAGCGCTAGTCCGCTCGAAATCCCCGCCCCTCTGCTGGCCAAACACCACTCAAAGATGGCGGCCGATGGTTTTGCCACCCCGGGACCCGGACCCGCTACAGCAGCGGTGGTCACACAATTAGAATGCAGGTAAGAGGGAGAGGGGGAGGTCACACCCAGTTAAAAGCAGGGGATAAAAAATAATATAAAAACGAAATAGCAAACAGGTCAAAATTTAAAATACAGCGCAATGAAAAGCGCGAAGTGCGAGGCGCTATGCAGGCAGTCCTTTTACCTTTAATTTAGATTTTTACGCCTTCCTCCAATTTAAAGCGTCCTCGCCAGGGTACGTTTGATGCCCACTTTTTCCACTATCGCGTTATTCTCTTTGTGGCTTAAGACTGGTCATACTGCTTCACGAATTTATACATTTTTACTATCAACTTCCTCTGGCTCAGATACTGTTGCACAGCAGAAGTGGCTAAGTCACTTTGATAAGGAACTTATTGACCATATTTCTCCGGAAACATGGCAGCTGATTGGTAAGCTCTCTCTACGTGATAAAATTGCTCCCTCTTTGTTTCAATCTAAATTCTTTTCTGTTAATCTTCTTCATTGGACTCCTGTGCGATTACATACTCTCCACTTAAAAGATGATGATCTTTGTTGGAGTTGTGGTTTAGCTGCTGGGGATTTTCCGCCTATGTTTTTCCACTGCTCGCTATTGCAACCCTTTTGGGATCTTATACATAAACATCTTTTGTTAATTTTTAAAATCGAGTTCCAGCTTTCCTTCCCTATGATTTTGCTGGGGCCTTTGGCTTCTCGTGATCCTTTACCGCTGGATACTGCAGATATGCAGTTATTAGATTTGTTATTGAAGGTTGCTGTTAAAGTGATTCTTATGGAATGGAAGTCTTTCCCTTCAGTTTCATATCATACATGGTGGGCATGGGTTTCTTTCTTGCGAAGTGCACACACTTCTGTTGATGTTGCTCACCTCTCCCCCGCTATTTCCAGTGATGTATGGAGAGCTTTAGATATATATATGGATTTGGCCTCAAAGGGCTTGGTTGATCAGTATCCCTTTCTGCCGTCTACCTGACTGCTGTTTGTCTTTTTTGTGTATATGTGGCGCCACAGTACATCCTTCTCTTGTCCTCTTTTTTCTTTCCTCTTTTTCTTCTTCTTCTGGTTCTTTTCTTTCTTCTTCTCTCTCCTTCTGATTTCATTCTCTTCTTTCTTTATTTCTTTCTTACCTTGCTGACAATGATATTTTTGAGGGGCTGTACGGTTCATTACTGTGACTCTGTTATTTTTCCTCCGTACTTGATATGAATATTAATTGAAATGTTTTACTTATTCTCTGATCAATTCCTATAATGAACTGCTGTATTTATTTTCTTTCCCTACCTCAATTGTATCATTATATATTGTATTTTAATTATTCTTACTCTTTTCAAAAATTCTAATAAACTTATTGAACTAAAAAAAAGGCATGTTGAGGAAACAATTACCAGCTGGATGATTATAAATGTCTGGCTGGCATGTAATAAAGATAGCCTTAGGAACTGTGGATAATGCAAACAGTTTTTAAATGTGATCCTAGACTCCACTGAAGTCAAGCCCTGGCACGCTTACATTGGTATGTAAACAATACCAGTCTTGCATGCTGTTTCACAATATACATTCCCCAGGCTTGCCCTCGTACAGGTATCCCTGAACCATAGCCATTAGTATATATGATTGCATGTGGTTTTATGTCAGATTGTCTCTATCCCAACTACTGAGAGCTCCACAGGTACAACTACATTTTAGTAGTAAATGTGAAAGAGGAAGTAATTGGAAAATAGGTAATACTGGCCCTTTAATGGGAGGGGCTGTGGTCGTAGAAAGGAGAGGTTAAACAAGGATTAAGGAGGGAGTTAGGGAGAGACGGAAACCCACTCAGAAAAGTATAAGTCCATTGCTATTCAAAACCTGAATTCTTGTTTTTATTACAGCTAAAAAGACCAAAATCATAGTAAATATACTGCTGCTCAGATGCGTGGTAAGTCCAGCACTCTACATGGCCAACCACTGGTTCTGCAACACATTCCCACTGAAAGGCGACAGGGACCTAATATCGAACCGCATAGGAAATAAGGTTAATGTAAAATGTAATAATTTATTTCAGCTTTTTAAAAGTGTTGGAACTTAATTAAATACAAAATGATGTATATATATATATATATAACCTCCCTACCTAATCAAGCTAATAGAAAAGGGAATACTTCAGTGACCATTTACTCAAATGGAACAATTTTGGTACAGGCCAATAATGAGAACCTAGAGGCCTTCGATTCCTTCTTCCCCACCCTGTGCTCAGCACACCTTCAGTCACGGCGCCCTGCTCCACCTCATCCTAATGCCCCGAGTAACCGCCCTCTGCCGGAGTCGGAAAAACCTTCCTCCCCCCTCCTGATGGGACACCCCAGCCCCCCCCTCAGAAACTCCCCCAATCACGCTTTCCCTGAGAACCCTATCCTTCAGGTCTCTAAAGACGACCAACGCCCACTTCCCCCGCTATCTTTTCTCCCTCGCCATCATTCTAGCTTCCCACGAGAGCAGCTCACCTACCCCCAGCAACAACCCAGAGAAGACCAAGCCCCACCACCCCAGCAATCTTGCCCACGCCAACATCACTACTCCCGCCCTAGAGCCCGGTCTACGGACCCACGCATCACTCCAACCGACCCTCGGAGGATGAGCTCAAGACCTAACCCCCGACCCAGGGCTTCGTACACGAACAGCCCGGTTGACCTGCCCAGCATTAATCCCCTAATGGGGATCTGGCCCCCCTCCTCGCGAGATGCCTCTACCCAAAACTGCTCATCACCAGCCTTGGATAATATGGCGCACCGGTTGTCCCTACTTGAGAGGCAGCTTGAAAAGATATGCAGTGGCCTAGATGACATCCTTGCCAATCTTGATAAAACTCTTAAGCCCCGACATGTCCAACACAGGGCCACCCATTTCGACTGACTCTTTTACTCTCAATTTCTGTGCTGGAAACTTACCTACTCCCGAGAAACGACCGCCAAGGCCCCCTAGAACTGACGAGGGGATCCCTCTTCACTCTCCCTCAAGATCTTTATCCACCACATCTGAAGCCCAGACATACACTAACAAAGATGTGGAGACCCAATCTAATAGGCCTCTCAGATCTGCAGCAACAATGTCAGATGAAGAAGCTAAGGAACTAGTCTCCACCTATGTTTCCCATCCCTCAACTGCCACCAACGCCAAGATTCAAGTAATCACGGGCTTTGGAAGAGATTTCACACCTGTGACACTTACTAGACCCCACCCGCCCTCACCTTCATACCGAGGGCGCCTCTAGAAAAGCAGTCGACCAATAACAATATTCCTACCAACTGCATGCTCATTAACTGTCGATCTGCCCTCAAGCATGCAACGGAACTTGCTGAAGTCATCCTCACTCAGGACTTAGACATTGCATTCATCACGGAGACTTGGCTAAAGGAATGCTCCCCACCTTGCTTCGACATGTTAGTGCCCCCGGGTTTCAAACTCATCAATAAAGACAGAATAGACCAACGCGGGGGAGGGATAGCCATCATCCATAAAGAGGATATTTCCATCACTGTAATGGACCCTTGCGAATATAGCTCCTTTGAATGTCTATCGGTCTCTATTAAGCTTAAGGACAACAGCCCTTTAGTTGGTCACCTTCTCTATCACCCACCCGGCAACACTCCTACTTTTGGGGAACATCTTTCTGACCTAATTGCCAACTGCGCACTCAAAGACAATAACCACATAATTCTGGGTGATCTCAACCTACGTTGGAACGAATCCAACAACGCCCTAATCCAATCGCTTAATTCTCTCCTTTGTGACAATAACCTTTTCCAACATTGCTCCGAAGAAACACACAACAAAGGAGCGATCTTGGACGTCATCATTGCACAACAAGACACAATTAAAATCGACAATATCCTCCCTGTGGACTGGTCGGATCACCAGATGATCTTATTCCACATTAATCAAGGAGTCCTATCTCTGCCTCCGGTGCAGGATCCCCCCAAATGGACGAGAAATTTCTCCCAGATTCCCCTAGAAGTCATGGAAGATAGGCTAAAGCTACTCCTTCCGAACGACAAAAATCTATCCACAACCGACCTTACCTCACTCTACAACATCAATATGCTAAACCTCCTCGACCAACTAGCACCACTGAAACAAAGAAAGAACAGAGCCATTCCATCTAGATCCTGGTTCGACTCCGACACCAATGAAGAAAGGAGACAATTAAGAGCTGCAGAAAGACAATGGAGAAGTGTACCTACTATCTCCCACAGAGACAAACTTAGATCCATCCGGAAGAAGTACAACAACCATATCAAGAGCAAGAAATCCATGTATTTCCGATCAGCTCTAGACAATGCAAAGAACAGACCCAAGGAGCTCTTCAGTATTATTAAACAGCAAACCTCCAAGCCGGATTCCTCCCTTGGACAGGCCTCCAAAGAACAATGCGATAACTTCGCCAACTTCTTTAATGACAAGGTCTCCAAAATCGAGCGCTCTCTGGTCATCAACTGCGCTCCACAACCCCATAGCAGCCGGGGGAGGGTGCTTGGTTGCGCTCCACCACCAAACTCTAAACCATGGTCACTCTTCCAGCCCATTCTAGAAGAGGAAATAGTCAAACTTATCTCCACCTCGAAACCTTCATCTCACACCCTTGACCCCCTTCCTGCTCTGCTAACTAAAAAACTGAAACTCTCCCTAGCCCCACTGTGGTGCAGGATCATTAATAGCTCCTTACAAACCGGAAATGTCCCAGATTGCCTGAAAGTAGGACAAGTCACTCCATTGCTAAAGAAACCTGGCCTTAATACAAACGACTTAAATAACTTCAGACCCGTCTCCAATCTTCCTCTCCTTTCCAAAATACTAGAAAGGTGTGTTCTCCAACAACTAGCACAGCACTTGACAAATACCAACCTCCTTGACTCACATCAGTCAGGATTCAGGAAAGGGTGTAGCACGGAAACTGCAATCCTTAACATAATTGACGACATACACAAATCACTGGACCAAGACCAATGCTGCCTCCTCATTCTCCTCAATCTATCTGCAGCATTTGACACAGTTGACCATACTCTTCTCCTCAAAGCCCTCGAAGAAACGGCTGGACTAGATGATATGGTACTTAATTGGTTCTCCTTTTTCCTGCATAATCGCTCACAAAGAATCAAAATGAGAAGCTTTGAATCCGACCTTCATCCAGTCATTAGAGGAGTTCCACAAGGTTCAGTGCTCTCCCCTCAACTCTTCAAAATCTACATGGAACCCCTCTCCACCTTACTTAGGAAAGCTAACATCCCCTTCCACCTTTACGCAGATGATACCCAAATCTATGTGGAAATCTCCTCGGCGCAAGACATTCACAGACTCAATGAAACACTAAAGGAAGTCCAATGCTGGCTGTCTAGCAACCATCTAAAGCTGAACCCTGACAAAACTGAATTACTCCTCATCTCGAACAAAGAAGAGAACCCACAAATGATCGAATGGCTAAAAGATATTGACGCGCTAAATAAGAATCTCTCCCTAGCGGACTCTGTCAAATCACTTGGCATCACACTTGACTCCAAACTAGATCTAACCAAACACATCAAGATCTCGGCGAAGAGCGCCTTCCTCAATCTGAAGCTACTAAGCAAAATAAAACCTTTCATTCCACCCAGTGATCTCAAACAAGCCACCCAAGCACTGGTACTATCAATGCTTGACTATGGGATTGCAATCCTCTCTGGAATACCCAAAATACATCTGGCTCCTCTGAAAACAACCCTCAACGCGGCTGCCAGAATGGTGACTGGAACTAAGAAATTTGACCACATCTCTCCGGCACTAAAAGAACTCAAATGGTTACCTATAGAATTGCGGGCGAACTTTCGAACAGCCTGCCTCACCCACAAAGCCCTTCACACTGGCAAACCTGAATATCTGGCATCCAAACTTAAAAAAGCGGGTCAGAACAGGAACCTCAGAAGCTCTAACACCCTACTCCTGATCCCACTAAAAACTCGAACACAAAAAACCAAGGATCGGTCCTTTGCCGGGAATGCACCCACGATTTGGAACTCTATACCCCCTGACATCAGAACTATTCCTTCTTTCCCTAAATTCAAGAGTCAGCTCAAAACCCTGTTCCTTGATCGTTCCTTAACTATCAGATAGGTTCACCCTGGAGTGCACCTCAAATGTCTCTTTGCACTGTATTGTACTTTGCTATGCTTTGTTATGCTATGTTGGCTTTCTTTTGCACCGCCTGTACTTATGTGAAGCGCTCCGATACCTTGCGGTCTGGCTAGCGCTATACAAAACTTCAAAAATAAAAATAAAAATAAATATGTAAATAACAAATACATATTTTTTTATAAAATATTTTGCTAAACTTTTTAAATGTACAAAATAAGTGTAACTGTAATGTTTTCAGACAATACATTAATTTAAATGCACAACATTCAGTATTTTTCATACATAATACATAAATATAAATGTTTTGCTTGAGAGTTTTTTTCCAATAGGTTTAAAACAATATTTCAAGATTTTAAAAAAATGTATTTCATTAATGTTTTATCGTGTTCTATATTGAAATAATTATAAAAATTAATTTACAATAATGATTGTCATAAAAATATATTTATTATTTTCATTAAAGTTTAGTAAACTGTTTTTCTTTCCCTATACTTTACCATAGGAGATCTCTGCCGCAGTGGCAGAGACCTGTGCCTAAATGTGAAAAGTTAATAGTAGTAACTTTACATTCATAAGTTAGACTCTACAGCAGAGCAGAAATGCCTCCTGATTTCCCTTGAATGCACGGAACTCTATTGCCAATAAAATATTGCTTGGTGGATATAGGAAATTAACCCTTTGATGAACCCATAATTGTAAGGAGGCCCATGACCTGACCAGGAGAAACTCCCCTCCAATTTGGAGCCTCTCTCCGCCAAGCTGTAAAGTTATGGACAAATCCATGAAAGACGAATCTTCTCAGACGAAAACCAGTCTTCATCAAATTTGTGTCTCTGGACCTGAAAAATTTGTGAACAGCTTTTTTTTCTTTAATCAGTACCATGGAATCCATGAGGAGTTGTTTGGGTCTTTTGGTGTGACAATGACAAATGATAGAGCAGTCCTATTTATCTGAAAATGTATTCAACAGCTGCTTTTCAACAAGAACATGGAGTGGAAATTGTACTTCAAAGAAGTATTATCATTCCAGAGGAAGAGAAGGGCATTGCTTTGTTTCAGTGCCAATGCAGAATGAAATGCTTTTGTGTTTGAAAGTCACAGCCAGCTTATTAGAATGCATACATGTATTAATTGTAATCATTCCGAAACTTGCTTTTGATTCAAAAATCAATCTGTTTAATCATTACAGTTAGTTCTTTCTGCCTCAATTATTTTGGGAATGTAATTGTATTTAGCTTTTAATTATGTTTGGTTTATTCTGTTAATGCCACTTACAATTTCCTCCGATGAAGACTTTGCTGATTATGCTAAGCTACTGAGAATAACCTAGGGTGTTCTCCCACAAACCTAATGATTAGGAACCAAAGTGCCTCAACATTGTGGAATGTCAACCACAATTAGGTTTTTCTTCATGGTCCTGAATGTTCACCTTGTCTGGACCTTATTTTTGCCGGCATTTAGGCTGCTATTCAGTGCCACAGTGCATGTGCTCTGGCCTTAAAAAGATATTGGTAAAATTGACTTCACCCAATTGGTCTATTTACCTACAACTTTTAGAAAAAGCACTCTGCAAGCGTTAAGCTGGTTATTGACATCGGTACGTACGTTTTTCAACCGGCAATTTAAGATTTCTTACGCGCCAATTATTGTAGCTCTAAATTGTGGTTACGTATATATTACAGGTCATTTACATATCCTGTTACCGGCTATCATTGAAACTTCGTTAGTCGACGTGACAATTCAGGTATTAAAATTAAAGTACCGTTTACTTTACACAACTAACGCACAGTAATGTATTAAGGTTGACCGTGCCACATGACTGGTTTACTGACTAATATGACCTTCACGCCAACTTCTTAGTTAAAAAATATTTTTTACTCATGGGTCCACAGAGATTGTGCTTGATATGTACACATCACACTAGGAAGGGATATAAGGTACTCTAAAGAGAGAGACTTGATTTAAAATGACTAAAAGTAATGTGTTTTGTATACTTCTGTTCAAATGATCGTTTTACAGTTGTGTTTTTCCTCAACAGAATACTATGCCCCTGAAAAAGGGCACACTCCCCGAAATGCATTAGGCGTTTGATTTTGATTTGTAAAGATGACTATAACATTGAAGAATGCATGATTTACTTACAAATGAAACTTTTTGAATAAAACTTTATTGAAAGGAAATAAACGCAGTCGTAAGGAACATTATTCTTGAGTGCTCAATGAGGACGTCGTTCCCTGCAGGAATAGCGCTACCGTTAGTTGTTCACTTGACTCCCATGACCCAGAAGGGAGATCTCATTTAGCACCAACATACATCTAATTTACAAGATTTGAATTTCTATTACACAAATACGAGTGCGAGGATTCTGTCATTACAGTGGTTGTTTGAGTGGGACATTGCACCAGCATGTTTTGTACTTGTCATAAAAAATTTTAAATGTATTGTGGTGGTGACCTGTAGCTTCAGTAGTGGTCTAGTTGTTCTCTGTAAGTAATTTTTCTTCTGTTATAAAGGAAACATGTTGCAAATTTCAGTACATTTTCTCCAACTTTCGAAATCAATTTGTAATATTTAGTTAGTCACTATCCCAGTAGTCTGCCAATAAGCCTTTCAGCCAGTAGGTCCAGAGCTACTCATGGGTGCATGAAACAACTGTTTATGTGGCGCCTGTTGAATTTAAACATCATTTAGGGCATGGATGGCATTGGATTGAAATGCAAAATGTGTTTTTGGGGGGTATTTCACTTTATTCATGTGTGTTAAATAAATGCCTGTGGTTGTAACTTGAAAACATTTTTTAGCCCTGTAAATTTTCGTTTTTGGCATTGGTGCATTAAAGCTGTGTTGTTTAGCATGCTTTCTTTGTCTGGTCAGTGTGTGAGTGTGTTTGTAATAGTGGGCCAGCATTGCCTTGGCTGAGCCTCTCCGTGTGGGCAGGGGTCATTTTGTAAAGTCAGTGTCCACTTAGGCCTGCTTGAGTTCATTGGTTTCCAGGCCTACTGCTTGTTGTGAGTGACCATGTAGCTGGTGGTCATTTTGTGGTGGTAGTTAGTGTGCTTTTGCCATGGGCCTGCATGTCTTCTTTACTTTGTTCCGTCTTGGCTTATTGCTTCTATCCATTGTAAGCTGCAGACCCCTGAATCCTGAATCCCATGAGATGCACAATGCCAAACCAGGTCTGTTACATTTGTATTTTTGTTGTTGTTCTTCTTCTTTCCTATACTTCCTGAGTGTACTGTACAGTATACAAGCCATGAAAGCCCTTGTTGTTGTCAAAGTCTCATAAATGGCTACACTATATTGTTATATTTTTTTAATAACTGAGGTAATACATTTAATGATATTAATAACACTAAAAAGTGTGACCACACACTAGGTTATATAATATATGTGTTTGTTTGTACTAGTAGTAATTGAACCACAATTATGAATGCCACCTTTCACTGATGCTCTTCATGCTTCTTTGCTTTAGGTGCACAAAAGACGAAGAGACGACATCACCCATTGTACTGCCAGACAGAAGTCCTGCTTTACACAACGTCACATGACGTGTGGCCACACACATCTCTTCAACGTGTGCCACTGCGTGCTGCTGACATCTTCAAGTCGGCCCCAAAGAAAGGTACCAGGTCCAGTACCAAGAAGGTTGCCAGTGGGAAGAAGTCACTGCCACTTACCAAGAACGGTGTGTCATCCAAGACCTTTTTTGGGGAACCAAAAATTGAGCCTGCAGCAGCGGTGTCCAGGGAGCAAGCTGAGAGCAGCACCCCTGTATCAGTGGACCAACCCCACCAACCTAGGCCCAAGCCCATGTCTGTCACAGAGGCAGCCAGTTTAATCATGAGTCCAACGTCGACGATCAGTGATGTTGAAATTTAATTATCACAAGTAGTACCCAATCAATGCAGGAAACTCTGATAAGTGTTCAACACCAGCCACAACCACCCCCAATAGTAGTTGTTCCTCCTGAAGTAGGGGCAGTGCAAGAAATTGACCGTCCTGCAGAGGAAGAAGAAGCACAAGCCACTCTTTCAGAACATCCATTGTCTTCCAGATCCCCAGCAAAGAAAGGGAGGGTTAGTCCATTAACTTCTTTTGAAAGCTCCCCTTATGATGAGCTAGAAGCTACTAGAAGCCACCTCAGTCTGAGAGTGAGACATACCATGAGACAAGGCTAGGGAAAAGGAAAGTTCCAGGAAGCCTTAGAGTTATTGAGGTAGGTGTAGAAGGAGGAGGATGATGACGAGCCAGTCATCATGGACATTTGTCCTGTCCCAGTGGAGACCAACATTACCCCATCCCTGATTGCTGTGAGGGATGTGGCACGGATACCACCAACACAGATGATATCACCAACACCTTCTCTAGCTTCCATATTTTGCAGACAGCAACCCACATTGACCACTACCACCTCAGTAGAAATAGGTACTGCAGTCATGCCCACCTACCAGTTCATCCAACATTGCAAGTGGCACCAGCAGCGCCAGAAAATTGACCTCCCCTCGACTTTTTTTTTATAGCAAGAAGGAGGTGAACATTGCTATATGCTCCATTTGTGGGCAAGGTGTTAGTCAGGATGCCAAACAACCCAACTGAGAAAACACTACTTGATACAGTGGGAAGCGTAACTTAGCGGCCCAATCACTGCATGTGTCGTTGGTGGAGGGGCTGAAGAAGAAGAATTAATTACGGTGGAAGGTGAACAAGAGGGACATATTTTCTCTGTCACACAGTTACTCTGTCCCCAGCAGTGCAGTGGGACCGTCCCCATCATCATCAGCAACATCGCAATGGCATAAGAGTCAGGCTGAGACACCAAGGGGTCCAAGGCAAGAGAGTACTGCAATGAAAAAATGTGCATTGAGCCCAACATCTGGCGTCAAGAAGTCACCTGTATCAGTGGCACCAGAAAAGCCTACAATTCTCAGCATGTTTACCTCAGAGGGGTAGTATGAACGCAACCACCCAATGGAACTATTGTACAACGCAAAGCTGGCTAAAATGTTACAGCTGAACCTCCTCCCTTTTTCTTTTGTGGAAGGGGTGGGTTTTCTTGAATTTGTGGCAGCTGTCTGCCCAAAATGGAAGGTTTCCAGCTGGTCCTATTTTGCCAGAGTTCCTTTTCAAGCACTACATCACAATGTGCTGGAATTACTTGGACAAGCTTTGCAGCAGAGTGCTGTTCATACCATCCCCCTGACAACAGACATGTGGACCAGTTGCCAAGCCACTGATTACAGGTGCATCACTGCACCCTGGATCTCTTTTGTGGGGGTTAGAGAAAAGATATCTGGAGCATGTGTTGTTGACACTGCTGACATTTTTAATGCCGCTCAGAAACATGCGACTGTAGACATGTTCGCCATGGAGAAATCTCATACTGCTGCAAACATTTTGGAAGACTTTGACAGCAAGGTCTTTGAATAGCTGTAACCAAGAGGGCTTAACATTGGTTTTGTTGCCATGGACAATGGCAGTAAAAAAAATAAGGCCATGGGCGATGGTGGCTATTTCAGGGACCTGGGTTGGGCACACTGCAATATCATCATTGTTCAAGACTTTCTGAAAAACAAAGCCCGAGTCAGCAACTTGCTGACCACCTGCAGAAGAATCTGCACACATTTCATTCATTCTTTTAAAGCCGGAAGCAGCGGAGCATCATTCAATGTGATAATAGAATGCCAGTTAAAGCACTCATCCAGGAGGTGCCAACACGTTGGAATTCAACTTCTTACATGCTTGAACGTCTTTTTGAGCAGTACAGATCAATCCATAAATGTGTCAGGAAAAGAGGGATGCTACTGTGAAAGGCATGATCATTGAGTTGGACCAATGGGGCCTAGTTTAATGCCTGACAGAGATGCTACTTCATTTCGAGGTCTTCACATGTGAGGTCAGCAAGGATGGCTGTACTACGGGCCAAGCTATCCCACTGTTGCACATGCTCCAGGAACAGATGAAGGGGGTGTCTGCAATGTACGCAGGTGTGGAGGACAAAATAAGAAGCATATGAGTTGGTGGAGAGCTTAACCCTTCGCTTATCTGAAAATACAAGGGTGCAAGGAGGCATTGTGTCATCCAACCATTACGTTTGTGCCACACTTGTGGATCCATGGTACAAACCATTACTGCACACTTTCATTCCTTTTTTCACACAGAGATGTTACCAACTACAAAACTTGGATGGCTGTGGAAGCCAGTCATCTAGAAAAAGAACGGCAGGGAATTAGAGACCCGCAACTCCAGGGCACATCAAGTCAGCAAGTACTGCAGGGCAGCAGGTTTCAAGTTAAACTTCAGAGCCTGAGGGAAGTGCAGTTGGCTCACAGCAGCCAAAACCACCAACAACACCAAGAACAACATCAACAATAACACCAAGAAAAGGAGCATCAGCCCCAAAAACGGCACATAAATGGTTTCTACACCAAGGGCTGAAGTCCAGTGCTGAGGCAAAGGCAAAAGATGCCGAGCAAAGCAGAGCAACCATGAGCATTGAGAGGATGGTCCAGGCCTATCTGGAGGACCTAATAGAGGTCTGCTTTGATCAAACCCCATTGCTATATTTGTATGGGAAAAGGTGCAGTGGCCAGTGCTTAGCAGGCTAGCGATAAACTATCTGGTTTGCCCTGTTGCAATTGTCTCTTCTGAGTGTGTTGTCAGTGCTGTGGGTGCAGTATATATTCACTGAAAAAAACAATAGGTTTTACGGATATTATAGTTAGGAATTAACATTTAAAAAACGTTGAAGTTAATTGGACATTTGACTCATACAAAAACAGAGAAATTTGCCCGTTATAGATAGTTGAGGTAATTATAACTCCCGCTCCCGCAATGCACTGCTGATGACATCACATATTACATCACTCATGACATGGTGAGGGACATCACTGATAACATCACTGATTGCATCTCAAATGACATCACTGATGACATCATCCAGTGAATGTGTGCTTCTGTAAATTTTAAATATTTTTCATATATATCTATGCCAAGGTGTATTGAAGAATGAGTGGATTTACAAGTGCCTGAATGGATTATTTAGAAGGTACATGACTGACTGTATAAGTGAGTGATTGAACGTGTCTTACTAAATGCATGGGTTATTGACTAAACTGTTTGAAAGTCAGTATCAGTCTCTCAGTTGGTGTGTAAGCGGCTGCATGGGTTGGTGAGTAGTTCCATGAGTAGTGACTATATGGGTTATTGATTTGTTGTCTGAGTATCTGTATGGGTGCCTGAGTGTCTGTGTGGGTGGGTGGAGGGTGCGACTCTGTGCATAGATGTCTGAGTAGGTGATTCACTGGTTGTATGGATTCAAAAGTGCATTTGGGAAGGACTGTATGGGTGAGTTATTGTGTGTATGGGTATGTTGGTGAGTGAATGAATGTCTTAGTGGTATATATGTTAGTAACTAGATATGTTTTAAGGCAGTATACGTGAGTGTTAGAATATATAAATTAATATACGTGAGAGTAACTTATTTGAAGAGTGGGTGTATAAATGAGTGTGCTTGTATCAGTGATTGTATAAGACAGTACGTATGTGTTAGTATCTGCATAAATAAGTGATGCAGTGTTTGTCTAAATAACTGAGATGGTGTGTGTAACTGTATACATGAATAAATGGGTATGTGATTGATTCTTTGCATGACTGACTAGGTGCGTGAGTAACTCCATGGATGAGTGGCAGAGTGTGACTGTATGTATAGGTGTATGAGTGCATAATACAGTACTGTATTGATGAGTACCTGCATGTTAAAGTGACTGGCTGTGTGTGTGTAGACCTAGGAAGTAGTGGGTGATACATAGTACCTGGCATTGTAGTGTGTATGGTTTAAAAAAATTAGTCTGTATTTTAGAGTGGGTGTATCAAAGTTTATATTAGAGCATCAGTATGTGCATCAGATTATCATGTGCATGATGTCATCAGTCATGTCATCAGTGATGTCATTTGCGATATCATCAGTGATGTCATCAGTGATGTCACTGACCATATCATGAGTGATGTAATATGTGACGTCATCAGCAGTGCATTACGTGCGCGCGAGTTATAGTTAGGTCAACTAACTATAACGGGCTAATTTCTCTGGTTTTACATGAGTCAAATGTCCAACTAACTATAACGTCCCTGAAACCTATGTTTTTTTAGTAAATTTCAAAGGTTTTTTAAATGCTAATTCCTAACTATAACGCCTGTAAAACCTATGTTTTTTGTCAGCGAATTTCGAAAGTTTTTTCAATGTCAATTTCATCTTTTAATATTTATAAAACCTATATTTTTTCTATTTTTTTGTAATATTTCGGAACTCTGTAATCCATTTTGTTTTTACTTTAAAAATTATGGAATGTTTGATATCTCCCCCAAAAATATATGTATATCTTTTTTTTTGTTGGTGAGAAAACTGGAGTCCCGTACCGGTAGTGTACCAAGCTCCATCAGCACGCAAATCCTATCCACCATATTGCTAAACTTGTAAATGATGTGCATTTTGTATCCGACGGGTTCGTGGCACCGCGTCCCACGTAACATCATATACGTATAAGGTCGCTCCAGCTGCTACTTTGGTATGCGACGGGTACGCAGTACCAAGCCGAGCGTTACATCATGTACGTATGGGGTCGGACCCGCTGCGTGTTGCGTATGCGACAAGTGCACGCTGCCAGCCCCTGTGTTATGTCATAGATGTATGGTGTCATGCCGGGTACGCCGTTCCCTCATTTTTTTATGTCTCAAAACTATATCTAAATAACTTTAAAGTGTTTATGAGAGCAAGCGATAATCTAAAATATTTTAAACATCTATATATTTCTAACTGTAATAAACTTATATTATAGTAAATATATTTTCTTAAAATTGCGTTGGGTGCCGTCTCTTTGTGCGCTGGGTGCGCGATTGCCATGTGACCTTAAAAAAAAGCATTTGATTAGTTCATAACATTTCCCATTGTAGCAATTGGAGAACACCACCCATTTTAGTCATTCTCTCTACAGCATTTGATGAAACACATCCTCTTCTGCTGAGAGAGCTTTTTTGAAAACTTTATGCTATGTACACATATCTTACCCTACACACAACCTGCAATCATCATCTTCATCAATACTCATGGTCTGTAAAGTAGCCTTCCACCTGTGATAACCATGCACCTAAAAGTTACATAACTGAAGTTTTCCCCGCTGCCAGAGGTAACATGGTTACATACACTGTCGACAGCACAATGTAATGTGGTACAGGCCTGGGGCAGTATCATGCATAGATAATGAACACACAGACACAGATAGATAGTGGAAGTGGGTACGGGCACGTGCGCTCGACTCCTTTTTATTACTAGGGTAACATTTCCAGTGACGTCTGTGCTGGATGCGTGTGGGGTGAGTGTAAACCAGCCCTCAGGGTATGGTTGCTGCTAGCATCAACTATAACAGTAATCATTGGATCACTCACAGAGATTCAAAAATAAAAGGGTCAATAGTTTGTGATGCAGTAAGATAGGGACAGTAGATGAATACACAAAAGATTCTATTATAAAAGAACCATAACTTGTGGTATACTGAGACACATGCAGGAGATCTGAAATCATACACAAAAAGTTTGTATCATAAAGGGTCCATCATTTCTAGTACACTCAGATAGCCACATCAAAAGCATTCAGCATGTGCACAGCCAGCGATGATGCATGCTGCGGGCAGGCTGTACTAGGAGCAATGTCTGTTGCCTACAGTACTGCATCATCTGCAATAGCGACTCAATCTGAATTGTGAACACTGCTGTCTGCAGTGTAGACCAGAGAGATCGGTCAGCAAGGGCTCACAGCCACGTAGCATTGACTTGAGCTGCCCAGTTTGTAATACACGAAGCAACAAAAAGTGTGTGCGAAGCCTGCGGTGATGCGTATGCATGGTGCAGACAGAGCGCACTGGAGCAATGTCTTTTGCCTACAGGACTGAATCATCTACAATAGCGACTCGATCTGAATTGTGAACACTGCTGTCTGCAGTGCAAATTGAAGGCAGTAGTCAGCACAGACATCCATGAATAATTTTTCTCACTTCCTCTGAACAAAATACAACAATATAACTTACAGAAAACTCAGCAATAAATAAATCAAAACAATTCGAATTGCAATCTCTGCTGTCCACAGTGTAGACTTCTATTCAGTGATCTTTTCTACTACCAGTTTAGTCATTGTAGTAAACCTATAACTCATCTTAAAAAAGGTCTTCAAGCAAGTATACTAAAAGGATATTGTGTATATTTCAATAGACGTTGTAGTTAGTTGCCTACTGGATTCTGTAAGTAAACAATCACCACTCGATCTGAATTGTGAGCCCTGCTGACCACAGTGTAGGCCAGAGGTAGTGGTCATTAACGCCTCACAGCCACGTGTCGTTGGATTCGGAAGCACGGAGTTGGTTGCACCTGATCAGAGGGGTTACACAGAAATCATCACAGACTTTAACTTCTGGCATCCTCAATCATAGAATTAAGACCCTGTTTCACTGTTCGGACCTGCTGTACTGCGGTGTAGTCCAGCCACTGCAGTCGGGCACGCCCAATAATCATGTGCAGCAGTTAGCTACGGAAGCACAGAGTGTGATGCACCTCAACGGAGGGAGTTGTATGAAAACCAAGCAGAAGGTATATATTGGACATCGTCCATTGTGGGATCAAGACACCGTTTCACTGTTGGGTCCTAGAGTTGGTTGCACCTGGTCGAAGGGAGTACCTTCATTTCCACTCTCAGATGCAGTTCTAACATCGTCCATTGTGGGATCAAGACACCGTTCCACTGTTGTGACCTAGAGTTGATTGCACCTGGTCGAAGGGAGTACGTTCATCACCACTCTCAGATGCAATTCTAACATCATCCATTGTGGGATCAAGACACGGTTCCACTGTTGGTACCTGTTGCACTACTGTATTAGTAGTATACAGAGAACTCCACGGTGCTGGGCCTCAGGCTGGGTGCTGTGTGCTTGTGTCGCGGTAGCCAGCGATGATCTCAGGAGCCTTCCGAGCTTGCAGTCCTCAGCCCAGGAGGTTACACCGGCACGTGGTGGGCCCTCTTTCACATATGGCAGTGTAAAAATGTGAACTGTGGGGCATATGTGCATTGCAGTGGCCATGGTGGTTTCTGAGTACCAACAGGCTGAGAGCATCATTCACACAGCCACCTTCACTCAAGGTGTCAGCCTCATGGCAGTGAAAGCTGCACAGACCTGGCGGACACGTTCGCCATTCCGGAAGAGAATCACACTCAGAGAAACGTGCCTTTTATTCATACCCCTACGATAGCCTTGTGTACACCGAGTCAGCCCACTACGCTAAAGATTTTGGAGGGAGAGGGCACATATGCGCTATGTTTTCATACTCTTCCCTACTGACTGTACTATCATGGTTGCGTCCACTGTCAACCTTACTCAATAGACCATCAGTGTATGTTGACATGTACATGTCTGTGCTCTACATACTCAAGTCTGTCCGGAACATCCCCTCAACACTTTGCATTGTATACTTTTACAATTGAAAATCACTTGACACCTTTGCACATAGTTTGCTCCCATCTCTCCCCGCATTCTGCATTGTGTGGCAGAGGTGCCATGCCATGTTTGGTTTGTGTACCTAGCTAGCCACGGTTCCCACAGTACGTAGTGTTGTTGTGTCTGCTAGATGTACATGTTCTTTGTCATGTTGTATGTGATTATATAAGGTAGCGCGTTTATTCACAAGCAGTGGTTTCTCCCATTTACATATTGCGGTCTTAAAGTGGATACAGAAGTTTTTCTCACAGGTGAAAAGTGTGACCACAATGGCAGTCATTCATTACTACGCAAGAATGTCTTACTGCACAACGCTTCTAAGCTTACACTCCACAATCTTGCGTGCTGTCTTAAAAGCACGCCAAATTCCACAATCAGACCAACATTCACACAGTTTTCTAACGGCAGTTATCTGCTTCTTAATAACAGGGACTGCTATGGAATGTGTGCTGGTATACTGTATGTCCTTACTGTTTCAAACCGAGTAACTTCCTGTGGCAATGTCTATTCCCACCCACACAAAGTAACTCCCAAAGTTCAACTTGACCTTATTCACCTACTTTGAAGACAGATTTCATTAAACTGAGCAAACTACAAGTGCTTTTGTTTCAAACAGAAGTGTCCTTCACTTCTGCAAAACAAATTTATCGACTGCAGATAGCACGAACTTCAGGTAAAATACAGTCCCTTTTAAATACAAGCCTCCCATTACACTTTGTGAATTGTTACACAATTTTCAACACATCTGACACTCAAGCTCTGGCACACCTTTTTAACACTGTCCTCTCCGGCCTTGTCACATGCTTTCAAATTGTTTTTGGTATAATACCAGACTTCATTCATTCGAAAATCTGTGGAATTAACAGGAACAGTGCCCATAATTGTTACTCTCTTTGTTGCCATCTGTAATATACTGATCTTTAAGGTAATACACCTTTCATGCCTCTCTGCCTTGCTGCTCAGCCAGTGTGGATGTTCTGTGGAATGTTGGATGTGTTGTGAGGTGATAGAATGCTGGGATGCATGTCTGTAGAGAGTGTCAGTTGGGAGTATGGGCTGAGCAGCATGGAAGCTGCTCCTGGTGGGGCTCTGTAGAGAAGACCTACTCTGCATCTAATTCTGTACTACTCCATGTTGTGATTCCTGATCTACAAAATCTGCAATAAATCTACATGGAAATCCAACTGGCCTTCCATTCACTTATTACACCATCCTACTACTACTTTTGCTTGTAAAATATGGCTGCGCTCCCTGTGGTAACAAGCATGTCTGACAGAATACGCCTCTAAGCGAAGCTACATCAATACCATGAAAAAATGGAACAACTTTTTGGCTTCCTGCCTCTATCTATTATCGGAGCCAGCTACAACATGACATTTATTTACACATATGCAATCTGCGTGCAACCATCTTTTTATTGCAAAACTTGCCCATTCGACTGGCGAATGTATCTATGCCTTGCCAACATCCCAACAATCGCTTACGATATTCAGCAGGTAATGGAGTATCTTGAAAACCATGAACCTGATTGTTCGGGCAGTGGAACAATGGCGGATGTAACGCAAAAAGGTATTGTGGCGGAATGGGATTTCTGCGCAGCCGTGAAAGATCTCCTGCAATGTGCGACCTTTGACAACATCACAGATTGCCTGCCAATTCAAATTGCCGCTCCAACATTCGAGGAACATTACTGTCCCTTCGAGGTTGCGAATTGGATCACTTCGCTTTTCTCACACAATGGTAACAATCACCTCTTGGAACATTACGCATCTCAAGCTGCAGAAGAACTTCCGGACTGCAATCTCCAAGACTTGTAAGAAATTCACTTTATTCTTGGATTGATTTTTTCCAACTTTTTTGAATTTTTCCTATAAATATTTTTAATACACTTCAATTGAACTATTTTCACATAATAACTTTCTAAGTATGCTCAGGCTTTTGAACACTTCATGATTGCCCCTTATGTCTCCAGCCTAATCAGGGTTGGGTGATGTATCCCTATGCAAATATGCTATTTACTTGCTAAATTAGCCTAAACCCAACATCAATTTTGAAACCATGTCTATTTTTTGTGCACACGTCTCTCTGCCTGCCTGTTATCCACGAAGCCCTTTCACACAAATTAGCTCATCCTCAGCCTCTGCTCACGAGCTAATGATCAAGATCAAAAAACACAACATTGTTTAGGAACTGGTTGGCACAGTGTGGTAATCATATCCTACTTTTATTTTCATTATAGAATTTAGTCATTCATGTCTAATAGCTATCGATTATGTCACATGGAACTGTAACATGTAATGTGGAATTCACTGATGCAGGAGCTTAGGTTTGAATACAGCAGAAGCGGTTGGAGTTTGCCTCATCTTGATGCCTTAGCTCTTCCAGAAGAAGTTTTTTTGAAAGGGCTGAAGACAATAATGTATGGTTTGACAAGAAGGGTACCAAATGTGCTTTTGAGAAGCGCAATGTTTGTGTTCCTCCTCAAAGTTCTGATGTGGGTAGAACTATTACCAATTCTGACACACACCCGATTGAATCTACTTTCGAAGAGGTTGCTGACTGTTCTACTGTTGATAATTTTGTGTTACGAAAAAGGAGTACCAGGGTACCTAAGAACTTTGATGATTACATTTTGCAATAAATCATTTTACTTAAAGGATACATGTGGTAATCCTATCCTACCTTTATTTTCATTATAGAATTTAGAGTCATTCATGTCTAATAGTTGTTGTTTATGTCTCATGGAACTGTGACAAGTAATGTGGAATTCACTGATGCAGGAGCTTACGTTTAAATACAGCAGAAGTGGTTGGAGGTTGCCTCAGCTGGATGCCTTAGCTCCTACACAAGTGGGTCTATTTCTGGCACTTATATAAAAACACGTTTCCTCCCCGAGTGTACCCGCACCTCACCCCAGCCCCATCTCACTGTGGACATAACAGCTCTTTTTCACACCGGTAGGGGTGAATACTTCGCTTCACACTCCCTGTATAGCACACCCTAACCACCCCACAGACCTCACAGTGCTCCTACCCTCCTCTTTCCTACTTTTTTCACCCTTTTTTCCCCTTACTCGCTTCAACTGAATCACAAAATGGCTGCCAACACTTCCTAGTTGCAACCGTTCGCATCCAATAAGCGGCAGGCTCGTGCTCGTAATGCCTCAGCCAATCTACGTCGGAGCCCCCCCAGAGGTCCTGTGATAGTCTCAAATACAGGAAACATTGGAACAGCACTGACGCTTGGTGAAATTTGCAACACTCTCTCACCCGTAGATTTTCAGCGGTTTTACCAAGGATTCATTTCCACATATGGACGTATTTACGGCATTTCAAATTGGAAACTTGATTGCTATGGCACACCAATAATGGGTTGCCCACCGCTCTGCTGGGGGCTCAACTTGGTTATACTGAGGTTCCCTCCCCTCCCCTGTCCTGTGAAAGACCCGTAGCTGAGGTGTACATTTACCCCCGTTGCGTCTGGGTCGAAACATCGACGACTACCCCCTTGTTTGGGGCCTACCCCTCCTTCCCCCGCCCTTTGGAGACCTTCACAGATGAAGCTTCACTATGATAAGAAGAAATAATACCAATGGATATGTTGTAAATGAGATTAGGGGCAGGCTTTCATCATTGATAGGGATAGCTAACCTTAGCACCGAAAAACTTGGCAAACAAACTTTTTAGAAATGATCTCGCTTTACCCTTCTTGCCTCTTCACATGAGCACTATTCTCTGCACTCTTACCACTTACTATTTGGCAGTAACCTGCCCCTCCCTTAATCCCTTTTGGGAGCTGTATTATATGTTTTGGAATAACTAAGAATAAATTGCCATTATGCTAGACTCTGTGCGCTTTTGGCTAAAAATAATATCAGTGAATACTGTTTTATATTATGAATGCTTTTGGCTTGTATCTCTCTCCTTTTTCCCTTTACTTTGCAGGATTCAATCATGCATGATTATTTAGGATATTTTTTCCTTTATTGAATACATTGATTAATGTCTAGGACCACTTGTTTCCTGTACCAATCGTTACCCAGGTCCTTTTGACTTCATTGGGTCACCCCTTTACCAATCAGATGGCAGAATTCCCAAATATCGATATCTGTAAATTTCGATATGTTTCCAAAACTATTGACCGGATTTACATCAAATAAACAAAAGCGTGCTTTCTAGACCAAGACCCTTCTCCCTGCCAAAGTTGGGGTAATTCCGTTCTCCCGTTCGACCTATAACCTTGTCTAAAGTTTCCTATGGAAATGCATGAAGAAAACACGTTTTGGGACCCCCTTTTTTCTTAGCCCCCTCTTGACAAATCACCCCCAAACTTTCAACATAGGAGCTGATAAGAACAAAGGATTGGTTTGGAAAATTTCATGAAGATTCATCAAACAACTTCATATGTATGCATGTATGTGTGTATAAATTATATATATACTACCCCCAGCATGACCCTACACTAAACAACCACCACAACTCTACACAACACTAACACAACACTACACTACACAACACTACACTACACTACACAATCACTAACCCACGAAAAAATTAACACAAACCCACTTACCTCTCTCGTCATCGTGGTTTTCACAACGCAAATGCATTTACCATACATGCCTTTAAAACATAACTCTTTGTAAAGGCATGCGCGATAAATGCACATGCGTTTTGAAAAAATGCGGGATAATGGTATGCGAGGTCAATGACCTTGCGGGATAATGGTGTGCGGACTGAAAGTCTGCGGGATAAAAAATGCGGGAAAATGGCTGCAAACCATGATTAGCAGCAGACTTCCCTGGTGAGCACTAGCTTTACTACAGTGATCTAATGAGCAACTAGAGTGCTAACATTCAGAATTTATGGCAAATATGTGACACATCTGAATGCCTTCTTGATAGAACCAAAGTAAACAAGCATTGAAAATGCAATAGATCTCGCCCTCGTTTAAGTTAAAGCCATTCTGTTTGTAATGAGGTGGCTTTTTAGCTTTGCTTTTATTAGTGTTTTTAAAACTTTCATGTAAATAACATGCATATGTATGCATATATGTATATGTATGCATGCATTTATATTTATATAGATATGCAGATTATATATATATTTATATATGTATATTACCTACTGGCGATAGCCAGTGGGTATATATAGTTAGGATTTTTTCTCTATGGGATTTCTGAAAATTCTATGTCTAATAACTTTCGCGTTTGTGGACGGAATTGGCTGAAATTTTCAGGAAAATGGCACATTCTGTTTCTGAGCAGCCCCTGAAAATTTGGGGGGGTTTTGTCAAGGGGGGGCCGAGAAAAAAGGGGGGTCCCAAAACGCGTTTTTCCCATTCATTTTTCCATAGGGCGGTTGGACTCACTTTTAGCTCGAACGGCTGAATAGATTTACATGAAACTTGGCAGAAATGTAGATATGGTTTGCCCGACGTGCCTTTGCTATGTCTCAATATATGTGCTCCAGTGGATTTTGAGAAATTAACGTTTAAAAAAATATATATATCTGTGACAGCGCTCCGGTTAGCGCCCCGGTTCGCGTACCTGACGCGTAACGGAACTTCATGAAGCGAAGCTGATTGGCTCTCCGGTGTCTGACAACATTCTAAACAGTCCGGAGCGGCCGCCATCTTGTCTCTCGGTACGATCGAGAGACAAGATGTGGTGAAAAACGAAGGGGGAAATGAAGGAAAGGGGGCAAGGTAGACCACTCCTGACCCCCTAGGATTGATGAGGGGGATATTAAAGTGCCCCGCGGGGCAAAAAAAAATTATTATTTTTTTTTTTGTGATTTTACGCCGTAGAGGCGCGTCCCGGTACGCGAACCGGGCAGCTCACCGGGCAGCTAACTGGGCAGCTAACCGGCAGCGTAGCTGTCAACATTGTAAACAGTCCGGAGCGGCCGCCATCTTGTCTCTCGGTAGGTTCGAGAGACAAGATGTGGTGAAAAAAGAAGGGGGAAATGAAGGAAAGGGGGCAAGGTAAACCCCTCCTGACCCCCTAGGATTGATGAGGGGGATATTAAAGTCCCCCGCGATTTTTCGCGGTAGAGGCGCTTCCCGGTACGCGAACCGGGCAGCTAACCGGCAGCGTAACGGGAGTCCGCCATCTTGTGTTTTTGGAGCGTCCGGTTCGCGTACCGGGTAGCGTCCCGGTAAGCGTAACAAGGGGAAAGCCAAGAGAAACAGTAAAAAAAAAATTAAGGGAATAGATTTCCAGCAAACTTGGCAAAATTGTAGGGACTGTTTGTTTGATGTGCCTTTGCAAGGCCTCAAGATATGTGCACGTGTGGATTTTGTCTAATTAAGGTTAAAAAAAATATATATATCTGTAAGCGTGCTCCGGCACGCTTACGTTACGGGTTTTGTTTGCGCTGCAGAGCCGATACGTCACGGTTATGCGACGCGTCATGAGGCGTCTCACGTGGCTACGTGATACGTCACGTAATAAAGAATATATTTTACAGCTATAGATATTAGCTTTTAAAAAACCAATGAAATTCACTGAAAAAACCATAGGTTATAGACCATATATAGTTAGGAATTTGCATTTACAAAACCTTGAAAATTCACTGAAAAAACCATAGGTTAGAGACCATATATAGTTAGCTGGACATTTTATTGACATAAAACCAATGAAATTCCATATATAGTTAGTTGCACTAACTATATATCGCGCACCCGCAATCCACTGCTGATGATGTCACATATTACATCATTCATGACATGGTCAGTGACATCACTGATGACATCACTGATGACATCTCAAATGACATCACTGATGACATCACTGATGACATCTCAAAAAGTTCAAAAAGTTTGTTAGCGCCAACAGAAAGAACAGGAAGCATGATCCATTACTCAAAGGCGAGGGAGGCAAAATCTTCCCTACCGGGTCACGCTGAGGTCCCACCGGAGCTGATCAAGTTGGCAGTCTACAGTGTCTCTTAGTAATTCGGACAAAAACTGGCGTCAGCATGAGAGTACTACCATCCTGTGACAATGTTGTGGCCACTTCCGGAGAGCGGGACAGCAGGCGTATCCCTCCGCCGATGCAGTGAATCAGCCTCCCTCACGGCACCAGATGTGGATAAGGCGGCGGACACCCGTGGCAGCGGTATATCCATGGGGGATAGTCGAGCAACAGTGGCGGTTGCCCCCATCGGAAGCCCGCGGGAGTCGAGGGCCAACGACTCTCGTAGAACCTTTAAAACTGAGAGGACGTCTTCAAGAGTGGGGCTCATGTCAGAGCAGGCAAGCAGAATGAAATGCTTTGCATTTGTAGACTTCAGTTCGGCGAAGACCCAGCAGAATGTTATAAGTAAATGTCATGGCACGAAGTTCAGTGGGCGGTTTGTCATTGTGAAAGCTTCAACTAAGTTGAATGGCTGCAAGAGCCCCGATTACACCAGCAGCCCTGTTAATATACCGATCTTGGGAAAAGTTCCTCTGTTGGATTGCAATGGCTGCAGTGATGGTCTTGGGAAACTGCTTCCGAAAACTCTAAAGGCCACGAAAGCTTGCTATGCTGTTCCTTTGGAAATGCGGTGCTGGGTGATGGAAGTTATTGAAGAGTTGGCAGTGGTGTTTTTTGTGGATTTTGGACACTCTGCCACAGTCCATTCGAGTTCCAGGGTAGACCAGAGTCGTTCTAGTGGACCAGGCCCAAATTCGGGGAGTCGGCCGCCATTTTGAGCGTTCCGCAGCAACAGCCGCTCTCCACCCCGGCCACCGGAGCGGGTCCCCGGCCATCCAACCGAGTGGAACGCCAATGGCAGTCATGGTGCAGCTGACCGGGGAGTGAAACGCTAAGGCTCGCCCTGCTGCAGCTGACTGCGGGGACGGGCCTTTGCGCGTGGTGTCGCCCCCGGGCTATTTGCACAACGGTCCTCCACCCCTAGGCCGCCACCTATGCTACCTCGACAGGAACAGCGTCATGCATTTGGTTCGATGTTGCAGCAGGCTGCCATGTAAATAGTTATTTAATAAAAAGTTTTACCATGTTACTTTACTGGTGTGTTGTGTATATATTTAATATATTTGCATAGGGTTTGTCGTTATTTTGAGCGGGGTGGGCGGCGGAGCCGAGCTAACTTCTCTTATTTAGTCAGCACATAAATTGACTTACTGGTGCGCATTATTTTGGGTGTACATTTGGGATATCGGTTGGGGTCGGGTTCGTCGTACTGAAATAACCCTTCAAGTTTCTGGTGTAGGCTACTCTCCCATTCACTAGCTCCAGAGAGAGTTGTTCCTAAGTAAGGAAAGTGCTATATTGTTTTTCGTCCTTCACATGCGGATACCATGTTCGGGCTTATTTTTCTCATCCCATTAACCGTTCGATCACCGCCTCCGTCATACAAAAAGCATTCTTTTATTGACCCAGTCGTGCGCCACACATACTCATTCAAACGGTACAAATCAGGGCCCATGCGCACATTCATACCATACAATCTTTCACGCTCCCAGTGATGGTCTGCACTCCATGCAATATCTCACAGCGCTTGTCTATGTCTTTCCCTACATGGAGCACGGTGCGGTCCATGTCCACTCCATTCTTCAGTCGGAACTCCGATGTAACCTACAGAGGAGAAAAGAAAAGGGAGGGGATACAGCATTCAGAGCATGTCAGCGCGCGCAAACACGAAAAAGCTTCTACTTATCATGTATCAGACTAGCTGCAGGAACGTTTAATACAACAGATCTTGGCTATCCCTTTTGCATTATTTTTCTGTGTAACATATCCTCCCCTTCTTATGATGCAAAAAAATGTTTCATTTTGTTTGTCTCTAAATTCGAGTTCCCTCTTCGTGTATTTGTTTCTCAATTAGTCGTATTTTATGGGACAAAATACCACACCTTACATTCGGCAGATACCTTAAGCTACGGTCGACCATTTTCTAACAATTCTGGAAAAAGGGCAGGTGTGACGGATACAAATTTCAATCAATCCAAAATTCAGGCAAAGGGTCTGCATTATCTGTTTTCTATTGTTTGGGAATAACAGCCATTATTCAAAAACCCAACCAACCTAGACGATTGTTATGACGCTGATTCCATACTTCCGAAAACTGTTTATTGCAAAAATGTCAGTATACAAATACGGGCCTACAACCACGTGGGCCGGCCACGGAGGAAACTGGAATCGTATATGATGAGGGGACATTTACACTGTAGAAAAACGTAACGGGCGGGCCATTAGGTTGCAGGAATTAAGGTGTCTAACAGTTGCGGAATCGGTGGACGTTAATTTTATAATCAAAGTACGACAGGACCAGTTACAATGAAATTATCTAGATATACATTTCCGGGCAAGTACCATGAGTAACGTTAATTCGAATTTTTAATAGTACAGTAATCAATAATACATCAGTACTTAATATCAATATGGATGTCCAAATGTTCAATCAGTACCCGTCCCCGCCCGCCATGTGCTCCAAAACTGCATACATATCTCGTGATATCAAGGCTGAGCAACCAGTACACATCAAGGAGTTGCCAACATGTGGGATACATATTATCCAAATAGAAGCAGTCCCCTCGAGAATGTTTGTCTGTATGAGGTTCTACAAAATTACATATTCAAGAGGAACATCAAAGAAGATATTGATAAAGGAGTGTATGCTGTAATTGGAAGTGAGGGATGTCTGGTCATTTTGGGCGAGGCCGGGCAGGTCCAGAATATACTACCCCCACTGCCCCCAGCATGACCCTACACTACGCAAACACTACAACACTACCCAAAACCCTAAAACACTACCCCCAGCATGACCCTACACTACGCAAACACTACAACACTACCCAAAACCCTAAAACACTACACCCCAGCATGACCCTACACTACGCAAACACTACAACACTACCCAAAACCCTAAAACACTACACCCCAGCATGACCCTACACTACGCAAACACTACAACACTACCCAAAACCCTAAAACACTACCCCCAGCATGACCCTACACTACGCAAACACTACAACACTACCCAAAACCCTAAAACACTACCCCCAGCATGACCCTACACTACGCAAACACTACAACACTATCCTAAACCCTAAAACACTACGCCCAGCATGACTCTACACTACGCAAACACTACAACACAACCCTAAACCCTAAAACACTACCCCCAGCATGACCCTACACTACGCAAACACTACAACACAACCCTAAACCCTAAAACACTACCCCCAGCATGACCCTACACTACGCAAACACTACAACACTACCCAAAACCCTAAAACACTACACCCCAGCATGACCCTACACTACGCAAACACTACAACACTACCCAAAACCCTAAAACACTACACCCCAGCATGACCCTACACTACGCAAACACTACAACACTACCCAAAACCCTAAAACACTACCCCCAGCATGACCCTACACTACGCAAACACTACAACACTACCCAAAACCCTAAAACACTACCCCCAGCATGACCCTACACTACGCAAACACTACAACACTATCCTAAACCCTAAAACACTACGCCCAGCATGACTCTACACTACGCAAACACTACAACACAACCCTAAACCCTAAAACACTACCCCCAGCATGACCCTACACTACGCAAACACTACAACACAACCCTAAACCCTAAAACTCTACCCCCAGCATGACCCTACACTACGCAAACACTACAACACTACCCTAAACCCTAAAACACTACCCCCAGCATGACCCTACACTACGCAAACACTACAACACAACCCTAAACCCTAAAACACTACCCCCAGCATGACCCTACACTACGCAAACACTACAACACTACCCTAAACCCTAAAACACTACCCCCAGCATGACCCTACACTACGCAAACACTACAACACTACCCTAAACCCTAAAACACTAGCCCCAGCATGACCCTACACTACGCAAACACTACAACACAACCCAAAACCCTAAAACACTACCCCCAGCATGACCCTACACTACGCAAACACTACAACACTACCCAAAACCCTAAAACACTACACCCCAGCATGACCCTACACTACGCAAACACTACAACACACCCCAAAACCCTAAAACACTACCCCCAGCATGACCCTACACTACGCAAACACTACAACACTACCCAAAACCCTAAAACACTACCCCCAGCATGACCCTACACTACGCAAACACTACAACACTACCCAAAACCCTAAAACACTACACCCCAGCATGACCCTACACTACGCAAACACTACAACACTACCCAAAACCCTAAAACACTACACCCCAGCATGACCCTACACTACGCAAACACTACAACACTACCCAAAACCCTAAAACACTACCCCCAGCATGACACTACACTACGCAAACACTACAACACAACCCAAAACCCTAAAACACTACCCCCAGCATGACCCTACACTACGCAAACACTACAACACTACCCTAAACCCTAAAATACTACACCCCAGCATGACCCTACACTACGCAAACACTACAACACTACCCAAAACCCTAAAACACTACCCCCAGCATGACCCTACACTACGCAAACACTACAACACTATCCTAAACCCTAAAACACTAGCCCCAGCATGACCCTACACTACGCAAACACAACAACACTACCCTAAACCCTAAAACACTAGCCCCAGCATGACCCTACACTACGCAAACACTACAACACAACCATAAACCCTAAAACACTACCCCCAGCATGACCCTACACTACGCAAACACTACAACACTACCCTAAACCCTAAAACACTACCCCCAGCATGACCCTACACTACGCAAACACTACAACACAACCCTAAACCCTAAAACACTACCCCCAGCATGACCCTACACTACGCAAACACTACAACACTACCCTAAACCCTAAAAAACTACCCCCAGCATGACCCTACACTATGCAAACACTACAACACTACCCTAAACCCTAAAACACTAGCCCCAGCATGACCCTACACTACGCAAACACTACAACACAACCCTAAACCCTAAAACACTACCCCCAGCATGACCCTACACTACGCAAACACTACAACACTACCCAAAACCCTAAAACACTACCCCCAGCATGACCCTACACTACGCAAACACTACAACACTACCCAAAACCCTAAAACACTACACCCCAGCATGACCCTACACTACGCAAACACTACAATACTACCCAAAACCCTAAAACACTACCCCCAGCATGACCCTACACTACGCAAACACTACAACACTACCCAAAACCCTAAAACACTACCCCCAGCATGACCCTACACTACGCAAACACTACAACACTACCCAAAACCCTAAAACACTACACCCCAGCATGACCCTACACTACGCAAACACTACAACACTACTCAAAACCCTAAAACACTACACCCCAGCATGACCCTACACTACGCAAACACTACAACACTACCCAAAACCCTAAAACACTACCCCCAGCATGACCCTACACTACGCAAACACTACAACACTATCCTAAACCCTAAAACACTACACCCCAGCATGACCCTACACTACGCAAACACTACAACACTACCCAAAACCCTAAAACACTACCCCCAGCATGACCCTACACTACGCAAACACTACAACACTCTGCTAAACCCTAAAACACTACGCCCAGCATGACCCTACACTACGCAAACACTACAACACTACCCTAAACCCTAAAACACTAGCCCCAGCATGACCCTACACTACGCAAACACTACAACACAACCCTAAACCCTAAAACACTACCCCCAGCATGACCCTACACTACGCAAACACTACAACACTACCCTAAACCCTAAAACACTACCCCCAGCATGACCCTACACTACGCAAACACTACAACACAACCCTAAACCCTAAAACACTACCCCCAGCATGACCCTACACTAAACAACCACCACAACTCTACACTACACTAACACAACACTACACTACACAACACTACACTATACTACACAATCACTAACCCACGAAAAAATTAACACAAACCCACTTACCTCTCTCGTCATCGTGGTTTTCACAACGCAAATGCATTTACCATACATGCCTTTAAAACATAATTCTTTGTAAAGGCATGCGCGATAAATGCACATGCGTTTTGAAAAAATGCGGGATAATGGTATGCGAGGTCAATGACCTTGCAGGATAATGGTATGCGGACTGAAAGTCTGCGGGATAAAAAATTTGGGAAAATGGCTGCAAACCATGATTAGCAGCAGACTTCCCTGGTGAGCACTAGCTTTACTACAGTGATCTAATGAGCAACTAGAGTGCTAACATTCAGAATTTATGGCAAATATGTGACACATCTGAATGCCTTCTTGATAGAACCAAAGTAAACAAGCATTGAAAATGCAATAGATCTCGCCCTCGTTTAAGTTAAAGCCATTCTGTTTGTAATGAGGTGGCTTTTTAGCTTTGCTTTTATTAGTGTTTTTAAAACTTTCATGTAAATAACATGCATATGTATGCATATATGTATATGTATGCATGCATTTATATTTATATAGATATGCAGATTATATATATTTATATATGTATATTACCTACTGGCGATAGCCAGTGGGTATATATAGTTAGGATTTTTTCTCTATGGGATTTCTGAAAATTCTATGTCTAATAACTTTGGCGTTTGTGGACGGAATTGGCTGAAATTTTCAGGAAAATGGCACATTCTGTTTCTGAGCAGCCCCTGAAAATGTGGGGGGGTTTTGTCAAGGGGGGGCCGAGAAAAAAGGGGGGTCACAAAACGCGTTTTTCCCATTCATTTTTCCATAGGGCGGTTGGACTCACTTTTAGCTCGAACGGCTGAATAGATTTACATGAAACTTGGCAAAATTGTAGATATGGTTTGCCTGACGTGCCTTTGCTATGTCTCAATATATGTGCTCCAGTGGATTTTGAGAAATTAACGTTTAAAAAAATATATATATCTGTGACAGCGCTCCGGTTAGCGCCCCGGTTCGCGTACCTGACGCGTAACGGAACTTCATGAAGCGAAGCTGATTGGCTCTCCGGTGTCTGTCAACATTCTAAACAGTCCGGAGCGGCCGCCATCTTGTCTCTCGGTACGATCGAGAGACAAGATGTGGTGAAAAACGAAGGGGGAAATGAAGGAAAGGGGGCAAGGTAGACCACTCCTGACCCCCTAGGATTGATGAGGGGGATATTAAAGTGCCCCGCGGGGCAAAAAATATATATATTTTTTTTGTGATTTTACGCCGTAGAGGCGCGTCCCGGTACGCGAACCGGGCAGCTCACCGGGCAGCTAACCGGGCAGCTAACCGGCAGCGTAGCTGTCAACATTGTAAACAGTCCGGAGCGGCCGCCATCTTGTCTCTCGGTAGGTTCGAGAGACAAGATGTGGTGAAAAAAGAAGGGGGAAATGAAGGAAAGGGGGCAAGGTAAACCCCTCCTGACCCCCTAGGATTGATGAGGGGGATATTAAAGTCCCCCGCGATTTTTCGCGGTAGAGGCGCTTCCCGGTACGCGAACCGGGCAGCTAACCGGCAGCGTAACGGGAGTCCGCCATCTTGTGTTTTTGGAGCGTCCGGTTCGCGTACCGGGTAGCGTCCCGGTAAGCGTAACAAGGGGAAAACCAAGAGAAACAGTAAAAAAAAAATTAAGGGAATAGATTTCCAGCAAACTTGGCAAAATTGTAGGGACTGTTTGTTTGATGTGCCTTTGCAAGGCCTCAAGATATGTGCACGTGTGGATTTTGTCTAATTAAGGTTAAAAAAAATATATATATCTGTAAGCGTGCTCCGGCACGCTTACGTTACGGGTTTTGTTTGCGCTGCAGAGCCGATACGTCACGGTTATGCGACGCGTCATGAGGCGTCTCACGTGGCTACGTGATACGTCACCTAATAAAGAATATATTTTACAGCTATAGATATTAGCTTTTAAAAAACCAATGAAATTCACTGAAAAAACCATAGGTTATAGACCATATATAGTTAGGAATTTGCATTTACAAAACCTTGAAAATTCACTGAAAAAACCATAGGTTAGAGACCATATATAGTTAGCTGGACATTTTATTGACATAAAACCAATGAAATTCCATATATAGTTAGTTGCACTAACTATATATCGCGCACCCGCAATCCACTGCTGATGATGTCACATATTACATCATTCATGACATGGTCAGTGACATCACTGATGACATCACTGATGACATCTCAAATGACATCACTGATGACATCACTGATGACATCTCAAATGACATCACTGATGACATCATGACACACCAATACCAGTTACTACATACGCACTCACTGATTCCTACGTCTACACACACATTTACTCATTCACCCATACAATCACTCATACATACAGTCACTCATTATTACAACACTATCATATGCACTCATACACCTATGCAGACACTCACACACTGCTACTCATCCATGGAGTTACTCACACACCTAGTCAGTCCTGTAAAGAATCAATCACACTTCCATTTCCTCATCTATACAGTTAAACACAGAACACCATACTTCAGAGACATCACTGATGACATCACTGATGACATCTCAAATGACATCACTGATGACATCTCAAATGATATCACTGATGACATCATGACACACCAATACCAGTTACTACATACGCACTCACTGATTCCTACGTCTACACACACATTCACTCATTCACCCATATAATCACTCATACATACAGTCACTCATTATTACAACACTATCATATGCACTCATACACCTAGTCAGTCCTGTGAAGAATCAATCACACTTCTATTTCCTCATCTATACAGTTAAACACAGAACACCATACTTTTCACACATATACTAACACATACTTACTCTCTTATACAATCACTGATACAAGTACACATTGATATGCACAGAGTCACACACCTCCCAGCCAGCCACACACACACTCAGTCTTCCATACATCCACTCATTCTTCAATATGTAAAACATATTTAAACTTTACAAAAACACACAGACACTAGATGATGTCATCAGTGATGTCATTTGAGATGTCATCAGTGATGTCATCAGTGATGTCATTTGAGATGTCATCAGTGATGTCATCAGTGATGTCACTGACCATGTCATGAATGATGTAATATGTGACATCATCAGCAGTGGATTGCGGGTGCGCGATATATAGTTAGTGCAACTAACTATATATGGAATTTCATTGGTTTTATGTCAATAAAATGTCCAGCTAACTATATATTGTCTCTAACCTATGGTTTTTTCAGTGAATTTTCAAGGTTTTGTAAATGCAAATTCCTAACTATATATGGTCTATAACCTATGGTTTTTTCAGTGAATATATATATATATATATATTACCTACTGGCGGTCGCCAGTAGGTATATATAGTTAGGATTTTTTCTCTATGGGATTTTTGAAAATTCTATGTCTAATAACTTTGGCGTTTGTGGACGGAATTGGCTGAAATTTTCAGGAAAATGGAACATTTTGTTTCTGAGCAGCCCCTGAAAATTTGGTTTTGTCAAGGGGGGGCCGAGAAAAAAAGAATGGATTTGCACGAAACTTGGCAAAATTGTAGGGACTGGTAGCCTGATGTGCCTTTGCTAGGTCTCAATATATGTGCTCCAGTGGATTTAGATAAATTAACGTTCAAAAAAATATATATATCTGTAACAGCGCTCCGGGTAGCGCTCCAGTTCGCGTACTTGACGCGTAACAGAACTTCGCGAAGCGAAGCTGATTGGCTCTCCGGTGTCTGTCAACATTGTAAACAGTCCGGAGCGGCCGCCATCTTGTCTCTCGGTAGGATCGAGAGACAAGAGGAGGCCAAAACAAAGGGGGAAATGACCATAAGGGGGCATAGTAGATCCTCCCTCACCCTCTAGGTTTGATGTGGAGGCTTTAAAAGGGCCCCGCGGGGCAAAAAATAAATTTAAAAAAATCGTTTTTTTGCGTGGGGAGCGCCCGGTACGCTTTTGTGCAATGGGCAGTGGTAATCTAAATGATGAGGGGGGGGGGGGGCAGCGTTCAAAGCACATCAGCGTGCATAAACACGAATTTTTTTTATCTACCACGTACTTGACTTATCTCTCTGAGATGCATTCCCTTGTGTCTCGGCAATGGTAGTCTGTTCATTACATAGATCGCTCGAGGGCGGTAGTACAGACTGCGCGTAGGAAAGGGTCAAAAGCAAGGGGTATAGGAGTATGTAACAAGCGAGCCATTTAATTAAAAAAACTAAACGTGACAAACGGTTGCAGGATCAGTGAAGGTTGATTTTATAATTGAAAGTATAACAGGATCAGTTACAATAAAATCGTCCATACGCACACCATGGGCGAGTATCATGGGTAACATTACTTTAAAGCTTTAATAATACAATAATCAATAATGAAAAATCGACATCAATAGGGTTGTCCGTATGCCCAGTCAGTACCCTTCCCCGCACGCCATGTGCACAAAGACGGCATACATCCCCCATAACGTCAAGGCTAAGTAACTAGAACGTCATAAGGAGTTGCAAGTCGCTCCCATACTGGCGCCATTTTGGTCAAGGCCAGGCAGGTCCAGAGTATAGTTCAATGTCTCCAATAAGTAGCGGCAGGACCAGAATCCCTTTCGGCAGTTCAAAAAGTTTGTTAGCGCCAACAAAAAGAACAGGAAGCATGATCCATTACTCAAAGGCGAGGGAGGCAAAATCTTCCCTACCGGGTCATGCTGAGGTCCCACCGGAGCTGATCAAGTTGGCAGTCTACAGTGTCTCTTAGTAATTCGGACAAAAACTGGCGTCAGCATGAGAGTACTACCATCCTGTGACAATGTTGTGGCCACTTCCGGAGAGCGGGACAGCAGGCGTATCCCTCCGCCGATGCAGTGAATCAGCCTCCCTCACGGCACCAGATGTGGATAAGGCGGCGGACACCCATGGCAGCGGTATATCCATGGGGGATAGTCGAGCAACAGTGGCGGTTGCCCCCATCGGAAGCCCGCGGGAGTCGAGGGCCAACGACTCTCGTAGAACCTTTAAAACTGAGAGGACGTCTTCAAGAGTGGGGCTCATGTCAGAGCAGGCAAGCAGAATGAAATGCTTTGCATTTGTAGACTTCAGTTCGGCGAAGACCCAGCAGAATGTTATAAGTAAATGTCATGGCACGAAGTTCAGTGGGCGGTTTGTCATTGTGAAAGCTTCAACTAAGTTGAATGGCTGCAAGAGCCCCGATTACACCAGCAGCCCTGTTAATATACCGATCTTGGGAAAAGTTCCTCTGTTGGATTGCAATGGCTGCAGTGATGGTCTTGGGAAACTGCTTCCGAAAACTCTAAAGGCCATGAAAGCTTGCTATGCTGTTCCTTTGGAAATGCGGTGCTGTGTGATGGAAGTTATTGAAGAGTTGGCAGTGGTGTTTTTTGTGGATTTTGGACACTCTGCCACAGTCCATTCGAGTTCCAGGGTAGACCAGAGTCGTTCTAGTGGACCAGGCCCAAATCCGGGGAGTCGGCCGCCATTTTGAGCGTTCCGCAACAACAGCCGCTCTTCACCCCGGCCACCGGAGCGGGTCCCCGGCCATCCAACCGAGTGGAACGCCAATGGCAGTCATGGTGCAGCTGACCGGGGAGTGAAACGCTAAGGCTCGCCCTGCTGCAGCTGACCGCGGGGACGGGCCTTTGCGCGTGGTGTCGCCCCCGGGCTATTTGCACAACGGTCCTCCACCCCTAGGCCGCCACCTATGCTACCTCGACAGGAACAGCGTCATGCATTTGGTTCGATGTTGCAGCAGGCTGCCATGTAAATAGTTATTTAATAAAAAGTTTTACCGTGTTACTTTACTGGTGTGTTGTGTATATATTTAATATATTTGCATAGGGTTTGTCGTTATTTTGAGCGGGGTGGGCGGCGGAGCCGAGCTAACTTCTCTTATTTAGTCAGCACATAAATTGACTTACTGGTGCGCATTATTTTGGGTGTACATTTGGGATATCGGTTGGGGTCGGGTTCGTCGTACTGAAATAACCCTTCAAGTTTCTGGTATAGGCTACTCTCCCATTCACTAGCTCCAGAGAGAGTCGTTCCTAAGTAAGGAAAGTGTTATATTGTTTTTCGTCCTTCACATGCGGATACCATGTTCGGGCTTATTTTTCTCATCCCATTAACCGTTCGATCACCGCCTCCGTCATACAAAAAGCATTCTTTTATTGACCCAGTCGTGCGCCACACATACTCATTCAAACGGTACAAATCAGGGCCCATGCGCACATTCATACCATACAATCTTTCACGCTCCCAGTGATGGTCTGCACTCCATACAATATCTCACAGCGCTTGTCTATGTCTTTCCCTACATGGAGCACGGTGCGGTCCATGTCCACTCCATTCTTCAGTCGGAACTCCGATGTAACCTACAGAGGAGAAAAGAAAGGGGAGGGGATACAGCATTCAGAGCATGTCAGCGCGCGCAAAAACGAAAAAGCTTCTACTTATCATGTATCAGACTAGCTGCAGGAACGTTTAATACAACAGATCTTGGCTATCCCTTTTGCATTATTTTTCTGTGTAACATATCCTCCCCTTCTTATGATGCAAAAAAATGTTTCATTTTGTTTGTCTCTAAATTCGAGTTCCCTCTTCGTGTATTTGTTTCTCAATTAGTCGTATTTTATGGGACAAAATACCACACCTTACATTCGGCAGATACCTTAAGCTACGGTCGACCATTTTCTAACAATTCTGGAAAAAGGGCAGGTGTGACGGATACAAATTTCAATCAATCCAAAATTCAGGCAAAGGGTCTGCATTATCTGTTTTCTATTGTTTGGGAATAACAGCCATTATTCAAAAACCCAACCAACCTAGACGATTGTTATGACGCTGATTCCATACTTCCGAAAACTGTTTATTGCAAAAATGTCAGTATACAAATACGGGCCTACAACCACGTGGGCCGGCCACGGAGGAAACTGGAATCGTATATGATGAGGGGACATTTACACTGTAGAAAAACGTAACGGACGGGCCATTAGGTTGCAGGAATTAAGGTGTCTAACAGTTGCGGAATCGGTGGACGTTAATTTTATAATCAAAGTACGACAGGACCAGTTACAATGAAATTATCTAGATATACATTTCCGGGCAAGTACCATGAGTAACGTTAATTTGAATTTTTAATAGTACAGTAATCAATAATACATCAGTATTTAATATCAATATGGATGTCCAAATGTTCAATCAGTACCCGTCCCCGCCCGCCATGTGCTCCAAAACTGCATACATATCTCGTGATATCAAGGCTGAGCAACCAGTACACATCAAGGAGTTGCCAACATGTGGGATACATATTATCCAAATAGAAGCAGTCACCTCGAGAATGTTTGTCTGTATGAGGTTCTACAAAATTACATATTCAAGAGGAACATCAAAGAAGATATTGATAAAGGAGTGTATGCTGTAATTGGAAGTGAGGGATGTCTGGTCATTTTGGGCGAGGCCGGGCAGGTCCAGAATATAGTCAAAATGTCTCCACCAAGCAGCGGTCGGACCAGAACCCCTTTGAGTAGTCCAAAAAGTTTCGTTAAATGACAACAGAAGGGACAGGCAACAAGAACCATCAGTCAAAGAGGGGAGGGCAAGTTCTTCCCTACCAGGTCACGTTGGGGCTCCACCGGAACTGATTGAATTGGTAGTCTACAGTGTTTCTGGATGTTTCAGACTGAAGCTGGCGTCAGCATGAGAGCACCACCATTCCGTGGCTACGTCGTGGCTATTCTGCGAGCAATCATGGCAGTCGCTCCCCACCGGAAGCCTGCGGGAGTCGGGGGCCCCGGTGACTCTTGTAGATTCTTCAAGGCTGAGGGGACGCTTTCGGGAATGGGGCCCATGCCCTAGCAGTCAAGCGTCCGAGTTCCAGGGTTGCCCAGAGCCATCCTTGCAGGCCAGGCCCAAGTCTGTGGAGGCGACCGCCATTCTGTGAGCTCCGTGGCAGCCGCCTGTCGCTGTACTGCAAGAGTGGGTGCAATTCAGCTGGATGGCGGGTGAGACGCTGTAGCCACAAGAGTAGGCGAAACTCAACCGGCCGAGTGAGGCACTGTGCCGCAAGAGCGGGCGTAACTCAGCTGGCCGAGCGAGGCACTGTGCCGCAAGAGTGGGCGTAACTCAGCTGGCCGAGCGAGGCACTGTGCCGCAAGAGCGGGCGTAACTCAGGTGGCCGAGCGAGGCACTGTGCCGCAAGAGCGGGCGTAACTCAGCTGGCCGAGCGAGGCACTGTGCCGCAAGAGTGGGCGTAACTCAGCTGGCCGAGCGAGGCACTGTGCCGCAAGAGTGGGCATAACTCAGGTGGCCGAGCGAGGCACTGTGCCGCAAGAGCGGGCGTAACTCAGCTGGCCGAGCGAGGCACTGTGCCGCAAGAGTGGGAGTAACTCAGCTGGCCGAGCGAGGCACTGTGCCGCAAGAGTGGGCGTAACTCAGGTGGCCGAGCGAGGCACTGTAGGTCTTCCTCTCACAAAGATGAAAGTCAGAGTGAGGAAACAAGGAGGGGTTTTCATCATTTGGGACAAAAAATAGTTCTAAACCAATGAAAAGTGACATTTTTAGGTCACATGACCTAGCCTTACATCATTAGGAAACCAAAAGTGAAATGAACCAATGAAAAGTTTTATTAACAAGTCACATGACCTGTTATGCTTACGTTACGCGCTCCGCGCCGCGCCCCGGATCGCTTCTGGGAAGCTGCGCTTCGCGCCTCGCGCATCGGGTGCGCTAACGCAGCGCGTCATATGACGCATTATGCGACAACGCGATACTACATTGTTTCTGGATGTTTCAGACTGAAGCTGGCGTCAGCATGAGAGCACCCCGTGGCTACGTCATGGCCATTCCGCGAGCAATCATGGCAGTCGCTCCCCACCGGAAGTCTGCGGGAGTCGGGGGCCCCGGTGACTCTTGTAGAATCTTCAAGGCTGAGGGGACGCTTTTGGGAATGGGGCCCATGCCCTAGCAGTCAAGCGTCCGAGTTCCAGGGTTGCCCAGAGCCATCCTTGCAGGCCAGGCCCAAGTCTGTGGAGCCGACCGCCATTTCGTGAGCTCCGTGGCAGCCGCCTGTCGCTGTACCGCAAGAGTGGGTGCAATTCAGCCGGATGGCGGGTGAGACGCTGTAATAGCAAGAGCAGGCGCAACTCAGCTGGCCGAGCGAGGCACTATGCCGCAAGAGTGGGCGTAACTCAGCTGCCGAGTGAAGCACTGGGGTGCAGCTGAGAAACCCCCACCTGGGGAGGTGGGTGAGGCTCGTTCGCGCCGCCTCTCCCTTCCAGTGCACCCCACGCCGTCTCCTGGCGCAGGTATATGTGATGGTCGGACCAGGGCACCGCAGGACGTGTCTTCAGGTCAAACGGATTGTGGGACAAGGTCCAGAATGGAAGAGTCACCAAAAGGCTAAAAGTTCCGCCGGACCCCGGGAGCCGGCCGCCTATGTCGAGTGAAGCGCTGGGGTGCAGCTGAGAAACCTCCACCTGGGGAGGTGGGGGAGGCTCGTTCGCGCCGCCTCTCCCTTCCAGTGCACCCCACGCCGTCTCCTGGTGCAGGTATATGTGATGGTCGGACCAGGGCACCGCAGGACGTGTCTTCAGGTCAAACGGATTGTGGGATAAGGTCCAGAATGGAAGAGTTACCAAAAGGCTAAAAGTTCCGCCGGACCCCGGGAGCCGGCCGCCTATGTCGGGGGCGATCTCAGGCCACACCAGGGCAACAAGACTTGGGGAGGGGGCAGGAGCCAAGCGCCCCCTCCGAGTCCGCACCACCACACCGCCCCTCGGGGGCCTCCGTCAAGCGGCTCATGGAGGCACCGCAGGCAGCGGTTCTTCAGATCAGTGGTCTCACCGGCAAGGCTCCCCTCCGTCAGCAGCGATCGTTGGTGCTGTGGTTGCGGCCGGAGGCCCCGCCTAGTCAACGCCCCGGCCTCTCCATCTCGTAGGCCGCAGAGTAGTCGGGGAGAAATCCCGGGAACGGCGGCATGCATTTGGATCGATGTTGCAGCAGGCTGCCATGTAAATAGTTATTTAATAAAATGTTTTACCCTGTTACTTTGCTGGTGTGTTGTATATAGTTTTAATATTTGCATAGGGTTTGTCGTTATTTTGGGCGGGGTGGGCGGCGGAGCCGAGCTGTCTTGCAGCCATCATGGCGTCGAGCTCGGTTCCTCTCACTAGTTTCATATTTCTCATGAGGGGTTGTTCCTAATGTTTCTATTTTAGCGAGGTCAAAAAGAGATGCCATTAGTGGTCTACTGATTTTGCTTGATTCCTTTTGTTTTTTCTAACGATTTTTCACTATCTGCAAAGACTAAACAGAGTATTGCGACTCTGTGCTTGTTTGTAAATAGAGAATGAACCAAAGAGAACCAATTCCAAAACAGTAAATGCTTGGATAACAATCAATCAAATGGAGAGGGAAGCAGGCACGACGGATTACAACGGGGGCAAAGGCCTGCGTTACCTACCCTTCACTATCTGCAAAGAGAGAATACTCCTAAAAGAAAAGAGGGGGGGGCAGCGTTGAAAGCACATCAGCGTGCATAAACACGAAAATGTTTTTACCTACCACGTACTTGACATTTTAAAGCTTTTGATATTTGCTAATAAAAAAACATTGAAATTCACTGAAAAAACCATAGGTTATAGACCATATATAGTTAGGAATTAGCATTTACAAAACCTTGAAAATTCACTGAAAAAAACATGGGTTATAGACCATATATAGTTAGGAATTAGCATTTACAAAACCTTATTTTACTCACACAAAACCATTGAAATTCCATATATAGTTAGTTGCACTAACTATATATCGCGCACCCGCAATCCACTGCTGATCATGTCACATATTACATCATTCATGACATGGTCAGTGACATCACGGATGACATCACTGATGACATCTCAAATGACATCACTGATGACATCACTGATGACATCCCAAATGACATCACTGATGACATCACTGATGACATCTCAAATGACATCACTGATAACATCTCAAATGACATCACTGATGACATCACTGATGACATCTCATTTGACATCAATGGTCACATCACTGATGATATCATTCATGTGACAATACAATGCATCTCCTCACACTTTAATATAACCTCTGTTACACCCAGTGTTAAATACAGAATATAATTTTTTAAACCATTAACACACCAATACTAGTTACTACATACGCACTCACTGATTCCTATGTCTACACACACATTCACTCATTCACCCATACAATCATTCATACATACAATCACTCATGTTTACAACACTATCATATGCACTCATACACCTATACAGACACTCACACTCTGCCACTCATCCATGGAGTTACTCACACACCTAGTCAGTCCTGTAAAGAATCAATCAAACTTCCATTTTCTAATCTATACAGTTAAACATAGAGTACCTTACATTTTCAAATATATACTAACACATTCTTACTCTCTTATACAATCATTGATACAAGAACACATTGATCTGCAGAGTCACACATCTCCCAGCCAGCCACACACACACTCAGTCTCCCATACAAATACTTGGACAATCAATCAATAACCCATATAGTTACTCATATAGCTACTGATCAACACATGCAGCAGTTTACAGAACAACAGACATAATGATGCACAAATTAAGACAGTTTAGTCACTAACCCATGCACTCGGTGAGACACATTTAATCACTCACTCATACAGTCAGTCACGCACCTACTAAATCTTTTATTTAGACACTTCTACATCTACTCATTTTCCAATATGTACAACATATTTAAACTTTACAGAAACACACAGTCACTGGATGATGTCATCAGTGATGTCATTTGAGATGTCATCAGTGATGTCATCAGTGATGTCATTTGAGATGTCATCAGTGATGTCATTTGAGATGTCATCAGTGATGTCATCAGTGATGTCACTGACCATGTCATGAATGATGTAATATGTGACATGATCAGCAGTGGATTGCGGGTGCGCGATATATAGTTAGTGCAACTAACTATATATGGAATTTCAATGGTTTTGTGTGAGTAAAATAAGGTTTTGTAAATGCTAATTCCTAACTATATATTGTCTATAACCTATGGTTTTTTCAGTGAATTTTCAAGGTTTTGTAAATGCTAATTCCTAACTATATATGGTCTATAACCTATGGTTTTTTCAGTGAATTTTCAAGGTTTTGTAAATGCTAATTCCTAACTATATATGGTCTACAACCTATGGTTTTTTCAGTGAATATATATATATTCACTGAAAAAACCATAGGTTATAGACCATATATAGTTAGGAATTAGCATTTACAAAACCTTGAAAATTCACTGAAAAAACCATAGGTTATAGACCATATATAGTTAGGAATTAGCATTTTTAAAACCTTATTTTACTCACACAAAACCATTGAAATTCGCATATATAGTTAGTTGCACTAACTATATATTTCGCGCACCCGCAATCCACTGCTGATGATGTCACATATTACATCATTCATGACATGGTCAGTGACATCACTGATGACATCACTGATGACATCTCAAATGACATCACTGATGACATCACTGGTGACATCTCATTTGATATGACTGATCACATCACTGATGACATCATTCATGTGATAATACGATGAACTTCTTCAGACTCTAATATAACCTTATATACACTCAGTGTAAACAGACACTCACAGAGTGTCACTCATCCATGGAGTTACTCACACACCTAGTCAGTCATGCAAAGAATCAATCACACCTCCATCTCCTCAACTATACAGTTATACACACCTTACTTATTCAAACAGATACTAACACATATTTACTCTCTTATACAATCCCTGATACAATTTCAGAATGATCCATACAGCCACTCACACATTCACTGGCTCTTATGCACAGTTATTTATATATGTCAACTCTCACATATACTGTGTTTTACATATGTTCTTACTTTGACATGTAGCACTGAGATATCCATTCACTCACCAATACACTCATGCACACAGTCAACCGCCCATACAGCTGTTCCCACATGCACTTTTGAACCCATACATCTAGTGAATCAACTGCTCACACATCTATGCACAGAGTCATACACCTCCCAACCACCCACACACACACTCAGTCTCCCATACAAATAATTGGGCAACCAATCAATAACCCATATAGTTACTCATATAGCTACTGATCAATACATGCAGCAGTTTACAGAACAACAGACATAATGATGCACAAATTAAGACAGTTTAGTCACTAACCCATGCACTCAGTGAGACACATTTAATCACTCACTCATACAGTCAATCATGCACCTACTAAATCCTTCATCCAGACACTTATACATCCACTCATTCTTCAATATGTAAGACATATTTAAAGTTTACAGAAACATACAGACACTGGATGTTGTTATCAGTGATGTCATTTGAGATGTCATCAGTGATGTCATCAGTGATGTCACTGACCATGTCATGAATGATGTAATATGTGACATCATCAGCAGTGGATTGCGGGTGCGCGAAATATATAGTTAGTGCAACTAACTATATATGCGAATTTCAATGGTTTTGTGTGAGTAAAATAAGGTTTTAAAAATGCTAATTCCTAACTATATATGGTCTATAACCTATGGTTTTTTCAGTGAATTTTCAAGGTTTTGTAAATGCTAATTCTTAACTATATATGGTCTATAACCTATGGTTTTTTCAGTGAATTTCAATGGTTTTTTAATAGCAAATATTAAAAGCTGTTAAATGTATTCTTTTTTTAAAGGAAAAATATATTTTATATGTATTTAATATCATTTTTTTATGTATATATATATATATATATATTTTTTTTTTTAGGTTCACTACCGGTTCGCGCACCGGGTAGCTTCCCGTTAGCTCAATTTTATGCCGCGACCCGGTCCGCGCACCGGGAAACGTCCCGTTTGCAAAACTGCCGCGTTCGAGAACAACATCGCGACGCGTCGCGTAAGCGCGACGTATCGCGTTGCCGCGTAATGCGTCTTATGACGCGCCGCGTTCGCGCACTCGGAAGTGCTCCGGAGCGCGAACGAGGCGCGAAGCGCAGCACCCCTGAAGCGCTCCGGACGCGTAACGTAAGCGTGATAGGTCATGTGACCTGTAAATAACACTTTTCATTGGTTTAGAACTATTTTTTTTCCCAAATGATGAAAACCCCTCCTTTTTTTCTCACTCTGACTTTCATCTTTGTGAGAGGGAGACCTGTTTCTCCTTGTTGAAATAATGGCATCTGTAGTAGCTGCAGCTGGTGGACCCCCACCCCCACCACAACCACCTAGGAAGGAAGGACCACCTGCGCAGTTCCTTCCAAACCCAGAGGAAGAGGAAGAAGAAGAGGAAGAGGACGTAGAGCGGAGGCAGTTCTTGCCTGAACAGCCCCGAAATCACACCACAAAGACCATTTTATATGGCAATTTTATTCTTTTCCTCGAGACCAAAAAAAGGTCAATGCCCGATATGTGACATGCCTCATTTGTAAAGATGTTTTGTCTAGAGGTACAAACAAAAAGTATAGTTTTGGTAACTATACTATGCACCGCCACATGCAGAGGTGGCATCCAAACAATTACAGCGCTGCTGAACTGCGTCACCTCCAAGATAACCTACCAACTCCTGTGACCAGTACATCGTCACAGGTAACTCTATCGGGACCAGAGCCGAGGGAGACGGTCCCAAACATTCAACAGAATTTTGTGCACATGAAGCTAGTGTGCATTTATTGTGGTGAACTAATTTCATATGGGAATATGAGTATCATTTTAATTAATAGAGCGTTTGAAAACCACAAGTGCTCAAAACGCCCCAAGAAGTAAATTTTTTTTTTTGCTCCTGTTGAGCCCTTTCTAATGCCTGTTTTTCGTTGTTCCCCCCAAAAAAACCAAAAAAAACATAAAATTGTTCAAAAAATACAAAAAAAATAAAAAATGTTCAGAAAAATAAAAAAAAATATTAAACTACAAAAACATAAAAAAAATAAGTTCTTTTCAGAACTACCTCCCATTTCTAAAAAATTACTAACATTTTTAGCACTCTTGACTTCATTTTTCTCATAGGTGCGCTTCTGGGTGCGCGCACCGGAGAGCGCCCCGTTAGCGCAATAAAAAAACAAGAAAAAAAAACAAGAGGAGAGCATAAGAGAAAGAGAAAGAGAGAGTAATGTTAAAAGACAGACAGCAAGAGAGAGCAACACAGAGGTACTGTATAATACATAGTAAAACAGTGTAAAAGATATAAGAAAGTGTAAGAGAGAAAATGAAACAAATATAAGGCTGTGAAACAAAGAAAGAGAGAAGAATAATACTAAAGCAGAGGCACATGAAGAATGTGAGTGGATGTAAAGAGTAAAAGGAAAGTGAAAAAATGATGTACAAATAAAAGGTAATAACGGAACCAGATTTAAATAACACTGGTCCATAACTAAAGAGGGATTAAATAAGATGGATAAAATCGACTAAAGTTAAAACATGTGGATTGACAGAGAGAAAAAACTGAAAGAAGAAAAGAAGAAGTAACAGAAAGGGAATAATTGAAGCAGCAAAGAAATGTAAATAACGTAGTGTGCTTGAACTTCAGGGAGAAAACATAATGAACAAGTAGTGAAAGAGTGAAGAGACAGAGACAATTAGAGTAAGAGAGACGGACTGAGTGAACGGGAGTGAGGAACTGTGAGAACAGAGGGACTGAGAAAAGGAGTGGAAGGAGTGCAGTAAGTAAATCACCCACACAACACAACAGCTACCCTACCTCAAAGCACTCTAAAATATTATTTTACTGTTTCTCTTGGTTTTCCCCTTGTTACGCTCCCCGGTGTGCTACCCATAGTATAAGTAAAGAGGGGTGAAAGAGGGAGAAATATTGAATAAGGATAACACATGGTGAGTGACATAGAGAGTGGACATAGAGAGTAAAGGAAACAGTACCTGAATGGGCTTGAGTAAAACAGCAAGTAATGCAATGTGTGTGACTTACAGGGAGTCAGTGGGTGTAGGTAGGAGTTTGGGTGTGTAAGGTGTGTCTGTGGGTGTGGTTGTGTGGACTGTTTTGGTGTGGGTAGAAATGAGGGTGTGTGAAATATGTATGAAAAGTGTATGAGTGTGGGGTGTATATGTGTTCGATGTATGTGTGTGTATGTAATGTGTGTGTGTTTTTGAAGAGTGTGTGTGGGAGGTTTTTTCTTGTGTATGAGGTGTGTGTGTGGTGTGTGTGTGGGTGTATGTTACAGGTGTGTGCATGTGTTGGGAGGGGATGAGCTATATGTGTAGGAGTAAGGTAAATAATTAAGAAAAAGAGAATGAGTGAAGAAGCAAAGGAAGGGAACAGAGGGTAAGTGAAGTAAAGAATAGGGATCAAAAGAAGCTGAATATGAGAGGGTAAATAGGGAAAGGGGAGTAAACATGGAGAATAAGAATAAGTGAAAGAAGCAGAGTAAAAACACAGGAGTGAGGTAGATTGAGAAAATGTTAGTGACCTTAAAGCAAAGGGTGATAACAAACTACATTTTTTAGTCATACTTACCATATAATAAATGTAACTTTAATTTTTTTTACTACAGTTGGTATCTGTGAAAGAGAGAAGAAAAAATAAGTTATAATTAGTAAAATATCTATTTTAAATTAAAAGATACAAATGAAGAGCTAAAAACATCATAACACTATTTAGAAATAAAGTGAGAGTGAAGAACACAGAAAGGAAAATAAACTAAGGTAGAAGGACAAAAAGAGGGAAAAAGAAATAGAAGGAGAACAAATTACAAAGAGTAAGGCATATCGATTCACTAAGAAAAAGAGAGAGAAGTACAGAGAAATGAACTGAAGGTAAGAAAGATACTAAAACAATGTGAGTTAGCAAAACTAAATCAGGAAACAGAAGTCAGTAAAAAGATAATGACTGAGACAGAAAACAGTCTAATTAAGGATGCATTTAGAAGAATGAGGAATAGAAGATAACTGAGAGTAAGAGAAGAACAGTCATACAGTGAAAGGATGAAGGGAGACAGAATAATATACAACAATTTAAGGAAATGGACTGAGGAAGTTATAAGGTAGACACACTAAGAGAAAAACAGAGTGAGGTGGAGTACAATGAGTGAGAAAAGAAAAAAAGTAAGTCTGCAAAAAAAAGGAAAGAGAGGAGAAGACGACTAAAACAGTGGTACTGAGAGAAAATAATTTGGTGATGAAAGTAAAGAGAAGGACATTGAAAGAAAGGAAATGATGGATAGTAACGGAACCAGAGTAAAAGAAATGGGATGAAGAACAATGAGAGAGGAGCAGTGAAGTTGTTGTAAAAGAAGTGATAGAAGGTAGATAAACACAAGTGAAAATAACACAAGTAGAGTGAGGCACTGAGGACATAGAAGTAGTGAACGAAAAACAGAGAGAAGAGGTCAAAAGTAAAGAGCAAACAAAGATAAGCTAAGGAGAGTGGGTGATTTATAGTGATAGAGTGCAATAATACTGCTGAGTGAGTAAACAGGAATTACTAAAAGAGCAAAGGAGGAAAATACGGAAAAGAGAAGAAAAGCAGAAAGACTGAAAGCTGAAAAGTTATGCAAGGGAGAGACGGGATACACACAGTTGAAATGAAAATGAGGGGTTGTCAAAGAAGTGGAGTAAGGGAACGGGGGTTACAGAGAGTGAGAGAAAGACATTATAAGTGAGTAAAAAGAGCTGAAAGAAGATGAAAAAAGGAAAGTAAGTGTCAGAGAATGGGAATACAATTTAATTTACACAATCCAAAGTATAGAATAACTTCTACAACATGTTACATAGTTTATTTTTGCTATTCTCAGAATATATTGAATTTCACTTAAAGTAGTGAGTTCAAATTACTCATCATATGACAGCGGGAAAAAAAAAACACAATCTAAAAGATTGTGTTTTAAAAAAAAACTTACATACTGACAAATGACAAATGTACGCTAATCTTTGATTGACTTACTTTTCCTTGAGGCCAAATAGTATATCATGGAGGTCCTTTTCTCGTTGCATAGTATTTTGCTGTTCACTTAGAAATCCATTTCATCGACTTTCTACAAGAAAAGCTCCAAGAACATCTGAAATATTTTCAAAATTTTAATATACTCCTTTTTTTCAGTCATGACTCTTTACTCATTCTTGCACCTTTCCATTTGGCCAAATAGTGTCAGATGTATGAGTATATATGAGTACTCCCGTCTTCATAGGCCAATTACCTTTACCTAAATTTTGGCTGTAAAAACACTAGATATGAATTTATAAAGCCAAAAGGCAAACGTTGTTTGAAAGTCAAATGATTGTCGTTACATTGGGTCCAACCTTTAGAAGTTTTTAAATAGCATGTGTAATGCCCTGATGTTGTAGAAGGACCATCATGAAAAATAATAGCTACAGTTGCAAAGGTTCTTCCTGATATCGATAACTGAGAAGCCACAAAATTTTTAATAGAAGTTGTCAATTTAGTTCCATCAGGTCTACATCGTTGGAACATTAAAATAACATAGTGACCATAATTTTGTAGAAATAATGTGGACAGCATTGCAAACTTACATTGGGTACACACCATATTGTGATCCGCTGCTTTAACTAGATTATTGAAAGACACCGATTTGCAGTCTGGTAAAGTTAAATATATAAATCTTTCAGAGTCTATTCTAGTAGTACTTGATGAAGCACAGTTATCACAGTCATGTTGCCATTGATAAGAAAGGCCAAATAGATTTTTTGTATCTACTCCTTCATCTTGTAATACATCAAACATATAGATTAAAAATTCCTGACAATCCTGCTGAATATTCTGTGAAAATTGATTTTGACCTGAACATATATCTAGAAGATTTCTAATTTCTGAAACACTTTCTATTTTTGCTCTATCACTACTACATTTGTCTAACACAGAATTCAATAAACAGCACAATGTTTGTTCCCGATTTTCAACAATCTGTCTTTGTAAATTTTGAAGAAAAAAAACAACATTAACTATTACATTAGCATAGCAGTTGACACCAGAACTGTTTTCAAACTGAAATCCAACAACATCTTCGACAGAATCCTTTTTGTTTCTCTTTACAATTACACTTTTATCTACTTTATGCCTTTTTGCTGATACCTCACTGCAATTACTCTCATTTCTTCTTTTTCGGTCTACCACACGTTTTTCAATCAGAGGATATTGAGGCAAATGTGGAGCATACTCTCTTCTTAACCTATTGTATTCTTTTACACAATCTAAATCTGCACAAATCTTTGTTTCATCACACTCAATCAAGTACAATCCTGATAAAGATCTGACTCGTGATAATGCCACATATGCCATACCCTCTTTAAACACAGAACTTCCAATGTTCACCAAAGCGCTATCCACACTTAAACCTTGAGACTTGTGAATTGTCACCGCATATGCCAAACAAATAGGAAACTGTTTTCGGCGAACATAATAGGTCTCTCACGAGCAAAAATCTAGCTTAACAACGACAAATTTGTTCTATTTCATTAATGTCATCAAATTTAATTTTTAAAATTTCAATTCCATTTCTATTTTTGTAATTCACAAAACCAACAACATAACCCATTGCTCCATTTACTAGACCTCTTTCAACATTTAAATTCCTTCTTAAAATGACACGACAATTCAAACACACATTCAGAGTCTTTTCAAAACCAGCAGTTTTAGATATAGTCTTCTCTAATGAATCCAATTTTGATTTCAAATTTTCAGACAAAATAATTGTTGCTCCCATATGCTCTATTTTATCACTAGCTTCCAGTTCACTATCTCTTCATTTTCTAACTGTAACATTTTGTTGTTGAACATGGAACATTCTTTCAGAGTTGGCAACAAACATATGCCAGATTTCTTCTCGTTAATTTTCTTAAATATGTTCTCTGGAAGAATGTTTTCATTTGGGTACAAATTTGAAATTAATCGTGCATGTAAAGTTTCTTTCCCTTGCTGACTTACTTTTCCGATCCTTACATCTTGTAGAATATTTTTATAATCTTCATCATTTGCCTGCCGCATGTTTTGAAGCAGTTCTGCATATTTAAAGTTTAACCATATATTAACGTTTCCAATGCTCCCTAAGCACTTCCTGGTATCTTCATGTGTGAGCATTTTGAACACAGGTTGTCCTTTCACTGGAGTCAACTGCAGAAGATCTCCAAAAACAATAATATGTTTTCCACCAAATAAGACATCATAGTCTGTTCTAAGAATTTCTTGCATTCTCAAATGCACAAAAGCAAGCATGATATTTGACACCATGCTTACTTCATCAATGATAAGAAGTTTCATTTTCTTCAGGACTCTCGAAACTTCAGGACACGCATCTCCTGATAGCTTGTGATACTCCAATTTGTTATCATGCTACACTGGCAGCATCAGTAAACGATGTAAAGTAATCCCTTTAATGTTATGTGCTGCCAGCCCAGTTGGAGCAGTAACAACACAAGACAGCGGCGATTCAGTCCTTTTCTGCAGATAAGTTGCAATGGCTTTAATCAGAAAACTTTTTCCAGTTCCCGCTTCTCCACTCACGTACAGTTGGACAGGCTTAAATGATGTACATGAGCACTCTTTTTTCTCATGACTGAATCCATGTTCAATCTGTTCTGTGACTTCGTCATATATCTGTTTCTGCTCAAGGTTTAGTTGTTTCACCAAATCTTCTAAGTTAACTTCATCATCTTGACCTTGTTCCATAGCTCTTTCCACCTTATCCATGGCAGTAGCAGCTTCATTTTGGATAATTGGTCCTCCTAGTGGACCCTGACTCAATGAAGCAGAACTCTGACTGCCTTGAGAACTGTCTCTCACAATCTCTGCAGCAATTGTGGCTTCTTGCTCTATTTCTTCATTCAACATTTGCAGATAATTTAGAAAAACAGGACATTCTATGGTATCCTTCGTTGCATTAAAGGAGTCTTCATAACAGAGAAAATCTCCAAGAAGTTCCTCTTCTTCACGCCATGGTTTAAACAGTTGCGAAAGAGCCAAATAATAAAATTCTCTTTTATCTGGATTATCACAACTCAATTTGCGATGATTAATCAAATGACCTTTTTTCTGTTTCACTAGACATCCTTCACATCCAATGACTCCATATATTCCATTATTGATATCTTCTCTGATGTTCCTCTTATAAATATATCTCTGCAGAACTTCATAGAGACAAGCGTTCTCAAGGTGATGACTTCTATTTGGATAGTATGTATACAACATGTTTGTCTTCAAAATATCTGTACTTTCTGGTTCTTTCTCCGCCAAATACTCTATCTCTTGTACAGATTTCAAAACTCGATTTCGTGTTGCAGCAAGACCTAGACTCACCCAAATGATGGTTCTAGATTTGGCATAGAGACTTGCTGACGACAATCGATCAGAACATTCATACGCTCCAATTTCTCGATGCGACAACATCTTCAGACTATTACTGTATAATTTCTTGCTTAGACTCTTTTCATGTGAAATGTCCTCCCACATTTCTATTAGTTCTGTCTTTTCTTTGTTTGTGATGTAAGACGTCACATATCGAGCCACAGCAATAGAGTTGTCAGGAACGAATTGAATATCCATGTTAGCATTCCACATGGACAAAATCACTGGGTTGTAGTCGTTGATGTACTTGGACTCTTCGTCTCTTTTTAACTTGTATGTATTTTTTGGTGATTTCCTCGTCACAGTATGTCGCAGAGAAGACATCAAATTATTTACTCTTCCTTTAGAAATCACTGGTCGTGGAAAGCTGAAACTACATTTTGTGTAGAACTTGTCCTTGTTTCTGAATTTTCGACGACAGTACTTTCCACAATGATGGGATTGAAAGCGTAAAACTTGTTGCCTTAAACTGTTTTCTTCCGTAGTTTTCGGAACAGCACATGTTGAATACTCTTCAATGAAACTCATCACTGTCTCATCCGAATCTGTTCCAAATTTGGGTGCATCTTTAATCCACAACAACATATGTATGTGAGGAGCACCTCTCGCTTGATACTCCTTTCTCCAAAAGAAATCCAAAACCTCTCCAAGGGGAGGATTTTTTTTGTTGGTAATAAAAGACATCATAGCTTCAAATCTATGATTAAAATATCTGCATACATTCACTGGATCCAAAGAACACAGTTCTCCAGGTGTTTTGAATTCTATATTTTGTATATTAGCATTGGCCTTTCGTAGAAATTGAAGTAAGTCCTCCCATGAATACTCGGCACAGCTAAGAGTGAGGAACCATGTAGGAGTTCCTAAGTTTCTTATCATACATTTCAATTTCCCATGGCGATGGTACCAATACTCATTTGTACCACGCTGACATGCCATGAGATTGATTAGATGAGATTCTAAAATATTATCTTGCAGATTCACTTTCTCCATAAAGTCCCTCGCCGAAACATTTTGTAGATGTGCTCCACTTTTCAGAATATGGTTTACTGCATAAGAAAGCCCAGACAAGTCACTTTCATACAGTAGATGAAACAAATAGGGAATGCATTGACGAAACCTTCCATCTTCAGCATATAATCTTACAGTTCGATATTCAGATGCAGGAATTTGAAGTGGTCGATCGTCATATCGTCCACCTCGACCTGTTGGAAATAGCTGTGGAAAACAACGAGCTTCCAAACTTTCTTCCCATACACTAATGGGACTTCCTTTTGCTGTTTTCATTTGAAACAATTCAATTGCATTCCCCATTACTTCTTTGGAATGCAAAGGATGAACAGTATAATGTTCATATATTTCTTCACTTCTAGACACATCAACTTTATCAATTTGGCCACCTGAACAATCACTGTCTTCATCTGTAGCTGTTTCCTCTGCTGCAACACATACATCTTTGTAGTACTCATTGTTTTTGACTAAATACAATGTTGCCTTTTTGACTTTCCTAACATCCACTAAATCTTGCCAGATTTTTTTACTCTTTGTTGGAACCCCATTAACTAGAATAACTAAAGGTTCCTCTTCTACTTTTTCTATACCAATTGTATCAATATTTTTTTTCAAATCTAGGGGCAAATAAACAACTCTTCCCTTTAATCCTCTCTGCAAATCTGTAGGGGGCAATTTCCCTATCTTAGGCTCCATGCGAACAATTGCCTGAAAAGGATGGACACATTGAATCAAAACAGACTCATATGTATTTAAATCCATCAATTCACGGGGAATGTCTATCAACTCCAGATTATTATGAACAGCTCTTGAAGGCATTCTGTTTTGATTTAATTTGTCATAACAATATTTACAAATACGCTGATCAGAACTCAAATCAAAAGAATTCTCCACCCACAAATAAGTTGCTAAATCTTTCCACTCATAATTATCCATCTTTTCACTTTTTGCATATAAATCAACTAACCTAGTCTGAATCTTATAATGAGTCTGTCGACAACACACACAAGTAAAAGTCGGCCTTTCACTTGATTTTACCTTAAACCTGGTAATTTCCTTCTCAAACTTTTCTGTATTTAAAATCTGTACATTGTCTTCCACATTACCTTGAATTGCTGTCTCAATTTCTACACTGTCCTCTTGCTCACGAAAATAACAAATCTCAATTTCTTCACAAATCTTCTTCACATCTAATTCTGTTCCATGCAAAAGAGCACTGTTTAATTGTTTAAGCTTAAGTGCTGGACTTTTTGCATAATACAACATTCTCACTAATTTCCTCATTTTGGTATGATGCACTGCTAACATCCTAAAATGATGAAAAACACTCTGACAGACTTTTCTAGAAAGACAAGCCAGTGAATGGCCTTGCAAACCTGTGGTTCCTCTCACTCTGCAAGGATCTAAGTCTTGCAACAACTTCACTTTCTGCTTTATACTTTTTTTACTATATGTACGTAAGAAATTACAAAACAAATCAATTGATTCCTGTCGCACACTACAAATACGACTACACTTCCAAGTGTACACTGGACCCTTAGTACGTCTCCCTAAAACTCCATCAGATAACACCTCTTCTGGTTCTCTAGGCACAAGTTTCTCTTTTTCAATCGGACAACCGTCTTTCACTCCATACGCTCGACCACTGGTCTCAACTGCATGCACTAAATCATTCTCCTGGAAGTAACTCTCCTCGTTAAAAAATGGCTCACAACTTGAACTGTGCATCCATTCTCCAGAAAAAACTTTACAAAAATTAGTCCGATTAATTACTCTTTTCCATCTACTGTTTGATTTGAAAACATCAATTGTCTTGTTAAGTGTCCTAATTCTATTGATTATTAAAATAAATATTTTTTTCTTAACTTCAAAAGCCTGATCAACAATCTTCTCTACACTTTTCTGTTTCTTATAAAAAGCAGCTCTCTGTTTACCTTTTTTAATATTTTTTAACAAATTTAAAACCACTCTATTGCGAAACATTCGTCTACGAATGTCTCTAAACTGATTCTGCCTTCTATTCCTATACATATTATTCTCTCCTGCTCCAGTTTTAGGATTCTTTGAAGTTCTCTCCTTCCTTTTCAATTTTACTCTCTCATTTTTTTTTTCTACATGGTGTCCATCATTTTTTCTGGATGTACATATGTTGCGTAAAAAAGACTTAGTTGTCTTACCAGGAGCTTTGTTCCTGTTTTTTGAAGTATCTGTTGTGGAAGAATGCTGTAATTCCGTTGCTGTTTTTGATTTTTCCCGGTTACGTTGTTTCTTTGTCCTTTCCTTTGTGGGCATCTTTGCTTTTTCTTCAAATAACGATTTCAATCTGTGTTAAAGAAAAACAGTAGCACATTATAGACCACTATTACCAAACAACAAAGCAATGACAAAAAGCAAACGATCAATACAGGGTTTCAGATCAGGTGAGGATTCTCCAGTGGTGCACAAAAGGTGAGGCCTGTACTGAAAAATATAGTGGAAGACAGCTCTGTCCACAACTACAAAGAAGATCAGACCTATGTCTAACTCCACTGCACTCTTATACACAGGCTTCACCACCTATGCTTCCCAAGAAAATATTGAGTTATATAGTTATATAGAATTGTATTTTATAAAATTGTGAAGCTCCATGAGAAAGCGTTTGCCTCAGTCTTATTCCTGTTGTGAGACAAGTGCAAGATTTTGCCTCAAAATATGTGTCTAAGAATGCAGCAGAGATAGGCTTCATGAAGCCTAATCCACTGCACTCTTAGACACAAGCCTCAACACCTATGCTCCCCAGGAAAGCCCAAACAAGTACCTTTTTTGCCCCATATTTAAAAAGTGACGCATGTAGGTAGAAGCGTCACTTTTTAAACCTCTGTGCCACATTATACTCAAAAATCTAACAACCATTTATTTTCCCCAAAATCGTTTTTGACATTACATTTAGGAAACACAGCACAGATCCTATTTACAATCATCTGCCTCACAGCAGGGATAAGACTGAGGCAAAATCTTGCACCTGCCTCACAACAGGAATAAGAGTGAGGCAAACGCTTTCTCATGGAGCTTCACAATTTTACAAAATACTATTCCTCTATGCAAACAAACTCAATATGCTTCCTACACTGAGTTAACACAGGTAACATCATTGTAAAGAGTCAAATGTATTTCTATTAAACATGCACACATTCTTTATTCCTTTTAAAAAATGTAAAAACTATTTATTTTCCCCCAAATCGTTTTTTACATCACATTTACAAAACACAGCACAGGTCCTATGTAGAAGCATTCCATGTCACGACTAAAAATTCACAATTTTACAAAATACAATTAACGCTTTCACATGAAGCTTCACAATTTTACAAAATACAATTCCTCTATGCAAACAAACTCAATATGCTTCCTACACTGTTTTAAAACACAGCTAACATCATTGTAAAGAGTCAAATTGACACCTGTGTCTAAGAATGCAGACAGGGATATGCTTCATGAAGCCTAGTCCACTGCACACTTAGATACAATCCTCACCACCTAGGCTCCCCAGGAAAGCCCAAACATGTACCTTTTTCCCCATATTTAAAAAGTGACGCATGCATGCGTCATTTTTTAAACCTTTGTGCCACATTATACTCAAAAATGTAAAATCCATTTATTTACCCCAAAATCGTTTGTGACATCACATTTAGGAAACATGGCACAGATCATATTTACAACCATCTGCCTCACAGCAGGGATAAGACTGAGGCAAAATCTTGCACATGAAGCTTCACAATTTTACAAAATACAATTCCTCCATGCAAACAAACTCAATATGCTTCCTACACTGAGTTAACACAGCTAACATCATTGTAAAGAGTCAAATGTATTTCTAATAAACATGCACACATTCCTTATTCCTTTTAAAAAATTTAAAAACTATTTTTATGCTTCATGAAGCCTAGTCCACAGCACACTTAGATACAATCCTCACCACCTAGGCTCCCCAGGAAAGCCCAAACATGTACCTTTTTTCCCCATATTTAAAAAGTGACGCATGTATGCATCATTTTTTAAACCTTTGCGCCACATTATACTCAAATATGTAAAATCCATTTATTTTCCCCAAAATCGTTTTTGACATCACATTTAGGAAACACAGCACAGATCATATTTACAACCATCTGCCTCACAGCAGGGATAATACTGAGGCAAAATCTTGCACATGAAGCTTCACAATTTTACAAAATACAATTCCTCTATGCAAACAAACTCAATATGCTTCCTACACTGAGTTAACACAGGTAACATCATTGTAAAGAGTCAAATGTATTTCTATTAAACATGCACACATTCTTTATTCCTTTTAAAAAATGTAAAAACTATTTTTTCCCCCAAAATCGTTTTTTACATCACATTTACGAAACACAGCACAGGTCCTACGTAGAAGCATTCCATGTCACGACTAAAAATTCACAATTTTACAAAATACAATTACTCTATGCAGTAAAAACTTTTTACCAAGCATTATCAAAAAGCATGACACAAAGCAACATGTAAAGACCACAATTTCCTTCCAAATCTTCTCCATAGAGTATACAAGTCTCTATGTATATTAAATGAATCATAACTCACCTTTACAAATATTTTAGGAGATTCAGAACAGTGTCAGATACACACACCAATATTTCTTTAGCAGAGCAAAAGATATGTTCTCCAGACACTGCAAAGCATAAAGGCACAGAAAACCTCTAATTCTACACAGATATCCCTTTTTGTTAACCTATCAAATCTCTTCCCTCTCTATTTTCAAACCAACACCCTTCCCCCCCTCAGCCCTTTCTACCTGTTACCACAGCAACTCCCTCCTCACTGAGCTCCCAGGGTTAAAAGTTTATTTTACAATGTTGCAAATCACCTCAGCAAAGATGTTTGACCTGCGAATACACCAGCTTATCTGGTGCAATGTTTCTTTAAATGACTTTTTTTTAACCATTCAAATTACTTCTTACACAGAACACAACCATGCACCCTAACTTTCAGTTTTCAACTATCTCATTCTACCAATCATTGCTTGTGATTCAATAGCACTGAAACTCCACAGGTTTTATTTTTGCAAACTCCTATTGTTCCAACTGCCATTTCTTTTCCACACTTCATCTGACTGCATCAGAATCTCCTCTCACCATGTATTCTGTCTGGACATAGCTATATCCACTGGGCTCAAAGGTATGCAGCTACCAGAAATTTCCACAACCTTGACTTACCAAATGTGAAGATTAAATGGATTGGCCACAGAGGATTGAAATGTCATCAATTGATACCATTGGTGAAAACCTTTTTGCATTTGCCACACCCTGACCTGTTAATTGTGCACTGGGGAGGAAATGACTTGGGCACTTTGACTGGGGTAGGTCTGGAAATGCTTACAAAGGACACCTTTGATCAATTGATGGCACTTTTTCCTCAAACTGCCTTGGTATATTCCAATATATGCCAAAGGCAGAAATGGAAGTGGTCCAATCAATTTTGTCCACAATTTGAGAAAGCACGGAAACATGTGAATAAATCTCTTTCTGCTTACATGAGAGACTATGGAATGGGTTCAATATACAATAATAACTTGTGTTACAACATGCAAGATATCTACAGGGGAGATGGTGTGCACTTTTCTGATGAGGGGAATAGAATATTCCTCCTGAATTTAAGACTGTGCATTGGTACCTACTTGTAGGTACCTAAATCAGCCACAGAACCCAAAAGCCCTTTTCAGGGCTACCCTATCTCTGATCACTCCAAATGATTATCTTTTTCTAACTTTTTACACTATTTTTCACCAAAGTACGCTCCCCGGTACGCTTCCCGGTGCGCGTACCGGGCGCTCCCCCCGCAAAAAATAAAAACTTTTTTTTGTTTGTTTGCCTATTTCGGCCTCCTAAGACCCCCTCAGAAAACCTAGAGGGTCAAGCAGTGCCTACGATTCCCCCTTATACCCATTCCCAACGTTGTTTGTCCTCCATGTTCTGTCTTAAATCTACCGAAAACAACATGGAGGACTGCCGTAGCGCTGCCGGTACGCGTACCTGGGCGCACACTGGGAAGCGCTCTAAAAAAATGTTAAAAGTTAATTTACATAAAAACCACTGGAGACACTTTCACCAAATATAGAATAGCTCATACTACATACCAATCCCTACCATTTTCCCAAATTCGATGGAATTCCATTGAGCCATTTAGCCTGTAGACCTCTCTAAATACCCTGAGGTAAATTACTTCACAAAAACACATCTGAAGTGTTAGAATTGACAACCAATTAAAATGTTACCTTCATTTTCTATTTTTTTTTCCTGACATTTGATTGGTTATGTACATGAATATAAATGAAAAATGAGAGGGAAACACGGCCATTTTGACTACAACTACCTGAGGTACATCTTGAAAGGATTTTCACATTTTGTCTTCTTCACCTCTCTGTAAAGTAAGTTGATAATTTGTAAGGGGCACTTTAAGTTATTTTTTTAAAACGTTTTCTGATAGTTATTAACTGTCCCTCTGCTATAGTTATAGATAGAGATAGGCTCCTCTGTTATATTTATGGATTGACTTAGGCTTCTCTGCTATAATTATGAATTTACTTACGTTTCTTCACACGCACTTTTTTATATTTCTACTTCCTGCCTGTTACCATACATTGCCCGGAGTTAACTTCACTGTTAAAAAATCAAAACTACCTGTCTGAACTTAAACCCAACAGTGCCATATTTCTACTGATTTTTTTTTTAATTCAAATTTCCGCACAAAAATGGAAGGAGAACAGAACGTTTCCTTTGAAATTGTCCTAGAGATGAACAATGAGGAAATCATTGAACCCAATGACTTGGAATTCATGGATGAATCACGGGACCATGAACTTCTACAATGTGTAGAATCTGTGGATTTGTTAATTCAATATGAGGACGTTTCTGACAGTCAAATGTTGGAAGTTATGTTCACTCAAAAAGAGGACATTTCGGACAGTCAAATGTTGGACGTTCTATCAAATTTTGAAAATGAATCTCAAAAATAAATTTATATTTAATAATTCTAAAATTGTTTGAGACATTATTCATTTTTATATGTAATTCTTAAACTACTACCAAATTGATTATAATGTAAAGTCAAACTTATAGTATACTGTGCAACTTTTTTGTTTTACATAGTAATTTTGCTCATAGATACTTCCTTTCTCCCACTATATTATCTCCAATGTGTATTTGACATCTCTTTTTCATCTCCTGCCTCCATGTTCTTTATGTTTTCCTGACAGACTATGGTATGGATTCCATATACCACAATAACTTCTATAACAACATGCAAATTATCTACAGAGTAAACGGGGTACATTAAATTTAAGACTCTGCATTGGTACCTACATGTTGGTACTTAAATCACCCACACAACACAACAACTCTATTCAGAGATACCCTACCTCTAAGCACTTTAAATTATTATTTTAGTGTTTCACTGAGTTTTCCCCATGTGTGGGGGTGGGGGAGGTGTGTGTGGGGGATGTGCGGGGTGTGTCTGTGAGGTGAGTATGTGTGTGTGTGTGTGTCTGGGGGGGATGAGGTGTATATCTGTGTGGGGTATGTGGGTGTGGGTGGGGATGTGGGTGTGTAAGGTGTGTGTGTGGGTGTGGGTGTGTGGGGTGTTTCGGTGTAGGTGGAAGTGTGGGTGTGTGAGGTGTGTGTGGGGTGTGTGTGGGTGTGGGGAGTATGTGTGTAGGATGTGTGTGTATGTGTGGGATGTGTGGATGTGTCTGTGAGGTGTGCGTGTGTGTGTGGGGGGGAGGTGTGTGGGATGTGTGAGGTGTGTCTGTGAGGTATCTGTGTGTGCGTGTGTGTGTGTTGGGGGGTGAGGTGTGTGTGTGTGTCTGGGTGTGTGGGATGTGTGGTTGTGGGTGTGGATGTGTAAGGTGTCGGTGTGGGGGTGTGGGGTGTTTGGGTGTGGGTGGAGATGTGCGTGTGTGAGGTGTGTGTGGGGAGTGTGTGGGTGTGGGGGTGTTGGGTTGTCTGCATGTGGGTGTGTGTGGGATGTACTTGTAGGTACCTAAAACAGCCACAGAACCCAAAAGCTCTTTTCAGAGCTACCCTACCTGTAATCACTCAAAATGATTATTTTACACTATTATTTTCACTATTTTTCACCAAATAAGCTCCCCGGTATGCTCCCCGGTGCGCGTACCGGGCGCTCCCGACGCGAAAATAAATTTTTTTTTATTTTTTTTACCCGAGCTTTCCTTTTATGGCCCCCATATCAAACCTAGGGGGTCGGGGGGGTGTACCCTGCCCCCTTTTGGTCATTTCCCCCTTTGTTTTTTGCCACCTCTTGTGTCTCGATCCTACCGAGACACAAGATGGCGGCCGCTGCGGACTGTTTCGAATGTTTACAGACACCCGAGAGCCAATCAGCTTCCCGTGCGCAGGTCGCGTGGCGCGCCTGGAGCGCTCCCCGGTACGCGCACCGGGGCGCGCTTACAGATATATACATTTTTTTTAACCTAAATTACTCAAAATCCTCTGGAGCACATATCTTGAGACATAGCAAAGGCACATCGGGCTACCAGTCCCTACAATTGTGCCAAGTTTGGTGAAAATCCATTCAGCCGTTCGAGCTAAAAGTGCGACAGACCGCCCTATGGAAATTAACATGGGGAAAACACATTTTGGCACCCCCCTTTTATCTTGGCCCCCGCTTGACGAATCCCCCCCAAACTTTCAGGGAAGGAGCGGAGAGCCGCGAGGCAAAGTTGCTGAAAAATTCAGGCTGATTCCTCAACCGGCGCCAAAGTTATTCCAAATAGAATGTTGCGATTTCCCTATGAAAATCAATCCTAACTATATATACCTACTGGCGACCGCCAGTAGGTAATATATATATATATATATATATATATATATATATATATATATATATATATATATATATATTATATATATATATATATATATACAAAAACAGCAACTCCAACTACTTCCACCAGCGCGGTGGCGAAGATAGAGAAACGGACCACTTCTGTAGGCAAGATGATTTTATTTCAACCTTTCAAATCCAATACAGCATCGGCAGATGACGCATTTCGGGCCCAAGAGCCCTTGATCACATAAAGACTGACTGAAATATTGCCATTTTTAAATGCTGCTTAAAATCCCACCCAAATCACATGATCTGTTCAATAGTAGTCAAGCTAGAAAACAGACTTACGATGTTTTTGCTTGCAACCTATACGTTGCAAACTTGGTTGTCATTATAATTTGCAACATTGAACAGCCATACATTTATAAATATTAAATAAAATGTACCTAAAGTAAGAAAGACAATGTTATTGTTCATTTTTACCAATAAGCTAATATTGCCGCATAATGCGCTAACTTGTATTCAGGTAAAAAACCTCCCAACTCGTCTAAATTTGATTTGTGGAAGACAAACTGTCAATAACATCAAATATCAATTATAGCTGGTGACATAATAACCGGTTAAATCCGTTGACAAAAAACATGATAAAATATGCTTACAGCAAGACTACTAGATACATGATATTCAAGTATAAGCAGGATGTGCAAAACTATGCATAGCAGCAATGAAAGCGTGTGCAAAACGTGCTAATTAAGATCTCAAGTATAGAGAATTTTTAAGAATAACAAAATAATATTTAAGTATGAACATCTGCTAAAATAAATCCAAGCAGCATCAAGTTCATATTAAATAAATGTTTTTAAAAATTCTTTGAAAAACTATTTAGTCATATTGGCCCTAAAGTGCAAAGAAAAGTGTTTTCTTTGTTTTCTGATCTTTAAAAAAAAAAAAATTCTTTTAGATCAAAATAGCATGATTTTTATGCATTAACTGACAAGAAATTATGATGCAGCTTACAACAAGTGCCTCCAACACATCAATTATCTGTACAGAGTGTAGCAGAATCAAGGTAAATGCAAAGATAGAAACAATGATGGGACCAGATTGACAAAAACATGTCCACTTTAAATACATTATCTTGGAACCGAACTGTCAGAGGAAAGTATACATGTCCTCAGAGATGTTCAGTTTGTTCGGGCATTTGCTGTCAAATTCGAGGATGAATTTGGTTTCTAGTCTCCTTAACGACAAATCTCTGTTGCCTCCTCTGCGTTGTTTAGGCACCGAGGCAACCACGTAATACTGCGAACAGTTTATGTTATTGTCGTGCACCTGTTTGAAGTGACGCGCCACTGGATAAGTGGGGTCACTATGCAGAATTGCACGTAGGTGTTGCAGAATCCTCACGTGCACCTGTAGCCTGGTACTCCCGATGTAATTCAGGCCACAGGAGCATGTGAGGATGTATACTGCGAATTCTGTTTTGCAGTTGAAACTTCCAACTATTTTTTTCGCCGCAGAGCCAAAGGGTGTGTAGTACTCTTTCTTGTTTACCCCAAATTTGCATGCTCTGCAAGAGGAACATTTGTGGAAGCCAGGAGTAGGTTTCAACCAGTTCGAATTTGTTTTATCTTCTGGACTAGATTGGTCCAGAATTGAACCCATGTTTTTGCCTCTGCTAAAATTTATAGTGGGTGTAGCTGGTAAACTCATCCTCAGAACAGGATCTGCCAATACAATGTCCCAGTTTTTATTAACTATGGAACTGATCTTACGTTCATTTTCACTGTAGGTGGTTATTAACCTGGGGCATTGGTCAACTGTAGAGACAGCATCAGTCAAAAGAGGCTCGGGCGACTCGGTATCACATCCTCTAATATCGGTAGTAGACTTTCCTTCGATCTAGTAGTGACTTTAGACATGGTAGTTTTTAGCATCTTATCAGTGTAGCCACGGACCTTAAGTCTCCGCAGCAATTCTGCTGCACATACATCAAAGTCCCCATCTACACTGCAGATTATTTTCAGGCGTAAGAGCTCTCCGTAGGGAATGTTCGCAATCAGATGCTTAGGATGCGAGCTGGAGGCGTGGAGCGTGACATTCCCAGCTGTCGGCTTCCTAAATAAAGTAGTTTCTACTTTGTTGTTCTTAATGTATAATCTGACATCCAAGAATTCTATGTTGGATTCATCTATATGGGATGTGAAATGGAGATTGAGATTGTTTGTATTGATCTTGTTAATAAAGTCTAATGCTTCTTCTCTACTTCCATCCCATACCATAAAGATGTCATCAATGTATCTGAGGAAGCATTTGATGTTATTATCAAAGAATGTTTTATGGTCTTTTCTCAACACCTGTTCCTCCCACCAGCCCACGTGCAAGCAATCGTAACTGGGGGAGAAACAGGCGCCCATTGCCACGCCTCTAAGCTGCCTGAAAAGATCTTTGCCGAAAAGAAAGAAATTGTTATTTAAACACCAGTCGATTAAACTAATGATGGCTTTGTTGTGATTGTAAAACTCACTGGGTCTTTGGCCTAGAAAGAATTTGACTGCATTTAGACCTGCACTATGGTTGATACTCGTGTATAACGATTCTATATCTAGTGCTATGAGTAACATGCCCTCAGACCACGGAAGATTCTTGGTTTTAACCAAAAAATCTCCGGTATCTTTGATGTAACTAGGCAACAACTTAACCAAATCTTGGAGAAAAAAATCAATGTATTGGCCAACTTGTTCTGCCACGCTGTGTATGGCTGAAATAATAGGGCGACCTGGAATGGGAGAAACAGCTTTATGTATTTTTGGTATTAAATACAAGACAGGTAAAACAGGATTGTCATTATTCATGAATTTAAATTCGTCCTGTGAGATGAGTCCTTCCCTACGCCATTGCATTAGCTGTTTTTTCAGAGTTTCAGTTGCTTTATTATAGGTTTTATAGTTGGTGATTTCATAGCAAGCAACATCATTTAGCTGTCGTTTTGCCTCTCTGATGTAGTCTTCTTTAGGCCAAATGACGAGATTACCTCTCTTGTCCGATTTTTTAATGATAATCTCATTGTCTCCCAATTTTTTCATCAAGTTAGCATAGTCACGTTTCATTTGTTGTATGTGTTTTTTCCTTTTTGTTTTTCTGGACTTGACTTGTAAATACAATTTCTTAATGTCTTCTACTTCACAGTCATGGAAGATATCCACCGCATCTTTCGGCATCATGGGAATGAAATTAGATTTTTATATAAATATATCTATCACAGGCACCATCACAGTTCATGCATGAACAGACGAGAACGGACCCAAATTGCAGTGCAGATTTTAGTTTATTTTCTTCCCCACACCACCGCCATGACGCGTTTCAGCCTACCACAAGGCCTTGATCACATGAACGCGCTGAAAAATATATATATTCACTGAAAAACCACAGGTTTCAGGGACGTTATAGTTAGTTGGACATTTTACTCTTACAAAACCAGAGAAATCCGGCTGTTATAGTATGTTGAGCTAAGTAAAATGTGCGCTCCCGCAATGTACTGCTGATGACATCACATATTACATCACTCATGACATGGTCAGTAACATCACTGATGTCATCTCAAATGACATCACTGATAACATCATCTACAGACTGTGTGATTTTTAAAGGTTTAAGAATGTTAATTATAGATATGCATAGGTGTATTGAAGAATGAGTGGGTATATGAGTGTCTGAATGGATGAACTAGTGGGTGCGTGACTGACTGTATAAGTGAGTGATTAAACATGTCTTAGTAAATGCAGGGGTGAATGACTAATCTGCGGGAATGTCTTTATCAGTCTGTCAGTTTTAGTGTGTAAGTGGCTGCATGAATTGATGAGAAGCTACATGAGTGTCTATATGGGTTAATGATTGGTTGTCTGAGTACCTGTATGATTGCCTGAGTGTCTGTGTGAGTGGGTGGTTGTGAGACTCCCTGCATGGATGTGTGAGTGGGTGATTAACTGGTTGTATAGGTTCATGAGTGCATGTGTGAAGGGTTATATGGGTGAGTGAGTGTGCATATGGCTGTGTTAGTGAGTGAGTGGATATCTCAGTGGTATACGTATGAGTAGCTACATATGTGAAAGGCAGCATATGTATGTATTGGAGTATATTAATGACTATATGTGAAAGTATGGATAGTGAGAGTGACTGTATGGATGAGTGTATACTTGTGCCAGTGATTTTATAAGAGAGTAAGTATGCGTTAGTATCTGTATGAATAAGTGAGGTGTGTGTGTGTCACTTTATGGGTGAGTAAATGGCAATGGGATTAATTATTTGCATGCCTGACTAGGTGTGTGAGTAACTCTATGGGTGAGTGTCAGTGTATGTGAGTGTATGTATAGGTATATGATTGCCTATATCAGTAGCTGTATAGATGAATGACTGTGTGAATGAGTGACTGTATGGGTGAATGAATGTATGTCTGTACACCTATGAATCATGGAATGGGTATGTACTAACTGGTATTGTGTGTCTATGGTTTTGAGAATGCTGCTCTGTATTTTAGAGTGAATTTATCAGAGGTTATATTATGGTATGAAGAAGTGCATCAGATATTAAGTGGATGATATCATCTGTGATGTCATTTGAGATGGCATCAGTTATGTCACTGACCATTTCATGAGTTATATACGATGTGCTGTCATCAGCAGTGTATTGCGAAGGCGCGAGTTATGGTTAGCTCAACTAACTATAACGGCTGAATTTCTCTGGTTTTGTATGAGTGAAATGTCCAACTAACTATAACGTCCCTGAAACCTATAGTTTTTTCAGTGAGTTTTTTAAATGCTAATTTCTAACTATAAGTAACCCTGTGTGGAGTTTGCGGAGTTCCTCTATGCGGAAATCCGTGAAGTGCACAAAAAACTCTGCTGTGGTACACGGAACTTCGCGAGCAGTGGAGTTTCTTTAGATAAATGCAGTTTGCGGTGATGTCAGTGCCAGGTGCTTGTCCGCACTGTGCAATTATCGTGAACAGCATCATGAACAATGCAAGCGGGCGCTGCTTCTTTTCTGCCACTCAAGTAGATTTTTACTCGAGCACCAGCTTTCTCATTGCGAGCGGGCGTTTTCTCAACGTGAGCGGTCGCGAGAATATGTGACCACTCGCAGTGAGAAATCTGAATGCCTGCATTGAGAAATCTCACCGGGAGGTTGATTTTCCACGCTTGCGCTCATAAACTTGATGTTGACAATCGCAAATGAGGAAAACAACTGCAATCTGCAACATGAAGCGGAGCTTTTCAGACCTCCGTGAGCTCCGCATAACGCGGAGTGTGGAAAACTAGGCAAACTCTGCGAGAGGAGCATAGTTTACCACCAAGACTTAAGTATAACGTCCCTGAAACCTATGTTTTTTTCAGGGAATTTCAAAGATTTTTGAAATGAAAATTCCTAACTATAACGTCCCTGAAACCTCTGTTTTATTCCAGTGAATTTATACTTTTGTTTTTAAATGCTAATTTCTAAATATGCCCACATACGTAGGACGTGTACAGAAAGAGGAAGACAGGTGTGGAAAGAAGCAAGAGAGTGCAGAAAGAACCAACAGAGGTGCAGAAAGTGGCCTACTTTGACTGTACCTTACAACAGACTCATAAGAAGTAGAGTAATCACTAATCCTTCTCCCAAGATGTCTTAAACATCACTTTTCTCTTGAAGGTTCACTATTAATCGACTGCTCAGAATGTTAGGTCTACCTACCAAATATAAAGCAGCAATCTTAAGCATATTGCGGTTGTAAATCTGACCAAGTTTGTGAAGGTATGCATGCATGTCTCAGCTTTTACTGAGTGATGTTACATGAAAATAGAAAAACCAAAGGAAATGATGGACGGAGCGTTGACAATACAAGCACTCATCCCCAGATCTGGGTTTAATCCATCACCGTTCTTTAGCCCACTCTGCCACCCCAGTTCAGACATGGCCATATGCAAATCAGTCTGGCCCTGTGCCTCATGGGAACAGTCCAGCCCGAACTGCCAAGTCATGCCTTCCCTGGACCGGAAACAAGCTACCGAGGACTGGTTTCTGGCATTTCAGCCGTCTTCAGCCCAGCTTGCTTAAATCCAGTGGCAAAGTTAGCAAGGGACTCACGTCTGAGCGTACCCTGCCAACTTATGGTGAACAAAGAAAAACCAAAGGAAATGATGGACGGAGCATTGACAATACAAGCACTCACCCCCAGTCAACTGATCTGGGTTTAATCCATCACCGTTCTTTAGCCCACTCTGCCACCCCAGTTCAGACATGGCCATATGCAAATCAGTCTGACCCTGTGCCTCATGGGAACAGTCCAGCCCGAAATGCCAAGCCATGACTTCCCTGGACCGGAAACAAGCTACAGAGGACCGGTTTCTGGCATTTCAGCCGTCTTCAGCCCGGCTTGCTTTAATCCAGTGGCAAAGTGAGCAAGGGACTCACGTCTGAGCATACCCTGCCAACTTATGGCGAACAAAGAAAAACCAAAGGAAATGATGGACGGAGCGTTGACAATACAAGCACTCACCCCCAGTCAACTGATCTGGGTTTAATCCATCACCGTTCTTTAGCCCACTCTGCCACCCCAGGTCAGACATGGCCATGTGCAAATCAGTCTGACCCAGTGCCTCATGGGAACAGTCCAGCCCGAACTGCCAAGCCATGCCTTCCCTGAACCGGAAACAAGCTACCGAGGACCGGTTTCTGCCAACGGTCCGTGCATCATTTCATTTGGTTTTACTTTGTTTGCCATAAGTTAGCAGGGTATGCTCCGACGTGAGTCCCTTGCTCACTTTGCCACTGGATTCAAGCAAGCCCGGCTGAAGACGGCTGCAATGCCAGAAACCGGTCCTGGGAAGCTTGTTTCCGGTCCAGGGAAGGCATGGCTTGGCATTTCGGGCTGGACTGTTACCATGAGGCACAGGGTCAGACTGATTTGCATATGGCCCTGTCTGAACTGGGGTGGCAGATTGGGCTAAAGAATGGTGATGGATTAAACCCAGATCAGTTGACTGGGGGTGAGTGCTTGTATTGTCAACGCTCCGTCTATCATTTCCTTTGGTTTTGATTTGTTCGCCATAAGTTGGCAGGGTATGCTCAGATGTGAGTCCCTTGCTCACTTTGCCACTGGATTCAAGCAAGCCCGGCTGAAGACGGCTGCAATGCCAGAAATCGGTCCTGGGAAGCTTGTTTCCGGTCCAGGGAAGGCATGGCTTGGCAGTTCAGGCTGGACTGTTCCCATGAGGTACAGGGTCAGACTGATTTACATATGGCCATGTCTGAACTGGGGTGGCAGAGTGGGCTAAAGAATGGTGATGGATTAAACCCAGATCAGTTGACTGGGGGTGAGTGCTTGTATTGTCAACGCTCCGTCTATCATTTCCTTTGGTTTTGATTTGTTCGCCATAAGTTGGAGGGTATGCTCAGACGTGAGTCCCTTGCTCACTTTGCCACTGGATTCAAGCAAGCCCGGCTGAAGACAGCTGCAATGCCAGATACCAGTCCTGGGAAGCTTGTTTCCGGTCCAGGGAAGGCATGGCTTGGCAGTTCGGGCTGGACTGTTCCCATGAGGCACAGGGTCAGACTGATTTGCATATGCCATGTCTGAACTGGGGTGGCAGAGTGGGCTAAAGAATGGTGATGGATTAAACCCAGATCAGTTGACTGGGGTTGAGTGCTTGTATTGTCAACGCTCCGTCCATCATTTCCTTTGGTTTTGCTTTGTTCGCTATAAGTTGGCAGGGTATGCTCAGACGTGATTCCCTTGCTCACTTTGCCACTGGATTCAAGCAAGCCCGGCTGAAGACGGCTGCAATGCCAGAAACCGGTCCTGGGAAGCTTGTTTCCGGTCCAGGGAAGGCATGGCTTGGCAGTTCGGGCTGGACTGTTCCCATGAGGCAAAGGGTCAGACTGATTTGCATATGGCCATGTCTGAACTTGGGTGGCAAAGAGTGGGCTAAAGGATGGTGATGGATTAACCCCAGATCAGTTGACTGGGGGTGAGTGCTTGTATTGTCAACACTCCGTCAATCATTTCCTTTGGTTTTGCTTTGTTCGCCATAAATTGGCAGGGTATGCTCAAACGTGAGTCCCTTGCTCACTTTGCCACTGGATTCAAGCAAGCCCGGCTGACGACGGCTGCAATGCCAGAAACCGGTCCTGGGAAGCTTGTTTCCGGTCCAGGGAAGGCATGGCTTGGCTGTTCGGGCTGGACTGTTTCCATGAGGCACAGGGTCAGACTGATTTGCATATGGCCATGTCTGAACTGGGGTGGCAGAGTGGGCTAAAGAATGGTGATGGATTAAACCCAGATCAGTTAACTGGGGGTGAGTGCTTGTGTTGTCAACGCTCCATCGATCATTTCGTTTGGTTTTGCTTCGTTATATGAAAATAAACATAAAAATGCTTGAAACAGCATACTCTGTAAATATGTGTACAAAAAGGTGTATGCATTTCTTTCTGCTCATAATACCGGGCACATGGGTATTGAATAGTATATTTGAGGGGCTCTATAACATCTATATACATAAGATATGTCTGCCTGTTCAACTGAATGACAGAGCAGAAAGAACTGAGGACTTTTAATCACCTATAGAAGAAGCTACCTGCTTTTTAGGATACCATCTTCAGATGCATAACACATGTGAGAATACACATACAAGTAAACATATAGCTCAGGCACAAGAGCATGCAGACCTTTAAACTTAACAGATTAACTGCACATTTGAGTACAGAAAGAGGCGAGAGAAGTACATAAAGAAGCAAGAGAGTTGCAGAAAGAAACAAAGCAAATACAGAAAGAAGGAACAGAGATGCAGAAATAGGCAACAGGGGCAAAGAAAGAGGGAAGAGGGGTGGAGAAAGAGGCAAGGGGCTGCAGAAAAAAGTAAGAAAGCTACAGAAAGAAGCAAGAGAAGTGCATAAATAGGAAACAGAGATGCAGAATGGGGAAAGTAGGGTGGAGAAAGAGGCAAGAGGGATACAGAAAGAAGCAAGAGAGTTGCAGAAAAAAACAAAAGAAGTGCAGAAGAAGGAAGAGATGTACAGAAAGAGGCAAGAGGGGTGCAGAAAGAGGGAAGGGGTACAGAAAGAGACACAGGGTTGTAGAAAGAAGGGACAGAGCTACAGAAAGAAGCAAGTGAGGTGCAGAAAGAAGCAGCAAAGGTGCAGAAAGAGGGATGAGGGGTGAAGAAAGAGGCAAGAGAAGTGCAGAAAGTAGCAATAGAGATGCAAAAAGGAGAACAGGGATGGAGAAAATAGCAAGATGGGTGCGGAGGAGAGTACCTTAGGGGTTCTCTGCCTGCCGCTACGTATTGTATTACTCTGTTGCTGCTATTTTGCGAAGTTTGCATATGAATATTGACCTCAGCCCTCATACTCGCATTTGAAAAAATGTTAAATGGTGTTTTCACATATTTTACCATGCTCTTTATTGCTTTGCCTTGAAGATGCCTGCTGGTGTGATTCATTTCCTGGTTGCGCGTGGTGCCATAGAGAGCCGCCATTTTTGGCAGTTTACTCTCTAGTTCTCTGGCACGTGGGGCTATTTAAATGCAAGCTGCGTGGACGCGCCACTGGTGTCTGCGTCCCCAAAGTGGCTAGTGCCAGCAATGCTGCTCGCAAGTCTCCAGGCTGTGAATCTAGATGGACCTATCCTGAGACTGCCTTACGGGCCCTTGCTCCTTCTATCTGCCGCCCTCTTGGTAATTGGGTTGTGGCTGAGGAGATAAATCAGGTCTGCACATCCTGTGGGTTGAAAATGGGTGTGGGGCCTGCCTTTTTGGATACAAAAATGTAGTTCTTCTGGCCAGTTGACCAGGGCCCCCCTATTCGTGCAGCCCTAATTAATGCTCGCTCACTCAGGAAACATCATGAAGATGTCTTCGACCTTTTAGAGGACAGTTGATTCACTGTTCTTGACTGAAACCTGGCTTGACTCCACTTCAGATCCGATTATCACTCTTGCCACACCTGTGGATTATATGATCGCTAGAGCCGACTGCTCGGTGTGGAGAGGGGGCAGGGTGGCTGTTATCTATAAGAATAAGTGGGAGCTTCGCATGGGAATGTCACTTCATGGGGAGGATGCGAAGCTCTTGACTTCAGCATTCGCTTCTCTGCACATTTTACCCTTGGAGGGTCCTTGATCTATAGGCCCCCTGGCCAAGTGGGATCTTTTCTCCAGGCTTGGGGGGATGCGGTAATCTCCAGTTAGATTTGCTCACTATATGGTTCTGGGTGATCTTAACATCCATCTGGATCAAGCGGATACTACAGATGCACGTGACCTGCTGGATATTCTACATCTGGCTCAACTTGACCAGCATGTCAGCCTTCCCACTCATCAGGCCGGCCATATACTTGAGCCTTTTTGTACCAACTTTCCTGTTCTATTGAAGAATGCCTGCCCAGTCTCCTGGTTGGATCATTTTCTAAACTATTTTTCATGGGAAGTGTCTAATGCTGAGCCGCTAGCACGCTCATGCTGCAGTGATAACCAGATTTTGGGAAAATTGATCCGCTTGAGTTCAGTCTGGCCTTGGAAACTACTAGGCATGTTTTGGCAGGGGCCCTTGAGGAGTATTTAGATGGGTTCATTAGTTGGGTTGCAGAGGCACTAGCCACGGTGGTCCCACAACGGCCTGCCAGGCTGGCTAGGGAATCTCCTTCCAAACCCTGGCATAATTCGACCCTCAAAGCTCTGACGCATGAATGTAAACTCCTTGAGCGGGCTTGGCACAGGGATGGATACTGCCCGGCAGCTAACTAGAAACTCAGAAATAAACAAAAAGTATACCATGAGGCTATTACGCTGGCCAAAGGGCAGTTTTATTCAGCCCACATTGAATCAGCCAGTAACTATTCAAAATAAATGTTTGCTATCGTTCAGAGCTTCACATCCACTCTGGCCCAAGGTAGCGTGTCGCCATCTTCACCTACCTGGTGTAATACTCTCTCATGTTTCTTTAGGGGAAAGATCCGGACTATTCCGGCAGCATTCACTCCCTGTGGCAACAGCATTGGGGTGTCAGTGGAATCCAAATCTGCAGACCCTGCCCAATCTCTGTCCACATTTAGGACAGTTGACCCCCAGGAATCCTTAGAAATTCTAAAGGGTCTAAAGTCTGCCTTGCCCTCGGACCCCTGTCCTGCTAGGATATTGGCAGCAATGGCAGTGACCATAAACACAGAAGTGAATACCATCATTAATAAGTCTCTTCATAAAGCTGTTGTGCCACAGGTTTGGAAGTTGGCTAAGATCTTGCCGCTTCTAAAAAGGCCATCAGTGGACCCCCTTAGCCCAGGAAACTATCGGCCCATCTCCCTCCTTCCTGCTCTGGCTAAGGTGTGTGAGAAGGTGGTTAAGAAACAGCTCATGGAAGTTGTGGAAAGGGAGACGCTCCTGTATCTGGCCCAATCAGGGATTCAAGCCTCTCATAGTACAGAATCAGTTCTGGTTGAGGTGTCGGAGGCCATTCGTGAGTGTATGGACGTCGGCGGGAGAGCTGCATTAATATTGATGGACCTCTTGGCAGCATTTGACACGGTCCCGCACTCACTTCTGGCATGTTTGGCCAGGATCGGTGTGTCGGGTGCCGTTTGGTGCTGGATTCAGTCTTTTTTGGAGCATCGAGTTGAGCAGATTTGGCTCCCACCATCCTCCTCCTCCCCTCAGTCAGTGACTACTGGAGTCCCCCAGGTATCCTCCCTTAGCCCCCTTCTTTTTCATATATATGTGATTCCGCTGATACATCTGGTGGAGGAGTTGGGGGCCAAGGTGATGGCTTATGCTGACGACACCCAGCTTCTTTTTATCTGGGACAAAGATGCAGATTCAGTGCTTTTGGTTCAACACTGTCTATCCTCTGTTTTTAAATGGTTGGTAGGTGCACAGCTCAAGTGCAAGCAAGAGAAGTCTGAGATTTTTCTGTTTGGGAAATTTCCTTCTAATTTTCGAGACCACCTTTGGCCTCCTGAGTTTCCGTTGCCTACCTCCACAGGGAAGCCCACTAAAAATCTGGGGGTATGGTTTGATGAGGGTCTCTCTTTTTCAACACACATTACAAAGCTGGCTGGCTGCTGTTTCGGCCTACTCAAAACTCTCAGAAGATTCTTTCCCATTTTACCTCAGGCAGCGAGGAAAATGGTTACTTGTGCACTGATCCTGTTGCGGCTGGACTACGCCATTGTCCTTTTTGTTGGCATTCCGGGCTAACTGTTGAAGAAGTTGGAGGTGGTTCAGAATGCGTCAACCAGACTCCTACTGGGCACTTCGGCTGGGAATAGCATCCGACTACAGTTACGATCCCTCCACTGGCTCCCGATGGTGGAGAGAGTCAAATTTAAATCACTGGTACTGGCCCATCGCGCCCTTCATGGCTGTGGCCCTCTCTACTTACAGAGACGCTTTTCATTCTATGCTCCTGCGCGATGCCTTTGGTCCTCGTCCCTACGATTTGCTCATATTCCCCGCTTCAAGCTTCTGAGGCTTGGGGGCAGATACTTTGTAGTGAAGACTGGTGCTGCCTGGAATGCTTTTCCTCTTGCCCTGCATATTATTCAGGATCCAGTAGCTTTTAAGAGGAAACTAAAAACACATCACTTTGCTTGATTCACGTTTCATACCCCACTAGGCTCCGCGCCCTGATACTCATGAGTAGCTGTGCGCATTACACATTTATGTAACACAACATAACAGAAAGAAGCAAGAGAGGTGCAGAAAGAAACAAAAGAAGTGCAGAAAGAAGGAACAGAGGTACAGAAAGAGCCAAGAGGGGTACAGAAAGAGGGAAGAGGAGTGCAGAAATAAGCACAAGTGTTGCAGAAAGAAGCAAGAGAGGTGCAGAAAGAAGCAAGAGTAGTGCAAAAAGAAGCAATAGAGGTGCAGAAAGAGGGAAGAGGGGTGCCAAAATATTGAAGAGAGGGTGCAGAAAGAGGCCCGAGGTATACAGAAAGAAGCAAGAGATGTGCAAAAAGACACAAAAGAAGTGCAGAAAGAAAGAACAGAGGTACAGAAAGAGGCAACAGGGGTGTAGAAAGAGGGAAGAGGGGTAGGTAAAAAGGCAAGGGGTACAGAAAGAATCAAGAGAGCTGCAGAAAGAAAGAAAAGAAGAGCTGAAACAAGGAACAGAGGTGCAGAAAGAGGCAAGAGGGATGCAGAAAGAGGCAAAAGGGGTTCAGAAAGAAGCAAGATGTACAGAAAGAAACAAAAGAAGTGCAGAAAGAAGGAACAGAGATGCAGAAAGAGGCATGAGGGGTGTGGAAAAGTAAATTTTGCCATGTTCTGTGTCCCTACGTGTTCCCCATCTTATGTTATATGTGCATGATTAATATGCATATGTATTCCCTATGATCGATTAAAGACGCAATTACAGTTGTGTCCATCTCTAGTATGCCAGTTTTCAGTTCTCGTTAAAGCTACGAGCATCAGGCCTATGTAAAGTTATGTTGCCACGTTTCACAGTGTGCACGTTATTTCATTGTAAAAATCCCCGTTTCTAGGCCTCAAAAGGGCCCGGACACCAGATTCAGCTCCTGTCTCCTGAACCCTCTCCGAGGAGCGATACAGCCCCCACCTGTATCCCTGACCCTTCACTTACTTCCTGCCTCACAGTGCCCGGCTCGGCCTGGCTCTGCCTGCCAGTCTGCCAAGAGTATGTTATGATTCTAGTTATCAGTCCAGCTCTCCTTCCCTGCATTCCTAAGCTACTGAATCGCATCAATAGTTTCAGTCATCGTCTAGCCTTTACGTCTCCATGTAAGAGAAATACTGTATTTATGGTCATTTAATATTCCTCAACACACACTACATGTAGAATAATGCATGCACCAGTTTTAGTGTCTGTTAGCCTTTGCCCTGATAACTTTTGGATTCTATCAACATGTTCTCTAAACATCAGATACTAGATAGTGTTTAGGTACATGTCGCTCTGACTCTCCAGACTTTCGTCTCTCCTTCTAGCGCAGAAGTCATAGCCCCCAGTTTCTCCCTAGTAACACGTCATTGCCAGCTTGCGCGCACCACTAGGTTAGAGGTCCCGGCTCCTTAGGTAGCCCCCTCCATGTTTCCGCCCCATTTATGACATATTCCGTTACGTTTACATCACATGTCTATGTATACGCCCTGTTCACGCCTCTTGTTACACCTACTTTCTGCCTTATCTTTCGCGACTGCTACAGGCCCTGCCCACTGCTACGCCTATTGTATTGAATACCATGTATTTTGTTTAAGTATATATACTTGTGCACTGTTATTAAAAGTTACCATTCCTTTGTCCCTGCCCCGTGCAGCGCTGCCATCCTATTCCCGTGCAGGTTGTCCTGTTCCTGACCTTTATGCTGTATTAAACCTGCAAACTCCAGTTACCTCGAATCTTGACTCTTATTTTTATTGAGCTATCTGTTATTATATATCCAGTCACAAATAGAGGTATTATTTATTTATTTACCACATAATGGCGCCCGAATAGGGACTTGCCCTTTCCCCACGCGCCGGAGAAGCCACGCCAGCCCCCTGATCCTCTGCAGCCGTGACGGAACCATACCGTGCACGTGCAGATATTTCTGCTTCAAGTATCCCTCAGGCCCACGGAGGAGACGGAGGTTGCGGTCCAGCATCCAGACGAGGCGGTGGAGGAACGCGGCGAGTCCCGACCAGAGCCCAAGCCGAGAGTCCAAGGTCCGAGGTATCCGGAGGCCCACCCGTAACTAAAGTCCGAAGTTCGTAGTCCGTCGTCGTAGCAGTCCAGTCCAGTCCGAGGCCTTCCGTTCTTGCTGCCCGGTGAGTACCGTTGCTGGGGTAGTATCTAGACAGGGTCAATTAATTTGTCTCTGGTCCGTGGGTTTGGGTACGCAAATCCAACACGAAGTGTCCACCTAGGTGGATGCGGGTCCTGACGTGTCTCTTTATGAGACCGGTATGTTTCGTACTGTTTCAGCAGTGCATCTAGTAATTCTAGTAAAGTTCTAGTCTCGAGAAATTCATGTGTTTCTGTTCTCAAGTATTCCAGGTAATGTTTCTGTTCGAACTGTTATTTTAAATGTCATTCATGTATTTCAATGTCGTGGTATGAAAGTGGTGTATCTTCAGTAATTATCGTGTTCATTGTGCATTGTATTGTGTCTAGACTACAGTTCAGTCATGCCTCTGTTCTCAAAATTACGTCAGTTAAGAACTAGAAAAGGTCTGTTAGAAGAAGCAGTTCCTGTCCCGCCTAGGGACAGTCCAGGTCATTTTATGTATCAAAAGCATGGCATAAGTGCCATATTGTATCTAGATTTATGGGTGGAGTACACCAAAAAGTTAGAAGAAAAGTATAGATGGCCCGTATCGGGTACATGGGATGCAGAGTGCATCATGCGAGTAGAAGAAGCATTATGGAAAAAGAAAGCCAGACAGTCACAGAAAGATGCCATCGAGTTATGGCGCAAAGAATCTCATAAAAGAACCGAAAAAGAAATCAGAAAGTCAGAATTAAGTAGAGAATCCTCAGAAAGAGCCCAAGAAAGGGAATTAATCGAAATAGGTGAACGAGTTAAAACCGAACAGTCAGACAGACAGAGGAATGCCCTTATTAAGGGTATGTATCCTCTTCTTGCCGAAGGCTTGCCAAAAGCAACCCCGGAGGCATCCAGTAATTTTCCGCCACCCTTAGTTCCGACCAAGCTACGTCACAAACCGACCGCAGCTGATATTTTTCTCTCGTCCTATTTGGACGACACAGTCCCAGAATATGCAAATCCTGTTCCACCAGCTCCTGTAAATAATGTAAATCCTGCTCCTCCAGTCACCGGGGCACCTGTTACAGCACCTGTTACGGTACCCCCGGTCCAGCCTACATTACAAGTACCCGCTACACTGGTCACTCTGCCAGCCCGAAGAGTATCAGTCGACGATTCCAGTTTAGGGGCCGCGGGAGGAGGTCCTCCGGGTACCCCGCCGCCACACAAACGTGTAACGTCAGTCGAGTTACATGAACGTGCGTTACAGCGCACGCCCAAACATCAGTCTGTTGCAGATATCAGACGAGCTCTTACCGAATGCCGTTATGATCCGGTCCCAGGTGATGATAGTATGGTTATATATTCATTACGTGTAAGACGGGTGACCGAGTATTTGGACACCCTACCGAATTTGAAAGAAGATCTAGACAGAATGTATCGTTTCATTCGTACAGGACAAGATCCAGGAAGTATTGGTGAAGTCATGTCTCTCAGGAAAGCTGAGATCCAGTTCATGTTATTAAAGTTTCTGATCAATTGTTTAATACGGGAACAAGATTCCCCGACTAAAGATCCGACCGAAATGAAAGTTCTGACAAGGTGGAGTGATAATATAGCCGAGGGTAAGCACAAGACACTCAATAGTATAGAGAGTATGTACAAGAAAATACGTAAAGAAATAATAAGGTTACACGAACAACGCAAAGAAGCTCTAGGAAGCGAGAAAGAAAATGACTCTTCTACTGAAGAGGTGGAAGACGAGAATACCGCCAGAATAGCGTATGTAGGTAAATCTAGATTTCCAGACCGACATTTACGCCTAGAACACAAGAAAACTGTTCCTCTTCCAGCACCAGAACAAGGTTCTCTAGAGCAAGTATTTCAAGCTACCGATCACATTCTGAAATCACGAATCGGTTATAGTGAACTTAGTACCATGCATGAACAAGAACTAGCCCGATCAGCAGTCCGATGGATTACTGATTCTACCACTTTTCCAGACGAAATAGTGGCACAAATGTTTCTGAAACTGCCCCCAGCCGAGCAGCGACTGGTGGGTATGTATATGATCCAGCACCTCATTACGCTGTATGAGGGTCAACATTCTGATCCAGGTCCGTTACATGATATCCTGAACGAGTTACTCCAGTATAAATGGAGAGGTCTAGGTACCGACTTAATTAGTATCATTCTAGAACAGCGCCACAAATATAGAACGTTTCTGAACCCGCATTTTGTTCACGTCTCACCCCCAGAAAGTAAACCCTTTTACATAGACAGACAGCATCCGTTACGAGAAGTACACCCAGTTAGGACAGCGGGTGGTGAAATGCAACAAGTATTTGTTTACACCCCAGTTACCAAGATGGAACTCTTAGAGATGAAAAAGTTAATTCCCTGTCACGACAAAGATCCAGCAGGGTTCCACCGTGAATTAAAAGACATGCTCCGTATGGGAGAATACACGTATCCAGATATTATTAAAATGTTAAAAGTCCTGTTGCCTGCGGGCATATACGAAAAACTCAAGGAAAAGGATTGGGAGGTGGGAGAGAAAAAGATCGATTGGACAGCTCTAGAAGCTGAAGATAAGATACGAGTACCAGGTACCGGTCTTGGAGACAAATGTAAAGAATTACCTGAACTGTTAATACAAGTTTTGCCTAGATTATTAGCCACTAAAAATCGAAGACTGGGATGCAATCTCAGCCTGTAAACAGAAACAAGACGAAGACACTAGTGATTTTTATTCTAGATTTGAGAAATGTTTTAGCATAAACAGTGGTCTCAAGACGAGTAGTGAGTCATACCCTCATCTTTTTGTTACTAAACTAGTCGAGAATTCAAGTCCACAAGTTAAAAATCGAGTTTTGAAAGTCGAGAGTACCTGGCAAGCTAATACTCCGTCCCAAATGCTCCAGATGCTCCAGTATCACCAGAATAGAATCAGGGAAGAGCAAGAACACGAAAGGAAACGTATGAAAGACACGAAAATGAAAGTACTAGTTGCACAATCTGTTCCTCAAGACAGTCAGAAGAGGGGTCCGAATCAAGCCAGTCATCCTGCAGTTCCCGTTAAAGGGACATGCAATTATTGTAAACAGCCAGGTCATTTTATAAACGAGTGTGCAGTTCTGAAACACAACATAGCCACTGGTAAGACTAAAGAAAGACCACGTCCGCCTAGACAAGAACAAGTTTCGCAGACTTCTCAGCCACAGAATGCACAACAGACAGTTACAGCACCGCAGCCTATAGCTGCAACACAGCATGTTACACAGCAGATGTACCAGTATGCACAGTCCGAGTATCCAGAGTATCAAGCGTATTCATGAAACAGCCTAGAGAGGGAGGTAGGCTTGCCTCTCATCGAGATTCCTGTAGATCAAGAAGGTCCCTATGTTCACAGTCAAGTATTAGGGAAAGACAGAAAGTTCTTGATTGATACAGGGGCAAGTAGGACGACTATTAGTCATGACGAGGTTCCAGGGGCTCCGCTCTCAGGCTCTAGAAATGTTTCCCTTGGATTTTCAGGAAAGCCTATTGTAAACGAGATATCAAAGCCAGTTACTCTAGAAGTTGGTCCATTGTCCCGAACTACTGATCTATTACTTACGAAGTCATGTCCAGAAAATTTGTTAGGCATTAAGACATTGAAAGAATTAGGTGCAGTTATTTGTTGTTCCCCAGAGGGAATACGTTTGTTTTTACGTGACTTCAAGGGTCACTATGTTTTACGAGATTTTGATCCAAGATTGTCTAATGTTCCGCAGCATCTATGGGCGCAAGGTCCAACTGATGTTGGTTTTATGCAAATCACACCCCATCGTGTGACTCTCAAGCAAGGTGTAGTGTTACCACGAATCAGACAATACAGATTGCCACCTGAGGCTGTAGCAGCCTTATCCAAAATTATTGACGAGCTCATTGCTCAAGGAGTAGTTGTAGAAACTGACTCCAATGTATGTAATTCTCCTATCATTCCAGTCATGAAACGTACTGATCCAAATGCACCCCCAGTATATCGATTAGTGATTGACCTTCGAGAACTCAATAAATGTATCATTCCCCAGTACCCAGTTGTCCCAGATATTTCTTCCCTATTGACAGCCATTGATTCTGAGGCTACATTTTTCACAGTTATAGACCTCAAAAACGCATTTTTCAGTGTTCCAATTCATCCAGACAGCCAGTACCTTTTCGGTTTTTGTTTAAATGGAAGGAGCTATAAATTCACACGAGCTCCTCAAGGTTTCACAGAAAGTCCTAGTATTTACAGTCAAGCACTTAAGAGACAACTAGACAATATTCACATGCCAACTGACACTGCCCTGCTCCAATATGTCGATGATCTACTGATCACGGCCCGTTCTGAACGTGATTGCGAGCGTGCATCACTTACAGTTCTGTATTTCCTAGCCGAGATGGGGCACAAGGTGTCCCCTTCGAAGCTTCAATTCTGTGTCCAGCAAGTGATCTACTTAGGCCACTTACTGTCCAAGAGGGGTAGGCAGTTGACACCCGATCGTATCCAGTTAATAGCGAGTCTTCCTCAGCCCAAGACACAGAAGGAGGTACGTGCTTTTATTGGCCTCACTTCTTATTGCAGACAATGGATTCCTCAGTATGCATTTCTAGCCAAGCCACTGATACAGTTAACGACACAGGAGGCAGCCGTATCGACTGTCCTCCCTTGGACATCTGAACATACACTTAGTTTTAATGAGTTGAAGAAAGCTTTATGCCAAGCACCTGTTTTAGCAACACCGAACTACAGTAAGCCTTTTACACTTTTTGTCACAGAACGTGAAGGTACAGCATTATCTGTTCTCACCCAAGATCAAGCAGGACAATACAAGCCTTGTGCTTATTTTTCGAGCACACTAGATCCAGTAGCCCAGGCTCTGCCTGCGTGCCTCAAGTCAGTTGCAGCCACAGCTCTAGCTATCAGACAAAGTGATTCCATAGTATTAGGTCATTCCCTGACAGTACAAGTTCCACACTCCGTGGAAGTTCTTTTAAACCGAACACAGACTCAACACTTGACAATTGCACGTTTGACAGGTTATGAACTGACACTGTTCCAGCCACACATAGAAATCAGACGCTGCAACATTCTAAATCCTGCTACACTGTTACCGTCAGTTACTTCAAATCCTGCCACACATGACTGTGTGGAAGTAGTTAACACCATGACAAAGCCAAGACAAGACCTGACAGATATTCCATTACCAGATCCCGACCTGACACTTTATGTGGATGGTTCATGTATGAGAACAAGTACAGGAGAACTAGTAGCCGCGTATGCAGTGACTACTGACACTGAAGTTATTGAAACACACCGTATTGACACCCTGTCTGCTCAGGCAGCAGAGCTAGTCGCTCTGACACAAGCCTGCATACATGCCAAGAACCTGAAAGTTAATATCTACACAGATTCACGCTACGCATTCGGAGTCGTACACGACTTCGGAGTGCTCTGGCAGGAGAGAGGTTTTATGACTTCTCATGGAACCAAGATTCAGCATGGGTTCCTTATTCAAGCTCTGTTAGATGCAATACATTTACCGACATCTATCGCTATCATGAAGTGCAAAGCACATACGAAAGTTACTGACATTATTTCCCAAGGTAACGATCTAGCGGATCAAACAGCCAAGCTTACAGCACAGACACCAGACATACCAGTTAACAAGACACCGACATCCACTCTAGAACAGACTACTTGTATGACAGTTAAGGACCCTACTCAAGATGTCATAGATATCCAGTTACATGCTACTCCCGAAGAAATTAAGAAATGGTCCGAACAAGGAGGGGTCCAGACAGATCAGGGATGGGTGACGAAGGGAAAAGCCACATGGTTTCTCCCCGACTCTATGGTTCAAGTCATTATCAATACCGCACATAGTCCAGCACACTTAGGAGAAAAAGCCATGATAGACAGTATCCAGAACATTTGGTTTAACAAGCATTTACGAGCTGCAGCCAAGCAGAAAGTCCGTACTTGTATGATATGTTTTCAGTTCAATCCAGGTAAAAGTGTCCCGGTGGAACAAGGGGCATTCCAGCCTCCTGACCACCCTTTTGAAGTCCTCCAGATGGATTATATTCAGATGGAGCGATGTCGAGGTTTCAAGTATGTCCTTGTAGTTGTATGCGCTTTGTCCAGGTGGACAGAAGCATATCCAGTCCCAGATTATACAGCCGCGACCACTGCCAAGCAGCTGGTTCGTGAATTCTTCCCCCGTTATGGACTCCCTAGGGTCGTGTACTCAGATAACGGCCAGCCATTCTCATCCGAACTTATGAAGCATGTTTCCCTTTTGTTAGGGTACCAGTGGAAGTTCCATTGTGTACGCCATCCAGAAGCAGCCGGTCTCGTAGAGAGACATAATCAAACCTTGAAAATCCGTATTGCCAAAGTCTGTCAAGAAAAAGGTGTAGACTGGCTAGTAGCCCTGCCAGTTGCCCTATTCTATATGCGCATGGTCGCACACTCCAGATCAGGTCTGTCCACTTATGAGGTCGTATTCGGCCGCCCCCCGAATATGTGGGGTACACCTAGACCCCGAAGTATTAGAGATGTATCCAGTAATATGCTGACAGATTACCTAGCTTCCTTGATGTCTGCCCTACACTCTTGTCGTTCACAGGTTGCCGCCGCATTTCCAGACAATACCGAGGTGAAACCGCATGAAATCGTTCCAGGAAGTCTAGTGCTTGTCCGGAATTTCGATCGTTCAAGTCCGCTGGAGCCTCGCTGGAAGGAGCCGAAGTTAGTCCTTTTGACCACCCGTACTGCCGTCAAGTTGGAAGGCAGGAAGGGGTGGGTGCACCTGTCGCATGTCAAGAAATTTCACGGACTCCGACTAAAAACTGTTTCCAAGAACATTTCCAAGGATTGTCAAGATTTTAAAGACTGCCAAGATACTATTATCAAGGACTGTCCCGCTATTGACTCTGATTCAAAGGATTCCCTGTTAGAGAAAACTCCACAGCAGGAGTATAAACAGAAGCTTCGGTCTAGTAAAATAAGTCAGCCAGTTTAATTGTCTAAGTCCCCCTGGGTGAAACGGTTAGACAGGTATCTGACATGTATGAGATAGACCCCCATAGTGAGAGAGTTAGTCAAAACTCAATCCGATGTATCGTTTTTCTAAGTTTTATATTGTTTTTAACTTTGATGGTTACCTGTACAAGTTATGCATTTCATTTATGTTTTCCAATTTCTCATGTAAATAAGTTTTCTAATGCTACAGTAGAGCACACGTTTAGTGATCTGCCTCCTCACGAACTATCCTATCGTCTTGCTATGCGCAACAATACATTTATCCGTATGTTACATTATTCACACCAGACCAGCAATGCCACTAATTGTTGGGTGTGTGGTCGACTCCCCCCTTTCCAGACACCGAAGGGAGTTCTGCCACTGTTTCCTTATCCGTTTTCTCATAATGGTTCATGTGGAGCCTGGTCCATGTTAACGTCATCCTCAACTGATATGTCCCTTCTGAATAGTACATGTTTTCCAGACAAGCAAGGTCTTCCCCACAGAACAGGGTTAGACCTAGAAAATGAAGTTTATAATTTAGGTAATTATTCTTCGAATTTTATGGTCCTGAATGTTCAGTCTGATCCTACTCCAGATTTACCTGCTATTTCAGTATTACCAGTCAAAGGCGAATTATGTGTCCGAAATAATGGTTCCGCACATGTAGGACATAGTGATTGTACTACTATTGTCGAGTATAGTGACAGTGGGAAATCTATTTTCAAAGCTTCACGTCATTCTTATTTTGTTTGTGGTCAGACCGCATATGTTCGTCTGCCCCTCGATTGGGATGGAACATGTTACATTGCCTTCCTACTGCCACCAGTTTTCCTAGCCCCATCCGATTATCATAGAAACACACATCTAGTACACATTAGACATAGAAGGGAGATTGAGTCCCCGATTGTCGATCAAACTGAAACTGCTCTAGAACAGTATACAGACTTCAATAGAGGTTTCTTCTTCTTTATAGGACCTATCCAGAATAGTAAGTTAATCCGTAGGTTAACCAGAATCCTTGAAGCAGTAGTGAATGAGACTACTTCTGCTCTAGGTAACTTAACCGAAGAGCAATCTGCTATGATATTTGTCGTGCTCCAAAATCGTCTCGTTCTTGACGTCATACTGGCCGATAGAGGAGGAGCATGTAGAGTCATCGGATCTAGTTGCTGCATTTTCATTCCTAATAACGCGCCGTCTGTTTATTCAGCTATAACCAGACTTCATAAAATCGCCCATCAGTTACACCAGAATCCAGGCACCTGGACATGGTCCGGTTGGCTCTGGAGTATAATTTCTGCCTGGGGATGGAAAGTATTGTCATTTCTAGGTATTGCAGTAGCGATCATATTCAGTTGCTGCCTCTGTATACAATGTGGCCCTGCGATTTGCGGCATTTGTGCTACCTCTTGTATTCCTAGTCCCAAGTCCCGTCCTAAGTCCCGTTCCAAGAAAATTCGAGACGAGCAAATGATACTGTATGAAATGATAGATGGTATCATGAATATTGATGTTTCCTGATGGAAACGTAGTGACAAGGAGGGAATGTGGAAAAGTAAATTTTGCCATGTTCTGTGTCCCTACGTGTTCCCCATCTTATGTTATATGTGCATGATTAATATGCATATGTATTCCCTATGATCGATTAAAGACGCAATTACAGTTGTGTCCATCTCTAGTATGCCAGTTTTCAGTTCTTGTTAAAGCTACGAGCATCAGGCCTATGTAAAGTTATGTTGCCACGTTTCACAGTGTGCACGTTATTTCATTGTAAAAATCCCCGTTTCTAGGCCTCAAAAGGGCCCGGACACCAGATTCAGCTCCTGTCTCCTGAACCCTCTCCGAGGAGCGATACAGCCCCCACCTGTATCCCTGACCCTTCACTTACTTCCTGCCTCACAGTGCCCGGCTCGGCCTGGCTCTGCCTGCCAGTCTGCCAAGAGTATGTTATGATTCTAGTTATCAGTCCAGCTCTCCTTCCCTGCATTCCTAAGCTACTGAATCGCATCAATAGTTTCAGACATCGTCTAGCCTTTACGTCTCCATGTAAGAGAAATACTGTATTTATGGTAATTTAATATTCCTCAAAACACACTACATGTAGAATAATGCATGCACCAGTTTTAGTGTCTGTTAGCCTTTGCCCTGATAACTTTTGGATTCTATCAACATGTTCTCTAAACATCAGATACTAGATAGTGTTTAGGTACATGTCGCTCTGACTCTCCAGACTTTCGTCTCTCCTTCTAGCGCAGAAGTCATAGCCCCCAGTTTCTCCCTAGTAACACGTCATTGCCAGCTTGCGCGCACCACTAGGTTAGAGGTCCCGGCTCCTTAGGTAGCCCCCTCCATGTTTCCGCCCCATTTATGACATATTCCGTTACGTTTACATCACATGTCTATGTATACGCCCTGTTCACGCCTCTTGTTACACCTACTTTCTGCCTTATCTTTCGCGACTGCTACAGGCCCTGCCCACTGCTACGCCTATTGTATTGAATACCATGTATTTTGTTTAAGTATATATACTTGTGCACTGTTATTAAAAGTTACCATTCCTTTGTCCCTGCCCCGTGCAGCGCTGCCATCCTATTCCCGTGCAGGTTGTCCTGTTCCTGTCCTTTATGCTGTATTAAACCTGCAAACTCCAGTTACCTCGAATCTTGACTCTTATTTATTGAGCTATCTGTTATTATATATCCAGTCAAAAATAGAGGTATTATTTATTTATTTACCACAGGGGTATAAAAAGAAACAAAAGAAGTGCAGAAAAAAGCAACAGAGGTGCATAAAGAGGCTAAAGGAGTGCAGAAAGAGGCACGAGAGGTGCATAAAGATTTAAGAGAGGTGCAGAAAGAACCAAGAGAATTGAATAAAGAAGCAACATAGATGCAGAAAGGGAGAAGTGGGGTAGAGAAAGAGACAAGAGGGTTACAGAAAGAACAAGAGAGATGCATAAAGAAACAAAAGAAATGCAGAAGGAAGGGACAGTAGTGCAGAAAGAGACAAGAGGGGTGCAGAAAGAGGGAGGAGGGGTATGAAAGAGGCACAAGGGTTGCAGAAAGAAGCAAGAGGGGTACAAAAAGAAGCAAGAGAGTTGCAGAAAGAAACAAAATAAGTAAGAAAAGTAAGTGCAGAAAGAAAGAACAGAGGTGTAGAAAGAGGCAACAGGGGTGAAGAAAGAGGGAAGAGCGGTAGAAAAAGAGGCCAGGTGGTACAGAAAGAATCAAGAGAGCTGCAGAAAGAAAGAAGAGAAGAGCTGAAAGAAGGAACAAAGGTGCGGAAAGAGGCAAGAGGGGTAGAGAAAGAGGCAAACGGGGTTCAGCAAGAAGCGAGAAGTACAGAAAGAAACAAAAGAAGTGCAGAAAGAAGGGGCAGCGATGCAGAAAGAGGCATGAGGGGTACAAAAAGAAACAAAAGAGTTGCAGAAAAAAGCAACAGAGGTGCAGAAAGATGCAAAGGAGTGCAGAAAGAGGGAAGAGGGATGCAGAAAGAGGCACAAGAGGTGCAGAAAGAAGCAAGAGAGGTGCTGAAAGAACCAAGAGAATTGAATAAAGAGGCAACATAGATGCAAAAAGGGAGAAGTGGGGTAGAGAAAGCGACACAAGGGATACAGAAAGAACAAGAGAGATGCAAAAAGAAACAAAAGAAATGCAGAAGGAAGGAACAGAAGTGCAGAAAGAGGCAAGAGGGGTGCAGAAAGAGGGAAGATGGGTATGAAAGAGGCACACGGGGTGCAGAAAGAAGCAAGAGGGGTACAGAAAGAAGCAAGAGAGTTGCAGAAAGAAACAAAATAAGTTCAGCAAGAAGGAACTAAGGTGCAGAAGGAGGCACGAGTGATGTAAAAGAGGGAAAAGGGGTGCAGAAAGAGGCACAAGGGTTGCAGAAATAAGGGACATAGGTGTAGAAAAAAGCAAGAGAAGTGCAGAAAGGAGCAACAGAGGTGCAAAAATGGGGACTAGAATTGGAGAAACTGGCAAGAGGAGTACAAAAAGAAGCAACAGAGGTGCAGTAAGAGGCCAGAGGTGTGAAAAAGAGGGAATAGGGGTACATAAAGAGGCATGAGGAGTACAGAAAGAAGCAGGAGATGTACAGAAAGAAACAAAAGAAGTGCAAAAAGAAGGAACAGAGATGCATAAAGTGGGAAGAGGGGTTGAGAAAGAGGCAAGAGGAGTACAGAAAGAGGCAAAAAGGGTGCAGAAAGAAGCGAGAGGTACAGAAAGAAACAAAGTGCAGAAAGTAGGAACAGAGGTATAGAAAGAGACAAGAAGTATGCAGAAAGAGAGAAGAGGGGTGTGAAAGAGGCACGAGGAGTGCACAAAGAAGCAAGAGGAGTGCACAAAGAAGCAAAAGAGGTGCAGAAAGAGGCAACAGAGGTGTACAGAAAGAGGGAAGAGGGATGCAGAAAGAGGCACAAGAGGTGCAGAAAGAAGCAAGAGAGGTGCAAAAAGAACCAAGAGTATTGAATAAAGAAAACAGAAGTGCAGAAAGAGGCAAGAGGGGTGCAGAAAGAGGGAAGAGGGGTATGAAAGAGGCACAAGGGGTGCAGAAAGAAGCAAGAGGGGTACAGAAAGAAGCAAGAGAGTTGCAGAAAGAAACAAAATAAGTACAGCAAGAAGGAACTAAGGTGCAGAAGGAGGCACGAGTGATTTAAAAGAGGGAAGAGGGGTGCAGAAAGAGGCACAAGGGTTGCAGAAATAAGGGACATAGGTATAGAAAAAAAAGCAAGAGAAGTGCAGAAAGAAGCAACAGAGTTGCAAAAAGGGGGACTAGGATTGGAGAAACTGGCAAGAGGGGTACAAAAAGAAGCAACAGAGGTGTGAAAAAGAGGGATACAGAAAGAGGCATGAGGAGTACAGAAAGAAGCAAGAGATGTACAGAAAGAAACAAAATAAGTGCAAAATGAAGGAACAGAGGTGCATAAAGTGGGCAGAGGGGTTGAGAGAGAGGCAAGAGGGGTACAGAAAGAGGCAAAAAGGGTGCAGAAAGAAGCGAGAGGTACAGAAAGAAACAAAGTGCAGAAAGTAGGAACAGAGGTATAGAAAGAGGCAAGAAGTATGCAGAAAGAGAGAAAAGGGGTGTGAAAGAGGCACGAGGAGTGCACAAAGAAGCAAGAGGAGTGCACAAAGAAGCAAAAGAGGTGCAGAAAGAGGCAACAGAGGTGCAAAAAGGGAAACACGATTGGAAAAAGTGGCACAAGGAGTACAGAAAGAAGCAAGAGAGTTGCAGAAAGAAACAAAAGATGTGCAGAAAGAAGGAACAGAGGTGCAGAAAAAGGCAAGAGGGGTGCAGAAAGAGGGAAGATGGGTATGAAAGAGGCACAAGGGTTGCAGATATAAGAGACATAGGTGTAGAAAAAAAGCAAGAGAAGTGCAGAAAGGAGCAACAGAGGTGCAAAAAGGGGGACTAGAATTGGAGAAACTGGCAAGAGGGGTATAAAAAGAAGCAACAGAGGTGCAGTAAGAGGCCAGAGGTGTGAAAAAGAGGGAAGAGGGGTACATAAAGAGGCATGAGGAGTACAGAAAGAAGCAGATGTACAGAAAGAAACAAAAGAAGTGCAAAAAGAAGGAACAGAGGTGCATAAAGTGGGAAGAGGGGTTCAGAAAGAGGCAAGAGGAGTACAGAAAGAGGCAAAAAGGGTGCAGAAAGAAGCGAGAGGTACAGAAAGAAACAAAGTGCAGAAAGTAGAAACAGAGGTATAGAAAGAGCAAGAAGTATGCAGAAAGAGAGAAGAGGGGTGTGAAAGAGGCACGAGGAGTGCACAAAGAAGCAAGAGGAGTGCACAAAGAAGCAAAAGAGGTGCAGAAAGAGGCAACAGAGGTGCAAAAAGGGAAACACGATTGGAAAAAGTAGCACAAGGAGTACAGAAAGAAGCAAGAGAGTTGCAGAAAGAAACAAAAGATGTGCAGAAAGAAGGAACAGAGGTGCGGAAAAAGGCAAGAGGGGTACAGAAAGAGGGAAGAGGGAAGAGGGGTGCAGAAAGAAGCACGAGTGGTACAGAAAGAAGCAAGAGTGGTGTAGAAAGAAGCAAGAGGAGTGCAGAAAGAATAAACAGAGGTGCAGAAAGAGGCAAGAGGTGTGCAAATAGAGGGGAGAGGGCGACAGAAGGAGGCACAAGGGGCACAGAAAGAAGCAGGAGATGTGCTAAAAGAAACAAAAGAAGTGCAGAAAGAAGGAACTGAGGTAAAGAAAGAGGGAAGAGGGATTGAGAAAGAGGCAAGGGGTACAGAAAGAAGCATGAGAGATACATAAAGAAACAAAAGAAGTACGGAAAGAAGGAACAGAGGTGCAGAAAAAGGCAAGAGGGGTACAGAAAGAGGGAAGAGAAGTGCAGAAAGAAGCACAAGTGTTGCAGAAAGAAGTAAGAGAGGTGCAGAAAGAAGAAAGAGTAGTGCAAAAAGAAGCAACAGAGGTGCAGAAAGAGGGAAGAGGGGTGCAAAAATAGAGAACAGGGGTTCAGAAAGATGCCCAAGGGGTACAGAAAGAAGCAAGAGATGTGCAAAAAGAAACAAAACAAGTGCAGAAAGAAAGAAGAGAGGTGCAGAGAGAGGCTACAGGGGGGTAGAAAGAGGGAAGTGTGGTAGAAAAAGAGGCAAGGGGGTACAGAAAGAATCAAGAGAGCTGCAGAAAGAAAGAAAAGAAGAGCTGAAAGAAGGAACAGAGGTGCAGAAAGAGGCAAGAGGGCTGCAGAAAGAGGCAAAAGGGGTTCAGAAAGAGGCGACAAGTACAGAAAGAAACAAAAGAAGTACAGAAAGAAGGAACAGTGATGCTGAAAGAGGCATGAGGGGTACAAAAAGAAACAAAAGAAGTGCAGAAAAAAGCAACAGAGGTGCAGAAAGATGCAAAAGGAGTGCAGAAAGAGGGAAGAGGGATGCAGAAAGAGGCACAAGAGGTGCAGAAAGAAGCAAGAGAGGTGCAAAAAGAACCAAGAGTATTGAATAAAGGCACAAGGGTTGCAGAAATAAGGGACATAGGTGTAGAAAAAAAGCAAGAGAAGTGCAGAAAGAAGCAACAGAGTTGTAAAAAGGGGGACTAGGATTGGAGAAACTGGCAAGAGGGGTACAAAAAGAAGCAACAGAGGTGCAGTAACAGGCCAGAGGTGTGAAAACGAGGGAAGAGGGATACAGAAAGAGGCATGAGGAGTACAGAAAGAAGCAAGAGATGTACAGAAAGAAACAAAAGAAGTGCAAAAAGAAGGAACAGAGGTGCATAAAGTGGGAAGAGGGGTTGAGAAAGAGGCAAGAGGGATACAGAAAGAGGCAAAAAGGGTGCAGAAAGAAGCGAGAGGTACAGAAAGAAATAAAGTGCAGAAAGTAGGAACAGAGGTATAGAAAAAGGCAAGAGGTATGCAGAAAGAGAGAAGAGCGGTATGAAAGAGGCATGAGGAGTGCACAAAGAAGCAAGAGGAGTGCTCATAGAAGCAAAAGAGATGCAGAAAGAGGCAACAGAGGTGCAAAAAGGGAAACACGATTGGAAACAGTGGCACAAGGGGTACAGAAAGAAGCAAGAGAGTTGCAGAAAGAAACAAAAGATATGCAGAAAGATTCAACAGAGGTACAGGAAGAGGCAAGAGGTGTACAAAAAGAGGGGAGAGGGGTGCAGAAGGAGGCTTATGGGGTACAGAAAGAAGCAGGAGATGTGCTGAAAGAAACAAAACAAGGGGTACAGAAAAAAGCAAGAGGTGCAGAAAAATACAAACAGTGGGCCCGATTCACAGAATGAACTTAAGACTCAATCCTAAACTTACTACTATTTTGGTATTCACAGAATGCACTTACTACTTTTGGCATTCACAGAATGAACTTACTACTTTTGGTATTCACAGAAGTTAGGATTTTGTCTTAAGTTTGTCTTAAGACAAACTTAAGACAGACTTAAGACAGACTTAAGACAAAATCCTAACTTCTGTGAAAACCAAAAGTAGTAAGTGCATTCTGTGAATGCCAAAAGTAGTAAGTGCATTCTGTGAATACCAAAATAGTAGTAAGTTTAGGATTGAGTCTTAAGTTCATTCTGTGAATCGGGCCCGTAGTGCAGAAAGAAGGAACAGAGGTACAGAAAGAGGCAAGAGGGATGCAGAAAGAGGGAAGTGGTGTGAAAGAGGCATGAGGAGTGCAGAAAGAAGCAAGAGAGGTGCAGAAAGAGGCAAGAGGGGTGCAGAAAGAAGCAAGAGGTGCAGAAAGATACAAAAAAGTGCAGAAAGAAGGAACAGAGGTACAGAAAGAGACAAGAGAGATGCAGAAAGAGGGAAGAGGTTTGAAAGAGTCATGAGGAGTGCAGAAAGAAGCAAGAGAGGTGCAGAGAGAGGCAAAATGGGTGCAAAAAGAGGGAAGATGGATGTAGAATGATGGTTGTGGGGTACAGAAAGAAGCAAGAGATGTGAAGAAAGAGGCTAGATGGGTGGAGAAAGAGGAAAGGGTTGCAGAAAGAGGCAAAAGGGGTGCAGAAAGAAGCAAGAGGTGCAGAAAGAGGCAACAGGTGTACAAGAATAGATGGGTATGAAAGAGACACAAGGGTTGCAGAAAGAAGCAAGAGGGGTTGCAGAAAGAAGCAATAGAGTTGCAGAAAGAAACAAAAGAAGTACAGAAAGAAGTAGCAGAGGTGCAGAAAGAGGTGAGAGTGGTGGAAAAGAGGAAAGAGGGGTACAGAAAGAGGCACAAGGGTTGCAGAAATAAGGTACAGAGGTGTAGAAAGAAGCAAGAGGAGTGCAGAAATAGGCAGCAGATGTACACAAAGGGGGAACAGGATTGGAGAAAGTAGCACGAGGGGTACAAAAAGAAGCAACAAAGGTGCAGAAAGTGGCAAGAGGTATGTAAAAAGAAGAAAGAGGGGTACATAAAAAAGGGTTGAGAAAGAGGCAAAGGGTACAGAAAGAAGCAAGAGAGGTACAGAAAGAAACAAAAGAAATACAGATAGAAGGAACTGAGGTGCAGAAAGAGGCAAGAGAGGTACAGAAAGAGGAAAAAGGGGTGCAGAAAGTAGCGAGAGGTGCAGAAAGAAACAAACAAAGTGCTGAAAGAAGAAACAGAGGTACAGAAAGAGGCAAGAGGGATGCAGAAAGAAGCAAGAGGAATGCAGAAAGAAGCAACAGAGGTGCAAAAAGGGGAACACAATTAGAGAAAGTGACAAGAGGGGAACAGAAAGTAGCAAGAGAGTTGCAGAATAAAACAAAATATGTGCAGAAAGAAAGAATAGAGGTGCAGAAAGGAGAAGAGGAGTGCAGAAATAAGCAACAGAGCTGCAGAAAGAGGCAAGAGGTGTGCAAAAAGAGGGAAGAGGGGTGCAGAAAGAGGCACAAGGGTTACGGAAAAAAGCTGGAGATGTGCAGAAAGAAACAAAAGAAGTGCAGAAAGAAGGAACAGAGGTGCAGAAAGAGGGAAGAGGGGTTGAGAAAGAGGCAAGGGTTACAGAACAAAGCAAGAGAGGTACAGAAAGAAACAAAAGAAGTACAGAGAGAAGGAACAGAGGTACAGAAAGAGGCAAGAGAGGTACAGAAAGAGGCAAAAGGGGTGCAGAAAGATGCAAAAGGGGTGCAGAAAGATATGAAAAATATACAGAAAGAAGGAACAGAGGTACAGACAAGGCAAGAGGGAGACAGAAAGAGGGCAGAGGGGTGTAGAAAGAAGCACGAGTGGTGCAGAAAGAAGCAAGAGTGGTGTAGAAAAAAGCAAGAGGAGTGCCGAAAGAAGCAACACAGGTGCCGAGAGAGGCAAAATATGTGCAAAAAGAGGGAAGAGGGGTGCAGAAAGGGGCACGAGGGGTACAGAAAAAAGTAGGAGATGTGCAGAAAGAAACAAAAGAAGTGCAGAAAGAAGTAACAGCGGTGCAGAAAGAGGGAAGAGGGGTTGAAAAAGAGCCAAGGAGTACAGAAAGAAGCAAGAGAGGTACAGAAAGAAACAAAAGAAGTACAGAAAGAAGGAACAGAGGAGCAGAAAGAGGCAAAGGGGTGCAGAAAGAAGCGATAGGCGCAGAAAGAAATAAAAGAAGTGCTGAAAGAAGGAACAGAGGTACAGAAAGAGGCAAGAGGGGTACAGAAAGAGGGAAGAGGTGTATGAAAGAGGCATGAGGAGTACAGAAAGAAGCAACAGAGGTGCAGAAAGAGGCAAAAGGGGTGCAGAAAGACAGAAGTGGGGTGCAGAAAGAGGCGCATAGGTTGCAGAAAGAACAAGAGATGTGCAGGAAGAGGCAAGAGGGGTTCAGAAAGAGGGAAGAGGGGTGCAGAAAGAAGCAAAAGGGATACAGAAAGAGGATATATGGGTGGAAAAAGAGTCAATGGGTGCAGAAAGAGGCAAAGGGGGTACAGAAAGTAGCAAGAGGTGCAGAAAGAGGCAACAGGGGTACAGAAAGAGGATAGATGGGTGGAGAAAGAGGCAAAGGGTACAGATAAAGGCAAAAGGGGTACAGAAAGAAGCGAGAGGTACAGAAAGAAACAAAAGAAGTACAGAAAGAAGGAACAGAAGTGCAGAAAGAGGCAGAAGGGGTGCAGGAAGAGTAGTGTGAAGGAGGCATGAGGGGTGTAGAAAGAAGTAAGAGAGCTTTGTAAAGAACCGAAAGAAGTGCTGAAAGAAGATACAGAGGTGCAGAAAGAGGCAAGAGGGGTGCAGAAAGAGGGGAGAGGGGTGCAGAAAGAAGCAAAAGGGATGCAGAAAGAAGCAGAAAGTGCAGGAAGAAGCAAAAGAAGTACAGAATGAAGGAACAGTGGTGCCGAAAGAGGCAAGAGTGGTGCAGAAAGAGTGGTGTTAAAGAGGCATGAGGGGTGCTAAAAGAAGCAAGAGTGGTGCAGAAAGAGGTAAGAGTGGTGGGGAAAGAGGTAAGAGGGGTTGAGAAAGAGGCAAGAGGGGTACAGAAAGAAGCAAGAGAGGTGCAGAATGAAACAAAGGAAGTGGAGAAAGAAAGAACAAAGGTGCAGAAAGAGGCAGGAGAGGTGCAGAACAACAGAAGAGGGGTGCAGAAAGAGGCAAGAGAGGCGCAAAAAGAGGAAAGAAGGGTACAAGAAGAGGCAAGAAGGGTACACAAAGAAGCAAGTGAAGTGCATAAAGAGGCAAAAGAGGTGCAGAAAAAGGCAAGAGAGGTGTAGAAAGAAGCAAGAGGGGCTTGCCTACCATAAGTACCAATTTAACATCCACATTTAGCAACAAGTAACAGGTCCTTTGCAAACATTGTATGTTTGCAAAGGACCTTCCACCGCACTTTAACACTTGTCGTTGCATTTTTAATATTGTTTAAGACGTTTGAGCTAGAAACAATGTTTTTTTGTTCAAATCTGCAGATTAGGCAGCAGATGATGGATTATGTGGCAAATGCGGAAAATGTATAACTGTGCGAACGTCAGTTCAGCAACAGTTCCATAATTTCAGTGGCCCTGTTCATACCTCTGACTAGGTCCAGAAGTGCTCCTCAGTGATTCTTCTTTTTTTGTCTCATTGAGTTCATAGTTTAGCTTCGATGGAAATGAGGAAAACTAAACCTGAGGTTAACCCACACAGACTAACATACCACATAATTACTCTCCACAACACATAACCCCCTTCTACATAATACCTATACACTAAATACCACATACTTTCTATCCACATAATTTTACTGCACAACATACCACTTAATTCCACTACGCTCAGTGTATATCCACTCCACACCAAAAAACATTACTAAAAAACAGTTACATTTACAACGCCAATAGCTATAACTCTCACAAATGCAAAACCTAGTACATTGCAAATGCTTCTTTAAGTAGTGGTCGCGTTTCCAGAGTGGTGGAGACAGGGTGCTGGGCCTCCGACCAGCGCTAAGGAATTCAGCTGCTTAGGATGTACAGGCTGTACCAGGAGGGCTTCTTGACCCCAAAAGTCCCTCAATTGTAAAGTGGACTTCATCCCCCAACCTGTAGTGTACCAGGAGGCACATAGTGGTGGAGAAAAGGGGTCGTGGCCACGGACCACCTCTCAGAAATCTCACTGTGTGGTGCTTACTGGAGGTACCTGGTAGGCTAGTTGGCACCTAAGCACTCTTAACATTCAAGGGAATTAATCCCCAACCCAGAATCCACCAGGAGGTGCGTTTGCAGAGTGGTACAGGGAGGTCTTAGGGCCTCCTGCGAGATGCCGGCTTCTCCTTTCTTTTTTTTTTAGAAGGGGGGCTGTTTGACCCCCCCTTCTCTTATGTTTTTTAGGGCCCTGCGGACCCCATCCCCCAGGGCCTGAGACATTTATTTATTCATTTACTTTTTTTTAACTGGGAAGGTGGCCGCACGGCCCCGCTCCTGAGGCAAATTTGGACCCCATCTGCAAACAGAACTACATTTAAAGCCCGGTCCTGATGTCTTTTTCAGCCCCATGGACTCAATCCCCCAGGTCTGTGCCTCATTTTGTTAATTTAAAAAATATATATATTTATGGGAGTGGGGCCTCATGGCCCCCCTTCCCTTGGCCACTTTTGGCCCTGGGGACCCATCCCCGGGGCCTGGCCTCATGTTGAGGACCACTGGGGAGCCCAATGCCCCTGTGGTCCCAGCCGGCTTGCCTGCCTTCTGCGGGAGCCAGCATTGCTTCACGGAAGCAAGAGCAGGTTTACAGCTCTCGCTTCCATGAAGCTAAGCAGTGTTTTCTATGACAAGGCGGGAGCCGTGCTCCTGCCCTATCATAGCTAACTGCAATGTCCCGGGGGTGGGCACCTCAGGACATTGATGGAGCTGGCCCTAGGTGGTGGCGGTCCCCAGGGCCATAAAGGGCTCCACGAGGGGGGCCAGTGGCCCACCTCAAACAAGTTTAAAGCACTAGGGAGGTGGTGGTCCCCGGGGCCGGGGTCTGCCACACCATATTTAAATGAAGTGTGCCCCGGGGAGGTGGTATTCCCCGGGCCAGTGTGGGGGGCTTGAGTAACAGACACAGAGTTTCTTAAAGTAGCCCCAGCGAGGTTGCAGTCCCCGGGGCTTATTGTGGCAGTCCCCGGGGCTTATTTGGGCCTTATCAAGAAAAGTCCAAGGGAGGTGGCAGCCCCGGGGCAGTGTGGGGGGAGGAGTTCCCCCAACACATTTTTTAATGAAAAGGCCCTGGGAGGTGTCAGTCCTTGGGACTGCAGGGTGCAGCAGTGCCCCCCACACATTAATAACAAAGCCCTGGGGAGGTAGCAGTCCCTGGGACTGCAGGGGCTCCCTTGAGCCCCGTCTGATAATTATAATTACCCTCGGGACTTGGCCCACCCAGGAACTTAAAGAAATGAAGCGCGGGATCCCATGCTTCGATTAAAAAAAAAATTCATCTGGATTCGCGCACCCAGCGTGAATCCCAAAAGTATAATTTTTAAAAACATATGCTTTTTTGAGCAGGCCTAGGGGGTACTTCTACCCTTCTCCCATTTCTTTTTTTAAATCATTTTCCTCAACTTTTTTCTTCTGACTCAGTACCGAGTCCCAAGATGGCTGCCAACACTTCCTGGTTTGAAGTGTGGCAGCTAGTCAGAAGCAAGCTCGAGATCGGGGACTCAGCCAATCAGATCTCATAAATCTCAAATATCGATATTTGTAAATCTTTAAATATCTCAAAAACTACTGAGGGGATTTATACCATTTAAAGAAAAGCATGCTTTCTGGACAAAAAGCTACATTTTTGCCAAATGTGGTGTCATTCAGTTCAGCAGTTCAGGATGTAGGCGTGTCTAAAGTTTCCTAAGGAAAATAACATGGAGATAACATGTTTTGGGACTCCCTTTTTTTCTCATGAAGATTCGGCAAACGGCACCAAAGATAATGGCAAAAGAAAAAATGCTTTTTGATTAGAAACAAGGTTCTAACTATAACAACCTAGTTTCTATAGGAAAAGGATTTTTTGTTTGCTAATATCTTTGACGCCGTTTTTGCAAATCTTGACATTTTCAAAATAGGTATGACGCTCAGCTGATGTGGTGATAGTTCAGGATGATCTGTCAAGCAGGGCCTGAGAAAAGATTTTTGTGATTTGTTGTAAACCCGTTCAGTAGTTTTAGAGATATGAACCAAAAACTGAATTTTTATATCTAGCAACACAAATCATCCGTGGATACGCCCATGAGGTATAGGCAGATCCGCATATCAAAGCAAGGTTGTGAATGGCTGGCCACATCTTCACAGAACAGTTGCGTCCACAATTTCATAAATCGGAAAATGGACCGTGGGGCAAAAATGTTTGTTGTATTCCAAAGGAAGTGGGCAGGTTAGAGCTTTCCTGACCTCTTGTGTACTTTATGAATGAAGGGAAGGAGGGGAAAGCATGTTTAAAGAACAGTAAAATGCCAGAATATGATGTTTTAGCCAAGCCCAAGATTCATGGACCCATGGTGGGGCCTAGCGTAACCCCCATGGAAATCTGCAATGAGTCTGTGGATATTGCGCGGTTGAAAAAAATATTTATAGACTCTCATACCCACTCACACCCATACAGACACTCTCACATCATCTCACATACCCATACAGACACTTTCACACCCACTCATACACCCATATTGACACTCACTCAGACACTATCACACCCTCTCTGCCTCCCTTACAGAATCTCTCACAGCCACTGACATACTCATAAAGACACTCACATCCACTCACCCACCCACACAGACACTATCACACCCAGTGACACACACAGACAGACACCTTCCTACACAAAAAGAATCCATAGAAATAGGGAAAAAAGGAGAAAATAACATATTTTTCCTTGTTATGCCTCACTTGGGAGGGTGTATATTTTTGGTGCATTACCAGGTTTGGTAAATATGGGAAGGCATGAAAAAAACATGGGATTTGAGAAGGAACACCCACTGCAACACCCATGGAATGCCTCCCTTGCAGAGAGCAATGCAACATAGTGATTTGTTCTGCATTGCTATACTCAATATTTTTAAAGCCATTCAAAGCCATGCAAAGTGGCTTTGCTTGCCTTCATAAATATGACTTAGAGGTTTGCGTTGTGCCTGTACCATGTTGCGTGGTGCAAATATGGTGCAAAGCCCTCACAAATTAGCCAAAAGTATTTGCCATTCCTACAGCAAATTCATTAAGCGTAGGATTAGCACAGCACCATCACATGCCAAACGTTAAACTGACAAAAGTCTTGTACCACTTCAGACACAGTATTACAGCTTAGGATTGGTACGTGTTTTGCTATCATTATAGCTCTTCAGAAAAGTTTAGCTTTGCACAGACACAAGGAAACTCCCAGTATAGGTCAATACAATACTCCTGGATAGAGCACCCTACAAGATCAGCATCACTCTAAATCTGCTTACCTCAAATGTCTCTTTTTCAAGCAAAGTTTTTAAGCATAGGATTAACACAGTACCATCCCTGTGGAGTTAGAAGGGGACAAAGTTTTTGGGTCATTTCTACAGCAGAGCTTTTAAAAATGGGATTACCACAGTGCCATCCACGCTTACCTGTAAAATTACAAAAGTCTTTTACCACTCCAGGCACATTATTACAGCTTTGGATTGGTAAAATGTTATCCAAGCCAACTTGGAATTAATAAAAACAACCCCTGGCAAATGTTTCACTTTCAATATAGCACTTTATTATAGCTCCTCAGAGAGGTTTAGCTTTGTCCAGATACAGGAAGCACCGAGCATGAGTCAAACCAATATCAATTCAGGTTTAGAATGCATAAATATACAATAAAGAAAAGAGCCCTCTAGGAAGTTCCCAAGTTTAGGTGGAGAGAAGCTCCTGTATAGAGCACCCTTCAGCATCAGCATCACTCTAAATCTCCATACCTCAAATGTCTCTTTTTCTGGCAACGTTTTTAAGCGTAGGATTAGCATAGTGCTATCCAGGCCGAGCTAGAAATTGACAAAATCTTCTGCCATTTCTACAGCAAAGTCTTTAAGCATAGGATTAGCACAGTGCCATTCACTCAGAGCTAAAAAGTGACAAAGTATTTTGTCATTTCTACAGCAAAGTCTTTAAGAATAGGATTATCACAGTGCCATTCACACCAAGCAGTAAATTTACAAAAGTCTTATGTCACTCCAGGCACAGTATTTAGGCTTTGGATTGGTAAAATACCATCCAGGCCATACTGAAATGAAAAACACAACCTGTGACGTGTTTTGCTATCACTATAGCTCTTCATACAGGTTTAGATTTGTCCAGACTCAAGTGAGCACCTAGTATAAATCAAAACAATACCCTTTTAGTCTTGCAGTAATGCATACATTATGCAAAAAAGAAGCATAGAACTCTGGGTAGTTCCCAAGTGTAGGTGGAGAGCAGTTCCGGTATAGAGCATCCTGCAACAGCAGCTTCACTCTGAATCGACTCACCTCAAATTTCTGTTTTTCTTGCAAAGTTTTAAAGCATAGGATTAGCACACTGCCATCACAGACCAATCTGTAAAATGAAAAAAAAGCCTTGTACCACTCCAGGCACAGTATTACAGCTTTGGATTGATACAATAACATCCACGCCAACCTGGAATGAATAAAAGCAACCTCTGGCATGTGCTGTGTTATCATTATAGCTCTTCAGAGTAGTTTACCTTTTTCCAAACACAAGGGAACACCCAGTATAAGTCCAAACAATACCCTTTCAGGCTTAGGGTGCTGCATGAATATACCAAAAGAAAGCAGATAACTCTAGGTAGTTCCCAAGTTTAGGTGGAGAGCAACTCCCGTAGAGAGCACCTTACAACACCAGCAACACTCTAAATCTGATTACCTCAAATGCCTCTATTTCTAACAAAGTTTTTAAGCATAGGATTAGCACAGTGCCATTCATGACAAGCATGAAGGGAACAAGGTTGTTTATGCCATTTCTACAGCAAAGTCTTTAAGCATAGGATTAGTACAGTGCCATCCAGGCAGAGCTGTAAAATGACAAAAACCTTTTTCCACTTCAGGCACCGAATAACAACTTTAATTTGGTAATATACTAACCAAGTCACCCTGAAATTAATAAAATCAACCCCATATGTGTTTCACTATCATTTTAGCTCATCAGAGAGGTTTAGCATTGTCCAGACACAAGGAAGCACCCAGTACAAGTCAAAACAATACCCATAAAGGCTTAGAGTGGTGTATAAATATGCAAAAAAAGCAGAGAACTCTAGGTAGATTCCAAGTTAAGGTGGAGAGCAGCTTCTGTATAGGGCATCCAACACTAGCAACACTCTAAATCTGCTTATCTCAAATGTATTTTTCTCTAGCAAAGTTTGTAAACAAAATTAGCACAGTGCCAGCATTAGCACAGTGCCACCCATGCAGATCTGTAAAATGACAAAAGCCTTTTTCCACTCAAGGCACAGTATTACAACTTTTGAATCATACAATACCATCTAAGCTATCCTGGAATGAATAAAAGCAACCCCTGACATGTGTTTCACTATCTTTACAGCTCATCACAGATGTTTCGCTTTGTACAGAGGCAAGGAAGCACCCAGCATAAGTCAAAACAATATACATTCAGGCTTAGAGTGCTGCATAAATATTAAAAAAGAAGCAGAGAAATCTAGATAGTTCCCAAGTTTAGGTGGAAAGCAGCTCCTGCATAGAGCACCCTAAAACACCAGCAAAACTCTAAATCTGCTTAGCTCAAATGTCTTTTTTTCTAGCAAAGTTTGTAAACAAAATTAGCACAGTGCCACCCATGCAGATCTGTAAAATGACAAAAGCCTTTTTCCACCCAAGGCACAGTATTACAACTTTTGAATCATACAATACCATCTGAGCCATCCTGGAATGAATAAAAGCAACCCCTGACATGTGTTTCACTATCTTTATAGCTCATCAGAGATGTTTCGCTTTGTACAGAGACAAGGAAGCACCCAGCATAAGTCAAAACAGGGAAACATCCTTTACAACGAAACATTTACAACGCAGTGCTGTTACAACGCAGGTTTTACAACGAAAACCATTACAACACATTGCGCTGGGGGGCGCTCTAGGATAGGGAATAGATTAAATTTTCTATCCAACACCTTCCCTAGTGTCCACGGGGACTGGAGTTGGAATAGCAAATTAAACTATTCACTATCCAGCACCCCAAAGCGCTATGCGTTGTAAAGGTTTGCGTTGTAAAAACTGCATTGTAACAGCATGCGTGGTAAAAGCATGCGTTGCAACATCATACATCCGTCAAAACAATATACATTCAGGCTTAGAGTGCTGCATAAATATGAAAAAAGAAGCAGAGAAATCTAGATAGTTCCCAAGTTTAGGTGGAAAGCAGCTCCTGCATAGAGCACCCTACAACACCAGCAACACTCTAAATCTGCGTAAGTTAAATGTCTCTATTTCAAGCAAAGTTTTGAAGCATAGAATTAGCACACTGCCATCAACATCAAGCCAGAAGGGGACAAAGTACTTTTTGCCATTTCTGCAGCAAAATCATGAGCATAGGATTAGCACAATGCCATCCACACAGAGCTTTAAAATGACAAAAACCTTTTACTGCTCCAAGCACAGTGCCACAACTTTGGATTTGTAAAATACTATCCTAACCAACCTGGAATGGTTAAAAACAGCTCCTGACGTGTTTCACTGTAGTTATAGCTCATCAGTCAGGTTTAGCTTTGTCCCGACACAAGGAAGCACCCAGCATAAGTCAAAAAAATACTACTTCAGGCTTAGAGTGACATATACATATGCAAAAAAGAAGCTTAGAACCCTAGGACGATTCCATGTTTAAGTGGAGAGTACCTCCTGTATATAGCATCCTACACCAGCAACACTCTAAATCTGCTTACCTCAAATGTCTCTTTTTCTAACAAAGTTTTAAACATAGGATTATCACAGTGCTATCAATGCCGAGCTAGAAAGGGACAAAGAATTTTGTCATTTCTATAGCAAAGTCTTTAAGCACAGAATTATCACAGTGCCATCCACTCTGAGCTATAAAATCAGAAAAGTGTTTTACCACTCCAGACATAGTATTACAGTTTTGGAAGGGTAAAACACCATTCAAGTCAACCCAGAATGAATAAAAACATCACTTGACATGTGTTTTGCTATCATTATACCTCTTCAGAGAGATTTAGATCTGTCCAGAGACTATGGAGCACCCAGTTTAAGTCAAAACAATGCCCATTCAGGTTAAAAGTGTCACATAAATTATGCAAAAACGAAGCAGAGAACTCTGGGTAATTTCCAAGTTTAGGTGGAGAGTACCCCATAACACCATCAACTCTCTGACTCTTTACACCTCAAATGTCTGTTTTCACAGCAAAGTTGTAGAAGAAGCTCTCCCGCCTAGGGAGAGAACAACCCAACGCACTACTTTAGATAGACCAGTGGTCTTATTCGCTGTTCCAATTATACAACAACTTGTAGTCCAAATAAAAGAATGTTCAAACATATGGTTTATTCATATCCATGACCGGATATTTATGTAGATAATACACATCAATCTTTTGTAATCCACATGTATGTTCAGGTGTGTTATCAAATCACACTACCCAATGCATTTCGGGCATGGCCCGTCGTCAGGGGAATTACTCTACAAATAAAAAACAAAAAACAAAAGGACCCAATGTAATATCCATGTAACATATCGGCAAAGACCAAACTTGTGATCAATAGCAGTGAGTGTGTACTTGGAAACGAACAGTGCTCAACGTGATGAACGGATAGAAGAAAAAGAAAAAGAAACTGGCGTGTGTAACGCTGTAAAGGAAGGTACCCACGGTAACCAAAAAATCGCAACACATAGCTCCACAGAAACCGAAAGGTAACCGGTAATCAAACAAGATAGCCCGTAACCAATTGAATCAAGCGGGTGAAATAGGTCGGGTAAATCCTCATTAACCAAGTTCCCGCCACCGATCATGCAGCAACAGACATCGTCCCCGGTCGTGGGTACTTACTAGTGTGAAGATAACAGTGGGACTCCGGAGAGTTCCAAGAGGTGAACACGCGATGGAAGGCCAGGGAATCAGGATATGCCAAAAGTAAAGATAGTGGTAGGACTAAACAACCAAGTGGTGAATGTCATGTGAGCGCCATCTTGGAAGGTGCAACCCAGTGAAAAACATAACAGAAAAAGGTGATGTGAACAGACATATCATAGTTCAACATGAAAAATTACAGTTAAATGACAGATCACAAATAACACAAAAATTCAATGCGATCATTAAGACCCGACGGGGCCATCGTGGAAAGGTAACGGATCCAGAAATTCTCTCTCTTGAGTAGATGGTTCTTATTATTGTTTGTGATGGGAACTTGTTCCAGTACTTGGAATTTAAGCTGAGCCACTGTATGTCTATTATCCAAGAAATGGGTAGCCACACTCGATTTCTGATTTTCAGTGCGAATGTTACTCTTGTGTTCCAAGATTCTCGTGCGAATCATTCTCTCTGTATGGCCAACATAGCATTTGCCACATGGGCATTTTAAAACATAGATCACATTCTTGCTGTTGCATGTTGCGTTCACATTCAATTTGATGGGGAAGCCTTTCATAGGATGGTTCATTATGTTGCCTTGTATGCTGTTATGGCAATTGCTGCAATTGTAGCAAGGTTTGAAACCACTGTAAGTAAGTGCGGATTTGGCACCACTGGTGTTGCTCAGAATCTCTTTCAAATGTTTGCCCCTGGTGAAGGCGAAGATAGGGGGTTCTGAAAATAGGCCATTAAAATCTGATTCCTGTTTCAAGATGGACCAATGTTTGCGAATGATCTTTTGAAATTGTGAAGAAGCTCTCGAAAACTTAGAGACTACCACTAAACGGTCGGTGGGAGTCTTCCGTTTTGGTTGTAGCAGGAAAGCTCTACTGTGTTTCTCACTTCTCTGGATCGCCAAATCCAAAATAGGAGTGGGGTATCCTCGTGCTCGTAAACGGTCAAGAACAGTTTTGATCTGTGCTCTGCTCTCATCTGGTCTGGAAACGATTCTTTTCACCCTCAATATCTGAGCGTATGGTAAGTTGTCTTTGAGTCCCATCCGGTGGAAGCTATGATAATGTAGGGTAGAGTTTCTGTCAGTAGGCTTTCGGAAGACAGTGGTGGACCAGTCTCCCAATTCTCTCAGTATTTTGACGTCCAAAAAGTGGACGCAGGATGTACTATGTTCCCAAGTAAATTGAATTCGTTGTGTAACCTGGTTCCAGGTGTTAAGGAAGGTGGTGAGAGTCTCGTTGGTACCTGCCCAGAGTAAGAATATGTCGTCGATGTACCTCAGGTATAAGCGGCCATTTTCTTGCCAGAGATCTTGGGAGAGAATGTGATTTTCTTCAAAATTTCGCATGAAGATATTGGCGTAGCAAGGAGCAGCCGAATTTCCCATAGCCGTACCGTTGAGCTGTAGGAACCATTTGTCAGAGACGGTGAAGTAGCTATGATATAGCGTGAACAAGGTCAATTCCATGAGGAATATTTTCAAGTCATGGTCAATGTCGGATTGGGCCAAAGTTCTTTCAATAGCGTCAATTCCCCCGTCGTGGGGGATTGAAGTGTAAAGGGAACTGACGTCCACAGTGCACATGATCAGATGGGAATCTTTAAGTGTGTTCATGACTGGTTCCAGTTTCAATATGAAATCCGTCGTATCTTTGACAAAAGAGTCAGCTGAGGTGACGAATGGTTGAAGATATTTGTCCAGGAATTTTCCCACGTTTTCGTGGATGCTGTTTCTTGTAGACACTATAGGTCTACATGGAGGATTTGTTGGGTGTTTATGTAGTTTCGGTAACATGTATAAGACAGGAGGTCTTGGATTGTTTGGTGTGAGATATCTTTTTGTTTTCTCATTGATCGTGCCGTTATCAAACGCCTTGTTGATTATGATGATTAAATCATTAGTGTATTCCTTGGTCGGATCTCCAGGAAGAGTGTCATATGTGTCTGTATCTCCAACGTGAGCTGTGATTTTATCCTCATAGAAGTTGGTGTCCATGACTACCAGAGCCCCTCCTTTATCTGCGTTTTGACAGATGATGTTAGGGTTGTCCGCGATTTTCTGCAGTATGTTTTTCTCTTTGCGGGTAAGATTCCCCCGCTTTACTGATTGTATAAATGGAAGTTTAAGAATGTCTTGTCTGACTAGGTTTTCGAAGGCATCGATAATTTTGTGGCTTAATGGTGCCATGAACGTGCTGTGTGGTCGTAGACCTCTGAGCATGTCTTCCTCCTGTATGGTAATGGGGCAGATGTTAAGAAAATAGTGTTTCAGACGCATGTTGCGTATCAATTTGAATGCACTCACTTCGAGTTCCAATGTGTTAGTGCCCGTGGTGGGAACAAACGATTGTCCTTTCTGCAGGATGCGTGTTTCTTCATCAGACAAGATTGTAGAGGAAATGTTGATAACTAGATTCTCCTCTGTGTTCAACGTCTTCCTTTTACTTTTTTGTTTTTCGCTGGAGGTGTTTTTTCCGGTTCCTCGGCGGGTTTTTCCCCCCCGGGTTCTTTTTGTCGGTTGGAGCCTGGCTCTAAAAAAGGAACCGCAGTGTTGGTTGAGGTGCTGGGAGTTTGAACATCAGTGTCTGTTCGAGTCTGTGCAGGTCTTGTTCTTTGATCCTCCTCTGAGGATGAGGTTTTGTTAGCCGAAAAAGGGTTATATGGCTTGTTGGGACGCCGGCGGGCGTATGCCTCGGCCCAGGAATAGACCTCGCCGAGTTTGTAGTCTATAGTGTCCCTTTTAAATTTCCTTAATTTTCGCTCCTGTGTCTCGCGTACATGTTTATCTAATTGGATGTTGATATCATCCAACGATTTCTCTAATTATTTCTGCGGTCATGGTATCGTCTAGTTCCTTTCTAACGCTGGTGATTTCTAGTGTGAGTTCCTCCAAAGTCTTGGCTAGCTCCTCCACGATCAGTAAAATAAGATCGAGGGAACATTTATTTAAAATGGAATACCAGCGTTCCACAAACTTGGTGTTGTTTTTACAAAGAAGAGGTTTTAGAGGGACCCGTAGGCCACGGGGGATCCGTTGAACACGATGGTACCGGATCAGGGTACTAGCGTGAAGTTTTTGATTTGAATGTTTTTTTAATAGGTAGAGTAATTGACGAAGGTTGCTTTCTGCACTTCGGGTATTGCCAGTGACGGTGATATCTTCCTGTATCATCCCGTAGATCTTGTCTGCATCATCTGTGCTGTAGGCAAAAGTGCTTGCTTTCTGGTCGGTCATTCCAGAAACCGATTCAAAATTCATGGTGTGAGCGTGCTGAGTTCCGTTGGCAGAAAAATGGATAAATGTACACGAAGGTGGATCTCGCACAGCTGGGGTAATCCAACCAGTAAAGGATTGTAATGGGTTTTCGTGTGCTGAAGGGTGGAAAACACTGTCTAGCCTTGCAGTGTATCAATAAACATTGTAGAAGAAGCTCTCCCGCCTAGGGAGAGAACAACCCAACGCACTACTTTAGATAGACCAGTGGTCTGATTCGCTGTTCCAATTATACAACAACTTGTAGTCCAAATAAAAGAATGTTCAAACATATGGTTTATTCATATCCATGACCGGATATTTATGTAGATAATACACATCAATCTTTTGTAATCCACATGTATGTTCAGGTGTGTTATCAAATCACACTACCCAATGCATTTCGGGCATGGCCCGTCGTCAGGGGAATTACTCTACAAATAAAAAACAAAAAACAAAAGGACCCAATGTAATATCCATGTAACATATCGGCAAAGACCAAACTTGTGATCAATAGCAGTGAGTGTGTACTTGGAAACGAACAGTGCTCAACGTGATGAACGGATAGAAGAAAAAGAAAAAGAAACTGGCGTGTGTAACGCTGTAAAGGAAGGTACCCACGGTAACCAAAAAATCGCAACACATAGCTCCACAGAAACCGAAAGGTAACCGGTAATCAAACAAGATAGCCCGTAACCAATTGAATCAAGCGGGTGAAATAGGTCGGGTAAATCCTCATTAACCAAGTTCCCGCCACCGATCATGCAGCAACAGACATCGTCCCCGGTCGTGGGTACTTACTAGTGTGAAGATAACAGTGGGACTCCGGAGAGTTCCAAGAGGTGAACACGCGATGGAAGGCCAGGGAATCAGGATATGCCAAAAGTAAAGATAGTGGTAGGACTAAACAACCAAGTGGTGAATGTCATGTGAGCGCCATCTTGGAAGGTGCAACCCAGTGAAAAACATAACAGAAAAAGGTGATGTGAACAGACATATCATAGTTCAACATGAAAAATTACAGTTAAATGACAGATCACAAATAACACAAAAATACAATGCGATCATTAAGACCCGACGGGGCCATCGTGGAAAGGTAACGGATCCAGAAATTCTCTCTCTTGAGTAGATGGTTCTTATTATTGTTTGTGATGGGAACTTGTTCCAGTACTTGGAATTTAAGCTGAGCCACTGTATGTCTATTATCCAAGAAATGGGTAGCCACACTCGATTTCTGATTTTCAGTGCGAATGTTACTCTTGTGTTCCAAGATTCTCGTGCGAATCATTCTCTCTGTATGGCCAACATAGCATTTGCCACATGGGCATTTTAAAACATAGATCACATTCTTGCTGTTGCATGTTGCGTTCACATTCAATTTGATGGGGAAGCCTTTCATAGGATGGTTCATTATGTTGCCTTGTATGCTGTTATGGCAATTGCTGCAATTGTAGCAAGGTTTGAAACCACTGTAAGTAAGTGCGGATTTGGCACCACTGGTGTTGCTCAGAATCTCTTTCAAATTTTTGCCCCTGGTGAAGGCGAAGATAGGGGGTTCTGAAAATAGGCCATTAAAATCTGATTCCTGTTTCAAGATGGACCAATGTTTGCGAATGATCTTTTGAAATTGTGAAGAAGCTCTCGAAAACTTAGAGACTACCACTAAACGGTCGGTGGGAGTCTTCCGTTTTGGTTGTAGCAGGAAAGCTCTACTGTGTTTCTCACTTCTCTGGATCGCCAAATCCAAAATAGGAGTGGGGTATCCTCGTGCTCGTAAACGGTCAAGAACAGTTTTGATCTGTGCTCTGCTCTCATCAGGTCTGGAAACGATTCTTTTCACCCTCAATATCTGAGCGTATGGTAAGTTGTCTTTGAGTCCCATCCGGTGGAAGCTATGATAATGTAGGGTAGAGTTTCTGTCAGTAGGCTTTCGGAAGACAGTGGTGGACCAGTCTCCCAATTCTCTCAGTATTTTGACGTCCAAAAAGTGGACGCAGGATGTACTATGTTCCCAAGTAAATTGAATTCGTTGTGTAACCTGGTTCCAGGTGTTAAGGAAGGTGGTGAGAGTCTCGTTGGTACCTGCCCAGAGTAAGAATATGTCGTCGATGTACCTCAGGTATAAGCGGCCATTTTCTTGCCAGAGATCTTGGGAGAGAATGTGATTTTCTTCAAAATTTCGCATGAAGATATTGGCGTAGCAAGGAGCAGCCGAATTTCCCATAGCCGTACCGTTGAGCTGTAGGAACCATTTGTCAGAGACGGTGAAGTAGCTATGATATAGCGTGAACAAGGTCAATTCCATGAGGAATATTTTCAAGTCATGGTCAATGTCGGATTGGGCCAAAGTTCTTTCAATAGCGTCAATTCCTTACTGGTTGGATTACCCCAGCTGTGCGAGATCCACCTTCGTGTACATTCACAGCAAAGTTCTCAAGCATGGGAATAGCACGAACTAGAAATGGACAGAGGAACATATATACGAAAGTCACTGTTGCAAATGTCCAAATAGCGATTTAATAGAAATCACTATTTTGAAATCACTAAAAGAGATGAATGTGGGAGAGTATTCCACTATTAGCAGTCCCTATAAATTCCCAATCACACTTAGGAAATTTCCCATTTGGATATTGCACTACAATAAGGAAAAGTCGCATTTTAGAAGCAGAATAATAATGTAAGAATCAGGAAGTCTAGAAATACAGTGTGGTCACAACTCAGAAGTCTAGGCAAGTGCTTGAAGGAAGGTATTTTCCATTGTGACTACTTGCAGTGAAAATGAAATTTCACAACAACACCATGTGTAAGGGTGATGGGGATACGGACCTTGACAGCAGGAAATGGAATGTTACGTTTTTAGATAAGGAGCTGGAGCTATAGACAGAGGAGTGTGTGACACATATGGACCAGCTGCTGGCAAAGCATAGCATTTTGTACCTGACGCCCCAAAAACAAAATTTGGAAAAAACATCCTGGAAAAAGTAAACTGTTGGGTGTCACCCGGAGGACCATACCTGAGGTAAGGTAATGCTGGTATGACCTAACAACATGTACTAAAGAGAAGGTGCCTAGCAGGATGGTTGAAACTCATGGCACCGGTGGACCCTCCAAACATCCTCTTCCCACTACAATGGAATCACTTATTGAGGCGACACTTGAAGCTAAAATTGTGGAGGGAGTGTCAGACTCTAAAACCTACAGTCCTGCAGGCTCCAGCCAAGGTAAGTAATTTTCTTGTATTCATTTTTCAATAACATATTGTTTGTTAGCCTTCAAGAACAAGCATCTCAGCTACCAAAACCCCATTTAGAAGTTTGCTATAATTTGAAATGCATTATGGTAGTTGTAGTTTAACTAAGTTACATGGTTTACTGTGTTGATTGATAAATAGGGCTCCCGATTGCACCCAGAACATGTCTGAAACTATTGAGGCTGATAAAGCAATTGACTCACATTTGGAAATTGAGGGCAGCACAATTGCTAATCCTATGTCCATAACTCCTGCTCCAACTACTAGAAAAAAAATGTGCCACTATTATGAGACTTTGAGGAAGGTGATAAGCAGCAAACACAAGGCAGGAACACAACTGGTTCTCTGCACACAACACACAGACAACGTAGGTTCCAACAACAAACAGTTCACAATGATTATGTCTCTGATGACATGTCAAGCTGTCTTCAATTGTTTGGTGGCCTGGAGAAATCAATTGTCAAAGCACTGCACCTGCAAGTTCAACAGAGGAATCTGCAAACCATGTTACGTTGAATGCTGCATTTACAGAAAGGACAAAGCATTGAATTTTTTCCATGGAGAAGTCGCAACGTCTGCAAAGCAACAGGCACAAACAGCACATGTAACACTATGACACATTTACAAAATCAATCTATTGATTGTTAAAATCCACCACCAGTGTTGCCAGGAGAACTGTGAACATCCAAAAAGACATGGGGCACTGCTCTCAAGATGTAACATGAGGCTGGTCCAAGTGGCCATAACTCCGGAGAACATTCAGACACATAAACTAACTGCCCCTATCATTTTACCACTACCTGAAAGTGAAGACGGCTCTAGCCTCAGTGGCACATGTGTGCCAGATAGATGGTGTACAAGGCGAACACGCCAACACACATGTGAAACAGATATATCCCCCACTCCACAGGCAATCCTTCGGAGAAGATGACCAACACCATATGTTGTAAAAAGTTACTTTTGTATGCACACAGATTTATGAAACTATTTTAAGTTTGTGTTTTCAAAATATGTTGCTTTGTTTAACAAATGGTGTCCTGTAAGGATACTATTGTTGATATTAAAGAACAAGACATTGTCACTTTACCAGCTCCCCCTTGTTGGCAACAAACAGCAGATTTTACCTGCTACCTCCTGTCTGCCTCTCCGTTTTCTTAATTTTTCCTCTGCATTGTTGTGCTACATGGGGATCTGGCTACAAGGTTAGTTATGTGTGAGGCCTGATACACTACCTGTACATTTAGAGAATGGGTGCTTTCCATGTTTCCATAAATGAATTCCCACTTTGCAGAGGGGAAAAACATTGCAATATGTGTCCATCAACACAGCCAATAATGTTAGGAAACTGTGATATCAGATGAATTTTTTTTGTTTGTTGTATAACATGGGGAGAGTTTGAAACAAACTATTTATTCACTTTGCCATCAATGATATCCAAAAACCTATGAAAAATCCTAGAAAATGCACTTTGTGACTGCTATGACTCCCTGGTAACTGCCAGAACCTACACGATGTAGACACCCCAATACCTGCCCATGTGGTGGGATTGCATATTTTATGACTGTTAGGGTTTGTACTTGAGGATGTAACTCAGCAATTAAATCTATAATCACTTCACTAATCAGTCTATACTTCTCATAGATGTCCTCCTCAGTCGGTTAAAACAAGGTGATCCTCACACTAAATATCCTCTCCTGTCTCTTCCTCCTCCTCTGCTTACCATCCAAAATCCTCCTCCTCCTCCTCGCTAAGAAATACTGACCCGCCATTCTGAAAGAGCCAGATGCATTTTGGGTTACTTTTTATAGTTTGTACCTAATTACAACCTGATACACATTGATGGTAATCACATTTCCTAAATGGCCATTTAGGAATTAATCACAATTAGGAAATACTTTGCACATAGTGTTAGCTATTTACACCATCACAAAGACCTTTCATACATACCAAAACATCATTTTGCATTTCCTAACTCTTTAATCTATATCTGTAACCACTGGTTGACATTATGGCTCCTTATGGGATCTCTATAGTTTTTATGTGGACGACACCCAGGTAGTCTTCTCTATTGCTCCAGACTCGAATACCTCTCCATCCACACTTGGACCTTGCATGGAGCAGGTGGCCAGCTGGATAAACAAGTCCTGCCTTAACCTCAATGGAGTTAAAACAGAACTTATGATCTTGGGAAACAACTCCGCCACTCAACAGGTTTTAGGCTGGCCTGCTAACCTTGGCTCCCCTCCAGTCGCTAAGACGGTTATAAAAAGTTTAGAGATGGTGTTTGAAAACACCATAAGAATAGAAGCCAAAGCCATCAAAATTTTAGCTAGCTGTTTTGGATTGTTAAGGATATTTCTGTGATCCCGATATTTGCAACTCGATATTTTGTCTAATTATCAGAGAAACAGACACACTAAATATATTCACCTTGACTGTTCTTCTTTCTGAGCTCACTCTGCACTGTATAGGCATGGATATCACAACAACAAAATACTCTTTTAGGTTTTGGGGCGCAAGGTTATAATTCACTGGTTCTAATATGTCATTGGGTGCATTCATCAGGACAATCGCTGCATAAGCCACTCTCTGAGGTTGCTGATAACGTTATGATTTCCCAGAGCTGAAAGATCGTATTAACCTTCAAAATACTACATAGAACATTCCATATGTATAAATATCTTAGAAGTTAAATCTGTGATTTCAATAATATTTAACACACATAGCTGATCATCTGCAACATCAGAAATGCACATAATATTGTGTTTTATTTTCTGGCAATATATATTCATGTCTCCACCAATAATAACACCTTAATACCATATGTGAGCAAAGTGAAATAAACAATGTGTGTACAATTGAATTTGTAACCCAAGAAGGATTTCTCCAGTATAGAGTCTGTTTTCCTAAATAAAAAGGCTCTAGGATATTGTTCTTATTCTCAAACATGACGAATCCATCATATAGGGTTTGAATTCACAACAAATTGGCACAAGTAATAAGTTGGTTATTCTTTAATATAAATACAAATTTAAATGTGTGTTTGTTCAAAATCAAAAATCTCCGAAAGCACTTCACTGATTGCTTTGAAATTTTGACACAATGTTGGATTCGAATACGCGCGTGTTTTAATATACACAACGTTGGATTCTAATACGCGCGTGTTGAATACGCGCATGTTTAATCGAAAGCTTGAACAGACACATTAAAAATGTCAATGTTCATTTGTTAAAAATCTTAAATCTCCGAAAATTGTTCAAAGATTGCTTTGAAATTTTGACACAACGTTGGATTCGATTAAGTATGTGTTTATATATACACAACGCTGGATTTGAATACACGCATGTCCAATACGCACCTGCTTTTAATCGAAAGTCCAAACAGACCCTATCGATTTGGTTGCTGCGCAACAACTACAAGGGACGCATAGAGACAATAGTCTACATATATTAGGATGGACACTTGGTCTCAGGATTACAGACCGGGAAGTGGGTGTAGGGAGGGGTGAGGAGTTGGTCACTTTGCAACATTAGCGCACACCGTTGGATTCCAATACGTGCGTGTCGAATACGCGCGTGTTTCTAATCGAAAGCCTGAACAGACACATAAAAATGTCAATGTGCGTTTGTAAAAATCTTAAATCTCCGAAAGTTGTTCAAAGATTGCTTTGAAATTTTGACACAACGTTGGATTCAATTAAACGCGTGTTTATATATACACAACGTTGGATTCCAATATGCGCGTGTCAAATACATGCGTGTTTTTAATCGAAAGACCGAACAGACACATAAAAATGTGAATGTTCGTTTGTTAAAAATCTTAAATCTCCGAAAGTTGTTCAAAGATTGCTTTGAAATTTTGACACAACGTTGAATTCGATTAAGCGTGTGTTTATATATACGCAACATTGGATTTGAAAACGCGCGTGTCAAATACGCGTGTGTTTTTAATCAAAAGGTTGAACAGACCCTATCGATTTGGTTGCTCCCCAACAACTACAAGGGACTCATAGAGACAATATTCTACGTATATTAGGATGGACAATTGGTCTCAGGATGGCAGACCGGGAAGTGCGTAGAGGGAGGGGGGAGGAGTTGGTTCACTTTGCAACATTAAGAAAGGACGCATAGAGACAATACTCTACATATATTAGGATGGACAGTTGCTGTCAGGATGGCAGACCCGGAAGTGGGTGGAGGGAGGGCAGAGGAGTTGGTTCACTTTGCAACGTTAGCGCGTGTTCATATATGCACAATGTTGGATTCGAATACGTGCGTGTCCAATACGCGTGTGTTTTTAATCAAAAGGCCGAACAGACCCTATCAATTTGGTTGCTGTACAACAACTAAAAGGGATGCAGAGAGACAATAGTCTACATATATTAGGATAGACAGATGGTCTCAGGATGACAGACCGGGAAGTGGGTGGAAGGAGGAGTTGGTTTACTTTGCAACATTAAGAAAAGACGCATAGAGACAATAGTCTACATATATTAGGATAGACAGTTGGTGTCAGGATGGCAGACCGGGAAGTGGGTGGAGGGAGGGTGGAGGAGTTGGTTCACTTTGCAACATTAGCACGTCTTCATATATGCACAATGTTGGATTTGAATACGCGCGTGTCTAATACGCGCATGTTTTTGATCGAAAGGCCGAACAGACCCTATCCATGTGGTTGCTGCACAACAACTACAAGGGACGCATAGAAACAATAGTCTACATATATTAGGATGGACAGTTGGTCTCAGGATGGCAGACCGGAAAGTGGGTGGAGGGAGGGGGGAGGAGTTGGTTCACTTTGCAACATTAGTTGTGTTTATATACACACAACATTGGATTTGAATACGCGCGTGTCCAATACGTAAGTGTTTTTAATCGAAAGACCGAACAGACCCTATCAATTTGGTTGCTGCGCAACAGCTACAAGGGACGCATAGAGACAATAGTCTACATATATTAGGATGGACAGTTCGTGTCAGGATGGCAGACCGGGAAGTGGGTGCAGGGAGGGGGAAGGAGTTGGTTCACTTTGCAACATTAGCGCGTGTTTATAGATACACAACGTTGGATTTGAATACGCGCACATACAATACGCACATGTTTTTAATCGAGAGGCGGAACAGAGCCTATCAATTTGCTTGCTGCGCAACAAATCCAAGGGACACATAGAGACAATAGTCACAAAAACATATTGCATACCCACAAGGATTGTGAAATTAAACATATTGGAAACTTGTGCTTACTCTTTTCTTTCTCTTCCATTTAACCAGACTGAGCCACAGCAACGCGTGGCCGGGTACAGCTAGTTTTAAATAAAATCACTCTAGTACAGAAATCTTAATCCCAAACAAGATGACTCCAGTATACCATTCGTATTCCATAGAGGATCATTCTAGTATACAGTTCAAACAGGATAAATCTTGTATACTCTTTAGGCAAATCTATGACCTTCACTCAAGCATAGAGTTCAGAATCCCAAACAAGATGACTCCAGTCTATTTTGAAAGGTTACAGGTATAGCATTGAATATATATGTTAGTTTGGGCAAAATAACCATTTTAACCAGGTTAACCCGGCCGTATATCGTCAAAGGGATATTCTGCCACTTCGAAAACAACAAACAAATATCCTTAATAACCTTCGTCAGGTTGACCTTTGCAATATCCTTAAGGTCGGAAGTAATTAGAACTCCTAAATATCTAAACTGGTTACTTTGCGGGCCGTCCCAGTTATCTACTCCCCGGCACATTATTTCAGTTTTAGTATTATTTATTAAATAACCAGAATACTGTCCATATTCCAGCATGATCTCCTCTACTCTGGGGAATACCTCCGCCGGATTACTGGTGTAAATCATTAAGTCATCCTCATAAAGGGCCAGTTGAGAAGAATAATCATTTATTCTAAAAGGAGTGACCCTGTTATCCAATCGGAGTGCCTGAGCCAGGGGCTCAATGTATATGTCAAACAAAAGGGGCGATATAGGGCACCCCTGTCTAGTCCCCCTCCCCACATTAAGTCTAGGAGAGAGCAAGCCATTCAGCAATATTGCTGCTGAGGCTCCCTCATAACAACTCCTGAGGGTATTAATGAAGATCCCCCCGAACCTCATAGTTTTAAGCACATCCCACAGAAATCCCCAATTGACGCGATCGAACGCCTTGGCGGCGTCATAGGCAGCCACCGCCAATGGCTCCGACCGCGTCACCGCAAGATCTATACAGCCTATGAGTTGAAGGGTCAGCTCGTGAATGTGCCTTCCCGGAATAAAACCTTTTTGGTCTGGGTTAATCAGGGACGGAGCCAGCCTGGCCAGTCTCCATGCCAACACACCAGTGAAGATCTTATAATCGGCGTTTAGCAGGGAGATTGGCCTATAAGACTCCGTACTGAGGGGATCTTTGCCTGGTTTTAATAGCAAAACGATGATGGACTCTTTCCAAGAGGGTGGGATTTTACCATGTGGGCTATAGATAAAGTTAAACAATTCACACAGTCTAGGTGCTAATAAATCTATGAATATTTTATAGACCTCACCCAGTAGAGCGTCAGGTCCAGCTGCTTTATTTTTTTAAATTTTATTAATTTGTGATTTAATCTCCTCTACAGTAAATTGACTATCTAGCAGGGTATGACCCTCCTCCGATAGGTTGGGTAGATCCTTATCTTCCAACCAACGCATAGCATTTACTGAACTGCTGGATGGCTCCTCTTTTTATAGCTCAGAGAAATGTGCAAAAAAGCATTTTTCCATCTCTGTCTGCTGACATGATATCGTGCCCTGTTCATCTATAATCAGCCTATTGATGTTATTCCTAACTCGGTCTGCTCTTATTTTCCCTGCCAGCACTACGCCTGCTCTTTCTCCATATTCATAGTTCTCCATAGAGTAAGAGGCCCATTGCGCCCTAACCTTCTGGTCTTGGAGCCCCCGATATTCTTGACGGAGAAGATCAATTTCAGATGAGATTCGGGGGGCGTCTTCCGCATTTAGGTTTATTCTCAGTGTTTCTAAAGAGGAGATCTTGTCCTCTATTGTTTTAAATTTAACAGCCTCTTTCCTGTTACAGGAGCTTATTGCGCCATGAAATTGCCCACGGACAAACGCCTTGTAGGCGTCCCATACAAATTCAGGGGATGTCGATCCTAACTTATCAGAGAAGAAATTGACAGAGGAAGTTTCTATCCTAGAGACAACATCCTGATCATATAAGGCCCCTCGCTTAAGAGTCCATCTAGAATTTACTTTCGGCCTGTCACCTCCTATATTGAATGTGACCAGAATAGGTGCATGATCAGATAATACACTAGGTAAAATATCCATGTCCTTCATTGACTCCAAGCCTTCTCGATCTAATAAGATATAGTCTAGTCTTGAAGCGTGGCCATGTTTTTTACTATAGTAAGTATGGCCTGGGACCGGCCCATTTTTCGCTCTCCATGCGTCTATTAGTCCCAGGTCTGAAATCATATTCTTCATTGCATGTCACGTCTTTGGAGCCACTACCGCCAGACGGTGGTTAGAATGGTCTTGCCTAGGATCAAGAAGGACATTGAAATCTCCTCCTATAAGTAACATTGAGCTGACTCCTGACAGGTTGTCCTGGACCTTATGTATATATACAGGATCATCTATATTGGGGCCATAAAATGAAACCACAGTGAGATCCCTCCCCCTAATGTTGATCAGAGCTTGCACCCATCTACCTGAATGGTCAGTTAAGAATGATTTTATTGAGCCGCCGCAGCCGACCTTAATTAGTATCGCCACCCCTTTATTGGTGACGGATTGATTTGAATAGCAAGAAGCATCAATCCATCTAACTCTCCCAAAGGCCTCTTTAGCTTCTGCAGATGTCAGATGTGTTTCCTGGAGCAGGATCACTTTAGCTTCTGACTGTTCCAGATATTTAAATATTAATCTTCTACGTCGGATACATCTAAGCCCGTTAACATTCCAAGATAAAAAATGCTATACCTGTAACCTTTCAAAATAAAGTTCTGGGGAATATTCAGGGGAAGATAGGTAGCTTCATCTGGGCAAACAAGAACGCTCGGTTCTCATGGAAAAAACTTAAAAGAAGTCTGTTGAAGGGAGGAATGGCACTGCCGGATGTTCTCTGGTATTCTTTTTCCTTTCAATTAAAAAACATTCGTACCCTCTTAACCGTTCCAGACGATTCTCACTGGGGTCGGATATTAAAGGCGATGCTAGACTTAGAAGGGGGAGGTCCGGGTTTCTTGTATAAATACGGGTCTCCAAGATCCTTCAAAAAAGTTCGTCTAAAGGTTTTAAGATCTGCTTTGACGTTGTGGTGCAGACTGAAGAGATGCTGGGGTATAAAATACTATTCAGACCTGGCCCCCATCTGGGACTCCCCAGGCACACCACTATGCCTAAAAGACAGTCTTTCCCAAGCTGTTAGAAGTGCAGGCGTAATCACCTGGTCAGATCTTGTCACGGCGGAGGGTGTTCTTCCATGGGAAGTTCTGTGGGCTAAGATCGGGGACTCTTTTTCCCGTTTTAAATTCATCCAACTCCGCTCCTGGTACGACACAGAGAAAGACAATATAGGGGGTAATTGGGAAATTGAGGAAGCTCTCCAGTCTGTCGGCGTTAGGAAGAAAGAGGTAGCCCTCTGGTATAGAGAATTGTTGAATTCAGAAGTCACCACAGTCACGCCTCTACACCAGGTTTGGAGTGCATCTGCCTTTGAGGCCCCTGCCGCTGAGCTCTATGAAAGATCTCTTAAATTTCTATATAAGTTTGTTAAGTCGGCCTCACTGAAAAAGAATCACTACTATGTATTAAATAGGTTGTATTTCACGCCAAAAAAAATAGCTACGTTTGTTTCCCCCCCCCCCTTGTGTCCAAGGTGTGATTTAGTAGAAGCCGATGATATACACATGTTCTATGACTGCCCGGCAATTGGCCCATTTTGGACAAAAGTGGGAGAGACACTTGATAATGTTTTAAAAACAAATATTGGTTTGAACGGGGTGAGGGTAATGTTTGGTTTAGACTTGGAAACTACTAATGAGCTCAGTGAGGATCAGATAGCATTAGCCTTCACTCTAATTATCATTGCCCGTAGAGAAATCTGCATGTTATGGAAAGATCCAGCCCCCCCACTACATGATAAGTGGCTACGGTCTGTTCTTAAAACTGCACGGTTAGAGTTGGGGGCTACACGTAATAGAAATACCACAGTTTGGCTTCCATTGTGGGAAGGGGCACTTGAGCTGAGGTTGGTATCCGATTCCGTGTCTGTCCAATGATTACACCGGGTCCCGGGATAAAGGGGCAGCCAGGACGGCTTCGGGTGCAGCATGGACCCTGACCCTGGGCGCACAAGAGAGAAAGGGTTGCTGGTGTCTTTCTTTTGCAAGTACCAAAGGTGAGATGAGGACAAAAAAAAAAAAAAAAAAAGATGACTCCAGTCTATACAGGTTCATTCTAGTATTCAGTTCATAATGTCAAACAGGATGAATCTTGTATACTCTTTATGCAAATCTATGACCTTCACTCAAGAATAGAGTTTAGAATCCCAAACAAGATGACTTCCGCAAAGATTTCCTATCATAGTCCAAATCCTTATTCTCTAATGTTACCCAATACACATCTCTGCTTACAAAGTCCTGATATGAAGGCACAATGAAATGAGACTCTCTGCATCAAGGGGCCAGGGCAGCATCTAGTGTATTTACTGGCTAGCAAAGAAGGCTAGGAAACACAAGGAACATGACTTCAGTGCATCAAGAAAGAGGACAGCATTGCAAATCTCGAGAGAGTCCCATAGCGCTTTCGGGAATGTATCTTGCCTTAATTCTCATTCCATGATTCACATATTGTATGTAGGCTTTACAACCCTGAGTCATCTCTGCAAATGGCACCCATGCTGTCGCGCACCTCTGACCACCTCTTCAAAAGCCCTTGAAGGTCTGAGGAATATGTCTCCTCACACGCATGGCATATACAGGTGGCACTGATTCACAGTAACAAATGCTAACATAGGTTCAGAGCTTTACTCGCATACATAAGCATAGTGCTCAATTTACGAATAAGATGCGGAATTAAGATAGTCTTGAATCTGTGTTAAAATCATAGAATAACTTGTTTAACAACGTTTCTGTCCAGGCTTAAAACAGTCTAAAATGTGCCTTCAATCTGTGAAAACCCATTCTTATTCAGATCCAAAAGTCTTAAGAATGGCTGAAGTCAGGAAAAAATAAAATGATTATAAACATTCTTCATTATCGTTTTATTTTCCAAGTTTTGCATCTGCTGCTGCTGGCGACAGGGCAACGTTCCTCCCTTTAGAGGAGGACCCGCCATTGTATGTAACAGGTCTTCATTATGGCGGGTCCTCCTCTAAAGAGAGGAACGCTGCCCTGTCGCCAGCAGCAGCAGATGCAAAACTTGGAAAATAAAACGATAATGAAGAATGTTTATAATCATTTTATTTGTCTCCTACCGTTGAGTCTTGGGGGTGGGGCAAGGGAATGACATGCACTGAGGGGGAGTGGAGGGCACTGTCATCAGTGTGCATGATGGTTTGGCCAGCCATATCAGGCGTGCCAAACTGTAATGCGCACTGAAGCTGTCTCCAACCCCAGCTGCGTTGCTGGAATGGAGACAACAGGCTCCCAGGCTCCCTGGGAGCACAAATAGAGGGTGCTCAGTCCAACAAGAGGCTGCTTCCATGCTGTGAGAGCAACGCCAGGATTGGCCTGTCAGTTTGGGTAACAGTGCCTGCAGTGGAGCCAAAAGAGCAGTGAGGTAGTGGGATTGAGGTACTTTTTTGTGTTATTTGTTTTTTGTTTTGTCCCCCACCCTCTCCACTCACGCCGCCACCTTGCCCCCACACCAGCCGTGACTGGTTGTATATTTGGGTAATTGCTTTAAAGAATTGGCCCAAGTGTTTACAGTGAGAGTATTCCAGGTGTACGCCTGCAAAAGATTTGCAATATTGTTTCTTGGCATGGTGCTATCACAAGAAAGTGCACATCAGGAACCATAATACCTATTGCCATGTCAACTACATCTTCTTCAGTGCCATATCAATTTATTTTATCTTTCCTGAAGACTCCCTTTCCTTACATCGCCACAAAGTTATGAAGTGCTTGCTGTCATGTCACACCCTGGAATAGAATTACCTTCACACCCTGCCTAGAGCAAATCTCTAACCACTAATAGAGCGGGAAAAACATCAGAGGGAATTTTGAGAATGTCCAAAAAGAGAAGGGTTTGTGAACGATCACAAACTTACAAGGTTTATCATGCCTTCTACAGCCCACTCCACACCACTTGCATGGAATTTGCTCCTGTGTAATATTAGGGTGTCATGGAGTAATGGTATACAGGAATAAATGAATTTACGAGTGCAAGGTGTCCTTTTGTAAATACTTTATCTACGGAGCCATTTACTCCTTCAACATATTTACAAGCAGAAAAGGCTTTGTGCTGTGGACCCAATATTTCAGATAATTTATCATACATGCCTACTAGTTTTTGGTAAACTTGGGCCCAATATTTCAGATAATTTATCATACATGCCTACTAGTTTTTGGTAAATGTTAGTAATCAATTGAGGTTTTTCCTATGTCATAAATGCACACAATAGGAAAAAAGTGTATTACGTTCTTCAAAATTAGATTATGGCAAGGCTCTCCAGAAAACCAAACAGGTTCTCAAGTAATGGTTCATACATTTACTCATATGACTTATTGTGAGCCTGGTTGAATGTTTAAAATGAATGAATTACTTAATTTTGGTTTAGTAGACATACAGTACACATTTTTCCCAGGCCTAAACCTGCTTACACTTACAGTGGTATTTACAAGCTTAAACATCTTAGGATTTATTGGACCCTATGTGCCTTCACTAAAAAGTGCCCATGCTCCTGGTTAAGCTATACTGGATCGCGGACCAGAGTATTATCAATGGCTGAGATTAATTCAAGCAAATCACACCCATTGATTATGGTTTCCTCAGAGTGACACCCTAAGTGCAACACATATTCCCAGACTTGGGACCTGTGCTCTCTGTGCCATAGGCCTCAAGCTGTACCCAAATGATAAGGCCCATATCTGTTGAAATCAGTCTGGGTTGCTTATGTTTCCACTCAGAGGGTCCCTGGCCTGGTATTTAGCCCTTGACTGTCCCTGGTGGAGCTGGTCCAAGGCAGCTTTGAATATGGCTGTTTTCGGTCTGAGGTGGCATGGTGGGCAAAAAAGATGAACTGAATTTGGACTCGAGTAATTAACAGTGACTGAGATTAATTATAAAAATCTAACAATCTCTTTTTTGTTTTCCTAGCTATGTTCCTGGCACCAGGGGACTGAGGTTTCCTCACTTGCATGGGATCGAGCCATCATTAAAAAGAAGCCAAGCCCACTTTACATCTATCTATATTTCTTCTATATAAATAAAAATGTAAATGTTCATTTGTTCAAAATCGCAAATCTCCGAAAGTACTTCACCGATTGCCTTGAAATTTTGACACAACGTTGGATTCAAATACGCGCGTGTTTTTATATACACAACGTTGGATTCCTATACGCGCGTGTCGAATACACGTGTGTTTTTAATCGAAAGCCCGAACAGACACATAAAAATTTGAATGTTCGTTTGTTAAAAATCTTAAATCTCCGAAAGTTGTTCAAAGATTGCTTTGAAATTTTGACACAACGGTGGATTCAATTAAGCGCGTATTTATATATACGCAACGTTGGATTCGAATACGCGTGTGTCCAATACATGTGTGTTTTTAATCAAAAGGTTGAACAGACCCTATCGATGTGGTTGCTGGGCAACAACTACAAAGGACGCATAGAGACAACAGTCTACATATATTAGGATGGACAGTTGGTCTCAGGATGGCAGACCGGGAAGTGGGTGGAGGGAGGAGGAAGGAGTTGGTTCACTTTGCAACATTAAGAAAGGACGCATAGAGACAATAGTTTACATATATTAGGATGGACAGTTGGTGTCAGGATGGCAGACCGGGAAGTGGGTGGAGGGAGGGGGGAGGAGTTGGTTCACTTTGCAACATTAGAGCACAATGTTGGATTCCAAAAGCGCGTGTCGAATACGCGCGTTTTTTAATTGAAAGCCCGAACAGACACATAAAAATGTCTATGTTCGATTGTTCAAAATCTTAAATCTCCGGAAGTTGTTGAAAGATTGCTTTGAAATTTTTACACAAAGTTGGATTCGATTAAGCGCGTGTTTATATATACACAATGTTGGATTCGAATAAGCGCGTGTCCAATACGCACGTGTTTTTAATCGAAAGGCCAAACAGACCCTATTGATTTGGTTGCTACGCAACAACTACAAGGGATGCATAGAGACAATAGTCTACATATATTAGGATGGGCACTTGGTCTCAGGATGGCAGACCGGGAAGTGGGTGGAGGGAGGGGGAAGAAGTTGGTTCACTTTGCAACATTAAGAAAGGACGCATAGATAGAATAGTCTACATATGTTAGGATGGACAGTTGGTGTCAGGATGTCAGACCGGGAAGTGGGTGGAGGGAGGGGGTACGAGTTGGTTCACTTTGCAACATTAGCGTGTGTTTATAGATACACAACGTTGGATTCGAATACGCATGTGTACAATACACGCGTGTTTTTAATCGAAAGGCCGAACAGACCCTATCGATTTGCTTGCTGCAAAACAAATCCAAGGGACCCAAAGAGACAATAGTCACAAGAACATACTGTATACCCACAAGCATTGAGAAATTAAACATATTAGAAACGTGCGCTTACTCTTTTCTTTCTCTTCCATTTATCCAGACTGAGCCACAGCAGCGTGTGGCCGGGTACAGCTAGTTGCCTACACTTACAATGGGAGTTACAAAAGTGATGATATATGCCTGTCTACCCACTTCTGAAATGCCTTGACCACTAAAAGCTAGTGAAAATGCCTGATACTTTCCCAGGACTTTTTTTTAATACAGATACGGACTGATATAATTTTACCAATAGCCTAAAATCTTTACACTGGTTGCTGTTCAAACATAGTTTTTCTGTAAATGTCTTTACTTAGTGTATACTTAATGTATTAGATGTAATTGTTGACATGCTACTTATTGGTACAAGTAAATCACATTTATTCTAAGTGATCTGCATTTGTTTCAAAGTCATTCAGGGAACTGAGATCTTGCTGAGAGATTTGGGTCAAAGTGGAAAATTTGGTGACCCAATTAAGGGGCACATTAGGATGGCGGGTGAACTTTGTCCGCCCACCATCCCGTCGTACTGAGGGATGGCCCCCATAAGGGTGGGGGTCCCGTGCCTGCGATTAGGATGCACCCACCACAGTGGTGGGAGCATCCTGTATCCCTTACATTGTGGCGGGCACTGCCCGCCACTGTGTTAGGGAGGCATGTTGTGCACTTCCATGCACAACATAGCAGGCACCACGCGGTGCCTGCCATGTTGTGCATGGAACTGTAGGGGTACCCCCATGTGCACCGCTAACCCCCCCCGGAGTCCTTGGGGGCCCGCAACGGGCCCCCCTAACAGACTCCGCATGCCTTTCCATGGTGGCAACACAAGGCATTCCTAAACGCACATTGTAATATGGCTGCCGGTGTCTGAAAGACACCGCCACCATATTGCAGCCTTTTCCACCCCGGTCACAAGACTGGGGGTCTTTTCTACATGGATGGCGGGGGGAATCAGCCCACCATCCTAATGGGGCCCCAAATGTGGTGGCTCACATTAGGTTTATTCTCATATTCCAAAGTGCCTAGGTGTTTGTGATAAAACTGAAAATTCTTAGTGTTATATTGCGTGTGTGAATTCATTATGGCAATATGGTGTTCTCAGTTTATAGACAATACATTTGTGATATTCTATACATGCACATGTATGCAAATGAGAGGATGAATTGCATACTCCTGGATCAATTAGTGGAATGTTACTACATATAAATCTATGTGCTGACATTTTGGCACTGGAAGCATGACTCCATGCAATGGGCATGGGTGGAATATAACAGGGCTTACATATTCTGAATGGGAGGAATATCAAAATACAACACTTGAGATTTCTAAACGCAAGTGGTCGTGGATGGTCGCCACTGTATGGATTGAGAAACCATCCATCCACGTTGAGAATGCTGCCACTTGAGTAGAAGAAAGAAGCAGCGCCCTCTTGAGCTGCACATGGTGCAGTTCACACTGATTTTCCAGGGCAGGAGAATGCCCGGCGCTAGAAGTCAGTGCAAAAGGTGCAACCTAACACATTCTGCCGCTTGGGGAACTCCACGTAGTAAGGTGGACTTTTTTGGTCACTTTCCTGAATTCTGCATAGTGGAACACCCCAAAGTCTGCCCAGGGCTACACCAGACAGCAAAAACAATCTAAAGCACATAAAAAGAAAAACTAGAACAGCCAAGGCCCCTTTCTCTCAACATCAGTTTGGAGCCAGACAGCCTAGACACTGCTCGAGATTCAGACTATCAGAACCCCTTCAGAGGGTCATGGGGTAAACAGGAGCTTCTGGGTTCTACCTTGGGGATTGAGGTATTTTACTTTCAATGTCCTGGGGCCTGACCTACTATGGGCCATGAGCAACTGGGCCAAGTACTTTTTCAGCACTTGACTCTCAGTGGTAGCACAGGTTACGCAGATCAAGGTTTCGTGAGAGGGGAGGTAGATTCAGTGTGTGAACATAGCCTCACAACTTAAAGTACATTCAATAGCAGCAATAACTGATTGTCAAGTTGAATACTTTCTTTCATGATGAAAGTAGTATTTATATACAAACACAAAGTTAAATATAGAATATACAACCAATACATACAGACCCACTGAGATCAGGGCTATAGTATTTGTGAGAAATTGAGTTACTGGTTGACTGAGTGTGAGCCCTTGTCAAGCTGAAGTCAAAAGTAAACCCTAAATTAACCAGTGCTCTTCCCGCGGGTAGCTTGGCACAGAGAAGTCAAGTTTAACTTAGAGGCAATGTGTAATGTATTTGTGCAACAGTTCAAACAGAAATGAAGTGAAAATACCACACTCAAAGAATCCCCCATAAAGTTAGAAAAATAGACTCATTTGTAATAAAGAAATCAAGACCAAAACAAACAAAAATACAATTAGTAGTTCCCAGAGATATATCATTTAACACCTTCGCTGCGGCGGCTATTCTGCCGCAGCGCTAAGGGGGCGGGGGGCGCGCGGAGCTCACACGCTGGTGACGGAACTGTGCCGTCACCAGCCTCGGGTGAGCTGTGCTGATGACGGAGCGGTTCTGCCATGGCTCCGCCCGCCTAATAGAACGCGCCGCGCAGGCGCGAAATCAGCGCCGCGCAGGCCGTCAGGCGGGCCATGACGGATCCGCTCCGTCATCAGCACAGAGCCACCGTGGCTGATGACGGAGCGGTTCCTTCAGCAGCGTCGAAGAGGTTAAAAGATTTCAGTAAAAATAATACCACAAGGCACCAACTGAGGATATGGTTATGCTAGACTAGGGCAAAGTCACAAGTTCAGCCCGCCTACAATAGAACGTGGGCCGGCTAAAGAGAACCAGTCAGGCCGGCTAAACAGAGTACCTTAAATCCTGGTTTGCATAGCATTGCGGGAGTCTGCTTCAAAGATGCGTTGCGCAGCCGAAGCGATGCATCGGTTATGAGAGGCAGTGGGGATGCGATTTGAAGCACAGAGTCATCATCAAAGATCCTGCAGATGAGGGATTGTGATGCAAAGTCTGGGGATGAGGATGCCTTCTGCAATTGGGAGATGTGTCTGTTCCTAGGAGCAGCGAGGCTGCAATGCAGAGTCCGTTGTCGTCCATGAGGCTGCCATTGATGAGGAATGCAAGGGCCTGGGGCGAGGAAGCATTGCAAGGCAGTATTTCTCAAAAGGCTGCAGAGGCCATGTGGGTCTTTGCGATGGGTTTGCTCCAAGCTCCAGTGGTGGTGCATTGGTTCTGCTAGGGGTTGCACCATGCAGCAGAGATGCATCAGTTCCGCAGAGGCTGCCAAAGAAGCTTTGATCCACCTTCAAGGGGCCAGGATTGGGGTGGCACAACTTGGCTGGGTAGACTCACAGATGGCAGAGTCCAGGTAGGACGCCTGTTGTGTCTCTTATACTTCATATCAGGATGCCATCTAACTAGCCCTAGTAGTCACTCTGGGATTCTTCTGGGATCAAAAGATGCAGGTCCAGTCCTTTTCACCCAAACAAGAAGGCAGCAGGCAGCAGTTCAGCACAGCAGGTAAGTAGTCCCTCAGAACAGCAGACTGTCAGAGTGGCAGGCCTTTCAGTTGCACAGCAGTCCGTATTCCTGGTAGAGTATCCACAATTCCAGAAGTGTACTGAAGAGTTGGGTTCGAGGCCCAAAATGTATACCCAGCTCAGCCTTTGAAGTGGGGGAAACTACTAGAGGCTTGCCTTTGAAGTGCACAGGTGCCCTGCCTTCCTTGCCCTGTCTCCGAACTAACTACAGGGTGTATGTAGCCCATTGTGTGGAGGCAGGACACAGCCTATTGAAGTGTAAGTAGGGCTGGGCCCAGCTCCTTCCTCCCATCCAGCCAGTGATGGTCCATCCAGCCACACCTAAGCTCTCTGTTGTGTGTGGCTCTCTCAGAGAAATACAGAAAGCTTAAATTGTCAACTACACCCAGTCATGTGAGCTAGAGACAGGCTGCAGGCACCAAATTGCTAAGTCAAGAAACTGTCAAATTTCTAAAATGAACACAAAAATATGATGAACAGACTCCTGAACATTGCTAAACATTCACCCTCAGTCACATACCTGGGTTAAATCCATTTTTGCTGGCTCACCATGCCATCCCAGTTTGGACCCAACCATATGCAAACCAGTTTTAACCCTTCTCACCATGCAAACAGTCAAACCCGAACTACCAGGCCATGTCCTCCCTGGACCAGAGAACAAGCATCTGAGGACCAGTTTCGGGGTACCCCATCATCAGCCAGGCTAGATTGAATTCAGTGGCATAGCAAGCACGGGACCTACGTCTGGGCTTACCCTTTCCACTAAGGGTGCCTAATAGGAACATAAAAAGATGATGGACAAAGTGCTGATCATTGGCAAACATTTACCCCATTCAAAGATCTGGGTTAAATCCACAGGGATAGCATGGTGAACAAATAAACAATGGATTTAATCTAGATCTGGGACTGAGGGTGAATGTTTGACAATGTTCAGCATTCCGTCCATCATCTTTTTGTGTTCTTATAGTCGCCCTAAGTGGGAAGGGTATACCTAGACTTGGGTCCCATGTTCACTATGCTACTAGATTCAAGCTATTCTGACTGATGAGGGGTGATACCCAGAAACTGGTCTCAGGATGCTTGTTTATTGGTCCAGAGAACACATGGCCAGGCAGTTCGGGCTATACTGTTCCCATGGGAGCAGGGTCGAGACAGATTTGCATATAGCTGGGTCCAAATTGGGGTGACATGATACAAAAAAAAAATGGAGAGCTTAACAATTATGGATTTAATCCAGATCTGTGACTAAGTGTGAATGTTTGACAATGTTCAGCATTCCATCCATCCTCTTTTTGTATTGTTGCAGTCACTCTAAGAGGGAAGGGTATTGCCAGAGGTAGGTCCTGTGTTCTCTATGCCACTGGATTCAAGCTAGCCTGGCTTTTGTGGGGTGATACTAAGAAAATGGTCCCATGGATGCTTGTTTTCTGCTCAAGGGAGGACCTGGCCTGGCAGATTGGACTGGACTGTTCCCAGGAGGAGCAGGGTCAAGACTGATTTGCATAAGCCTGGGTCCAAACTAGGGTTGCATGGTGAGCAAAATAAAAATTAATTTATCCCTGATCTAAAACTGGGGGTGAATGTTTGACATTATTTAGCATTCAGTCCATCATCTTTTTGTGTTGCTATAATCACCCTAAGTGAGAAGGGTATACCCAGATCTGGAATCAATACTTGCTAAGCCACTGCATTCAAGCTAGTCTGGCTGATGAGGGGTGATACCCCTAAACCAGTCCCAGGATAATTGTGCTCTAGTTCCAGGGAGGACCTGGCCAGGTAGTTCACACTGGACTGTTCCCAGGGGAACCTGGGTCAGAACTGATTTGCATATGGCTGGGTCGAAAAGGAGGTGGCATGGTGAGCAAAAAAAACAATGGATTTAACCCCGATCTGTGAATGGGGGGAATATTTGACAATGTTCAACATTCCGTCCATCATCTTTTTGTGTTGTTATAGTCGCTTTAAGTGGGAAAGGTATACCCAGACATAGGTCCCATGCTGGCTATGTCACTGGAATCAAGCTATCCTGGCTGGTGAGGGGTGATACTCTGAAAGCGGTCCCAGAATTCTTGTTTTCTGGTCCAGGGTGTTTTGGTTGGACTGTTCCCATAGGGAGCAGGATGAAAACTGATATGCATATGTCTGGGTCCAAACTGGGGTGGCATGGTGAGCAAAACAAATTTGGATTTAACCAAGACCAGTGAGTGGGGTGAATGTTTGACAATTCTAATCATTCGGTCCATCATATTTTTGTATTGTAATAGATTTCTAAAAGAGCCCTTTTCAAAATTGTAATGGAAAATCCGACTAGACCAAGAGAGAGTATTTTTCATTAGATTCCAAAGACACTGAACATGAACAGTTACCTGCCCCTATTTGAAAATGATCACGTATTAAATATGATGAGATAACTCTAATGTTATAGTATGGGAGTGGCAGGCTTTGCAGTAGTGAAAAATGAATGTAAGAGTGTTTCACTAACAGGACATGTAAAACTTAACCATATATGTCCAATGTTTTATATGCACTGCAAACTGTTCTTTGGCTGAGTAGGGCCTACCATAGGGGTGACTATGTATTTAAAAAAGATTTGGACCTGCCAAAAGCATTATTTCCCCCAGTCAAAATGGCAGTTTAAAACTGCACACACAGACTGCCATGGCCGTCCTGAGATAGGTATAATGGATACTTAAGTGGGTGGCACAATCAGTGATCCATGCCCACTAGTAACATTGAATTCACAGGTAGTGCCACTTATCTAGGGACTTACAAGGAAATTGAATATGACAATTGGGTATAAGCCAATGTTACCATGTTTCCCTGTCTCAGAGGTCCCACTCAGACTCTGGTGAAAGTCAAAAGTGTGCCAGTGCCAAATGCACTATTCAGCAGAGCAAGCTCCCCCATGGCTTATTGTCCCTGCAATGAGTCTTGCCCACTCCTGCAAGGGTGGTGTGACCTAAGGCTCCACTGGGAGTGGCAACAGCTGCTGTTAGTGGGTAGAACTTGCAGCTCTGCTGGGCCAATGGCTGGGCGTCCACAGCATTTCCTCCGGTGACACAGTAAGTTCCTCTGACCAGTCCCACATGTGGGGTAGATTGGTTCGGTTCTGATCCTCAGTCAGGGCTTGGGCCCGCACGTGTCACCACGTTGGCCTCTCCTCATGATGACATCTTGAACTAGGCAACAATCCTCGTCCTTCATTTTGGTCCCTCCTTGCATATACGGTTACCGAATGTACACCGCACATGTGCATGGACCCAATCAACATGGCAGTAGTCTCCACAGCAGCCCCTCCTGGAATACAAGTTCGCTGACCTTCACTCCGCACACAGGCTATTGCCTGATGGGCACGACAGTGAGGTTGCCCATGGTTATCTTCATGGTGGCCCCTTCTGGCATACAGAGTCACTGAATTGGACCTGCATACCAAGAGTGAGTCGATTGGTGCAGCAGTTGTCTCATCACACCTCACTATAGGGATGCACTTGCCTGGATGCTCTAATGGACCTCGCTCCACCCAGCGCTCTCCTCTTCCTCACAGGGTACACAGGTCTTGGCAAGCACTTGTACTCCAGGTTCAAGAGGTAGGTGGTCTTGAATGATCCTGGGTGATGTCCCCTCACTCAGCTGGGGACTGGCAGATATTAGCCTCCACCTCTGGTCACAGGCAGTAGTCTTTCAGAATGTCTTCTCCTCAGACAGCCTGACTGCCTAATTTATAGTTGATAATTTAGGAGGCCTTGTGCTCCTCTTCCTGTAGTCACTTTCCACACCACAAGTGTGATTAGGAGTCTGAGTCTTGAAATTTGTTTTGGGGGTCTGCTTCCTTTGAAGCACACCCTCCTCTCCACTGCCCTTCCCTTCCTCCAGAAAGCAGCGGGGGCAATTCAAAGTCTGATATTCCAACAACACAGGTGACAGGACTGACTAAACGTACACACCTGGATGTCAGCCACAGTGATATGTACTTCAAAGGTTTACTCCAGGGCCCCAGTCCTACTCTTTATGATTCGCAAATCAATCCCTTTTACTTCCTGAGATGTGCCCAGGTCCCTTTCTAGTAACCTCCCTCTCTGAATCAAAGAGCACCCATTAAGTGCACTACAGAGGCTGGCTCTCTCTTTCTCTAGTGTCCCCCCCAAGTTCACAGGAATGCAGCAATTCACAAAACAAGCTGGGGGATTCCTCTACCTCCTCATGCTCATCCATTGAACGTGGCATCTCCCAAAATGGAACCCAGAATCCCCCATGTATTGTCCCAATCACAGACACACATACACCCAGAATAGGCATACAACACAAACATTCTCTAGACAGCATGACATAGTAACTTGATGTAGGTCAAGGATGAGTTAAGCACGCACAGCTGAACTTTACATGAGTGAGCCTGTAGGTTTCACTCCAGGGACAGAGGTAAAAAGGCATGTTTACTTTTACTGATCACTACATAGTATGTTGCCACCACTTTGCTCAAGCTAACTAACCCCTGAACAAAGGCAGTAACCTTTTATCCCTGTGAGGATAGCTCTTTGGATCCCTCCTGGTCCAACAAATATGCAATACATGAGACAGGCATATGTGATGACTCACACACATGATCCGTGTGCACACATGCCAACAAAAATCAGCACCATGGATCCAGATACAATTGCAGGTGAGGCACTCAGAGCAGGTGTAAATGTATGTAACCATGCACCCGTAAAATTGATGGTAGTAAAAAGATCCAATAATTCATCACCTTGGTACAGCCCTTAGCTCAAGTGCCTAAAAGGCAACTGTAGGAGAGCTGAGAGTCTTTGGAGACAAGACTATAGCAATGAAAAGAAAATAACCTATAATCTAGCTACAAAAACAATGTTTTACAACCAATATAGAGGAAGCTGATAATTCCACAAAGGAACTCTTTAAATCTGTCAATCTGTTGGCTAAACCGCAGCAGGACAACACTTTTAAACCAGACCAAGCCTTGTGTAACAAATTGGCCCTATTCTTTCAGAATAAGGTGCAAGTGATCTATAATGACCTTTAAAGCACTCGGGAGACTCAGGATAAGCAATGTCAACTGCCCGGTGAGTTTCGATTAACCCACTGCAGACTATCCTGCTTCCAGACAATCACTATTGATGAAGTACAAAAAGTCCTCCTCTCTATAAAATCTGGCTCACCCATTGACCCTTGTCCTCCTGCCATTATGCACCTGGCCGCTAGGAAGATCTGTGACAAGCTCACCCCTCTTGTTAACCAAGTTCTGGAATCAGATAACTACCCAGTAACCTGGAAAAAAGTATCTATCAGGCCAATTCTTAAAAAGCCTCCCCTGGAACCTACAGAACCAAAGAACTATTGCCCAATTGCTGGTCTGCTGATAGTAGCAAAAACACTGGAGAAGTCAGTAAAAAAGGTGTTGACAGACTATCTAGAGGCTAATAATCTACTGGACTCCACACAGCATGGTTTTCAGTCTTGGCACTCTACCGAATCAGCCCTGATTACTGCAGCCGAAGAGAGACACAGAATAGTGGACGGGGGGGGAGGGGGCAGAGCGGTCCTCGTACACCAAGATTCCTAAATTTGTTGGCTGCATTTGACACCGAAAACACACGGAAGGTACAGAAGGTCTCAGAAATACAGAGGGAGAGAAAAGAAAATAGCAAATCTCTCTATTGGGACCTAATAGTGTCCTCTTTACATGCCCAGAATCCACAGTTAATCTGGAAACAACCAAGAAAACAAAAACAAGAGAAGATGCACAAGGAGAGGAAAAAGATACCCATCAGCCCACTCATAAGTGGAATCTCGTCATCTGGGTATATGTTGGTAAATGGTGTCCTCTAGGGTCTGCCTTGGAAACAATCCATAGGACTGCCTAGTGATGGACCCAGAACATTTCAGCAGTCACTGGGAATAGAGGCGCCTACTCCTGTGCTTTCCACCTAGTACTCAAAGACCAAAGACCAAAGCAATAATGCTATTGACTGTACCACCACCACTGACCTCTCCGTCGTTGCCTCGGAGTGAAAACTGAGCCGAGGGGGAGGCGACGACTGATGGTCACACGCGATGTTAAATACACTGCAGTGGACCTGAAAGGAAACTCCTTTGTTTCAAAATTTGATTGGCTCATGTGTAGGCCAATGGGAATCGGCTCACAGGCAGCCAACCGTGACCTACACTGATAAGCCTGCAGTGGACCTGAAAGGAAAATCCTTTGTTTCAAAATTTGATTGGCTCATGTGTAGGCCAATGGGAATCGGCTCACAGGCAGCCAACCGTGACCTACACTGATAAGCCTGCAGTGGACCTGAAAGGAAACTCCTTTGTTTCAAAATTTGATTGGCTCATGTGTAGGCCAATGGGAATCGGCTCACAGGCAGCCAACCGTGACCTACACTGATAAGCCTGCAGTGGACCTGAAAGGAAACTCCTTTGTTTCAAAATTTGATTGGCTCATGTGTAGGCCAATGGGAATCGGCTCACAGGCAGCCAACCGTGACCTACACTGATAAGCCTGCAGTGGACCTGAAAGGAAACTCCTTTGTTTCAAAATTTGATTGGCTCATGTGTAGGCCAATGGGAATCGGCTCACAGGCAGCCAAACGTGACCTACACTGATAAGCCTGCAGTGGACCTGAAAGGAAACTCCTTTGTTTCAAAATTTGATTGGCTCATGTGTAGGCCAATGGGAATCGGCTCACAGGCAGCCAACCGTGACCAACACTGATAAGCCTCAGCCACATTAACAGGCCGACCGTGAGACATACCTCACGCGCATATGCGCACCAGTCAAATCGTAAGGCAGTAAGATGGTGTGTTGTATTCTATCCAAAGAAGAGCCATAAGAAGAGCTAGGTGTGTTTATTTATTTATACTGCTAGAGGGCAATGTTTAGAGGTCGCGCGCTAATTTAGCCGTTTGCCAACTTCCAGTCGGATAGTACCGGGGGCTTAAACTGATATAGACACTGGCTACATATATTCAATATATATAGAACATGAGAAGGGGAACCCTACCCAGCGAGGGTGTTAGAGCTCAGTGGAGGTAATCCTTATGCCAAAGGCTGTTAGCACAAGGACTCTGTGTTCGGAAAAACAATCTGCGCAATCACAGCTGCATCCAAGGAATGTCATCATTCAATCCTTCTGTGTCACTATGAAGTTTGAAAACCCACTTCTGTTCTTTCCTCAATAGGAAAAGTGAAACATCCGTGACGTGACTAGGTATGTAAGGTTGTTCTAGAACCAACCATCTCAGTTCATCTGGACTATGTCTCTTGTCAAGGAAGTGAGTGGTGAGCCGTGTTGCCTGTTTTCTGCGTCTCATGGTGCTCATATGTTCCTGCACGCGCAATTTGATTTTTCTTGCGGTCATGCCGATATACCTTAGTCCACAGGGGCAGGTAATCTGGTATATCACTTTCTCACTGTTGCAATTAGTGTGGTGTTTCAATTGCCATGGTCGCGAGGTCCCAATGTCCACTTCAAGTGTTTTGCTGGTCAGTGGGTATACTGAGCAATTCCCGCAGGGATGATGTCCTCGTACCGGGGGCAGACCCCATAGAGTTTGCGGGGGTTCACATACTTCTTGCCGAGGTCGTGTATGCACAAGAGAGTCTCTCAAGTTGTTCCCTCTTTTAAAAGAAAAGAGTGGAAGGGGAATGGTCTCACCGGAGCTGGTCAGAATGCGCCACCTTTTCCTGATCATCTTTTGGATTTTAGAAGATGATGTGTTGTACGTTGTCACGCACACCAATCTGTCTAGTGGTGGTTTGACAACTGGAGGCTCAAGCAGCGCTTCGCGATGGTTATTCGCAGCGCGTTTCATTGAAGTCCGGACAAGGTTATTCGGATAGCGTCTCACTTTCAACTTCATGGAGAGATCTTTCGCTTTTCGGCGGAAGTCTGGAATGTTTGAACAATTCCTCCGGACCCTCAAGAACTGTCCAAAGGGGAGGTTCTCACGGAGGGACCGGGGGTGATGGCTATCGAATCTCAGCAGGGAGTTCCGAGCCATCGGTTTCCGATACAAGGAGCTCGCCAAATGGCCATCTTCTGGAAAGATGACAAGATCCAAGAAGGGGAGCTCTGTTCTACTATGCTCAAGGGTAAACCTCAAAAAAGCATTCTGACCATTCAGCCACTCTTGAAACAACAAGAGGGAAGGTACATCGCCACGCCAGACGACAAGAATGTCGTCGATGTACCGCTTCCACATCATCAATTGATGATGATGAGGGTTGTTGGTGCTCAACACGTGGTGGGTCTCAAACTGGTGGACATACAAATTAGCCAGGCTGGGGGCAAATTTGCTGCCCATTGATGTCCCCGAGGTTTGTAAATACAGGGAATCCTCAAAGGCAAAAAAATTCTCGGTCATAGCAATCCGAGCTAATTCCATGACAAAGTGAGTGGGAGTTGTCAAGGTAGAAGGGAAAGCCTCTAAAAGTTCTTGTACAGTTTGTAGTGTATCCATTTGAGGAATACAAGTGTACAAAGATTCGACATCAAAACTAGCTAAAATGTCAGTATTAATGTCGAAGGTCACCTCAGGTAGAATGCGCAGGACATCTTTGGTGTCCTGAAGGTAGGTCGGCATTGTCTTAACAATGGGACTTAAAAAGATGTCAACAAAGGAGGACAGAGGTTCGAGCAAAGATCCAATGCCCGAAATGATCGGACGGCCCGGAGGGGGTCTCGCAGGCTTATGAATCTTTGGGAGGATGTAAAAGTAGGGAGTGATGGGACACTTGGTGACTAAAAAGATTGCCTCTTTCGGAGTAATCCAGCCTTCTGCGCTGGCTTCCTCTACCAGATGTTTGATCTCATTAGTTAGTCTTGGCGTGGGATTTTCAGCAAGGAGGGTGTAGGACTGTGCATTGCCTAGTTGTCTCAGGCATTCAGCTCGGTAGTCAGTAGTGTTGAGAATGACTATGGCACCCCCCTTGTCCGCTGGTTTAATCACTATCCCCGTGTCTTTCGAGAGAGTGTCCAGGGCTGATCTGTCTCTTTTTGATATATTCTGGTAGTTCCCCTCTTTGGAAAAGTCCATAGATTTGAGGTCTTGTAGTATTGCAGCCTCAAAAGTGCCAACTTTGGATGGTACTTGTTGCAACAGGGGCATGAAAGTGGATCTAACTTTAAGACCTGTGTTTGTATCTTCAGTCGGGGTATCTGTTTCTTTGTTTTTGAAGAAATAGTGCAGCCTGATGGTTCTGAAAAATCGTTCGATCTCCCCTCTTATCAAAAAGGGTTCCCCACTGTTGGTTGGGACAAACCCTAGGCCTCTGTTTAGAACATCCTGTTCAGTAGGAGTGATCACTCGACTACTTAGGTTCACTACCAAGTCTTCATCCTCTTGTGACTCGCTCATTGCCCTTGTTTGTTGTGTGTTGTTGTCGAGTCCTGGTTGTCTGACCACTGAACTTGGTTTTGGCCTCTCCGCCTGCCTCTGTTCCAACCTCGGCCCTGTCCTAAAAAAGCCTGGTTTTCAAAATACTGAGGCTGCATCGGGTAATGAGACATTGGTGGGGGAAACTGGGGATAACCCCACGGGGCTGGTGGCCACCATGACCCCGTCTGGTACATGTTTCCACGATTATTGTATCGACGATTCGGGCGATTACCACGGCCTCTGCCTCTGGGTTGGCTATTGTCTCCACTCTCAGAGCCAGAAGACTCAGTCTCAGATGATGTGGCATATGAAGAGCCTGCAGTGTGTTTGGGTTTATTGGTATCAGTGGGAGTGTAATTATCACTGGTGTAGGGATTCACCTTCTCATGTGAGAACTTAGCCAGGTCTTTCTTGAACTTTTCTATCTTGGCGAGAAAAATTGGATCTTTATACTCCTTGTTTGCTTTGTTGGAGTCTTCTAATTGTTTCTCAAATCTTTTGGTTGTTAGGGTGGTCTTAATTTGCCCTTCTAGAATTTGAATCTCGACCAAGATGGCATCTGCAATACGTTTGGCTGTAGTGATAATTAAAATCAGCCAGTCTCTTGTACAGCGCCAGGCTATTAAGGACCAGTCTTTGACAAAGACCTTGTCAGTGAGGAAGAGCCTAGGCGCGTTGGTAACTATGAGACCTGTGGGTGAACATTTGCCATGTAAATATTCTGCCATTATTTGACCGTGTATGATGGTACGTGAGTGACTTTTTTTCAGGTTTAATATCGTTTCCCAGTCTCCCACAATAGCTGGAGCTGGAGTGGGGATCTGGTCTAGCATACTAGGATTTTCAGATAAAATCGATGAAAGGAATTCATCGTCGAAACCAAGACCGCCAAAGTCCGCCATGGTGTCGTCAAATCAGAATGTGAAGAATCCAGGGGATGCACCAAATGGTCAGTGCCTTAATTCAAGATGAAGGACCCGCAGCCAAGGCTGCACAACAGAACAGAGAGATAAACGGTTAATGGGGGGTCCGAGGGGAAAAAATTATTATAGACCTACTGGTACCTAGTCCCCCAACTAGACACTAAAACACACGGAAGGTACAGAAGGTCTCAGAAATACAGAGGGAGAGAAAAGAAAATAGCAAATCTCTCTATTGGGACCTAATAGTGTCCTCTTTACATGCCCAGAATCCACAGTTAATCTGGAAACAACCAAGAAATCAAAACCAAGAGAAGAGGCACAAGGAGAGGAAAAAGATACCCATCAGCCCACTCATAAGTGGAATCTCGTCATCTGGGTATATGTTGGTAAATGGTGTCCTCTAGGGTCTGCCTTGGAAACAATCCATAGGACTGCCTAGTGATGGACCCAGAACATTTCACCAACAGATGACAGTATATGAGCGGGAGGGGTTGAGGTTGCAGTGCTCAAAGAAAAAGAAGAAGAAAAGGAAAATAATCCAAGTGATTCTAAAAATACCTACGATGATGTCATGAAATACTTTATTAGGGCTGACCATCAAAGTGGTATGGTTAAAAACAGTATGCTGATAGCATGTAAGGAATTGCTACCCACCAATGTTGTTATTCGGTCAACATGTTTCAGCCTCAAGGGCTTTCGTCAGGACCTATGGTGCTACTGCAACACTTACTTAAGTGATGTGAAAGTGGGATCTACATCTGCTTTCCAAACTGAAAAGAGTGTATCTTCTCCTGCATAGACACAATACAAAAGACAGAAACAGAGACATGGACAAATTATGTCAACAAAAAGAAGTGCACAGACTGCAAACTCTCGTTTCTATGGTCTTTATAATATGGCTATGAACACTTGAAAGACACTCACCCTTATTGTGGGGAGAGAAAACCTCACCTCACCTGGCCACTGCTCAGGAAGAAAGGGAGGCCACGCACTGGAAATAAACAGAACACTTAGAAAGTTATAACCAGTGGTAGTAGAAACACAATCTACAGACAAGAAAAACTGGATTCAAAACACATAAATCAGAGACACACATGGTGACACAATGGCCAGACTGGTTTCCTCTTGCATCAGGAAAGTATACAACAAAGCCTCACTGACTGCACTGCTTGCACAAACCTGTAGACCTATAAAGTACAAAGGCCCAGGTAGCCAGCCGCAGTCACTGGGAATAGAGGCGCCTACTCCTGTGCTTTCCACCTAGTACTCAAAGACCAAAGACCAAAGCAATAATGCTATTGACTGTACCACCACCACTGACCTCTCCGTCGTTGCCTCGGAGTGAAAACTGAGCCGAGGGGGAGGCGACGACTGATGGTCACACGCGATGTTAAATACACTGCAGTGGACCTGAAAGGAAACTCCTTTGTTTCAAAATTTGATTGGCTCATGTGTAGGCCAATGGGAATCGGCTCACAGGCAGCCAACCGTGACCTACACTGATAAGCCTGCAGTGGACCTGAAAGGAAAATCCTTTGTTTCAAAATTTGATTGGCTCATGTGTAGGCCAATGGGAATCGGCTCACAGGCAGCCAACCATGACCATCAGTGTAGGTCACGGTTGGCTGCCTGTGAGCCGATTCCCATTGGCCTACACATGAGCCAATCAAATTTTGAAACAAAGGATTTTCCTTTCAGGTCCACTGCAGGCTTATCAGTGTAGGTCACGGTTGGCTGCCTGTGAGCCGATTCCCATTGGCCTACACATGAGCCAATCAAATTTTGAAACAAAGGAGTTTCCTTTCAGGTCCACTGCAGTGTATTTAACATCGCGTGTGACCATCAGTCGTAGCCTCCCCCTCGGCTCAGTTTTCACTCCGAGGCAACGACGGAGAGGTCAGTGGTGGTGGTACAGTCAATAGCATTATTGCTTTGGTCTTTGGTCTTTGAGTACTAGGTGGAAAGCACAGGAGTAGGCGCCTCTATTCCCAGTGACTGCGGCTGGCTACCTGGGCCTTTGTACTTTATAGGTCTACAGGTTTGTGCAAGCAGTGCAGTCAGTGAGGCTTTGTGGTATACTTTCCTGATGCAAGAGGAAACCAGTCTGGCCATTGTGTCACCATGTGTGTCTCTGATTTATGTGTTTTGAATCCAGTTTTTCTTGTCTGTAGATTGTGTTTCTACTACCACTGGTTATAACTTTCTAAGTGTTCTGTTTATTTCCAGTGCGTGGCCTCCCTTTCTTCCTGAGCAGTGGCCAGGTGAGGTGAGGTTTTCTCTCCCCACAATAAGGGTGAGTGTCTTTCAAGTGTTCATAGCCATATTATAAAGACCATAGAAACGAGAGTTTGCAGTCTGTGCACTTCTTTTTGTTGACATAATTTGTCCATGTCTCTGTTTCTGTCTTTTGTATTGTGTCTATGCAGGAGAAGATACACTCTTTTCAGTTTGGAAAGCAGATGTAGATCCCACTTTCACATCACTTAAGTAAGTGTTGCAGTAGCACCATAGGTCCTGACGAAAGCCCTTGAGGCTGAAACATGTTGACCGAATAACAACGTTGGTGGGTAGCAATTCCTTACATGCTATCAGCATACTGTTTTTAACCATACCACTTTGATGGTCAGCCCTAATAAAGTATTTCATGACATCATCGTAGGTATTTTTAGAATCACTTGGATTATTTTCCTTTTCTTCTTCTTTTTCTTTGAGCACTGCAACCTCAACCCCTCCCGCTCATATACTGTCATCTGTTGGTGAAATGTTCTGGGTCCATCACTAGGCAGTCCTATGGATTGTTTCCAAGGCAGACCCTAGAGGACACCATTTACCAACATATACCCAGATGACGAGATTCCACTTATGAGTGGGCTGATGGGTATCTTTTTCCTCTCCTTGTGCATCTTCTCTTGTTTTTGTTTTCTTGGTTGTTTCCAGATTAACTGTGGATTCTGGGCATGTAAAGAGGACACTATTAGGTCCCAATAGAGAGATTTGCTATTTTCTTTTCTCTCCCTCTGTATTTCTGAGACCTTCTGTACCTTCCGTGTGTTTTAGTGTCTAGTTGGGGGACTAGGTACCAGTAGGTCTATAATAATTTTTTCCCCTCGGACCCCCCCTTAACTGTTTATCTCTCTGCATTTGACACCGTGCAACACACGGTGTTAGTGCAGCGGCTGTAGGATGTGGGGGTCGACGTTAGTGCCCTGACCCTCCACTCCTTCTTTTTTTGAGGTAAGGGAGCAGAGGCTGCACTGGGATGGTCTGCAATCGGATAGTTTCCATCTTCCATGTGGTGCCCCACAGCAATCGCCCCTATCCCCGACAATGTTTAACATCTACACCACTCTGTTGGCAAGACTAATCAGGCGGCATGGATTTGCCCTGGTCTCATATGCTGATGACTCCCAGATTGTTATCTCTATTGGCAACCAGCCTGAGGCCGCAGCCACCAAGTTTCATGCTTGTCTCACTGAGATCACGACCTGGATGAACCATAGCTTCCTGAAAATTAACACTGACAAAATGGAGGTGATAGAGTTTGGCCTTGGCCGGCCCCTGTGGAATAACCCCTGGTGGCTAGTGGAGGCCAGGGAATGCCCATGTCCTGTCCCCAAGAAAAGGAACCTCGGGGTCATCTTAGATGACCACTTGAATTTTTCTGCCCAGGTAAACAGTCTCACTTCCTCTTGCTTCTTTTTACTAAAAACCTTGAGAAAAATCTTCCTGTTTATCTCACAAGAATTGCAAAAGACGGTGGTGGTGGCACTCTTCCTGTCTAAACTGGACCATTGCAATGCCCTTTTTTAGGGCATTGATTGGTCCCAGATGAGAAAACTGCAGTCTTTACAGAATGCTGAAGCAAGATTACTTCTAAACATGCCCAAAGGACAACCAACCTCAACAGTAATTAAGTCACTGCACTGGTTTCCTATCCAGCAGCGGGTGGAATTTAAGGCCTTATGCCTGGTGCACAAAGTACTTTATGGTCGTGGTGCGGAGGATATCCAAAGAATGTTCCTACCTTATTCCCCCTCACGTGCCCTTAGATCTGCTAATTTGTGCCTTATCAAGATTACTAAGATCAGACAGTCAAGTGGCAGGACTATATCGAACTGTATTTTGTTCCATAGCGGCAAAGCTATGGAACAAAATTCCTATGGCCATGAAATTTCAATCTAATCGACAGCTCTTTAGGAAGGACTTGAAATCATGGCTGTTCACTTCCACATAGTCCTCTGGTAACACAGGCCATATTTTCTTCCTACATACATTAGCGCCAAGACGCCACAGCAATCGAGAGCTCTATAAACATATATCCTATCCTATCCATGTTAGGGACCTTTCTGCCTGAACAGACACTCCTCATAGATCAGACTACCCAAACCAACTTCTGACCTGGAGATGTTGGCTGGTCGTATTGGTAAAAACTGCAGGAAAGTCCATCAGCATTTCCATGGCTTAATTCTGCTATGTGCTCTACTACAAAGTCTAACCCTGGCAGAGGAATAAAGCATCTCAACAACTTGAGATTCTCTCCCTTCATAGCCATCAACCATTTTAGTGGCTTATGTTCTGTTTGCATCACAAACTTTGTGCTAAACAATTAAGGGCAGAACGTATTCAAACCCCACACTATAGCAAAGAACTAATTCTCAATAACAGCCCAGTTTTGTTCTCTGGGTAAAACCCTCCTTCTAATATAACTAATGGATGCCCTCTACCCTTGTCATCCAGTTTGGCTAACACCGCTTCAACTCCCTTTTCAGAGGCATCCTTCTGTACAATGAAAGTCAGGTGCTTCTAGTCCAGGTGCTGTATGTAGAAACTTCAATGAGGAGGATGCAAACATGACTGTACATTTTGTAGTACATAACTTTGAAGAATGACATGGGCTGCCACCACTCACCCTCTTTAGAGCAGAGAACCAAGCCATCTGATAGGTGATCACCAACAGGGTGAATGTTAAGGGCGTGGAGGCACTGCCAATAGGAGAGAATATGCAGGTGAGAAGAGTCATGTGAATGCTAAGTTTTCCTTAATAACGGTGGCATCTGTGCTCCCTGGTGACAGCCACATATCACACTGAAGACTCTCTCAGGTGGGTAAGCATATCCTCAACCGCATGTACCCCCCAAAAGATACATGGCATGAGAGATCCTCAGACCAAAATAAGGAAGATTAACTAATTTGTCTCAGTGTCTACATCTTTCAGCCTCTGTAAACAGCGCCAAAAAGCATGCGTGACCATCAGGCTTAAAGTCCCAGATTTCCTAACACCATGATACACCTCAACGTGATGCAAACTCAGACAAAGCATTGCAAACCACTGCAGGGGTGTTTACTTTCAAGTGCAAAAACTTATTTTTAACTGAAAGGCCATTCTCAGTGCAAGAAGTGCTAAACATGTATGTGAGTTAAGGGGGTATTATTAGAACATCATACTATGAACACCCATTGTTTTAGCCATAAAGGCAGATCATATAAGATCAACAAGGCTTTGAGTCAAAAACTAACACCTCATTGAAGTAGGTACTAACAAGGGAGCATTTTTTCATCTCCCACTACCTATACGGGTGCTACAATTCCTGCAGTGTAAAATGGACGGAAGACGGTCTAGAATATAACATGTTATACTACATGTCAGGTATATCATACTGCCACCCACTCGTTCTCATATACTTTAGTCATAAAATATTAGCATGTGTAAAGACTGCCACGTGAGGGAATAGAGTAGATTATTTCACAAGTCACAAGTTAATATTGCCCTCAAACGACATGCTTCTTTGGTGTACCAGTGACATCAACAACCCCTTGAAATACATTAGAAAATGTGTCTGAGCATCAAAAGTGATAGCTGCATCATAGCTTCCATATGGGAGTCTAAATCAACAAAAATTAGCAGCAATGCAGAAACCTGCATTGTTTAAATGGCTTGTAAGAGAATGTACATCACCTTTGTGTAAATTTGATCAACTTCTGTATATGTATCATGGTTTTTGATTTCACTCTTCTTACTGTAGTACTCAATATGGAAAGGTTCGTAACTGTGATACACTGACATCTCACATAAAGCCAAACACATATAGGAATGGCAATGCAGTCAACAGTCAGTCGCAATCCCTAAATGCATTGCTGTTCTCTTCCTTCTGTTATGATTTGACTTAAGTGCTCTTCAGCTGCACCTCATGTTGAGTCCCCTCTGCCTCTGCTCCAAGCTTCCTCCTCATCTTCTGATACCCCCCTAGGAGCATGTAGTGGAGCAGGCGGGCTCTGGTGGATGGTGCACGCCATACGCTGTTTTGCCTCCCAGCAGGGTGGCAGCTGCTGCAGGCGGCTGTTGAGATTCACTGCGATAGGCAATCCATGATGCGGGTCTCCTTCTGGGGCACTCCAAGCAGGGTTAGCTCCTGCTGGGTGCCCCTGTGTCTGCCTGAGGTACATAAGCCCTTGGCTGTGACCTTACCAAGCAACCAGTTCTCCCAGGTTCGCAACAGTGATTTGGACCTGCATTTTTACATGAACCCGAGAGGAGCCAAATGTATAAGGGCAAGGAGTACCCGATTATTAAGCGGTTGGCGAGAAGAGGAAGCCGCCCAAAGAAAGGTTGGGGCAAGAGGCACAAGGGAGAGAGGGGCTTTAACTGGTCTAACTGGTGTGAACAATGAGAAAGAACCAAATAGGTATGCACTATGAAACCAAAATATTAGCACAGTGGAAGGCTTCTCACTCCCTCAAGGCCCTGCTTCGGAGAAAATTGAGTGTAAGTAGAAAAGCAGGAAAACAGGGTACCTGAACATATTAAAAACCAACACTTAATCTACCACACTGCCCACACCTGCCTTCATCCACAGTTAAAGATCCCTTTTCTTCTGCTTTACCCAATTGAAAAGCAGATTGAGTTAAGATAACCCCCCCATTAAGATCCTTCTCCAAAGTACAGGCTAAGGCACAGACCAAAGAGCCTGACAAAACTTATCTCCCCTCCCTTGCTGCCGGAGAATTGATTAGGCCCACCGATGGAAAAGGGAAGAGTACATTTAGGATGGAGTCTAATAAAGAAGGAGTACAGGAATTATGTGTGGGTATCAAGACCACTAATAGATAACAGGTGCTGGGTGACAGTCAAGTCATCTCTGCAGAGGGGGACCCCAGGATAGCAACTGCTCAGTTCAAACGGACAACCACTAGGACAAATGAAGGTAGTCAGAAGCAGCCGGGCTTGGCGGAAATGCTAGAAACATTAACCACCGAAATTAGAATTAAGTTTGCTATATCTGAGAGAAAGCAAATTCAAGTTCAAAAGGCCTTTGATACTCTGGAAACAAGAATGTCTTCTATTACTGACAGATTTTGCTCGATGGAAGCCTCTTTAGAGGCCCTTAATAAGGAGGTGGAACTTAATCAAGGTAAAATTCAAGCTCTAAAAAACAGGGGGATATGTATACTAGATAAAATGGAGTCGCTGGGGAATAATGCCAGACATAGTAATATCAGAGTCCTCAATATCCCAGAGGGCCTTGAGGGGGATAATATTAAGGGCTTCATTATAAGTCTACTTAAAGAATGTATCCCCTCCATAGATGCTGCAGAGCTCAAGACAGACATTAAGAGGATTTATCTGGAACATTTCTCCAAGTCCATTCATCTTAGGTAAACGGTAAGCATCACAGATGTTGTCCACAAACACTTGTGGATTTGGCAGGTATAACATGACATGGGTGAATATCACTAAGTATGGGCGGGAAATTCATTCCGATTGCCGAATATGTGGATTTTCGGCAATTTCGTGATCCGCGAATCTCGCGAAAATGCAGAAAAATCCACAAATCCGCTCACATGCGTATTTTTTTTTCCGCACATACATTTATTCACCCAACGAGGTAGCACTTACTTATTAGCCCGTAAAAAGTACTCCAGTTGAGTAGAGGTATAGCACAACACGGTGGCATCTTCGTGGATAAATTTGCAGGCAGGATTTATTCTGGCACGATGCTCCTGTCACAAAAATTAAACCTCAACAGAAAGCACTTACAGATATAAATAAAGCAGGTGCCTGAGTGGAAGCTCAAATTCAGTAACGCATTATAATTAGCCCAAAAAACTAGTGAGCACGGTCGGGGCTATGCAGGTGTGCTTTCTCCCCAGATCTACTGTCAGCGCAATCCCCGTGTTCTTCCTGTGACCAGGAGGCTGCTTTCTCCTCATCTGCTGCTCTGATCGGCCTCTGACCCTTTATAAACAAGAGGCATGTGAACTCGCATAGAAGCCCCGCCCATTTGTCCCCGCACCACACACACTAGGGTATGCAACATCTTCCCGCCCTTTCCCCCACTGTGATGGACAGCTCACTCGAGGGACCTCGGCGCCTATTGGCGCGGGGGCAAAGGTACAGACACACGTGGTCACTGGAGGCAACTCTTCTGGCCCCTTTACGCAGCTGTAGTGTAGGAAAAGCACTATATATTTACCCAATGAGGTAGCGCTTACTGATTAGCCAGTAGAAAGTACTCCAGTTGAGTAGAGGTATGGCACAACACGGTGCCATCTTCCTGGATAAATATGCAGGCAGGATTTATTCTGGCAAGATGCTCCTGTCACAAAAATTAAACCTCAACAGGAAGCACTTACAGATATAAATAAAGCAGGTGCCCAAGTTGAAGCTCAAATTCAGTAACGCATTATAATTAGCCCAAAAACTTAGTGAGCACTGTCAAGGCTATGTAGGTGTGCTTTCTCCCAGATCTACCGTCTACAATTAGCTGTAATCCTTGATGGAGGTCTTTGCATCCACGAGTTTCTCTAGCGCAATCCCCGTGTTCTTCCTGTGACCAGGAGGCTGCTTTCTCCTCATCTGCTGCTCTGATCGGCCTCTGACCCTTTCTAAACAAGAGGCATGTGAACTCGCATAGAAGCCCTGCCCGTTTGGCCCCGCACCACACACACTAGGGTATGCAACATCTTCCCCCCTTTCCCCCACTGTGATGGACAGCTCACTCGAGGGACCTTGGCACCTATCGGCGCGGTGGCATAGGTACAGACACACGTGGTCACTGGAGACAAATCTTCTGGCCATTTACGCAGCTGTAGTATAGGAAAAGCACTATAAATGTACCCAATTTGTGCAAATCCGCGAGTTCGCGAATTTCTTTCATGAACTCGCTGATTTTTTTGCCATTTCGCGGGATTTTGCGGACCGTAAATCCACAAAATTCGCCCATACTTAAATATCACTACACAATTGAGGTAACATGAATTACCTGCTACTATAGCTAAATACTGTCTGTGTCAAACAGAATTTCGGCCCTCACTATAACAGTCATCAAGTCACATGGTCCTCTGTATGTTGGAATATAAATGTTTCCTTATTACATGTAAAAGTACTAACAAGTGTGTATTTCCTTCAGAACACCCTTGAGAGTGGAGTCTGACCAAAATTATCCTTCAACAAGAATTGATTGATTTACTTTTCAAGAACAAAGATTTACACTCTTGATGGTCATTGTTTAAAAAAGTCTTAGGACCAGGAGATTGTAGCCCAGACACAGGTTGTCCCACCTACCACAAGGTCTGCATCCATCAGCAACACCATTCAGATCACACTGATGATTGCCTCGTTCCCTAGTTTATGACTATTCTGTGATGTAAATCCCAGAGTGCATGGGCAAAGGCAACAGGTGGTTGTCCTTGCTATGGAGGACTCACCCACTCCCACCATCCCTTATGCAGGTTTCACAGATGATTCACTTGTCCCTCACTTCAACAAAGGTGCAATTTAAATGTTCGGCCTAGGCCCATGCACACAGGAATGTATGGTATCAGCCACAGTCAACTGCTGTTTGTCAAATCACATCCTATTCTTACACAAATATTCCACCTCCTGTCTGGCCAGCAGAAGGGATAGACACTCACACAGTCAAGGTGGGTAGGCTTGGTGAATGTCTACATTCTAAAATCAGTATTTGTTTGCTCAGAAAGAGTCTATGGATTGTCGTCTAACCAACATTCTCAATGGTCAATGTGGGGTCAATATACAACCAACTGGGACTGTTAACTGCAACCTGCACAAATGTAAATGTAAATGTGGGATATTTGTAAAGCGCACTGTTACTCTAACCGAGTGTCCTGGCGCTGTAGACCTCTGGGGAACCCGTCCTGGTTTTTCCTGTGAGATGGTCCCTTTCTGGGTATCTCCAGGGTGAAACCAGGCATCCCCGGCGTCTGGGGGCCGTTGTAGAGATGAGGCAAGCTTAATGCCCAGAGTTGCCGAGTGTGTTCCCTGGTTAGAGTAGGCACTGAGGCGAGAATTATCTAGTCCGTTGACCCTGGTCCAAGATCCTGCCGCGTCGGGAATTGAACCCTGGTCCCGGGCAATTCTCTTCTTACAGGTCTGCCGCCTCTAACCAGTGAGCCACACCACTCCACTCCACAAGCACCGTTGGCCAACGATGGACCAGAAGAAGCTCCTTAAAGACGTGCTGGAGTTTCACAGACAAAATATCAAGTGGTGATGGAGGGTAACACAAATTAACACCATGTGGTCAGGCAGCTATTTTATGCCGTGGCCAATCAGCTTTTGTTCACACCACCTGGACAGATTCATGCCTTCTGTACATTGGTTAATAACAACAACCTTCAATGAGGCTCAACCTGAACCATCCTCCTCCTGGTAATCAACCAGAAACAATTCCCATCTCAAGACCTGTACTGAGTAGCCAGGAATGGGAACAACCCACAATGCATGTGAACGCCTGTCCACTGCATTGTTTCTGATCACTGAGATGCACTACCTACAGACACATACAGATACACAAAGGCCTGCCATTGTGCACGGTTGTTATAAAATGGAAACATAGTGAAGGTTCTAATGTGTGCAAAATGCATGTGCATACACTGGAGTAATGACTGCCAGCACATTGAAATGGAAGACTAATTGAACTCCCCAGAACATCTTGATACTGAAGTCCCTACGTGCAGCATGCAGACCTCTCATCATATCAGTCAAAGCAAAGTACTAACCAATCTACATCAATGAAGCCACTAACAAAAGCTGAATGCTGTTTCAATCAGATCTGTGACTGGGGATGAGTGTCTGAAAAGATTCAGCGCTTCATCCATCACCTCCATGTGTTTGCTTTGTTTGCACTAAGGGGCCGGTTTAGAAGGCCTTCTAATGGCATTTGCTCCATCCGAATTGGATTGGGAATGTGTCTTTCCAACCAATAAGCTTTAGGAATATCCTAATCCGAACCCGAGTACACTTCCCGGACTGGGGGCATTGTCGTACAGCCTCCGCTGCTGCCGTGAGGTGAACGGCTGGTTCCTTCAGTTCCTGGCCGTGAGGGGAACTGCCCAACGAAAATGACATCCCCCAAAGGCACATGCTCTCCCACACCGACATCGCGCCCGAGGTGCGATAAAAGCACAGTGGCCCCCACGCAGTGCGGGACACTTACCAGACTGGGGGCATTGTCGTGCAGCCTCCACTGCCGCTGTGAGGTGAACGTCTGGTTCCTTTAGTTCCTGGCTGTGATGGGAACAGCCCAATGAAAACTACATCCCCCAGAGGCACACGCTCTCCCGCACCTGACATCGCGCCGAGGGCGCGATTAAAGCACAGCGGCCCCCAAGCAGCAAGGGACACTTATCGGACTGGGGCATTGTTGTGCAGCCTCCGCTGCCACCGTCAGGTGAGCGGCTGGTTCCTTCATTTCTTGGCCGTGAGGAGAACGGCCCAATGAAAACTACATCCCCCAGAGGCACACACTCTTCCGCACCTGACATTGCGCCAGGGGCGTGATAAAATCACAGCGGCCCCCACGCAGTGTAGGACGCGTGCAGGCGTGCCCGGGCAAAGCCCGTGCCCGTTCAAGCCCGTCAGAGTCCAGAAGAGGCTGGGCTGGGACACCTCTCTAACTTCTACTATGGGTGTGCAAAAAGAATAATGTACCCAAAACCAAGGGGGTCTAAAAGCAAAAACACTTAAAAAGTCTGCATCTATCATCTCATATTTAACCTCGGCGGTGGGAGCCCTAAACAAGGAGATAGCTAATGCAGAAAATTAACAGGGCTTGGATACGATTCAAAATTCTAGAGAGGGTAATGCTATAACTGAGTCTTTGACTAATAAACCTGTTCCCCTTGAGCCAAGGGTGTTGCTAAACATACCTATAGCTGGGACTGAATTGCTTAATCATGAGGTTGTTCTGATTGGGGCGGAGGAGGGCGCGGAGGGTGCAACCAAAGAACCTGATTTGGAAAGCCTACCAAAGGGGTTGACCTTGAGGCCGCCGGTGAAAAAGAGGATTACTAGAAAAATTACCAAACGGAACAAAGGTTTGAAAAAGTGTATCACTGTGCAAGGGAATGCTGTGGATGATAACCCTCAATTAATACTGCGGAAGTTGGTGGAGGACTTATTTTTCTCACGGCTATAATCTACGCTTACTAGCATTGCTAAAGATATAATTGAAACTCTTATTACCTGTGTTAAAGACATTCTGAATAAATGCAAGCTCATCGACTCCTTCCTGAAGAAACTAGAAATCCTGCATGATATACCTAGTGTAACTGCGCTATCCAAAGCCCAATTAGAGAACAGACCTAACACTAGTAAAAACTACCCAGGTAGGCAACCCAAACCCTGTTCATGGGCTAGGTCATCCCCGGTTAGAACCGTGGTAGCCCAGGACCCCGTGGTAGGGGGGGAGACTGAGCCGTCCTGTTCAGAGCTTTTCAAATCTAGCAGCTAATGGTACGACTTTGGCTACTAGGGTGACCCCAGCCTTAGAAGAGAGAATTATTTAACCAAAATGCTGTAGACTTGATTTCTCTCCAGAAACCACCCCTTTGGTGGCCGTTCTTGTAGGGGTACCCCGCCTCAGTGATCATAACAAGGAATCCAACGTGGTTTTGCTATGAAAAACTAAAGATTGGCGTGATCAACAAACTACTGGCAATACTGAGATTTCTTCTAACATTATAATGGCTAGACGGGTGTGATGGGTTGGTAATCGTCCCAAGCAGGTAGATGTTGATTGCATTATTGTTAAATTTAACAAACGGAATTAAGCTGATAGGTTGTTCTGGGAAGCTTCTGAGCTGGGGAGGGGGTTATTAGGGCTTTGCCCTTGGGTTTCTTTTACCCCCCAGTAAGACGACCAGAAGTAATTGTTAGTACTCAGATTGAGGCATACACAAAGAGGCCTCAGCAGACCTTTAATTACCCCCCTCGAATCATAGAGCCTGTGTCTTGACCAGTAAGTTATTGTTGGAGAGATACACCAGCTCCACAATTATTACCCTTGCCACCAGGGCAGGGGGGAGAAGGTTTAGTCCCAATAAATAGATTTTCCCCACGTCCCAGCTGGACGAGAATGGTTGACTGGAGACACCCAAAGATTCTTTACCTGCACTCACCCACAATGTTCAGGTCGTGGATATAGAAACCGTCCCCAATTGTAAGATCATGAGTTGGAACATCGCGGGTCTTAGATATAAAACAATATAACATAATTGGTCTACAGGAAACGTGGGATAAGGCGACCAATTTTTGGTTAGATGGGTTTAATTCTCAATGCATACCTGCACATCCAGCCCTGGCAGGGAGAGCAAAAGGGGGCCTAGTGCTCCTCTTTTCACTAATGCTAAACAGATCAATAAAAAGGCTGGAGTTGGGCTCGCATAACTGCTTGATAGTAGAAATAACTACTCATAATTACCCTACATTATTAATTGTTAATTTTTATAACTCTGGAAAAAGCGATTTTTTTAAATCAACATTTATGCTATTTGAAATGTTTTTTAGAAGATTATAGGCAGAAGTAATCCATCTTTTATCATTCTATAGTTAAGGGCGATTTTAATATTCATTTATGTGATTTGAATTGTCATTTTGTTGATCATCTAGGCCCTGACACCTCACTTTGAGCACAAGCAACAGGGGGAGGCTCTGGAGGACCTTGTGGCAGGAGCTGACCTTTTTGAACCCAGCTTTAACGATTGTTCAGATCGATTCCCCACGTTGAAGGCCAGGGAGAGGGACACCATTATTGATTATATATTTTTGTTCTCCATGATGATAGCTAGGTAGTGTTTTATAATGCCAGGTTGTCCCCCTATAGTGATAACAATCCAGTGGTCCTAGAGTTAGACAAAGACTATGGTTTGCTGGGAATAGCAGGTGAGAAATTGGGTGCTAACTGTGTAGTGACAAGCAATCAGGGGAGGAGGTTAAAATGGTCTAAGATACTACCTGAATCCTTTCTTGAGGATGTCTGCGTGAAGGCCAAAGAAAATATTGCGAAATGTGTAGATTATACCACCCCATGGGCTGAGGATCTTAGAACCTTTGAAGATATTTGTAGTTAGATAGCATCTGACTTGACTGTTATAACCAATCCGAGATCAAATGTGGGAGAAAGGTGGTTCCATAACAACTGTTCACGGGCCCACCAAAAGCTAGTCCAAGCTCTGGAAAACAAACCTCCATATAGTTAACTAATTGTCAGCATAGGGAAGCAGTATAAGTTAGCGATACACACACAGAAAAATGATATCAAAGAAGAGGCCTGGAACGCACTTATGTCTGTTGAAGTTTTGAAGGATAGCTTGAGGTTCTGGGCTATTGTTAATACACCCTTTTTTTCTGGTACAGAAAATGATGTCCTGGAAACTAACATCACAGAGGGGCAGTGGCTTGCTCAGTTTGAGGCAATCTACAGATCTGATGTGGTTCTGGACTCCTCACTAGGAGCCCACAGTAATGTACCCCTGTTGGTTTTTAAAGAGGAAGATAGTGAAAGGGCGATAATAGAGACATCCAGTAATAAAGCACCAGGCTTGTGTTCCAGCAGACCTTCATAAATGTGACCCTAAATTTTGGGCGAAGATTTTAACTAAAGTTTTTAATGCATTAGGTTCTGAGGGGTTCCCTGCATCTTTGTCCTGTCGACAATTATACCAGTTTTTAAAAAGGGACAGAAAGGGGATCCACGATGTTATAGACCAATATCATTGATTGATTCTGCAGTTAAAATACTAGGCAAAGTTATCTTAGCTAAAGTCAGGGACTGGGTGAATGACAATGAGGTTTTATCGGATCTGCAGTACGGTTTTAGACAAGGCAGAAGCACCATGGATCAGTGTCTTAATTTATATTTATTAATAGGCAAATACACTATATCTAAAGAAGGTTCCTTGCTGTTGGCGTTTATGGATCTCTCCTCAGCGTTTGATCTGGTTAACAGATCGAAGCTGTGGATTATTTTGCTTGACATGGGCATCGATCCTTGCCTAGTTCACTTCTTGGCAGGCTTACATCTGGACCTTTCAGCAACAGTTAGGGTTATTTAGGATGGCAAATGCACAAGGCACTTTAGATCAGGTAGAGGCGTCCGTCAGGGATGTATACTGGTGCCACTACTTTTTACCCTTTACATCAATGCGGTAGATAAAACTTTAGATCAGGCAAGCTTGGACATTCATAAACAACAAGCAAATGGAAAGGCAGCAATGGAAATGATAAGAAAATGTATCAATACAACAAGACACAACACATGTCCTTCATTGATGTGGAAAAAGTCCTGTTTTATTAAGTCTTCTTGACACGTTGATAAAATTAGACAGCCAATATTTTTAATATAGGGTGATCAAAGAAACAGCCAACGCGTTTTGCCTGTTGTGGGCTTCCTCAGGGCAGATATTTTCAGATTAACTGTGGTCACACTTTTTTCAGATGTATGAGTAAACACGCAAATAAGCTTGTTGGTACACGTGTCCTGATGTATGTAGCAACGAATACAAGAAAAGGTGGAGGACGTAACTTGGACAGGATGTGAGTCCAAAAAAAATTCCTTAAACAACGGAATATCTGTGTAAATCTTCCTTTTCCTTCAAAAGTGTTATTCGGTCGCGCGATTTTAAGCTTGGACATTCATGTAGGTGAATGGACTATTCCGGTTCTCCTATACGCAGATGATGCAGTGTTACTAGCTCATACTGCTATAGGCCAGAGGCTCCTGAATGCCTTTGGGGAATATATGAAGTCATTGGACTTGATAGTGAACCTCTCGAAATCACATGTCATGACTATGGGCCTAAGAAACAGAAAAGCAAAATCTTTTTTTCTGTAATAGAGCAGAGGTGTTCAGGGTGACCTCTTTTACATATCTGGGGGTATTATTTGATGATAGATGTTCTTGGGTACCCCAACAGAAAGCCATAAAAATGCAGTGCTTAGATCAACGACAGCTCTCCTAGGATTCTCACAGCGCTTGGGGGCTAGGCCATTTGAAGCCATGCTTAACATCTATAGATCAAAATGATTGGCTATTGCTAGGCATGGCTCAGCCATTTGGGGTTATAAACAATTGGAAGGGGTACAATCGGATGAAAACAGATTTTTGCAAATTCTTTTGTCTGTACACCAATCAACCCCAACTTTTGCTATCCATCAGGAATTGGGACTTGGATATGTGACTGATTCGTTGAGAACAGCTCCGTTGGTCTGTTGGCTTAAAACTTGGCTTAAGCCTGATATATAACCCTGAACCATCAGATTTTGCGGGTTTGCGTCATTCTGGATAAAACGAGTATCATCCCGTGGCTGTCCTATGTCAAGTCGATGTTTCTTAAACTGGGGCGCCCTAAACTCTTTAATACTCTGAAAGAGATTAAAAAGGAGGCTGTGAAATGGGTTAAATCCCAATTTCTAATATATTGATGATGGAATGGGTAGAGCAGGAGCTACAAAAACCTCTTGTCAGGGCCCACTATTTGATCAAATCTTCGCCATTAATTGTGCCTTATTTGAGAATAGTGACCAAGCCTTTCCATCGTTGGCTCTTGACTAGGTTTCCTTTCAATTTAATTCACTTCTCTTTGGGTCACCTTCCGGAGTGGTGTAAACGAGAGGAATTAGACCCTTGTCAGTGCGATAATTTCTCACCACATGATACTGCATTTTATGATGTTTTGCGATTATTACAATGAAATTCACAGAAGGTTTTTAGTTCCCCTATTAAGGGGAAAGGGCTTCTTCCAGGTCAGTAAGATAATATGTGGAACATTTTTAATATCGCTAGTTTTCTTGCCGCAGCTGTACGCCTTAGGAAAAGAAGATACCCTATGCTTAATGATGTATGACTTTATCTATTTTATACCTTAATGAGATTTTATTCTTTCCTGATTTTTTCTTTTAGCCTTGATGAATTATACAATGGATGCAGACGTTTTATTCCTTTTTTAACTTCGCTCATATCTATTTAATTGAAAATTCGATTTAGTTTATTACATATTGTGTATTGTATGTTTCATTGTGCAATGTACTTTTATGATTTTAAATAATCGAATAAAGTGGTTTGACTGACTGACTGGCATTGAGAATGACCAAGCAGTATGGAGCAGACTTGTACATCTCTACGGGCCGCATTTCCTGACCAACCGACTACAATGCTGGATTCGGACAGCCTTTCCAAATCATGCCGTCTGACTCGAATCAGCAGACGGAATCAGACTTTGGGGGACCGTGGGAGGCCCCCCTGCACCCAGAGCATTCTCATTTAGGCCTGTGGGGGTACCCATGGGTCCCCCTTATCAGCCATGCACATTGTGGTAGGCACCAGGGGTGTCTGCTACAGAGTGCCCGATTTTTCCCAGCCACCCGTTTCTTCAATGGGAGCCTATGCATTCAGTCAGAACATAGGCTCCCATTGAAGTCAATGGGAGTCTGACCGAATCGTATCTGGAAGTATCCAGATGCATCATAATCAGTCAACCAGACTCCCCCGATCCGAGTCGGTTAGAAACCATTCCCAAACAGATTCAGTCGGTATGATTTTTGAACCGCATCGTAATCGGGTCCCTGGATGGCAGGGTATGCCCAGCCATTGGTCTCTTGCTCACTTTGGCAGTGGATTCAAGCTAGCCTGACTGATGAGGGGTGCTTGTTTCCGGTCTGGGGAAGACCTGGCTTGGCAGTTAGGGCTGGACTGTTCCCATGAGGAACAGGGTCAAGACTGATTTGTATATGGCTGGTTGTGAACTAGGGTGTCGAATTGAGCTAAAGAACGATGATGGATTCAACCCAGATCTGTGACTGGGGGTGAGTGTCTGAAAAGTTTGAACGCTCCATCAATCATCTTATTGTTCTTGCTGTTCAAGGCAATACAACACTGAATCAATAAGTGCCAGACCCACCTATTCCTCACACCCCAGAAATGTTCAGTGCTGTCTACCTCCTCTCCACTGAAAATAAAACTGAAGATCCAACAGTCCATTGATGATACCAAGCCTACTTAACTCCTACACCTATCCCTTTCCATAGAAGCCCGCATGGTTAGCCTCCAAAGCACTATATCTCCCAGATCAGCCTGACATACTCAATTCCCTCAAAGCCATTTCTTGTGAAGAAGAGCTCTACTAATATCATTCACCAAAGGGATAAGCCACATTGTTTACACGATGCAGTGCAGGTGGTGAAATGCCAGTTGGCAAGAAAGACACAACACAAAAGCTGCATAGCCACTATGCAATGTCCTGTACTCCTTGAATATGCTGAATTAAGGGAGACCTACAGCTCTAAAACACATGCATTGTAAAATATGGTTTAAAAACCATTCTAATATGGCTGCAAGATATGCACATCACAATGCATATGCAGCTGCTAGAGCGTCCTGGGCCTTTAACGGGTTTGCTCTTTTAGCCAAGTCATTGAAGATTGGACTCACAGATTAGATAGTCTTCTATAGCTGACATGAAGCAATGTAAGGGAGAAAACATCAACTAAACATTTTAACTAGTGAAGTCCCTGTGACTCCACAAGGAGGACCAGGAATCAATCAATATGATTAAAGGGTTTTATTTGGATTACCAATGAATCCAGTCAATTTGCAAATCATCTGTGAGTTCAGAAATTACATTGGTACAATAGGCAAAGTAAATTATCTTGGTTGGCTGATGTGCTGTAGAATAGACTTGAGACAGACACATGTATATAAAAGCAAATAAAAGCAAACAGGTGTTCCATAAAGAAAATGCCCCTCTTTACAGTAACATGGGTGAAGTATAGAATCATGTATTGAGGGACTTTAATTCAGGAGCATATAAGCAGAAGTGTCTGCATAATCATACTTTAGTATAAGTCCAAAAGAAAAGGAAAAAGTGTTTAGCATGAAGTCTCACACTCAAAAGAATAGGGAACGCAAAGGTTTGTACCTCTCCAAGTCTAGCAGGGATCTCTCCTAAAACCCAACTCTAATAACTAACTCAAAACTATAAGAACACCAATATAAAAGAAACATGAGATTCAGATGTGTGTTATCTCTGCTCACGCTACCATCAACCATTCAAAATGCTATTAGTTTGTTTCTGAAACACTGCTCTGAGTTCCCAATGCATTGGTCGAAGGCAGCCGTTCTCAGCCTTGAACATCTTGCCATCCTTGTACTCAATGAACAGAAAGCTTCTTTCAAACTAGGTTTCTTCACGTTCATTCGTAAGTCTCTCTCAGATCTCTCTGTCACTTGTCTAGTAAAGACATGAGCCTTTCTCTAGCTAATGAAATAATAAACCTGTAGGAAATGGAAAAAGCATACTACCGGGCAAAATACATTTCAACTGTGGCCTGTAGTCAAGCTAACTTAAATGGGCATTTAATGTGTACTTTTATTACTTGGTTATACATGCACATATGTAACTTTAAGAAAACTGCAAACTTGAGCAAAAGAATATATATTTACATATACAATATAACTTGAAGTGTAAGTGTAAAACGTGAATAAAGAATACATGATTCGTGTTTAAACTGAGCATTAGTGAACACGTTTATAAAGTTCTAAGTTGCTACAGTGAATACATTTCAATAATGCGCTTAAATTGATTCATACACGTTAATAAGATTAAGGCACACAGTGAATATATTGTCAAGGGCACATACATAATTGCACTTCTGTGACGTGTAAGGGTGGAGACTAAATTACTCTGCTCTACAGTTATGTTGAAATGGTCATCAAATGTGTAATTCCGAGCCAGATTATGTGGCTCTCTTTTGGTAGAAGGAGTGGGATGAGCTAAAGCTGTCTAGAGGAAGACCTAACAAGAGGGTTAATACACCTAAAAAAATAATAAGACATAATAGGAGGACAAAGTAATTGAAAATATATAATGTACTGTGATTCACAGCTATACATTTGTATTGACAAAAGAGACTTACAGCAGCACATACAATAACACTGGAAAAGGTTGACAGGTAAAGCATAATTCCTATAAGCAAATGCACAAATAAAAATACAGACACACAAGAAAGGGGGTGCATTGACAACACCTGAAAAACGCATCCCAGCTGCTACTATATGACAACATTCCAAATAGTCATGCACAACTCAACCCCATAGATAAGTCCAAGTAGTAACTATCTGAGGGTCAGAGAGAGGATACACAGATAAATGATCACTCTGTTTGCTATTTCTGAGGAAGAATTGTTGGGGAGATACTGCTTCCCTCAAAAAATGTTCACAGACATTATTGAAGAATGGGGCTAGAACCTACTATCACCAATTGTGCGTTCCCTTCCTATCCCTGGTCTTGCATCAGTGTATTTCTACCCAAACGCATCTTAGCACTAGGAGTGTCCCACCTGATTACTATAGGGAGAACCTAACAGAAAAGATGCATTTTAAGAGACTTCATAAAGGCATTCTGATGTATTGTAGAACAAAAGCCAACTGGAACTAATTTCAGAACTGGCATTTCTGTATAGGGAAAAAGTTAAAAAGTAGGTGCCCCAGGAATGAAGATGACAAGCAGTGGAGCCGCTTAGAATACCGCCCATTAAATATCTTCATGACCTTAGCTCAATGCGCTGAGTTATAGGCACAAAATGTAACCTACTTTGGCAGCTGAGCTAGGACCAATTTTGCATGAATTTCAAAGTATTCAAGCTGTCATATTTTGAGCGGTGAGAAGTCTCTCAATTGTAGTCTCTGGCAATGCCCTGGGGCAATGCTTACGTAGGTCTCAGGCTGCAAAAAGCACATGCACACAGCGCCACTGAGACACACTGGTGAACTTTGATATTCCTGAGTTTCCACAACAAAGAGCCAGCTCTCCTTGGGCCCTTGGGGACAAGTTACATTGGGACACAGTACATAGTAAAGTCATTTCAAGCTGAGGGACACAGCACACAGCAAAGTCCCTTAGCCTCTACTTAGTTAAATCCGCAAACTGCAGGCCAGCCCCAAAACACACAGCAAGTGTCAGTCCTTCTCTTCAGTCTCTTCAACTGTTCTTCCTTGGCAGAGGTTCCACTTGACCACAAAGTAGTTTCAATCCTTTTCAGTCTTGATCAGTCCAACGCTCAGGGGTTTCAGCTCTCATAGTTATACCCCTAAATGTCCTTGAAGTCTTTGTGTTCAGGGGGGCAAAGGCCCCTGTCCAAAGCAGTTCTGGATGTTTGCCTGCCAGTGACACCTTCTTCCTTTAATTAGTGGGGGTCTGGTTCCTCAATCACTCAGCAGGAAGTGGAGCCATTCTTTTATGTCAGCAGCCCAGGCCTCTTCACCTCCATGGGAAACTCCTCCCCCTACCTCTCCATCTTAAGCCTATGGGAAGATAGGCTGGAAAAATATTGCACAGCCTTTCCCATTCTGTCCTAGTGGCAAGATGGCCTTGTAACAGTAAAAAACGAAATGGAGAGTATTTCACTGTCAGGACATGGTACACATCTCAGTACATGTCCTACCTTTCACAGACACGGCACTCTGCCCAGGGGGGTACATTGGACCTACCATAGTGGTGTCTGGTGTGCCTGGAAAGGGAAGGGTAAGGCCTGGGAAGTGGTAGTTAGTAAACTGTGTGCAGGCACTGCAGTGGCAGGCCTGAGTTCTCTCTTTAGGGCTACTTGCGTGGGCGGCACAATTAGTGCTGCAGGCCCACGAGTAGCATTTGCATTACCAGCCCTGGTACACATTGTGCACTTTACTAGGGATTTTACTAATAAGGCATACATACCATTATGGACAACCAATTACCATAACACTTTATACAGGGAGCACTTACACTTTAACACTGATCAGCAGTGGCAAAGTGCCCAAAGCATCTAAGTCGTCAACATAATATCAGAAAAAGATATAGAAGGAAGGCAAAAGGTTTAAGGAACATTAGCCACAAAGGGCCAAGTCCAACAGTGACCCTTTATTTGATCAATATAACCCAGCTGCCATCTGTCCACTCCTAGCACTTCCCATGATGGACACATCAGATATGGAATAAGCCTCAAACACAACTGGAAGATTGCAGCAATAAATCACATATGACCCCAGGATGTAATACCTAAAGAAACTGGCCAGGTACACACACTCACAAACACAAAAGAAAAATGCCCATTGAGGGCCTACATTTGGCCCAGGGACGCGATACCAGAGCAGCCGGTCAGTTGTATTCATCACATAAGGCTCAAACAATGCCCAATAGTAAGAGTCAACGTAGATAACCCACATGACACACCTGGCCACCCGTATCACCTCAGATTGTGACCTCCAGTTGGTATTGATGGCCTCTTCTATCTGGGAGGGATCATGCATCTCAAGATGCAATTTATGGCCCACTGTACCAGTATTGCCTGTCCAAAGGGGGACGAGTTTCCCTTTATTGCACTCGCAGAACAATATAAAGCATGCCATGTACCTAATGCAAGTTGAATTTCTGCACACAACTGTAAGAGATGTGGCTGCTATTCCCGTCCATTATTATTTAATAAAACGTAAACTGTTCCTGATTGCCAAGTCTTGCTGTTCTCCTTTTTGATAGTCAGAACCTGCTTCAATACTTGGGAAGCCAGTTTAGGAGCTAATCATGGTAGATACTCAGACTGCAGCCAGGGGACAGGAGGATCCAGCCACCCGAGCCCACTCTGCAAGCATTTTGGAAGAAAGAGGTGCAACAAGTACCTCTCTACTGCAAATCTGCCAGCCGGAGGAAGGCTGCATCTGTCCACTGGCGGAAGTTGGAAAGAGCATGGTGCCGCAATGAGCTTTTTCTTTCCTGAATAATATAAACAGCATAGCATGGCAAGCAGAAGCTCTAAGCGTAAAAATAGATTCACCCAGCACTCATAGACACAAGGGACCTGGAGATATGTTTTGTATTATTATTTACTGTGGACTACCAGCACTCCTGATCAGATTGGCCTAGAGATACATTAAGAATAAAAATGGTTTCACCAAGCACTCCTGATCAGATTGCCCTGGAGGGACTCTAAGCATACATATGGTTTTACCTAGCACTCCTGATCAGAGTGGCCAGGACGTATGTTAATCTCAACCTTATATGTTTTAGTTAACCACAGGCTTAGTACAGGAGGGTTTCGTAACAACCAATGCATTTGTTAAGGTAACTATATCTACATAGATGCTTTATGGATGAGTGTTGGCTGACTGAGAGAAGCCTGAACTACAGGAATGCATTGATGTTGTTTGCATCTCTGTTGTCTGGATGAGAGAAGCCCAGATTACCGAAGCACATTCTCATTGTTCGCATTATCCTTGTCTGTGGTCAAGAAGAGCCTATGTAACAGGATCGCATTGTCTTTGTGCCTTGTTTTTAACTGCTATCTTGATCAACTGTTTAAATTTCTGCATGCGCCCAACAAGTTCACCCCACCCTTTGCAGACCACTTTTTATATGGCAGCTGCTCTCCAAGCCCTAGCAAGCACTCTTAAAGGGTGCACTCCAGCTGACAGAACAAACAATCTATAAATGCTTATGCAGTTTACCACGCTCTCCTAACATGGACTGAGGGCAGTCTCAGTGCTGTGGTTGCTGCAGAACCCGGACTGGGAAGGGTCCAGGATTTTGTTTTCCTTGAGGTAGCGGGTCAGTTGTTCGTTGACGGTTTCTCGATGACCTTTGCCAGGAATTGGGAGCAGGGAGATGGGCTGGAAGTTCTTGAGGTCCTTGGGGTCCGCCTTGGGTTTCTTGAGTAAGGCGTTGATCTCGGCGTGCTTCCAGCTGTCTGGGAAGGTTGCTATCTCGAAGGAGGTGTTGATGACTTTCCGGAGATGGGGTGAAAAGGCTGTGCTGGCTTTGTTGAAGATGTGTTGTGGGCATGGGTCTGACGGAGATCCAGAGTGGATGGTGTTCATGATCTTGATGGTGTTGTCGTCGTTGATGTTGGTCAAGGAGAGCAGGTGGTTGGCCGGATGGTGGTCGTGGGGGCGGAGGTCTCAGTGGTTGCGGGCGGTCAAGGCATTGAAGGGGGGCCACTGCAGAACTGGGCACATAAAGGAAAAACAAGTTTAGGCAAGAAAACAAGTACAGGCACAGAGAAATAAAAACATACCTGGGCAAGAAAGCAAGTACAGGCACAGAGGAATAAAAACTAACCTGGGCAAGAAGGCACGTACAGGCACAGAGGAATAAAAGCAAGTCTGGGCAAGAAAGCAAGTTAGGCACAGGGAAAGAAAAACAAGTCTGGGCAAGAAAGCACGTTAGGCTTAGGGGAAAAATACAAAAAATACAAGATTAGGCAAAAACAATGCAGGCAGAGCCATCCAGCAGTGTAGGGAGCGACCTGCCTGCGAGCAGGGTCAGACATAGGTGGACTGATGACTGAGACTATTAAGCCTGACAAAGCGATAAACGATTATCTCAGCAGAATGAAGGAGCGATGGAGCCAGGAGACAGGACAGCGATGAGTTAATCCAAGCCTGTAACTCACCTTTTTATTCAAAAGTCCTTAAAAAGGGACTGCCCAACGAAGTACAAAACAGACTAGACAACATAGTTGGGTTGTACCCAAAACCATGGTCAGAGATACATTGTTAGTAGAAGATAATAGAAACAGACAAAGACAGGCAGGATCAAGTACAGAGGGACACAGCAGAAATTAAGGCAACATTGGAAGGAGCAGATGTAGCCGTGGCCACACATATGGCTGTGATCCCAAAGGGAAGAGACACACATCAATTCAGGGGTTCCAAACTAATGAGTGATGAGCAAAAGGAGGTTTTGATGAAAGGGGAGGTCCAATGAAAGACATTAGAGATAGGTTCTAAAGCCATAAACTGGGACACCTTGCAGAAGATTGCAGGACTAAAATGTATCACAAGCAACAGAGATTCAGATTGGAGACACGGACACATACAACACCCAGCTCAATAGTCACCCACAGCACCCTCATACGCAGAATACTTATGCCCCCCAGGAGGACCCACCACAAGGACGTCATCCAGGAGCCCCCTCCTCATAACAAACGTGGATGGACGGGCCACACATATGTCAAGATCAGCAAGCGGCAGGGAACCCATCCCAAGCATTAACAAAGGCCCAGGGTTCCCCACTGCACAAGGAGGAGCAACAGTATGGGACTTGTGTGGAGTGGTGTGGCTCACTGGTTAGAGGCGGCAGACCCGTAAGCAGAGAACGGCCCGGGACCAGGGTTCAATTCCCGACGCGGCAGGGTCGTGGACCAGGGTCAAAACGGACTCGATAATTCTCGCCTCGGTGCCTACTCTAACCAGGGAACACACTCGGCAACTCTGGGCATTAAGCTTGCCTCATCTCTACAACGGCCCCCCACAGACGCCGGGGATGCCTGGTTTCACATTGGAGATACCCAGAAAGGGACCATCTCACAGGAAAAACCAAGACGGGTTCCCCAGCGGTCTTCAGCGCCAGGATACTCCATTGAATCGCAGTGCGCTTTACAAGTACACCCACATTTACTTGAACGCACTGTTTTAGCCCAGAACCCATACCAGGCCCCATGAGGGTATCCAGGAAACTCCATGTGTCCTATATTGTCAGTCACGTCACTGTAACGGTAGCTATCATTGACATACTGTAGAACTTCCTAGTGGACAGCAGGGCCACAAAATCTTGCCTCAATGAAAGGAAGGTACCCCTATTGTGCAACACTATCGACACACAGGGTTATTCAGGGATGGTGAAAAGGGTTCCCTTCACCAAAGTACTTGACCTAAGGATAGGTGGAAACCAACTACAAGGTCAACCACTATATCATCCTTCATCTCATGCCAACCTTCTGGGGAGACATCTAATGGCCAAACTAACCATGACCATCCACTTTTCAGAAGCTGGAACCATTTTTATTTATTTATTTATTTACAAGTTTATATGGCGCTGTGAATCGACTCCCGAAGGAGTATCTCCGCGCCTTAGGCCACAACCAGAGAACAGACACTCGTCATCGTTTTAATGAAATAAGCAAGAGATCAGATTAGAGATTGAAGAGGAATGTTTTGAGTTTTTTCCTAAACTCCATCACTTGCTCAATCCCTGTGTTCTACCCCTTATGGCTTATGACCCTAAGAACCAACTTTGGTAAAGGTGACATAGTCCAAGCCTCACCAATAAACCAGACCACATTCTCCAAGGCATTCCTGACCCTCTTCACCAACAATCCAACACTATCAGGGAGACAACTACAGCTGCCCATGGAATTCTTATTCCGGAGGGAATGTTAGCAAGAGTGGGAGCCCCAGGAGGAGGAGCTAGTGGCAGTCGAGGCAGTAAAGATCAGACCCACTTACTAGGTTTTGATGACCGCTGACAACAATCAAGTCCCGGGGCTTGCGTCATTTTTTTATACCCAGATCTCCGCATACGAAACATATCAGATGAACAACTGTTCGCTAACTACCCAGAAGTCACAACAATAGTCTTTGAAGAACCCATAGACACCAGAGTTGAATGGCAACTCAGGGGCTCGATGCCTGTCATCACTGCAACATTCCTCATGGATCAACACTACACACAGGTTTGCCCCCAGCTATGGGCAACTGGTCCACATGGTATGGGGCTCATCAACACCACCACACTAGTTAAGATCATTCTCAGGGTAGGAGCCATTCTGTCATGAGTGAAAAAGTACCCACTGTCCATGGAAGCAAAAAAAGGCATATCCCCTGTGATACAAGCCTTCATCGATCAGGAAGGACACTGTGCGGGGGTGTCACCCTGCAATACCCCCATACACCTTGTGAGGGAGGCAAGGGGAAACTTGACACCAAGTACAGGACCTACACCCACTAAATGATATAGGGCCTTAATATGAGTTTGGTGGTCTTGCAGCCCACCGCCACGCCAGAGCCCTTTTGCATGACCACCAACCCTATAGTCAGACCGCCTGCCCCATTATGAGTTGATCCTGTGCAAGTGGTCGTGCAGAGGCGAGCCATTACGGTGCGGTGGAAGCTCATAGGTGTGCCTTACAGATGCACTGCTGTGAGACCACTACAGCCTGTTTCTGCACAGAAACAAATGTACAATGTGCTTTCCAGAGGAATAGGGAGAGAAGAAGTGTGCACTTCTAAAGAAGCAGAACACCAACACAAAACGTTATAAGATCCAGACCCTAAATCACATTTGGTGTCTGGAAATGGACTATAAGACGGGGAGGTTGAGACTCCAACAATTGTCATCTGCTGAGCAGCCAGACAGGCTGTGTGAGAGTGGAATGCTCTGCAAGACTTCTGCCTGTGACCAAAACAGGGGGGCCAAGGCTTGCTAGCTTCCATGCTGGGAGAGGGGCATCATCCAGGGAAAACAATGCCACACGCCATTGAGCCTGGAGCACCAGCATCTGCCTGCTTACTAAGACCAGTGTGCCCTGTGAGGAAGAGGAGAGTTCTGGAGGGAGCAAGGTCCAGAGGGGGATCCTGGGGATTCGATCCCGGTAGTGAGATGTGAGGAGGTGGCTGCTGTACCGATTACGTTATTACTCAGATGCGAGGAAATATTGATGATTAAGTATGCCAGAAGAGGGCTGCTGTGAAAGCTGCTGCACTGAACAGGTTGTAGTCCATGTACAAAGCTAAGTCTGCAACCCTGTATGCCAGGTGGGCCACCGTGAAGATTATTGCCCTTCTGATCAATGCAAAAAGAACAGTTGATGGACAGAATTCAGAACAATGTCATACATTCACCCCAGTACTGAGATCTGGGCCTAAATCCAATGTTTTTTTGCTCACCATGCCATTCCAGTTTGAACTCAGCCATATGCAAATCAGTCTTGACCCTGTGCCTCATGGGAACAGTCCAGTCCAAACTGCCAATAATGATGTCAGTTCTTTTTCCTCTGCCTTCTTCACTCCTTCCAGTACTTTTTCACAGTGAGAATGATTTCTCTTTTTAGAGCTCCTAATGCATAAAAGCCTACATTCACCAAGGAAGAAGTGATTTACCACTTGGATTGTGCAGCCAAAAGAGGAGGATGAAGCAGTGCACAGGATACTCATCGTGCTTGTTTAAACATTCTATTACTTTGTGATGTATTCAATGTTCTTTAAAGGGTTGCATTTTGGGCAGCAAATAAAAGTATATGCATACTGTTAGCCTCTGTTGTCTTTAATGAAATCAAGATTCTCTCTGCATATTAATTGGAGAATTGTCATTCTCCTAAACTGCCCTGCTTTAGTTAATTTGTGTCACATTCCTACATACCCCCCACTCTGCCCTATACCCCGCACCCACCAAGGGCCATCCTGCCAGGCCTAAGCCATTGTCTTTGCACTGGGAGAAGTATTTCACACCTCGTCAAACAGCACTGAGAGGCCAGCTGCAGACAAGCCTATGCTAATTAGCTGCATGGTGCAGCATGTAGGGAGAGTGTTACTTTTCAAAAGTTACTTTTCCTGTATATGTATCAAATAACCAACTTCACAATTCAATTGGATTTTTTAATACACATTAAATACAGTGGTTGAACTGTCTATGTATCTTACTCCAAAACAAATGAAAGACTTTACATATTAACTGTACCTTAGCTTTTTCTTCATAGAACCAGCTACAGCCCTAAAAGTGAAAATAGCTTTTGGAAGCAGTTCACTGCAGGAAAATGCAAATGTAAAATGTATACATGTTTCATGCTGGAAATTGGGTTACTGGTTGAGGCGGTGAACCCCTACTCATGCAGCAACCACATTTCTTGTCAGGCTGAAACACAGGCAAATCCCAAAGTAACCTGTGTTTAGCCCTCTGGTGGCTTGGCACAAAATCAGTCAGGCTTAACTTACAGGCAATGCATAAAGTATTTCAGCAGCACACATACAGCACTTACATGAAAACACAACAAGCATTGACATAGCCAATAGGTCTGCCATTTGGGACCTTATAAGTGTTCAGCCCTGCAATGGTTGGTGTTGTTGCACCAAGGATATTCTGCTGGATACCTAAATACTTATACGGTCCAAAAGGCAAGATCTATTTACTATGCCAATGTTTGTTTTATTTGTGTTTTTAAATCCTGCAATAAGAAAAGGCATTGTCATTTACAATACCACTATGTCAAAGTTTCTAAAATGCGAGACCTGTGGCATTGCAAATGCTTGTTGTTTACAAGCGCCCCATGCTGCGCTTTCACGTTAATAGAGGCCACACTCCTTTCTTTAGACGAGCTGCGTCAAAAGAAAGGTCCGCATCAGCTAATAAAGTGAAAGTGCGGTGTGGGGTGCTTTTACCAAAAAAAGCATTTGTCAAGTTGACAAACAAATGCTTATTTTTGTAAAAGCACCACGTAAAAGTGTGCGTGGCACACTGAATGTTGCAGGAAAGCATGTAGTGCCTGCAGTAGGAGAAACGCATTAAAGAAAATAGTGCGTAAATACTAAAGAAGATGTACTGTGTAACAACTAAAGTAAAAGAGACAGTCCTCATGGGAGGTTACAAATTAAGACAAGGCGGTACTAAGAAGGGACTAACAAGCCAATTTACGAATCAGAAGCCACCATTTACGAAGGACAACGATACATGCCAATGGCAAATATGGGCAGAGAGTGGGCGGTCCTGCAAGTCCATACTTCAAATAAAGCATGCCTTGCAGAGCATGTGCTGCCCAGACTCAACCTAAAAAGTTGTCCTGTCAACATGGATCTGACATGCCTAATCATACCTGCCCAGTAGCCCCATGTCATGTTTGTACAACTTTCATATACCTCTGTATTACTTGGATGCCTCCTTTGCATACCTATACTTTTGTTTACCAGATTAATGCATTCTGGTACTTGTGCAACTCACTGAAAAGGGGTATCGGATCAAGAAGTCTGCACCTTATCCTATGTATTGTGGTTAGTAGGTTGATTGTGGGTGCTAGTTAGCCTGAAGTCAAATACCCCTAGACTTCCTTATAATTTCACACCGACAAAATGCTACAGCACCCCACACAATGTAATTTTCACAATGACATTAAATACAGTGTTATGAAGAAAAACTGCAGTAGGACTTGAGGTTCTTTTTCTTGCTTTTATTTATGATCTTCCAGTATAAAAAAGGAGAAACGTAGCCAACGCGTTTCGTCCGTAGGACTTCTTCAGGGCACAAAAGAAGAAGAATATATATATCTTCCTACGTGTTTTTTCAAAACTTTTCTTCAGAATCTGTTTGTGTAACGTTTTCAGGTGCGACTGTGAATATCAAATAACGGCCTTATTAATGGTGGCTTGTGGTCCATGTTCAGTTAAATTGATTCACATCTAAAAATAATGAACTTTAAAAGATAAAGGCCAATATAGGGAAAAATGTATGCCGGTCAGCTGCAGTCACCTGGTAACCCTATGTGACCCATGTTCCGCCAGTCCTTGCTTTTCGACCAACCACACTTTGCATGTGGGATTTTTTTAACTAATAATTACGTTTGTGATGGTGGGATTAAAAATCTAACAATAATAAGTGTTGCACGCTAGAAAGTTAGAAATATTTAGGTTAACTGGCATGGATGGAAACGAAAGATGCTGAAAGATACGGGTCACATGACTTCGCATTCTATATATTACTTGTAGCTTTACATTTCCACTTAGCATGCAGGCTTGATAGTAGCCGAACACCTGCCACTTGACTGTCACCAGGGCACAATGCTCCACTCCTAGACTACTGTATTTCCACAGAACTCATCCATTTGCATAGTAATGGAGCTCCTAGGGCTGCAGCGGTGCTGTCCTCGTAACTCGGCAGCCGAGGATCATACTACAAACAAGGTTAACGTGAGACGAGCGAGGACTGCCTTTCAAGTTACAGAGGGTCGTGTTTACTTGAAACCCAGCCCGGGTCATATTTGGGTTGAGAGTGCCTGACACTGGACCCCTCAGCCCAAATCTGTACTGGCCACACGAAATGCCACGTCACGACTACTTGTAAATATTAATGTTCCGTGCCAGTTGTAAGCAGCGGCGCGGATGACCTTTCAGCTTCACGGGTGTGTGCACGCGCATTAGAAGAGACTACTCGGCCACAAGGGTGCAATAAAACCCGCGGCACCCTGCCGTGCCCCAGCATCTGGAAAGCCCAGGGATAATGAGGTCAGGAAAGGTCTACTGGCAATTTATGTGCACTCGAGAGCCGGCGTGCCCGCTAATGACATTCTTCCACAAAGCGCGTGGGCGTGCGTTCATGCAGGAACAACAAAGGGCCCCTGATTGCGAACATGTTGTTTTATGGGCAATCAGCTCGCGCAGAGCCACATGTGGCTATTTATCCAACCACATCAAGGAGGTCACGACTCCTCTGCAGACACTCCAAGTCCCCAATGACCTTTAGCAGACTTCTCACGTGTCCCAGGTTGTGTTTGGGAAGTTCCCCGAGGTCAGCTTTGTTCTTTGCATCCTGCTTCTCGTAGTCACATTTATAGCAGTATTACCAGGGCATAAGTCCTAAACAAGCAATGGCCGTGCGGCCGTGAAACTGAAACAGCCACGTGGCGCGAAAGTCAGATGGCAGCTGTTCACGTCGCGTGCGCTTGTGCGCATTACAGTAAGCTGGTGGATGGCAAAAGTAACACTTTTAAAAGCCAGCTACTAAATGTCTCGCTAGGTAAGCACATCCGCTGGATGTAGCGAGACGTAAAAACGAAGTAAACTTTGATAAATTATTTGACACCAAAAACAACAAAAATCCAATCGGTAGAACTGAAGATTTGCAATTTTAAAAATTGAAGTGAAAACAGTTCCTAAAATCACAAAGAGCCAACTGAGGTTTTATGGTCACGACGAACTGGGACAATGTCACAAGTTCAGGCCAACCATGATGGAGCTTGGGCCGTATACAGAGACCAAGTTAGGTCTGCTGAATAAAGTACCTTCCATCCTGGTTGGTTACTATTGTGAGATCCCTCATCGAGGATATTTCACGAAGTGGCGATTCCAAAGGGGCTATGGGCGGTGATGTGAGGTCTTGTGTTGGAGATTCATTGCACAGTGGTGATTACAATGAGGCCATCAATGGGTTTTGTGATAGGAGATCCTGCATCCTTGTCGAGGATGCCTTTGATGAGGGCTTTCGATGCAAAGTCCTGCATCAGTGATGTATTACACACCAGCAGTTTCCAGAAGAGGTGGGATGCGGTGCAAGGTTCTGCGTCAGGGATGCATCATGAAGCAGCTATTTCAATATGGTTCTGTGAGGAGATACATTGCACTGCATCAGTTCTGCCCAAGAGACGACAGCTGAGCTGGCACAGAACCTTCGGATCCACGTCCAAGGGTCCAGGACTGGTATGGCACCATTTTGGGGCAAGGCTCACAGCAGGCAGAGTGAAGGTACTGGGTTTAAGATGGTTGTGGCCTTTTCAGTCCCTGAGGCTTGATCAGGAGGCCTGACAGCTAGCCCTTGGAGTCACTCTGGTGGTCCTAGGTTCAAGATGCAGGTCCGGTCTCACTCAGGGAGAAGGGCAGCAGTTATTCTGAGTTGTTCACATGTCCAGAGGTGTACTGAAGAGTTAAGTCAGAGGGTCCAATATTTTTACGTGGTGCCAGCAATGAAATGGAGAAGGTTCTGGAGATTTCACTTTCCACCCCCAGAGGTGTTTGACATTTTCTGCCTCCTTTCCCTAGCCCCACATTGTCTGCGGCACAAAAGACTAGTCTTAAACCCTTTGTGAGTGTGCAGGGGCGGCTCCTCAATGTGGGCGGAGGAGCGTCTCCCCACTGCTTTCTCGCAGTGCAAGAAGCAGAAACATAAAATGGTATAATAAATACCATTTTATGTTTCCGCTTCTCGCACTGCGAGAAAGCAGAAGAGTTTAGTTGGGGATGGGCGGGTGGGTAGGTCGCTTGAGTGAAGGGGAGGAGTGGCTAGCCCAATGCTGCGTGCCATGACCGTTTAGTTGGCCCTCTAGGGTAGACCAAACCAGTCATGCGCACTCTCCCTTTTCTCCATGTAGGCTGCATACATCCTACATGGAGAAAATGGCCTCTCCATAGACCCCTGTGTCGGCGTCCCAGCCAATCCCAATGCTACCATTGCAGCGTTGTGATTGGCTTAAGGGAGGGGAGGGAAGATGCCCGCTTCCTGTTACACAGTACCCGGTCAGGAACTGAGACGGCGTGGGACCCGGGAAGGTAAATGGGTTATTTAATTACCCCGTCCCCCGCACGCGAACCCTGTGCGGCCCTCCACTCCGCCCCCTTAACCCCCTCCCTTGCGAGTCATGCCAGCTGCGACTGGTGATGTGTAGGTGTGGTAGGTGACAGCCACCCTCTTATCAAGTCAGAGATGGCCCATCATGGTGCAGAATGGTTCTCCCACCTCTATTTGACATCAGCAGTGGATTCGAAGCAAGAAGACCCAAGCATGCAGTAACGATTCCAGAAAGGCGCTCATTTGCATATTGGTCTGGACTTGTGCACTAAACCCATTTTTGGAACCTAACTCTCTAAACTTTGGACTAATATCTACACCAGGGTTAGTGAATGAGACCCAGCAGGTCTCCCCACCACGGAACATATGCTAATAGTCCTTTAGTAAATTGTGTTTATTAAACTTTTGAGAACACTCTGTGGTAATTTAGCTCCTTTTAGTCTTATAAGGGAAAATGCTTGAAGAAACGGAAAATGATTTGCTGATATATGTAAATAAGACGAAAAAAACGTTCACATGTTGAAGAAACATTCATTATGGAAGTGCATATTTAGTGATATGGCCCCCTGGAAATAATTACCTTCTTAAACTCTGAGTTAATCGAAACGAAAACAAACCAGAACAGCTTGAGTGATTGGAACAGTTTTCGGTTAATGCCTATATTATTTCCCATACCAGGCCTGTTCCGTGACATAGGAGAAGGGAATTCCGCGGGATGTCATCGCTAAGTGCTGTAATGGAGATTTAGTGCCGGCTTGCATGCGAGCCCCTAAGACTTCTCTAAGCACGGTCTTGCATGCCATCAATACACTGTCCAGAAGCTCTCCTGTCACAGCGCTATGTGAACTCCGAGGCCCGAGAGTGATCGGGTATCCATGCACACTGCAGCGATGTTGTCTTAAACTTCATAACTATCAGAGGCGATGTTTATTTTCCCCGAGGACTCTGCCTCTTGCCTGTACATTTTCACCTCACATTGTTTATTTTATATGTATACGTATTTTTTTTTATTTCTACATGCGTGAGATGAAGCTATCATTCATAACAGTTATGCGCATGACTACGTATAATGTTCCCCGCTGAAAGTACATCCGCCTGTAGTCTGTGTAAAATTCCTGGTATTTAAGCTTAACCTATGACAGGTGATGCGCTAACTTGAGGATACAGCGGCCACGTGAGAACCGAAGGGCGGTGGCCGCTCACAGCCACTTACTTACACGGCTACAGTCGGGTCACGGACGGGGTTATTATGAGTTCAAAAGTCTATAATTACAGGATTGAATGTGCGTCACTCCACCTCACCAGCCTATGCCAATATTTATCAAAGCTCAAACAAAATCATGGGGTGTCGCTTTTGTTGATGCAGCAAGTGCAATGCACCAAGGCCGTGCGCGGGAGTCTACATCACAATTATGACTTCATAGTACTACCCGATTGGAATAGAAGCGGTCCAATAGCCTCCTCTCTTGCATTAGGACCCAGGGAACACTTCATACCCTGCTGTCCAAAATCATAATAATACATATTTTCATTTTTTATCCGGATTTATCTAAATCCTATTCAGTTTACTGTTTTCGCTTACACTTTTGGGCGATTTATATAGCGCGAACTCGACCCGAAGTTAACATAGCATTTTACAAGAGCGCTAGTTACGTTGTGCAAGGCCACATATTTTTTTAGGTACGGAAAGATTAAGTAATTTACCCAGAACACAGTATCCTAACCCTACTTTGAAATGTTCCAAGAACACACCTTTTAGTGAATAGTGCCCGTAAAGGCTAATCGTTTTCCCTCGTGCAGTCTACATCCTTCCGGTGTTAATAGTGAGTGATGATTTGAAAGACAGGATGCCTCCAGGCACCATATTAATGCAAGCGACTTTTCCCTTCAGGGAACGCCCCGTTGTCTTGCATTGTGTTTAGATTTCTAATGACAGGACGTGCGAAAGAGATGAGCTTTTCGAAATTGAAACACTAATTACTTCAGCAGACCAGTATTTTCAGTGTTTTACTACTTAGAATTTGCTGGTGGCTCTGGGAATTTTCGCCTTGTAGTGCTGTAGCTCACGTAAAGGACTGGCTTCTTCGTGTACTATATTGTGACGGTGAGCCTTACATTTAGGATAAAGCACAATATGCACCATGAGGGCAAACATAGAGAGATGGAGCATTTGTGTATTATTACTGTGCCTCATAGTCAAGCATGTTATGCTTGTTTATTTCTGAATGACACTTTTGTCGAAAAAGGCTCATTAGCAGGGGCTCACTAGTGTAACAATTTTGCATGGAGTTTCCGCTTGTCTCCCGGCTCCCTAAACAGGGAGAGGAGAACTGTTTAAAGAACTAGTTTGGAGTGGATGCGTAAGAGGGGATTGCTCATTACCATAGCTGCATCTGTGGGTGCACCACAAGCTGCAACAAGGAGGAGAAACATTCTATCATCTTGAGTTCCCTGAGAATAGTGCACTGAGAGAGAGTCTGAGGTATAAGCAAACATGATATGCTGAAAAAAGGGGAAGTTTGCCCCTCTTGCACACTTTTTGTGCATTGGTTAGGGAGTATCCATGAGTATTCATCTCACTGGCTATTGCACTTCACAGAAGTGGTACCTACCTTCAGCTTCTCAAACCATATCTGGACGTGTGGATAAATAGCAGAGGAAGACAGCTGCTGACTTTGACCTGTGTGGGAACATAAAGGTTTGCAAATGCTGCTACTTAATGCCAGGACTGAGAAAGGGATGGCAGGAGACAGCTGGCTGGCCTCCTGTGTGAATTCAGCACACAACAAGATGAGAAGGCCTTTACTGGAAATGATCATTTGACCAGTACAACTGGACAAGAACCAGACTATGCTGCTGGGGACCTCTGTTGGAAGGAGTCCTTGCCTTGGAGTACTGTCCCTCAAGTTTTGGAAGTCTGTGAAGTGACCAAGGAGAGAAGCCTTGTGCACCTATAAGAGTTTGTAAACTGGTACTCTGTCACAAGTGTCACAGAAATCTTATTGACCTATGAGACCTGGCATCTTTTGGCGTGTTTCCCCTGTCTTTTTGCTTTATGACCTCCCGGTTTTGACTCTGTTTTTGCTGGCTTACTTACTCTGAGAAATTTCTCACTGTTGTCCAGTGTTAAAGTGCAAGTGCTCCTATTGTAAATTGTATTATGGATTGCTGTTTCCATGATTGACAATTTGATTTCCTCTTAAGTCCCTAGTAAAGTGCACTGAGAGTGCTAGGGTCTGCAAATCAGATGCTGCCAGTGGCCTTGCAGCACTGATTGTGGCACCCGCACAAGCAGCCTGTCAAAGAGGTGTCAGACCTGCCACTGCAGTGTCTGTGCGCAGTTGTGACTGCCCTGTTGATTTGGCAAGTGCACCCACTTGCCAAGCCCTAACCTTCCATTTTATTATATGTAAGTCACCCCTAAGGTAGGCCCAGGGTACCCCCAAGGTCATGGCGCAGTGTACATGAAAGTTAGGACATGTACTGGTATGGGTGACATGTCCTGATAGTAAAATATAATGTACTTTGTTTTACACTATTGAAAGGCTATCTGTCCCATAGGATAGAATGGGAGTTTACTTATAATAAACATTGTGTGAGTATATCTTCCCATTGGGAAAAGATAGAGAAATGGAGTTCAGTAAACCTGAACTCAAAATGTAGAAATGCATCATTTAGGAAAGATGATTTGTTTCTTTGTTTGAAAATACCACTTTTAGAAGGTAGGTCTGTTTTTGCTTAGCCATACTGTGTGCCTCTGCTGGGTTGTGGCTTGACTGTCTGGCTTTGGAGTAACAGGTGCTGGGGATGTGCATTCTCTTCGGACAGCCATGGGGTGGGGGGTTAAGGTGTGTCCTGTCTTTCCTGGGTGAGTCAGGGCTGATCTGAATAGACTTGGGCTGCATTTAGAGTAGTGGGATGAGATTTCCGTGCACATGGCCTGGTTGGGCTGACCACAGACACTCTCTGCCCAAAGGAACAAAGAGAAACTGAGTATAAATACTGGGGCCCGACCACAGAATTTTAGAACTCACTGGGATCAAGGAGCTTACCAAGAAGAAGAGCTGGAAGAGCTGCCATGAGGAGTACTGCCCCTTTGATTTTTTGGTGCCTTGCTAGGTTGGCTTGCAGTTGCTGCTTCTGCCTTGGGCAGTGAAAGGACTGAACTGTACTTTTCTTCACTTGTTGCTGAGTATCTCCAAGGGCTTGAGATAGATCTTGCCTCCTGTTCACAAAGTCTCAGGGACAGCAAAGACTTCACTTACCTCTGGGTACCACCTCTGGGATAGTGTGTCTCAGTTGCCAAAGAGGGAAACCGCAACCCGGCGCCGTCACCAAGACTGCCGAAGGTTCAGTGACTTGAAGGTAACACAGAAAGCACCGCTGCATTTCGCACCACAACACCAGTCTCACAAACAAGCATGAACACCAACACCACCAAGCAGCTGCTTGTGCAGTGACCTGTGGGCACCGCACTCCGCACCACCTCGCTTCACTCCACCGTCCGGGTCTCACCGACGACACTGTTGCCAGTTGACATCGTCGCGTGGTCTGCACCATGTTCTGGGGGCACTGCTCGTAAGCTACACGCAGCATAGCCCTGTCCCACACCGCACCCACAGCAAACTTATGCCAGCCCCATCGACCGCCGATCCTAGACTGCCAAAGAAGCTTGCACACTGACTGTCAGCACCACTACAAGCATCGCCCCATTTGGCACCGCCGTCCTGCACTCACCGACGGCACTGGACAACTGCCACTGAGCCACTGCCTGCTCTGCTACCTGAGGACACCACACGCCACACCTCTTCACTCACACCACAGCCTCAATGACTGCCGCCACCGGACAGCACCGCCACGGTCAGCCAGGACAACAAACAAGGTACTGTTTACAAGTCTTATTATATATAACAAAAGGGTGAGTGGAGAGAGAAAGTGTCCACATGGACAAACAAGTGGATTCGATCTCCCCGACTATAATTAACAAACAAAAGGAATCCACATGTGTAGGATACAAGGTTGAGGTTTTTGTATGTTCCCTACAATGGTGGGGAGCACATTGTTTTCTTTAAATACCCCCCACACACCAAAAGGGCCCTTGGTGTCATGCTTCATCATAGGGGTCTTCGCATCCCTCTACAGAATGCGGCGTGCAACTGACCAATGGCTACGCGGGAGCACTGATGTTATCACTATGTGTGTGCGTGAGGGTTTAAATGATAGAGTGAGTGGTAGGGTCAGGTGTGAATTGGTACGTGATTGTTAAAAAATACCTGGCACGTGAGGGCTAGAAAAAATTTTAATATACCTCCATGCTTGTATTGCTAAAAAAGGTGCAGTGGAGGTCTTTTGTATTTAATGTACACGATCTCCTATGTGCGGCGACACGTTTCGAAGCGTAAAGCTTCTTTTTCAGAATGTGGTGCACAGATCCCCACCTTACTCACATCAAAAAATGGTATAATGTCATTAAATTCAAGGCAAACTATGTGTAAGAATGTAAAAAGTAGGCAAAATGTGCTTATCATTGGTTTCCAAAGCATTGGTTCCTGCAATGAGGACCTGGAAAAGAACACGAGGAAAAGAAGGGGTACATGGGATATTACATTGCGACATCCATCATGTTGGGGTAGTGACCTTTAAAAGTGAATATACAATCTCTAGACATATTTATCATCCTAATCCATCCGGTGCAGTGCCCTGAAAAAAAGAGGGACAGATACAAGACTCATGAACATTCAACATGAAGCACACACTCAATAATAAACCCACTGGTTGCTGTGGTAATCTGTAGTTAACTTCAAAGGGTAAAGGGAGAAAAAAGCACACTTGCTACAAAATGGCCAATGGCATCAGGAGCCTGTGTGACGGAGGGACCCAGTGCTTAATAGCACTCAGTAGAATAAGTAGATAATAAGAGATATACAGCCTTCAGTTAGCGCTAAGGAGAGTACTCACTTTGTGGTAGTGGTGGAGTTCTCGTGGTTCTCTTATCTGCTATGCCATACTTACTACTGAGGCGGTGCTGCCCTCAAAGACTGTCCCGTCCGCGGCTCCGTGGTTGAATGTGCAGCGCAGTGGGACTGGTTAAAATACTCTCCTTGATTGGTGATTGTCTGACAATTGAAAACAGCCGGGCTGACGTATACGTGCCAGCTGGAGCGTTTCCATTGTTTCCGACCGCGGTTACGGGACAGGGAGTCACCTCCGCGGCTGATTGCGGCTTTGTGGGGAGAGACGGTGGTCGTCCGCGCATGCGCATTCAGGTGCGGTTTTAGGAAACTAAAACGCCGACCCGTATCGTGTGGTGCGCATGTGATTCTGAGGCAGCGCATGGTCTGATGTTGTAATCAACCCATATTCTTGAAGTTGGGGGATAAAAACGGACGCAGCACAATTTGTTTACCAATAGGTATAATTATAATAAACCAACACCTATTCTTGAAGTTGGGGAATATAAAGAGGCACACAAAATTGACCACCAAAAATGAAAAAAAGACTTTGGGCATATTTTGAAAAAAGGGTTGTTCAAAGTACTGGTAGATATCGGTCACCAGACAAAAATACATGATAATGGACTAGTGCTTTTACTCTATATCCAATCCTGTTTGGCTCATGACTAGTTGTATCACAGAATTTTAACATCAAGCACCGGTAATGCAAAACCAACATACTATCCTTATTAAAGGATAGTGGAAAACTTGGGAAAGGCAAGCAGATGTCAGAAACAGTTAAGATAGTTACAATTACACGTCAATGGGCAGTGTAGGTTGAGTGAGTGATTATACAGTTGTCAAAAATGTCCCCTTTAGGGAAGTGAGTACAAAAAAGTTTCTAAATGAATTGATTCCACGGAATATCATCATTTAATCCATTGATGTGGGTCCCCAGGCGGAAAACCCAGCGTTGTTCCTTCTCAAAAAGTCCATTCTCTCAGGGTAGCTGTTCTATTATTGTCCAATTTAGATCATTTACTGTATGGGTTTCTGATAAGAAGTGGGATGCCATTTTTGTCATGCTTTTCTTACATCTTACATTGCTTTTATGTTCGGCAATTCTGATCTTAGCTGGTCTTGATGCCATACCAATGTACTCGAGGCCACACAGGCCTGTGATCTTGCACATGACATTGCGACTATTGCAGCTGGTGAATTTTCTCTGCTCTCATTTGCTACCATTCCGGAATTTTAGCCATTTACTTTTCTTCGTCAGATGGCAACTGCTACAGTTGCCCCAGGGATGGTGACCCTGGACCCATTGAGTAGCTGATTTTTCAGATTGGGTGGTCCGAGGCCGAGTGTGGACCAGCATGTCCTTCAAATTCCTGCCCCTCTTGTGAGCAAATAGTGGTTTCTCTAAGTGTAGGTCGCCACACACAAGCATCCTCCAGTGTTTATTCACGATTTTCGAAACCTGTTGTAGGTGGTCACACAAATTAGTCTTGTGTTGGGGTCTTTTTGAATCTTTTCCTCCAGGAGCACCTCCCTGTTGTTATTGCGAGCTCTTTTCATTGCTCTGTTTATGACGGGTGCAGGGTATTTCCAATTTGCGAGTTTACATCTTAAATCTGTTGCTTGTGCCTTATAGTCACTCAGGTTGGTACAGTTACGTCTGAGCCGAAGGAACTGACCGTAGGGGAGATTATCACGTAGATGGCATGGATGGAAGCAATCATACCTTAACAGACAATTCTTGGACGTAGGTTTGAAATGTGAGGTTGTCTTCAATTTCCCCTTTTCCGGGTAGATGTTGAGGTCCGGAAAAATTATTTGGTCACGGGATGAGGTGCTGGTGAATTTCAGGAATGGGTTCTGTGCATTAAGCCACTCCATGAATTGCTCAATGGATTGGTTGTCACCCTCCCAGATTACCAGCACATCATCAATGTAGCGTTTCCAGGTTTTTATGTGCTGCTTGTAGGGGTTACTCTGGTGGAGAATCTTGCTACTCTCCAAATGGTGGACATAGAGACCAGCCATGCTGGGAGCAAAAGTGCTCCCCATGCTGGTCCCATGCCTCTGTAAGTAGAGTTGTTTCATACTGGAAAAAATATTTTGGGAGTGCCAGGGTGATACATTCCATTACTGGGTTTCTGGGAGTATGGTATTTCCATGGTTCTGAGAACAAAATCTCCTCAATAATGTTTAGTGTTTCGTCATGAGGTAGACTGGTGTAGAGAGGCTCAGGAGCAGTTGTTTCTCCGGGTCAAAAGGTAGATGTTGTAATAGTTGGAGTATCGCTTTTGTATCTTTTAGATAGGTGTCTGTTGTCTGGACCAGTGGGCGTAGAAATGCATTCGCAAATTTAGACAAGGGTTCCAGAATGGAACCGATGCCCGAGACTATTGGTCTCCCTGGCGGATGTTCCAGGTTTTTGTGTATCTTGGGAATGGTGTAAAAATACGGAGTCCTAGGTGATTTTTGGACCAGAAAATCAGCCTCCTTTCTGGACAGCCAATCGTGTGCTAGAGCTTTTTCCACCATTCCCATGATCCTGATACGTAATGACTCCGTTGGATCCTCCTGCAAGATGGTGTAGTTCCTTTTGTCTGACAGGAGTCTGAGGCATTCATGGTCATGCGATGATGACGTCTGAATCACTATTGCCCCTCGCTTATCTGCAAGTTTAATGATAATTTCCTTGTTTTTAGATAGTTGGCGGATGGCTTTTTTCTCCAATCTGCTGGTGTTGCAAAATACGCCACTGTTGTCTGTATTTAGGGGTCGATTATGATGGCGGACAGACCTGCGCCCGTCCGCCACCCCCGAGGTGGAGGGACCGTCCGCAGGGGCAGCGGCGTTCCCTCCATTGGAATTAGGATGTGACCGCCACCCTGGCAGTCACATCCCGTATATTTAACATTACGGCGGGTGCTGCTTTAAGCAAAGTTAAAAATGCATGCTGTGCATTTGCACCCCCCACTACCCCCTTCACCCTGGGGGACCGCAACGGGCCCCCAATGCAAGGACCGTATGCCTTTTTGTGGACCGTATGCCTTTTTGTGGCGGCATTGCCGCCACGGAAAGGCATAGCCCCCAGCACATCCTAATATGGCTTGCCGTGTCTGATAGACACAGCCACCATATTACAGCTTTTGACCGCGGCGGACGGTCTTCCCGTCCGCCACGGTCCCCCCCGCCATTGTAATATGGCGGACGGGAAATAGGTGGCGGACGGGCAAGGATGTCGGACGGATCGCCACCGCGTGGGTGTCGGAGAGATATTGCCCTTGTCTTTGAAGAAGGCCTGAAGTTTCAATTTATGTACGAACTCCTGCATTTCTGCATGGATTATTAAGCACTGGGTCCCTCCGTCACACAGGCTCATGATGCCATTGGCCATTTTTTAGCAAGTATGCTTTTTTTCCCCTTTCCCCTTGAACTTAACTACAGATTACGACGGCAACCAGTGGGTTTAATATAGAGTGTGTGCTTTATATTGAATGTTCGTGTATCTTGTATCTGTCCCTCTTTTTTCAGGGCACTGCACCGGATGGATTAGGATGGCAAATATGTTTAGAGAGTGTATATTCACTTTTATAGGTCACTACCCCAACATGATGGATGTCGCATTTTAATATCCCATGTACCCCTTCATTTCCTCGTGTTCTTTTCCAGGTCCTCATTGCAGGAACCAATGCTTTGGAAACCAATGTTAGGCACATTTTGCCTACTTTTTACATTCTTACACATAGTTTGCCTTGAATTTAGCGGCATTATACCATTTTTGAAGTGAGTAAGGTGGGGATCTGTGCATCCCGTCCTGCAGAAGAAGCTTTACGCTTCGAAACACGTTGACGCACATAGGAGACTGTGTACATTAAATACAAAAGACCTCCACTACACCCTTTTTAGCAATACCAGCACAGAGGTATATTAAAATTATTTCTAGCCCTCACATGCCAGGTATTTTTTAACATTCACGTACCAATTCACACCTGACCCTACCACTCATTCTATCATTTAAACCCTCACGCATCACACATAGTGATAACATCAGTGCTCCCGCGTAGCCATTGGTCAGTAGCACGCCGCATTCTGTAGAGGGATGCGAAGACCCCTATGATGAAGCATGACACCAAGGGCCCTTTTGGTGTGGGAGGGGTATTTAAAGAACACAATGTGCTCCTGATCGTTGTAGGGAACATACAAAAACCTCAACCTTGTATCCCATTTAGGTGGATTCCCTTTGTTTGTGAACAAGATTTCTGACACCAACGCCGGTCCGCACTGACGCGGTTGACTGACCCAGTTAGATTTGATTGTTTTCAGCACCACTGTAGCACTGGACGGAGCTAAATACTACAAGGAACTAATTTGTTAAGGGTATTCTTGCAGAGTACAGATTTTGATTAAAGTTTGTTGGACTTTTATTGTTTTGGTCTTGTTTGCCCAGATATATATTGGTTACTTTTCTAAAACTGGTGTGGTGTCCTTTTGTAGGGGTTTCACTGTATTACTATATGTTATGTGTAAATGCTTCACACACTGCCTCTGAGATAAGCCTGAGATAATAAGAGATATACAGCCTTCAGTTAGCGCTAAGGAGAGTACTCACTTTGTGGTAGTGGTGGAGTTCTCGTGGTTCTCTTATCTGCTATGCCATACTTACTACTGAGGCGGTGCTGCCCTCAAAGACTGTCCCGTCCGCGGCTCCGTGGTTGAATGTGCAGCGCAGTGGGACTGGTTAAAATACTCTCCTTGATTGGTGATTGTCTGACAATTGAAAACAGCCGGGCTGACGTATACGTGCCAGCTGGAGCGTTTCCATTGTTTCCGACCGCGGTTACGGGACAGGGAGTCACCTCCGCGGCTGATTGCGGCTTTGTGGGGAGAGACGGTGGTCGTCCGCGCATGCGCATTCAGGTGCGGTTTTAGGAAACTAAAACGCCGACCCGTATCGTGTGGTGCGCATGTGATTCTGAGGCAGCGCATGGTCTGATGTTGTAATCCACCCATATTCTTGAAGTTGGGGGATAAAAACGGACGCAGCACAATTTGTTTACCAAAAGGTATAATTATAATAAACCAACACCTATTCTTGAAGTTGGGGAATATAAAGAGGCACACAAAATTGACCACCAAAAATGAAAAAAAGACTTTGGGCATATTTTGAAAAAAGGGTTGTTCAAAGTACTGGTAGATATCAGTCACCAGACAAAAATACATGATAATGGACTAGTGCTTTTACTCTATATCCAATCCTGTTTGGCTCATGACTAGTTGTATCACAGAATTTTAACATCAAGCACCGGTAATGCAAAACCAACATACTATCCTTATTAAAGGATAGTGGAAAACTTGGGAAAGGCAAGCAGATGTCAGAAACAGTTAAGATAGTTACAATTACACGTCAATGGGCAGTGTAGGTTGAGTGAGTGATTATACAGTTGTCAAAAATGTCCCCTTTAGGGAAGTGAGTACAAAAAAGTTTCTAAATGAATTGATTCCACGGAATATCATCATTTAATCCATTGATGTGGGTCCCCAGGCGGAAAACCCAGCGTTGTTCCTTCTCAAAAAGTCCATTCTCTCAGGGTAGCTGTTCTATTATTGTCCAATTTAGATCATTTACTGTATGGGTTTCTGATAAGAAGTGGGATGCCATTTTTGTCATGCTTTTCTTACATCTTACATTGCTTTTATGTTCGCCAATTCTGATCTTAGCTGGTCTTGATGCCATACCAATGTACTCGAGGCCACACAGGCCTGTGATCTTGCACATGACATTGCAAATATTGCAGCTGGTGAATTTTCTCTGCTCTCATTTGCTACCATTCGGAATTTTAGCCATTTACTTTTCTTCGTCAGATGGCAACTGCTACAGTTGCCCCAGGGATGGTGACCCTGGACCCATTGAGTAGCTGATTTTTCAGATTGGGTGGTCCGAGGCCGAGTGTGGACCAGCATGTCCTTCAAATTCCTGCCCCTCTTGTGAGCAAATAGTGGTTTCTCTAAGTGTAGGTCGCCACACACAAGCATCCTCCAGTGTTTATTCACGATTTTCGAAACCTGTTGTAGGTGGTCACACACCTCCCTGTTGTTATTGCGAGCTCTTTTCATTGCTCTGTTTATGACGGGTGCAGGGTATTTCCAATTTGCGAGTTTACATCTTAAATCTGTTGCTTGTGCCTTATAGTCACTCAGGTTGGTACAGTTACGTCTGAGCCGAAGGAACTGACCGTAGGGGAGATTATCACGTAGATGGCATGGATGGAAGCAATCATACCTTAACAGACAATTCTTGGACGTAGGTTTGAAATGTGAGGTTGTCTTCAATTTCCCCTTTTCCGGGTAGATGTTGAGGTCCGGAAAAATTATTTGGTCACGGGATGAGGTGCTGGTGAATTTCAGGAATGGGTTCTGTGCATTAAGTCACTCCATGAATTGCTCAATGGATTGGTTGTCACCCTCCCAGATTACCAGCACATCATCAATGTAGCGTTTCCAGGTTTTTATGTGCTGCTTGTAGGGGTTAATCTGGTGGAGAATCTTGCTACTCTCCAAATGGTGGACATAGAGACCAGCCATGCTGGGAGCAAAAGTGCTCCCCATGCTGGTCCCATGCCTCTGTAAGTAGAGTTGTTTCATACTTGGAAAAATATTTTGGGAGTGCCAGGGTGATACATTCCATTACTGGGTTTCTGGGAGTATGGTATTTCCATGGTTCGGAGAACAAAATCTCCTCAATAATGTTGAGTGTTTCATCATGAGGTAGACTGGTGTAGAGAGGCTCAGGAGCAGTTGTTTCTCCGGGTCAAAAGGTAGATGTTGTAATAGTTGGAGTATCGCTTTTGTATCTTTTAGATAGGTGTCTGTTGTCTGGACCAGTGGGCGTAGAAATGCATTCGCAAATTTAGACAAGGGTTCCAGAATGGAACCGATGCCCGAGACTATTGGTCTCCCTGGCGGATGTTCCAGGTTTTTGTGTATCTTGGGAATGGTGTAAAAATACGGAGTCCTAGGTGATTTTTGGACCAGAAAATCAGCCTCCTTTCTAGACAGCCAATCGTGTGCTAGAGCTTTTTCCACCATTCCCATGATCCTGATACGTAATGACTCCGTTGGATCCTCCTGCAAGATGGTTGTTGGACCTGGGCCTCTTGGCAGGGTCATCCCTAAACTTTTTGCCTTCCTCCAATACTCTCTCTGACCTATTTTTGTTGGTTTAATGACTCTGGGCACTTTACCACTGCTGACCAGTGCTAAAGTGCATATGCTCTCCCTCTGTAAAGTGTACATGTGATTGATGTCCATGATTGGTTCATTGGATTTACTGTTAGTCCCCAGTAAAGTGCACCAGGAGTGCCAGGGCTTGTAAATGGCAATACTGCTAGTGGGCCTGCTGCGCTGGTTGCGCCACCCACAGAAGCAGCCTTTTAAAATGTGTCTAGGGTCTGCCATTGCAGAACCTGCGTGCAGTCTGGTACTGTCATGCTAGCTGGGCAAGTGCACACACTTGCCAGCCCCTAAACCTTCCCTTAACTTCATATTAGTCACCCCTATGGTAGGCCTGAGGGCAGGGTGCATTGTAAGTGTAAGGTAGGACATGCTCTGATGTGTGTGGCATGTCCTAATAGTGAATTACTGCCAAATTCGTTTTTCACTATTGTAAGGCTACCAGTTCCCTTTAGGCCAGATGGGCTGCTGGAATTATTACACTCTATAATCCCAGCAGGCTCAGGGAACATGGTAGAAATTAATGTTTAGTATGCCTGAACTCAGAATAATAAAATACTTATTTTAGTAAAGTTTATTTTAATATCCTGTGTTTGCAAATGCTACTTTTAGAAAGCTAGCATTTGCTTGTCTAACCATTTCAGCCCGCCTCTGCTTTGTGTGTATCTGACTGTCTGAGTGTGTGAGTGACAGGGCTGGGAGTTGACAGGTGGTGAATAGCAGGATGACACCTTAGTGGGTGGTGGGAGTTTCCCCTGAATGATGCATCAGGCTGTGCTCTGCCTCCACAATGCTGGCTCCGCCCCCCTGGGGAGCGGCTGATGACTCAGCCTGCACCTGGCCCAGGAAGGACCGAAGCTTGTCAACAAAGTGCTCAAGCTGCCCCTGTCTTCACAATGCCGGCTCCGCCCCCCTGGGGAGCGGCTGATGTGCCTGTCCTCACACTGCATGCAGAAGCCAGAAGTACCCACAACAAGTGCTCAGAGACTGGAGCAGTTATGCAGAGGCCCCCCTGGCCTGCTAGAACAAAAGAAACAGGGTATAAAAGTAGGAGCCCTGCTCCTTGTAAATTAGATCCTGTTTGCGCTACAGAAGAAACTCTGCCCGAAGAGAAGGACCTGGAAGGACTACCAGGAGGAGTGCTGTCTCTGGCCTGTGTCTGGTGCCTTGCTGCAGAAGGAGAGGAAAAGAAGAGACTACAAGAGACTTTTGCTTTTATTGAACTTTGTGCCAAACTCTGCTGAAAGATCTCCAAGGGCTTGCCTCTGAACTTGCCCCCTGACCAGCGCCCCAGGAACAGTGGGCGCTATCTCCCTGGAGAAAGCTACTGTGTGTGCTGCTTATCGCCGCAGCACTGACTGAGGAGTCTGGGAGCGTTGTGCATCCCTGCCACGCTCCCCGTGATCCAGGGCATCGAGATCCCCCCAAGCACCGTGACAGGGGCCCAAAGCGACAGCAAGATCAACGTGAGGCCCAGCCGCCGCTGGCCCGAGCACCGTGACTGCCACTGCCTGTGAGCCCCGAGAGCAACGTGAAGGAGGACCCGTCCGGTCCAAGCCCCCGAGTTGACTGCGCCTCGCGCCGTCAATCCCTCTGCAAAGACGGACTGCCGCCCTGTGATAACCCCCCTCTGGTCGGCATCCTGCCCGACAGCTCAGCTGTGAGCGCACAGCTGCAACCGGCACTTTGGCTGGGTACGTCCCGCACTTGGGGACCGTACTGCCACTTGCCGCCACCACACAGCCGCCGCCTTCAGGGTCGGAGCGAACTCCAAAGGAAGGACCCTGCCGCCACCAAGCACCGCCGCCCCGGGTGACCCGTGACCTCCCCGGCTGAGAGCCGCAGCGCGCATTGTGGAAAAGTAAATTTTGCCATGTTCTGTGTCCCTACGCCTCCTCCATCATATGTTATGTGTGCATGATTAAATATGCATATGTATTCCCTATGTTTGATTAATGACGCAATTATAGTTGTGTCCACCTCTAGTATGCCAGTTTCCAGTCCTCGTGAATACTACGAATATCAGGCCTATGTAAAGCTACGTTGCCACGTTTCTCAGTGTGCCCGTTATTCTATTATAAAGTCCCCGTTTCTAGGCCTCAAAAGGGCCTGGACACCAGATTCAGCTCCTGTCTCCTGAAGCCTCGCTGAGGAGCGATACAGCCCCCACCTGTATCCTCGACCCTTCACTTACTTCCTGCCTCGCAGTGCCCGGTCCAGCCTGGCTCTGCCTCTGAGTCTGCCAAAAGTATGTTATAGTTCCTGTTATCAGTTCAGTCCTCCTTCTCTGCATTCCTAAGCTACTGAATCGCATCAATAGTTTCCGTCATTGTCTAGCCTTTTCGGCTCCATGTAAGAGAAATACTGTATTTAATGGTCATTTAGTATTCTTCATCACGCACTACATGTAGAATAATGCATGGTCCAGTCTTAGAATCAAGTTAGCCTTTCCCCTCCTAACTTCTAGTTTATATCAACATGTTCTCTAAACATCAGATACTAGATACTGTTTAGGTACATGTCGCCCTGACTCTCCAGACTTCAGTCTCTGCTCCTAGCACAGAGTTCGAAGCCCCCAGCTTCTCCTAGTAACACGTCATTGCCAGTTTGCGCGCACCATCAGGTTAGAGGTCCCGGCTCCTCAGGTAGCCCCCTCCATGGTTTCCGCCCCATTCATGACATATTCTGTTACGTTTGCATCACATGTCTATGTATACGCCCTGTTACACCTCTTTTCCCCCTTATCTTTCGCGACTGCTACGCGTCACGCCTTCTGCTCCACCCACTGTTACGCCTACTGCAATGTAATGCTATGTGTTTGCGTTATGTATATATGCTCATGTATTGTTATTAAAAGCTAGCGCGCTCATCCCAGATCCAGCCCCAGCAGCTGCTGGGCCCTGTCATCCTATCCCTATGCAGGTTGTCCTGTTCCTGTCCTTATGCTGTATTAAACCTGCAAAAACTCCTACTACCTCGAATCTTGACTCTTATTTATTGAGCTATCTGTTATGATATATGTCTAGTCAAAAAGAGAGGTATTATTTATTTATTTACCACATAATGGCGCCCGAACAGGGACTTGACCTTTCCCCACGCGTCGGTGAAGCCACGCCGACCCCCTGACCCTCTGCAGTCGTGACGGAACTCTTCTGTGCACCGGCAGATATTTCTGCTTCAAGTATCCCTCAGGCCCACGGAGGAGACGGAGGAGGCGGTCCAGCATCCAAACGAGACGGTGGAGGAACGCGGCGAGTCCCGACCAGAGCCCAAGCCAAGAGTCCAAGGTCCGAGGTATCCGGAGGTCCACCCGTAACTGAAGTCCGAAGTTCGTCGTCCGTCGTCGAAGCAGTCCAGTCCAGTCCGAGGCCTTCCGTTCTTGCTGCCCGGTGAGTACCGTTACTGGGGTAGTATCTAGACAGGGTCAATTTAATTGACTCTGGTCCGTGGGTTGGTGGTACCCAGTCCCACAAACGAAGTGTCCACTTCGGTGGATGCGGGTCCTGACGTGTCTCTTTATGAGACCGGTAAGTCTCGTACTGTTTCAGCAGTGCATCTAGTTTCTGTTCTAGTCAGTTCTGTTCTCGAGAAAATTCATGCATTCTGTTTTTCTGAGTCCGTATTCCAGGTAGTATTCTGTTCGAACTGTTATTTCTAAATGTTTTTCATGTATTTTAATGTTGTGGTATGAATGGGGAATAAGTATCGTGTTCATTGTGTATTGTATTGTGTCCAGATTACAGTCCAGTCATGCCACTCTTTTCGAAGTTACGTCAGTTAAAAACTAGAAAGGGTCTGCTGGAAGCAGCAGTTCCTGTTCCGCCGAGGGACAGTCCAGGTCATTTTATGTATCAGAAGCATGGCATAAGCGCCATATTGTATCTAGATTTATGGGTAGAGTATACCAAACAGTTAGAAGAAAAGTATAGATGGCCCGTATCGGGTACATGGGATGCCGAATGCATCATGCGAGTAGAAGAAGCATTATGGAAAAAGAAAGCCAGACAGTCACAGAAAGATGCCATTGAGTTATGGCGCAAGGAATCTCATAAAAGAACCGAAAAAGAAATCAGAAAGTCAGAATTAAGTAGAGAATCCTTAGAACGAGCACAAGAAAAAGAATTAATCGAGATAGGTGAACAAGTCAAAGCCGAACAGTCAGACAGACAGAGGCATGCCCTTACTAGGGGTATGTATCCTCTTCTTGCCGAGGGCTTGCCAAAAGCGACCCCAGAGGCATCTAGTAATTTCCCGCCACCATTAGTTCCGACCAAGTTACGTCACAAACAGACCGCAGCTGATATTTTTATTTCATCCTATTTGGACGACACAGTCCCAGAATATGCAAATCCTGTTCGCGCTCCGCCAGTCCCTGTAAATCAGGCACTTCCCGCTCCTCCAGACACCGGAGTACCTGTTACGGTACCCCCGGTCCAGCCCGCCATACAAGTCCAGCCTACATTTCCATTTCCCACTCTGCCAGGACGAAGAGCCTCAGTAGAGGACTCCAGTTTAGGGGCCGCAGGAGGAGGTCCTCCTCAAACCCCGCCGCCACACAAGCGTTTAACGACAGCCGAATTACATGCACAAGCGTCACAGCGTACGCCCAGACATCAGACTGTAGCAGAAATAAGAAAATCCCTTGCCGAATGCTGCTATGATCCAGTCCCAGGCGAGGATAATATGGTTTTATATTCATTCCGCGTAAGAAAGGTGGCCGAGTATCTAGTCACCTTACCGAATATGAAAGAAGATCTAGACAGAATATATCGTTTCATCCGTACAGGGGATGATCCAGAAAGTATTGGCGAGGCCATGTCTCAAAGGAAAGCCGAGATCCAGCTCATGATATTAAAGTTTCTGATCAATTGTCTAATAAGAGAACAAGATTACCCGTCTAAAGATCAGGCCGAAATGAGAACCCTGACAAGGTGGAGTGATAATATAGCCGAGGGTAAGCACAAGACCGTCGGTGCTATGGAGAGTATGTACAAGAAAATCCGTAGAGAAATAATAAAGTTACACGAACAGCGTAAAACAGCACAAGTAAGCGAGAAAGAAAGTAACTCTGATACTGAAGAGGTAGAGGACGAGAATCCCGCCAGAATAGCGTATGTAGGAAAATCTAGATTTCCAGATCGCCAGTTACGCCTAGAACACAAGTCTACTTTCCATCATCCAGCACCAGAACAAGGTTCACTAGAACAAGTGTTTCAAGCTACCGATCACATTCTGAAATCACGAATCGGTTACAGTGAGTTAAGTACTATGCATGAACAAGAAATAGCCCGATCAGCAGTCCGATGGATTACTGATTCTACCACTTTTCCAGACGAAATAGTGGCACAAATGTTTCTGAAAATGCCCCCAGCCGAGCAACGACTGGTGGGTATGTATATGATCCAGCACCTCATTACTCTGTATGAGGGTCAACATTCTGATCCAGGTCCGTTACACGATATCCTGAACGAGTTACTCCAGTATAGATGGAGAGGTCTAGGTACCGATTTAATTAGTGTCATTCTAGAACAACGCCACAAATATAGAACGTTTCTGAACCCGCATTTTGTTCATGTCTCACCCCCAGAAAGTAAACCATTTTACATGGAGAGACAGAATCCGTTACGAGAAGTCCACCCAGTTAGAGGAACGGGTGGCGAAATGCAACGAGTGTTTGTATACACTCCAATTACAAAGATGGAACTTCTTGAAATGAAGAAATTAATTCCCTGTCATGACAAAGATCCAGCAGGGTTCCATAGAGAATTAAAAGACATGCTCCGTATGGGAGAATACACGTATCCAGATATAATTAAAATGTTAAAAGTTCTGCTGCCCGCAGGGGTGTATGAAAAGCTCAAGGAAAAAGAATGGGAGGTGGGAGAGAAAAAGATCGATTGGGCAGTTCTAGAAGCTGAAGACAAGGCACGAGTACCAGGTACCGGTCTTGGAGATAAATGTAAAGAATTACCGGAATTATTAATACAAGTTTTACCCAGATTATTGACAACTAGAAAAGAAGACTGGGATGCAATCTCAGCCTGTAAACAGAAACAAGATGAAGATATTAGTGATTTTTATTCTAGATTTGAAAAATGTTTCAGCATCAACAGTGGCCTCAAGACAAGTAGTGAGTCATACCCTCACCTTTTTGTTACCAAATTAGTCGAGAATTCAAGTCCATCCATTAAAAATCGAGTTTTGAAAGTCGAAAGTACCTGGCAAGCTAATACCCCGTCCCAGATGTTGCAGATGCTTCAATACCACCAGAATAGAATCAGAGAAGAGCAAGAACACGAGAGAAAACGTATGAAAGACACGAAAATGAAAGTACTAGTTGCACAATCTGTTCCTCAAGACAGTCAGAAGAGGGGTCCAAATCAAGTCAGTCATCCTGCAGCTCCCGTTAAAGGGAACTGCAATTATTGTAAACAGCCAGGTCATTTTATAAACGAGTGTGCAGTTCTGAAACACAACATAGCTACTGGTAAGACTAAAGAAAGACCACGTCCGCCTAGACAAGAACAAGTTTCACAGACTCCTCAGTCACAGAATGCACCACAGACAGTTACAGCTCCGCAGCCTATCGCTGCAACACAGCATGTTACACAGCAGATGTACCAGTATGCACAGTCTGAGTATCCAGAGTACCAGCAGTATTCATGAAACAGCCTAGAGAGGGAGGTAGGCTTGCCTCTCATCGAGATACCTGTAGATCAAGAAGGTCCCTATGTTCATAGTCAAGTATTAGGGAAAGACAGAAAGTTTTTGATTGATACAGGGGCAAGTAGGACCACAATTAGTCACGCCGAAGTTCCAGGGGCTCCGCTCTCAGGCTCAAGAAATGTTTCCCTTGGATTTTCAGGAAAACCCATCGTAAATGAGATATCAAAGCCAGTTACTCTAGAAGTAGGTCCGTTGTCCCGTACTACTGATCTGTTACTTACTAAGTCATGTCCAGAAAATCTATTAGGCATTAAAACACTGAAAGAGTTAGGTGCAGTTATATGCTGTTCCCCAGAGGGAATACGATTGTTCCTACGTGACTTTAAGGGTCACTATGTATTACGAGATTTTGATTCAAGACTGTCTAATGTCCCGCAGCATCTATGGGCGCAAGGTCCAACTGATGTTGGTTATATGCAAATCACACCCTATCGTGTGACTCTCAAGCCAGGTGTAGTGTTACCACGAATCAGGCAGTACAGATTGCCACCTGAGGCTGTAGCAGCCTTATCCAAAATTATTGACGAGCTCATGGCTCAGGGAGTGGTTGTAGAAACTGACTCCAATGTATGTAATTCTCCGATCATTCCAGTCATGAAACGTACTGATCCAAATGCACCCCCAGTATATCGATTAGTGATCGACCTACGAGAGCTTAATAAGTGTATTATTCCGCAGTACCCAGTTGTCCCAGACATCTCTTCCCTATTAACGGCCATTGATTCCGAAGCCACGTTCTTCACTGTCATAGACCTCAAGAACGCGTTTTTCAGTGTCCCTATTCATCCAGACAGCCAGTTCCTTTTCGGATTTTGTTTAAATGGAAGGAGCTATATGTTTACACGAGCTCCTCAAGGTTTCACAGAAAGTCCTAGTATTTACAGTCAAGCACTTAAGAGACAACTAGACAACATTCACATGCCAACTGACACTGCCCTGCTCCAGTATGTTGATGATCTACTGATCACAGCCCGTTCTGAACGTGCTTGCGAGCGAGCATCCCTTACAGTCTTGTATTTCCTAGCCGAGATGGGGCACAAGGTGTCCCCTTCTAAGCTTCAATTCTGTGTCCAGCAAGTGGTCTACTTAGGACACTTACTGTCCGAGAGGGGTAGGCAGTTGACACCAGACCGTATCCAGTTGATAGCGAGTCTTCCCCAGCCCAAGACCCAGAAGGAGGTACGTGCTTTTATCGGCTTCACTTCTTACTGCAGACAATGGATTCCTCAGTATGCATTTCTAGCCAAACCACTGATACAGTTAACGACACAGGAGGCAGCCGTATCAACTGTTCTCCCTTGGACATCTGAACATACACTTAGTTTCAATGAGTTAAAGAAAGCTTTATGCCAAGCTCCAGTTCTAGCGACACCGAACTACAGTAAGCCTTTTACACTTTTCGTTACTGAACGCGAAGGTACAGCATTATCTGTTCTCACACAAGATCAAGCAGGACAATACAAGCCCTGTGCTTATTTTTCGAGCACATTAGATCCTGTAGCCCAGGCTCTGCCTGCGTGCCTCAAGTCAGTTGCAGCCACAGCACTAGCTATCAGACAAAGTGATTCCATAGTCTTAGGACACTCCTTGACAGTACAAGTTCCACATTCTGTGGAAGTTCTTTTAAACCGAACACAAACTCAGCACTTGACAATTGCACGTTTAACAGGTTATGAATTGACACTGTTCCAGCCACATATAGAAATCAGACGCTGCAACATCCTGAATCCTGCTACACTGTTACCATCAGTTAATTCAAATCCAGCCACACATGACTGTGTGGAAGTAGTTAACATTACGACAAAACCAAGACAAGACCTGACTGATACTCCGTTACCAGACCCCGACCTGACACTTTATGTGGATGGTTCATGTATGAGAACAAGTACAGGAGAACTAGTCGCCGCGTATGCAGTGACTACTGACACTGAAGTTATTGAGACCCACCGCATTGACACTCTGTCCGCTCAAGCAGCAGAGCTAGTTGCTCTGACACAAGCCTGCATACACGCCAAGAACTTGAAAGTTAATGTTTACACAGATTCACGCTACGCATTTGGAGTTGTACACGACTTCGGAGTGCTCTGGCAGGAGAGAGGTTTCATGACTTCTCATGGAACCAAGATTCAGCATGGTCTCCTTATTCAAGCTCTGTTAGATGCCATACACTTACCGACATCTATCGCTATCATGAAGTGCAAAGCACATACGAAAGTTACTGACATTATTTCCCAAGGTAATGATCTAGCAGACCGCACAGCCAAGCTTACAGCACAGACTCCAGACATTCCAGTTAACATGACACACACTCCAGCTCCGATTACATGCATGACAGTTAAGGACCCTACACAAGATGTCATAGATATCCAGTTACATGCTACTCCCGAAGAAATCAAGAAATGGTCCGAACAAGGAGGGGTCCAGACAGATCAAGGATGGTTAACGAAGGGTAGAGCCACATGGTTTCTCCCCGACTCTATGGTTCAAGTCATTATTAATACCGCACATAGTCCAGCTCATTTAGGAGAAAAAGCTATGTTAGACAGTATCCAGAACATTTGGTTCAACAAGCATTTACGAGCTGCAGCCAAGCAGAAAGTCCGTACCTGTATGATATGTTGTCAGTTTAATCCAGGTAAAAGTGTCCCGGTGGAACAAGGTGGATTCCAGCCCCCTGACCACCCTTTTGAAGTCCTCCAGATGGATTATATTCAGATGGAGCGATGTCGAGGTTTCAAGTATGTCCTTGTAGTTGTATGCGCTTTGTCCAGGTGGACAGAAGCATATCCAGTCCCAGATTACACAGCCGCGACCACTGCCAAGCAGTTGGTTCGTGAGTTCTTCCCCCGTTATGGACTCCCTAGAGTCGTATATTCTGACAACGGCCAGCCATTCTCATCTGAACTCATGAAGCATGTTTCCCTTTTGTTAGGGTACCAGTGGAAGTTCCATTGTGTACGCCATCCTGAAGCAGCCGGTCTCGTAGAGAGACATAATCAGACTCTAAAAATCCGTATTGCAAAAGTGTGTAAAGAAAAAGGTGTGGACTGGCTAGTAGCTCTGCCAGTCGCTTTATTTTATATGCGCATGGTCGCACATTCCAGATCAGGTCTGTCCCCGTATGAGGTCGTTTTCGGCCGCCCCCCAAATATGTGGGGTACTCCTAGACCCCGAAGTATTACCGATGTTTCAAGTAATATGCTGACAGATTACCTAGCTTCCTTGATGTCTGCCCTCAATTCATGTCGTTCACAGGTTGCCGCCGCATTTCCAGACAATACCGAGGTGGCACCGCATGAAATCGTTCCAGGATCCATGGTGATGGTCCGCAACTTTGACAGATCAAGTCCGCTGGAGCCCCGCTGGAAAGAGCCCCGACAGGTCCTCCTCACCACCCGTACAGCCGTGAAGTTGGAAGGACGCAAAGGCTGGGTGCACCTTTCTCATGTCAAACAATTTAATGGACTGAAACCCGTCTTAAAGAACATTTCCCAGGATTTGAAGGATTGCCAAAATATTGTTCTCAAGGACTGTCCCGCAAAAGACATTGCTACAACCCCTCCCCTGTTAGAGAAAACTCCGCAACAGGAGTATAAACTCAAACTCCGGTCTAGTAAAATAAGTCAGCCAGTTTGATTGTATAAGTCCTCCCCTAGGTGAAACGGTTAGACTGTTTCTGACATGTATAAAATAGACCCCCATAGTGAGAGAGTTAGTCAAAACTCAATTCGATGTATCGTTTTTTTAAGTTTCATTTTATTTCTCAGCATTATGATTTCCTGCACCAGTTATGCATTTTTCCTGTATTTCCCAGTTCTTCATGTAAATAAGTCTGCTAATGCTACTATAGAGCACATGTTTAGTGATCTGCCTCCTCATGAACTCTCTTACCGCCTCGCTATGCGAAATAACTCATTTATCCGCATGTTACATTACTCACACCAGACCAGCAATGCCACTAATTGTTGGGTGTGTGGTCGACTCCCCCCTTTCCAGACCCCGAAGGGAGTTCTGCCACTTTTTCCTTATCCATTTTCACATAATGGTTCGTGTGGAGCATGGTCCACGTTAACGTCATCCTCAACAGATATGTCTTTTCTTAACAGTACATGTTTTCCAGACAAGCAAGGTCTCCCCCACAGAACCGGGTTAGATCTAGAAAATGAAGTGTATAATTTAGGTAATTATTCGTCGAATTTCATGGTCCTGAATGTTCAGTCTGATACTACTCCAGACTTACCTACTATTTCAGTACTACCAGTTAAAGGCGAATTATGTGTCCGAAATAATGGTTCCGTACATGTAGGACATAGTGATTGTACTACTATTATCAAGTATAGTGACAGTGGGAAATCTATTTTCAAAGCTTCACGTCATTCTTATTTTATTTGTGGTCAAACTGCATATGTTCGTCTGCCCCTCGATTGGGAGGGAACCTGTTACATTGCCTTCCTACTGCCACCTGTTTTTCTAGCCCCACCTGATTATCATAGAAATACACATCTAGTACACATTAGACATAGAAGGGAGTCCCCAATTGTCGACTATACTGAAACTGCTCTAGAACAGTATACAGATTTCAATAGAGGTTTCTTCTTCTTTATAGGACCTATCCAGAATAGTAAACTAATCCGTAGGTTAACCAGAACCCTCAAAGCTGTAGTAAATGAGACTGCCTCTGCTCTAGGTAATTTAACTGAAGAGCAATCTGCTATGAGATTTGTCGTTTTACAGAATCGTCTCGTCCTTGACGTCCTACTGGCCGATAGGGGCGGGGCCTGTAGAGTCATCGGATCTAGTTGCTGCATTTTCATTCCAAATAACGCGCCGTCTGTTTATTCAGCTATAACCAGACTCCATAAAATTGCCCATCTGATACACCAAGATCCAGGCACCTGGACATGGTCCGGTTGGTTCTGGAATATAATTTCCGCATGGGGATGGAAAGTCTTGTCCTTCCTAGGTATTGCAGTAGCAATCATATTCAGCTGCTGTCTCTGTATACAATGTGGCCCTGCGATTTGCGGCATTTGTGCTACCTCTTGTATTCCTAGTCCCAAGCCCCGTTCTAAATCCCGTTCCAGGATAATTCGAGACGAACAAATGATACTGTATGAAATGATAGATGGTATCATGAAAATTGATGTTTCCTGATGGAAACGTAGTGACAAGGAGGGAATGTGGAAAAGTAAATTTTGCCATGTTCTGTGTCCCTACGCCTCCTCCATCATATGTTATGTGTGCATGATTAAATATGCATATGTATTCCCTATGTTTGATTAATGACGCAATTATAGTTGTGTCCACCTCTAGTATGCCAGTTTCCAGTCCTCGTGAATACTACGAATATCAGGCCTATGTAAAGCTACGTTGCCACGTTTCTCAGTGTGCCCGTTATTCTATTATAAAGTCCCCGTTTCTAGGCCTCAAAAGGGCCTGGACACCAGATTCAGCTCCTGTCTCCTGAAGCCTCGCTGAGGAGCGATACAGCCCCCACCTGTATCCTCGACCCTTCACTTACTTCCTGCCTCGCAGTGCCCGGTCCAGCCTGGCTCTGCCTCTGAGTCTGCCAAAAGTATGTTATAGTTCCTGTTATCAGTTCAGTCCTCCTTCTCTGCATTCCTAAGCTACTGAATCGCATCAATAGTTTCCGTCATTGTCTAGCCTTTTCGGCTCCATGTAAGAGAAATACTGTATTTAATGGTCATTTAGTATTCTTCATCACGCACTACATGTAGAATAATGCATGGTCCAGTCTTAGAATCAAGTTAGCCTTTCCCCTCCTAACTTCTAGTTTATATCAACATGTTCTCTAAACATCAGATACTAGATACTGTTTAGGTACATGTCGCCCTGACTCTCCAGACTTCAGTCTCTGCTCCTAGCACAGAGTTCGAAGCCCCCAGCTTCTCCTAGTAACACGTCATTGCCAGTTTGCGCGCACCATCAGGTTAGAGGTCCCGGCTCCTCAGGTAGCCCCCTCCATGGTTTCCGCCCCATTCATGACATATTCTGTTACGTTTGCATCACATGTCTATGTATACGCCCTGTTACACCTCTTTTCCCCCTTATCTTTCGCGACTGCTACGCGTCACGCCTTCTGCTCCACCCACTGTTACGCCTACTGCAATGTAATGCTATGTGTTTGCGTTATGTATATATGCTCATGTATTGTTATTAAAAGCTAGCGCGCTCATCCCAGATCCAGCCCCAGCAGCTGCTGGGCCCTGTCATCCTATCCCTATGCAGGTTGTCCTGTTCCTGTCCTTATGCTGTATTAAACCTGCAAAAACTCCTACTACCTCGAATCTTGACTCTTATTTATTGAGCTATCTGTTATGATATATGTCTAGTCAAAAAGAGAGGTATTATTTATTTATTTACCACAGCATCGACCCCGGAGAAGCAACGCGACGTGGGACAGGCCCCCCCTTCCAGCCGTCCGCTCCACAAGAATTCCAAGGTACTGTGTCTTTGCCCTTCGCGGTGCGAGCGTCCTGCAATCTGAGCTCGCACCGCGCTGTGTGATCTCGGGCGCCCCGGGAGCCTCGCAGCTGCTGTCTGCTTCACAGCGCGAGCCGCCCCTGAGACAGAGGCTCGCTCTGCTCCTGGCCCCCGAGGCCCCGCCTGATGCTCCCTGTGGCCCGCGGCCCCCCCTCTCCTCGAGTCGAGCCCCGAAGGGTGACTCATTTCTAGAGCGGACCCGGCCGTGCCTTTCGCGGCTCACGCGGGAAGCGTGAGCTTTGGCAGGCCGGGCCCGATTTTCTCCGAGAAAGCGAGCGGAGACAGCGGGAAGCGCATTGAGGCGCTATAAGACATTGAACCTTTCAAAACCCGGGCAGAAGGCCCAAAGGATTGCATTTACTTAAAAGAACTGTGACTTTTTGCTAAGAGTAACTGGAACCTGCATTTTTCCAAAGTAACCCAAGACTGTATTTACAAGCCTGCTTTTGAACAAGATATAAAGAGATATATTTTTACAAATACAGTTTGGTGTCATTGTGTGGTGGGTTGGTGGTGAAGGGTGTGATGCTGCAAATGTTTAACCCTATGTGCCCCAGAGATTAGCCTAGACTGCTTGCGCCACACTACCTAGAGGGTAAGCAGAGGTTGTTCTTGAAGGTAACCCTCAGCCCTGACGTGGAAGAGAGAGGCCCTGCTTGTCGCCAGTGCTGAACTGCGTCAACCAGAGACTCCCCCTTCCAACAGAAACCATCAATGGCTTGTCCCGCGGCCCAGCAAGCTCACCTGGATTCAACAAAGGCAGTTGGGCCGGCCTCTCTCTCCATGCCATCTGTTCAACATCATCGCCTGACCGAGGAACCCTCACCGCGGGGCCGCTCTCCCGAGTTGGTCTGGAAACTGTAGCTCTCGGACGCACCACCACCGGTGCCTGTAAAACATCATCAGAAGCGTGAAAAAGCCCCCCCCTTGCGCCCTCAGCACGTATCTTGCCCTCCTCAGGGCTCTCCACATCATAATCTAAAACCAAAGATTCCTCCAACCTAGGATGAGTCAACACCTTTGACGGACTTCTGAAACCAACCCGGGCCTTACCAGCCCGTACTGACATGTGAGGCGGGGGAGCCGACTGGACCCGTCTGTACTCCCCCAAACGTTGACCAGATTTGTACAACTTAACCAACGATGAATCCCTTTGTTGATGAGAAGAAACATGTGGGGCCAGCGAGGACGCGCCGGTCCTGCTTCTGCCAACCCCGCCGATATCCAGAGAACCTGACAATGGGGCCAGCGAGGACGCGCCGGGTCCGCTTCTGCCGACCCCGCCGATACCTGTAGAAAGAGAAGTTGGGGCCAGCGAGGACGCGCCTGACCTGCTTCTGCCGACCGCGCCGAGATCCTGAAAGGAAGACGTTGGGGCCAACGAGGTCGCGCCTGACCTGCTTACGTTGACCGTGCCGGGGTCCCTCGCCGGTACGGGGTATGCCGCGCCAGGCTCCACCCTCCCTTCTCCTCGGTGTAATTGGGCCGCACTCCACCCTACCAAGTCTGCCTCTCTGACCTGCAAAGAAAAAGGCTGAACTGATGTGCCGGGACCCCTACTACCAGAACGGCCAAAACTATCAACACCACTAGCCATACAAAAACTAGAATCCTTAAACTGCACTTGACCAGCCTCCTGAGAAACAGACCCCTTAGATCGAACCGACAACCCCCGCCGAGGAGGGGAAGGCTCCACGTCCTCACCACCACTACTCCAGTTCAACAGCTCCTGAACAAACTTAGACGCAGGTCCCGATGCCAGACCACCCTGCCCTCTCTGCTGAAAATCTGAGCAGGGCTGCCCCATCCTGTCAAGCGATTTGCCCCCCACAGGCAAACCCGGAAAACGCAAGGTGCCCCCAAAACCACTCAGCATATCAGTGCCCTGGATGGGTGTAGCCCTGCCCGCATCACGAACACCCTCTGCCCAGGAAGGAAAAACATCTAAACCCTCCCAAGACCTAGCACCCACCTGCCTATCACCACTCTCCTGCAAAGGAAAATTGACAGCACCACCCACAGAAGGCTCAACGAACCCCTTGCCAGCCCCAGAAACATCCTGTGTATCACACAACAAGACACGACCAGACTGCTGACCCAGCAAACCTGCCCCTGCTCTCCTTTCCACCTGTGCCCACTCCCCCTCCCCCACAGAACCACTGAGCACAGAAAGGACCTCCCCCTGGGTAGAGGCAGGGGGGGAAAACAACAGGGGACTATAAGGTACAAAAACCTCCTCCGCCCCTAACTGACCAGGCTGCAATGCAGGCTGAGCCTCAATATTCTGAAACAAATGTGGCCCAGAAACGCGAGCTGGCGTAGACACTCGGTCACTCGCAAGCCCCTCAAGAGCACCCGACAAATCCGCCACCTGATACGAACCCATTGCCCCCAAAACCGAGGGTTCATAAACCATGCCAGCCGGCCCCGCCGCCGGCAAACTACCATCCAACTGAGCGCGCGGCGCAACAGAGTCGAAATGCGCATGCGCGTCAACCGCCGGCACCGCAGCGGCCAAGTCCTCAGCCTGACAGGCGGAGACAGAAGCAGAACGCTTTCTGCCTCCCCGCTTGACGGCCCGCTTGCCTCTGGCAGCGGGGACCGAAAGCGAACGTTGCAGCGGCCCAACATTAATCAGAGGAGCAGAAACCTCCCCCTCCCCTAAACCCGCCTCCTGCCGTACAACCGCTCCTAATTCAAAGTGCGCCACACTACCAGGGGCCGCTTTTCTAGCACGCGGGCGGCCCCTGTCACTTACCCCCTCCCGGCGAGATTTCTTCGGCGACGCGCAAGCCGCGACCACCGCCGCAGCACGAGCTGAGGCCTACCGCCGAGGACGCGACGGCCCAGCCACATCTCCCATAACCAGGTCCAGGCGTCCCGCTTCGCTCAAGAGGCGGATCGCCTCCAAAACGCGGTAATCTTCACCAGACATGTCGATATAGCAAACACCACAAAAAATTTTCAATTAATCTAATGAGCTCCCGGCCACCAGGTCATTCAGCCTAAAATGGTGGCCGGGAGGAGGAGCCAAAGAAATATATAACTGGGCTCCCTCAGTAGTAACCGAGGGAGCCCAAAACAAGCCCAAAAACAGCCCAAGGCTGGCGCTCCGAGGACACCCCCCCCCCACCAGCCCCTCCCAATCAGCCCGGGGGTGGGGACCTCCCTACGGTCGGCTGCCCCCCCCCAAGCCCCCCTTGTATTTGCAATCTGGGTTTCAGCTATAGCGTAACCCATCTTCTCAATGACTACTTATCTGATTTTTAAGAGACATGGAATGATATGTATGTGATTCTTGCCAGATTTATTGGGCTGATTCAGAGTAAGTCTTTCTATGTGCAATAATGAACCTGATTTGCAGCTCTTAGGATGTCTTTTTATGTCAACTGAATTTAAAAATTAAATATTATAGAACCGGTGGTAGTGGTTTTCATCGACCCCACATCTAATGTCATGTGCAGCAATGTGTAAGAGGATGTTAGAAAGTAATTATGCTGTGCTATACTGGTATGAGTGTATCCTACTACCACAGATACGTGAATGGCATTGGTACAAATACCTCTGTGAATACATATATGATCATAATACCAAATCACTCTTGACAAAAGTTATGAACAGTAGTTACAAAACTTGAAATGCACATGATTTTTCATAAAAAAATAGATGGTAGAATTCTGTGGTTTTAGATTGTTGTGTGTATTAAGACCAAGGACAAACAGCCAACATGTGTTTCGTCACACAGTCACTTCTTCAAGGGTAAATCTGCGGTCACGTCTTCATGCGAAGTCAAGTCAAGATGTGAAGCCAATGGTTTCATAGATAATACGAGAAATAGTGGTGGATATATCATTTCCACATGCTTTCAATAGTCACTGACCGAACCCAAGTATTCCTTTTCAAGTTCTTGTCAAGTGTCCTCCCCGTTTGTTAAAAGTTGCAACAATGTGTCCTGCCAAGTGGTCTGGGACGTGAACAACATTTAACGACAGCCGACATCATACAGGAACCTTATTATGGACTCAAATTCGTCGATCCTTGAAGACTGGTCTACATCAGAAGACTTCATTTCACCACATGGCAGGACACATTGTGCATTGGTATGATGATCATATATGAATTTAAAAATTGTTATTGTGGTTTTTAGGCTATCCACCTGATCTTAATGACTATTACCATGTTTATATTTTGAACAGGTTTTAAGACAATGTTAGATATAGTAATTAGAGGAATATTTTCTTCTTTTTTAGCAATTATAATAGATGATTTGATGTAGCTTTTAAATGTGACTATTCTAACTTGTATTTCTATTAGACATTTCCTAGACATAAGCAATTTTTCTACTACTACTCCTACTACCTACTACTATTCAACCAACAATTATATCTGGTTTAATTCTTAGCTGCAATGTTGCTTCGAAGTTACTGTTCAAATATTACATGCAATGCTCTCTAATAAATATTTTTTTTAATTTAATTCTAGGTGCTGGTGCAGATGGAGGGAGTAAGACCTCTGACCCTCTGTCTAGGTTCACTCTGTCCCCAGCAGCTCCGCTGTGCCATCTCCTGCTCTCCAGACCCCAACCTCCTCCTGAAAGGTTTGAGGCTGCGGCCTGAGCCTGCTGCCGCTCTGCCTTGGAACCGGCCTGCCTTCAGCCGACTCCACACCCTGCCGCTACGTTCATTCTCCGACTACTGTAACTATTTTCATCCTCATATTAATTTTATTTACATTTCATTGTTGTTCCACACTGGTTTAATTTACCACCACTGTTTTTCATTCATCTTGTGCCTGCCTCTGTTCCACTGCTGCTGCCCCGTGGCTCCTTGCCCCAGACAGCCTCCGCTCCCACTTCCAAGCCTCGCATCCCTCCCCCTCCCCTATTTCATGGCACCAAAGGGAAGACTGTCTGCACCCGTCCGCAACCCAAACCGTAACCAGCACCAGGGACCCTGCACCTCGAATCACCCACCGCCACAACACAGCCACCCTCCACGCACTCAAGCCCAGAAGACACAGTGACTGCCAACAGTCCACACCAAACATGACCCACGGCCAGTTCTCCTGCCTCCACTGCCGTCTGACCTTCAACACCACTCTAGCCACCAACACCGCCGACCCCATCACCAGCGACGCCGTAAGATGCATCCTCCTCAACATGCGCCCCATGCACAGACACGCCATGGAGACCTGGAACCTACTCGACTTTGTCTCGCCCGACATTTCTTTCTTTACCGAGGCCTGGACCAACTCCTCCTCCTTCCCCGACATCAACACCACCTTCCTGGACAGATACAAGATCCAGAGGAAGGACCGCCCCAACCACCCAGGAGGGGGCCTTGCCATCGTTCACAACAAAAACCTCCGCCTCACCACCTCCAGTGATGCCTTCCCCTCCGCCAAACAACTGCCTCCAGCTGCTACAACACCCTCCACATCCTCCGTAAAATGTTCAAATGGATCCCCCCAGTCAAGGAAGACAGTCACCCATGCACTCATCACCAGCAGGCTGGACTATGGAAACGCACTCTACGCACGCATAAACAAGTCCCTACTCCGCAAACTCCAGACGATGCAGAACACCACTGCCAGACTCGTCCTCGGCATCCCTCAACATGAGCACATCAGCCAAAACCTACGGAGGCTCCACTGGCTCCCCATGGAGAAAAGGGTCACTTTCAAAATCCTTACCCACGCCTACAAATGCCTACACAAGACCGGATGGAAAAACCTTAACGACAGAGTCACCCTCCACCTACCCAAAAGAAACCTCTGATCAGCCAACCTCGTAGTCGCCGAAACGGTGAGCATCCAAGAAGCCAAACCAGGCGGAACATCCTTCTCCTACATCACGGCCAACACCTGGAGCGAGCTCCCAGCAGACATCAGATGCGCCCCCTCCTGAATACCCTCAGGAAGACTCTGAAGACCTGGCTCTTCTGCTGAATAGCTCTGCTGATCCCCCCAGCGCAGTGAGACCCTCACCGGTGAATTGCGCGCTTACAGTTCCCTGATTGATTGACTTAGGTGCTGCATTGTTTTAATATTGAGGAAGTCTGACACAATCCAAATAAAGACTAAGGCTTCCTCTCTGTCCCAAAGTTAAATGATGTGATCACTGCCTTTATCGCCAAAAGAGATTAAATATTTGTGCAAGCACAAACATTCACCTAAATCACTACCACCCCGCCTTCTTATGCCAGGGTAAGCACATACAGTAGCCGGAGTGAAACGCCTCCCCACAGGATATCCAGATAGGTACAAACCTACCAAATGAAAATAAAATCAGGGTAGGTTTTTAAGTAAGTGGATAGTCGGGGGAGGTAGAGGATGTTATTGAATATTTGTCTTAAATATTGTCTTGGCAGTGTTCTGCAACTAGTGACTTCCAAGGAGCTTTCCTGACCTTGGTAAAATCGATAACCATTTTATCAGCAAGGTCCTGTTGTATGTGTGATTGGCAAGGCATTTTTGTCCTACAGTCACTGGATGCAAAAACAAAGGGGTCGGGTCTCAAAGGCATTTATGAGTACACGAAGTAGTACTTTGCAAAATATTATTTGTTAATAAACAGTGGTTGTTTAATAATTTTGAAAACAAATCCGTTATTTTCAAACCTTTGACTTGCCTTTCCAGTTGCTCAGCTGATCAGGTAGGATGGGCTTAGTGTTCGCCTAGGGATTCCATACCTGGATGCATTCACAATTAGCTGACTCCTGAAGAGTAAACTGCTAGTCACTGTGCATGCTTGCCCACACATTTGCATATTAATTGTGGGAGCGCCTGCTAAAGCTGCATTTTGCTGCACACATATGGCGCAAGAGGATAAGAGCCCCAACTCCCTGGCTTATCTGTGGAGCACATAAATAACAGGTTTGTTAACTTTCATCGACTGCAGATGCAGAAAGTAACATGTTGGTTAAGAATTGTCCATCTACTTTAAATATATTATTTGTGATGACGCCTTGATGTTCATTTCCAAATTTTTTAATAACGTAATTTCGCTTTGCCTCTCTGCTTTATTATTTTAGTGCCATTATATAGTTGAACATCTATGACTTACTCGGATAGGACAACAAAGCAAAGATGACTCTTCTTACAGCATTCGTTAAACACTTATATCAGATACCTTTGGCCGAAATAGAGAAAAGACTTTGACTGGAAAGACACAATGCAAGTCAAGTCAAGTCAAAAAAACTTTGTTTTGGTCAACATGACCTAAAAAGTACATGATTTAAAAAACATTCATTTACGAAAATACATCTGAAAAATGTATAAGTCTTGATATATCAAGGAAGTTAAAAATGCTAGAGGTATCATTGTATAAATACATAAAATCAATGTTTAAGAGGAGGATGGCGTATATACAATGGAAACACGTCACATATACATAATAATTTTGTTAAAAGTTCATAGTGCTTTATAAATAAATAACTAGGGCTAAAAACTTTAAACAACAGAAACAACCTTTCAGTTTAAAAACTATGTAGCATTATATAAAGGGAGAATTTGCCAGTTAGTAGTGCTCTGCCAGACAACTGCTAATTCTTATCCAGTGGCTCATTTAATGCTTTCAGAGATACCCTTCTTGCACACCACATAGAAAACAGAAATCATGCAACTGAGTAAACAACTGGGATACTGAGGTCATACTTCAATATCATAAATGCTTCAACACAGTGCCTACTTCCCAGGTTTCTGCAAATCTGTACCAGACATCTTTTTCTCACTTTGTTATAGCCCGGACAACCAAAAAAGACATGCAGCTCTGATTCCTCAGAATAATCGCAGGCGGGACATCTAACCTCATTCTGTGCTCTCCACTTTGATGAAAACAGCGGAGAGGCAATACCCCAAATCTAAATTGTAAATAGAGTTTCCTGGCTGTCACTGGTTTAATGAGGTTGAGAACCTTCTCATAGAAAGGAATATGCTTTATTTCCAAAAAGGCTTTAGTTAGTCTACCTAATTTGGAGCTGGAATGCAGTAAGGCCATTCTATAGTTCTCATAATGAGCCTTCATTTGTTTCCTAGAGATTGGTGGACATGCTAGCTCTGGATCAGACCAAAATTCCCGAAGGCCCATATCTGTCAACAGATGTTTAATGTGGGAAAACCAGGGCAGTCTAGAGCGCCCCTAATCCCTAGAACATCAGACAATTCTCTATATGGGAGAAGTTCAAGTATCGACCATAAGCGGCGCCAGTACAGAAGGGGTCTAAAACACTTCTCCTAATGCCATCAATCCCACATCTAGACGAAGTGGAATTAAAGGAGTAGTACGCGGCAATATAAATAGGTTCGTAATATATTGATTCTCAACCTGTAATAAAGACTTAGAATTGCAATGGCCCCAGAGCTCTGCACCATAAAATGCACCCCCACGAGCCTGGACCCTATAGATTTCTAGCGCCGGACTGACAGCTCTCTTGTCTGATTGATTAAAAACCTTCATGATGCCCCCTGTCGACTGGGCTAATTTTAATGTTGACTTCACTATATGCGCCCCCCAGTCCATGGACTCAGTGATGATGATACCTAAATACATAAAAGATGTCACTCTTTCCAAGGGTTTACCATTAAGTGAAGGGTTGGGACGGGTGCTCTTTGGTTTGTTAAATACCATACATTTCGGTTTCTGTAGGTTGATCTCAAGTCGTCTTTCCTCACAGAATAACTGAAATCTGTCCAAAACCGTTTGAATCCCCATAGGTGATTTAGACACCAAAAGGGTGTCGTCTGCAAACATCTTAGCCGAGATCCTGCGTGAAGCTAATTTTGGGACATCTAGATCTCTTTCTTGTGACAGAGCATCTATCAGGCCGTTAATGTAAAGGCTAAACAAAGTTGGGGCAAGCACGCAGGCCTGGCGTACGCCCCGTTTAATAGGTATGGGTACTGTCAGTTTTCCATCCCTACCATATCTTATTTGCGCAAAATAGTTTTCATGCAAGCGCCTAATGAGTTGTATTAAATATTCAGGGGCCCCCAACTCAAGTAAAACAGACCACAGTTTTTCTCTTGGCACCAGATCAAAGGCTGACCTCAGGTCTATAAATATTAAAGTAAAGACTGCCCCCCTCCAAGCAGACCGTCTTCCAATGTAACAGTTGTAATCTTAATACTTGGTCCAGGGTCGACAATTTTTCCCTGAACCCTGCCTGGAGGTGTGAAAGTACACGCTCCTCATCCATCCAGGATTGGAGACTGAGGAGAAGGACTCTTTCAAAAATTTTGGGGGGATATCGATTAGACTGATTGGTCTATAATTGCTTGGTAATAAAGGGGAGCCCTTTTTAAAAATCGGGATTATCTCCGCACCTGCCCAACTACCAGGGATCTTAATACCCATCAATATTGCGTTAAAAAGGACCCAGAGGTAGAGGGCCCAAATAGATGGCTCGCTTCTAAAAAGATCCCCGGGAAACTTATCCAAGCCGGGGGCTTTGCCTGGGTCTAATTTGTCTACTGCGCCCTTTATTTCCTGTAGGGTTATATTCGGTCCCGGGCTACTGTCAGTATGATAGTTAATATAATTTAGTACTGGCAGATAATCTGCATGACTCTCCTCCTCCTTATAGAGGGATTCAAAATACTCCCTCCAGACCTCTTCTTCCAGATTAGGTTCTAGCGCTCTTGTGGGAATAGTTGAGCCAGAGTTTACAACTCCCCAAAGTGTTCGCATGTCTCTATCCCCTAGGGATGTCTTTAGTAGATCCCAATTATCCATTTCCCACCTGTGTTTTGCTTCCTGGACAGCTACTTTGTAAGCCCTTCTCAGAGTTTTAATTTGGGGGCAGTCTTTTGCTTTAATAGATGCCACCAGTGCGCTTTTAGCATTGCGACAAAATACATTGTACCACGGGTCGGGGACAGGCCTACTAGATCTATTAGGTTTACTAGGGAAAAATTGTCTAGTAACATTTCTTTTAATTTATCAAGATTTAACCAAATCGCCTCTTTATCCATGAGATCCATGTTATAGTTATATAGGGTAGAGGCTTCTAGAAAAACCGGCAGTAAGGCATCATAAAGACTACTCAAATGTTCCTGTGATTGGCTAAAGTTAATCCATCATACTCGCCTCCTGCAGTTTGAGACAATTAACCTAGAATCATGAGGTTTATCATCATGCTGCGCTCGCCTGGGGTTTAATATTTGGAGGGCCACTACTAACGCATCGTGATCACTGTCAACACGAGGAAGAATTCTGAAATCGGACATCCTGTCCCATGAATTGGTATTTATAAGAATGTAATCTAGTAGGAGCCCTCAATCCTTGCTACGGAACGTGTAACCACATGATGTTTCAGAAAGTGATCTTCCGTTACACGCTCTTAATGAATGTTTAAGGACAAGGCAATTAATTTGAAATACCAGGGGTGACCATTTGTTCACAGTTGGACATATGGATTCCGGTATTTCGAAAAAGGGTTCCTCCTCAGAAATACTGTCAAGATATAAGCCCTCAAGGGGCTCGAACTGGCAGTTGAGGTCCCCTCCTACTATGACCATATGTTTTAGAGTAATGCTAGATAAAAATATGTCTTACTCCTCCAGAGTGGTGGACTCCACTCCCCTGGAGGGGGGCCTTGAGTATACTTTAATTCAAACAATAGGGGTTTTAAGAGGAAAATGCAGTTGAACCTATAAAATATCACTGGAGCCTGTGTCAAGTTGCACGGCCGTGCAACCAAAGTGGACACCTACCCATGTGATTAATCCCCCTGATGGTCTCCCAACGGCAACAGAAGTTGCCGGGATGCAAAATGAGGCAAAGCCCAGCATTGTGACCTCTCCTCTTGTCCACGTTTCCTGAAACATACATATATTGTATTCACCAATGAATGATCTCTATTTTGCTGTTGATGCCCGCTACGTTCCAGTATATGGTTCTTGTGATCTGTTTGGTAGGGGTTATCTTATTATCGATTCCTAAAAACTGGGGGTAGCTATTCTTAATTCCTATTTGTGTGGCTACCTGCTCAGCACTTCCCTCAACTATAGGGCAGTGCTAACATCCCCCCATTATTCATGCTGGTTCGGGAACCGCTCAAGAACTCTCCGACCAGACCTTCCTTTTTAAGGGGGAGTAGCCCAGGGAAACAAACCCCATCATCATAGTTACAAAAGATAACAGGACTTTCTTCCAGTACCATTTCTGGGGTTTCCACTAGTCAATCCACCCCTTCAAGGGGGCTGAACCTGTTCCCAGTGGGGATATTAAAAGTGGGTTGCTTACTCCAGTTTTGACCTATATTGCAAAAGGTGTGATTGTTGTGAAGGGATATCCATCCCAATTGCTGGCAATGGTCATACTGCTGGGGAACTTTTGGGGATAGAAAAAAACCAGAGGGAGTAAGTGAATGTTTCCCATATTCCTCCCAAGCGCCGATGCTAAAATTCTGTTTGTAGTTATTGGATTTCTAAAATTGATTACTATGCAGTTTCCATGGATATCCTGGTGTTGTGCACCAATCCAACCCACCCTTCTTGTGGATAAAATCTCTTGAATATTTTCGTATCCAAAATCACTGTGATTAATTAACCAATGGACGCTTTTGTTTTTTAATTCTTGGTGGGTCTCTGTCTGGCCCTTTCTTAGTTTGAGTAACCTTGCCAGATTTAATAAATAAGGGGTTGACGCCGGTGGAAGATTTATAATTGGTGGGCAATATGTTTGGTCATTTTGCTCGGGTGCTGGATTTGTTGCTACCAATCCCTGCCCAGAATTCTTTGTAGTTTCCCCTGCACTTCTGATTACTAATAGTTGGGGAGTTATTACGTTTATTTGATTCTTAGAGGGCTTTGCTAATCCTTTGTCATTAGCAGTCTTCGCCTGATGTGGGGCATCTGAAATGACATTTATTATGGGTGAAAGGACTCTTACATTTTCAGCAGGGTTGGGTTTATCTCTTTTGGGACTCTTGGTAGCCTGTTTACTTGTCCTATTCTCAAGGCTAGATTAAGCTTTTGTTATTGGCCCATCAATCATAATTAGTGTCAGTCCCTCCAACCTTTCTATTATAGGACTAAGTTCCTCTTTGATAATGATTCTCATCTGAATCTGTACATTTGTTACCAGAGTAGTCACCCACCCAGGCTGATCAATGACTTGTAAGGTGGGATCTGCCCAGCACAGCCCTGCAATTTTTTCCTTTTAGCTTGCGGCTTTACTTTTGATCTTGCTTTTGTATTTCTATCTAGCCGTGGGCGGGCACTGCAGTTCGGGGACTCCCTGCTAGTCATATCTAAATTTAGCGGTAGATCATTTAACAACTCGATGGGTGTTACTTCTATTTCGCAGGGGGAGTTAGAAATCAGTGAACCAGGGTCTAAATTCGGTGTAATAGATAGACGCCTTTCTGTCCTTTCTATTTCAGAGGCCACAACTCCAAGGGCTTTCTGCAACATCCTATCTATTGGTGTTGGTTTAGCAGCAGGTTTGAGCAAAGGTGATGATAATTTCTTTGTAGGACAAGCCCTTTTGCCCATCTTAGTAATATTCCGAATAAAGGGTAGCTAGGAAGGCCAATAGTATACACAGGTAAATTTTAGCATCAATTACAAGTCCATATTGAGGATTAAGGTAGTTGTTATCCGCACATGGAATTTTCAATCTACCAAGACCAAAGGATAAACAACAGTACCTTGGTGTCCTGGAACCCTCTGTGCAGGCACTAAGAGGGGTGTCCCGGTCCGGCCTCTTCTGGCCCCTGACGGCCACATACGGCCCGCCCTTTGCCCAGGCTTAGCCCGGCGCAGGCCCGCACGCATCCTGAGTGTATGTAGAGCCCTGGCACTGCTTGATGACACCAATGGCAGGCGCCTGGGCTGTGACCGGGGCTGCTGGGAGTTGTAGTGTGGCCTGGGTTGCTTCAGAGAGTCGGCGGGCGTTCCCCTCACGGTGTTCGTGTTTCTCGTGCCCACAGAGCCCACGGTGACCCAAAGAGTAGCCTCCGGCATAGTGGGCGGTAAGCGCGTCCCGATTGGAGGTAAGAAACAATGCATTCTCAGGTATAACAGTCAAATGCAGAGTTAATGTAGTTTCAGAAGGTGCAGTATGTTATCTAACAAAGCCATTTTGATAAATACGTCTTAAACGTTTTGAGGGTTTAAACAGTCCAAGAAGCTGCATAGACTTTTCTGTAGTTGGAGTTACTCGAAGAAGCTATTCTACTTATGGGCTCATGCACACACCATCCAATTAATGCTGCAAATATATTTTGAAACACTCGATCATTTTAATTTAGTTTTTGCTCTATTCGGTTGTGCAGATGTGCATAATTGCCTGATACTAGTGACCGATCGTGATCTTGCCTCTGGATGCTCATTCACCAATTGCTCGGGTGGCAGAAATGACTGCCAGTAGCCTTTGACTCTGCCTTGACCACATCGCTGAAAGAAACATACAAAAGATTTGTGGAATCATTCAGGCCCTGAAAGGAAGCCTGCCAGCCCGCTAGGTCAAAAAAGCCATGACCACCATTCTCTAGCCAGAGGATCAAGCACCCAATTTTAGATCGCTCACTGCCTTCAGAACAACCATCTGTGCCGTAGTTGCTGTGAAAGCAGAACACTTTACAGACATAGTGTCAAGCTGTTTTATCTCACAAAGTTTTTTTGCTTTACAAAACCAAGCTGTACCCAGGCCTCAATGGAGTTCGCAACATTCCACGAAAAACTCAGCGGAGTTCCGCAAGTGGCAGAGTGTAGCGCAAACTGCCGTTCACACTGATCTTCCTGCCGCTCAAGTAGAAATTCTACCCAAGCAGCAGCTCGCACTCGCCAGCTTACCATTGGTCAGTGCGAGGGGGAAAAATCTACGTTTAACTACGTGCGAGCACCGCGTAGTGCAGAACACTAAAAAAACTCCGCAAAGGAAGTGGAGTCCACCGCCCAGGCCCAGCTGTAGCAGAGGTTTGTTTTTGAAAAACAATCAATCAATCAAAGACAGCTTTATTTGGCCATATAAATAATGCCATAGTAGCACAAATAACAGCCACATCAATAAATATTGCACTATAACAATAACAAGCACATTTAGAAATACAGAAATTGGTTGCATCAAGTACAGTATGTTAAAAAATCAATGAATAATGGCATCTAACAGCACATTTAAAACACGCATTGGCATAGCCAATAGCTCTCGCCTTTGGGACCTTATAAGTGTTTACCCATGCAACAGTTGATGTTGTTGCACAAAGGATATTGTGCTGCATAACTAAATACTTATAAGGTCCCAAAAGCGAGACCTATTGGCTATGCCAATGCTTGTTTCAGGTGCCTTCGTATGTTTAGTAGATTGCAGCATTTGGGACAGATCACAAAGTACATTTGACTGGTGCTATTTCATATCCTTGGTGGTGAGCTAAGGATGTACTTGGTGAGACCACCTTTTATCACTCTCTTATGAAAGCAGTTTTCTGAAGGTGGTAATGTTTCTGCATATTTGTAGTGGTGCTGATGTTGTTTTTGTGGCACTGTAATTTTGTGCTGCATTATTGAAATTTGATGAGGTTGCGTTGTATTATTTTCTTGTTGTATTGGGGATTTGACTGTTTTGTTGTGTTGTGCCCTGTTGTGATTTGATTATGTTGTTATGCTGCTTTGTGTACGTTATTGTGTTATGTTTTGTTGTTTACTTTATTTATTTCATCAAACCTGTTACATTTGCAGAACAAGAAACACATGCCTTTACATTTCAGCCCCCTGTTGTGCTGGAAAAAACGCTTAATCCCTGCTAGCTTAAAAAACTGAATGTGTCCTTGTGCAATGGAGCTGGTGCTCATAAAAAGCGCTCCAATACCTTCAGTCAAGTTAGCACTATCTAAAGTTGCTAAAAAAGAAAAACAAATCCCTTGGCAAGCAAACATTTTCTACTAAGGTGATAAAATACGGAAGCTCCAGTACTTCAACTATTTATGACTTCTGACAGCCCGAAATTCAAAATTTGCAAACATTCGTGACAAGAATTTTCAATTCTATTAAGGACTAGGAGGCGAGGATTATGCTTAGTCTCATTTCTTTATTAGAAATGCCCAGCAGCCATAAAAACAAATAAAAACCACAATACCCATCATTACTTGGGTAACAACCATAGAGAATGCCCTATATAAGGCCGTGTAGATAGTCCCACTTCCTCTTTCTTTGGTCAGAAAAGTTCAAGGTAAACCAGAAAGTCAACATGGAAAAGTCAATAAAGGAACACCATCCGTAATCCAGGATAACGAAGGAGAGGGATGTATGACGTTACAATGCATACTTTTACAACGCCTACCTTTACATCGCAAGTTTTACAACGCATACCATTACAACGCATAATGCTTTGGGGCGCTGGATAGTGAATAGTTTAATTTACTATTCCAACTCCAGTCCCCTGGATAGTAGGGAAGGTGTTGGATAGTACATTAAACCTATTCCCTATCCTTGAGCGCCCCCCAGCGTTATGCGTTGTAATGGTTTGCGTTGTAAAAGTTGCGTTGTAATGGTAGTTTGTTGTAAAAGTTTTGTTGTAAAGGCTGTATACCGAAGGAGAGGTCAGCAAGGCAATGGCTGAAGAAGAGCAGGAAACGCAATCCTCAAAGGAGAAGGCAGGAAAACCTAGGTTTCAACGTAGAGGCATCTCTTGGGATCAGATCCTGAAAAAAGACACAGAGCCGTAACACACATTCCGTGTAGACATGAGCATACAAAAGTGTGGGTAGAAAAAACAAGTCAAAGGTAATATTTCAACATGAAGTAACCATGAACATCAGTACAAAAGCCATAATGCATATACAATGGCTGGGATAATCCTCGCCTCCTAGTCCTTAATAGAATTGAAAATTCTTGTCACAAATGTTTGCAAATTTTTAATTCTATGTCAGGACAGGAGGCTCCGATTATGCTTTTTTAAAGCTGATCCACCACTACAGAAGCAACATGATCACTAGGCTTAAAGTAAAAGGTTTTGAAAACAGAATCAGAGGACCAGTCAGCGGCCTTCATAATATCAAACAAAGTGACACCCAAGGAGAAGGCTTTAGAAGCCATAGCCCCCCTTGTAGAATGAGCCCCAAACACAGACACATCAACACCAGCTTCCGCCATGAGCCAACGTACCCACCTAGCCAAGGTAGCCGGGGTAACGGGGCGAAAGGGCTTCTGCAACGCAATCAATAATTGACCCTGCATATCAGAACGAAAGGAAGAAGAACTTACTTTGTAATCCTTGAGGCATTGCAGAACACACAGGTTAGGATGTGCAGGGAAAGATGGATAAGAAATAACCGTAGTATTGGTCTTGGTACGTCGAGAGAGACGAAAAGTGACGCCCTCAGGGGTAAAACTACGTCTGGCTAGATCTAAAGCCCGGACATCTGACACCCGCTTGCAGGAAACCAGACACAACAACATAGTGAGTTTGGCCGACAGTTGTTACCGAGACAGTAAAGAATTGACCAACCAAGCCTCCAAAAAACGCAAAACAAGAGAAACGTCCCATAAAGAAACATATTTGGGACGTGGAGGGTTCGCAAGGCGAACGCCTTTAAGTAACTTGGTCACCAAAGGATGTTCCCCCGCCAGTTTACCGTCCACATGGAGGTGACCCGCAGAAATAGCCGAACGGAAATTGTTCACCGTGCGATATGCTAAACCAGATGAAGACAGTGAGGCTAAAAAATTGACCATCACAGAAACATCAGCCAATGTTGGATCAACTTGCCGTTGAACACACCAGTCACTCCAACGCTTCCAAGAGCCTCTGTAGCGTTTGTGGGTACCAGGAGACCAGGCGTTATTGATGAATCTTCCAGCGTCCGCAGAAAGGCCCGGGACCGACCAGCGTTCCCCGAAATCCGCCACGCCAGAAGAAGGAGAGAGCCGGACTGAATAAGGGGATGCGGATTCTGAAGCAGATCTAGCAGGAGATTCCACTTCTGGGGAAGAAGGAACGGCACTGCACTAGCCATTTCCAGGAGAACCTGGGACCACGGCTGAGCTCTCCATAGAGGAGCAATCAGAATCAACTTCGTCTGGTAGCGCTTCGTGCAAGCCAGAACCCTGGGGATCATCATGAACGGGGGGAAAGCATAATACAGCGCTGTTGGCCACGGTTGAAGAAAAGCATCTGTGGCTAGGGCCTCCGGATCCGGCCTCCAACTGAAGAACCTGGGGAGTTGGGTGTTGAGGCGGGACGTAAAGAGATCGATCTGACATGGGCCCCAAGACCGGAGGAGTTGGCGAAACACACGAGGATGAAGCCTCCAATCGCTGAAATCCCTCAGGTACCTCGAGTTCCAATCCGCAACTAGATTGTTGCACCCAGGAAGGTATTCTGCAATAACCGTGATCCTGTGGTGCAGACAATAATGCCAAAGTTCCTTGGCAATCTCCGCCAGTAACCGTGACCAAGTCCCCCCCAGTTTGTTGATGTAACGGACTGCTGATACGTTGTCCATGCGGAGAAGTATGCAGCAGTTGGACTGAAGGGGTGAGAGGCAACGAATCGCGAAGGAGCCTGCCAGAAGCTCCGAACAGTTGACGTGGAGAGACAGCTCCTGGGAAGACCACCGACCCCCCGTCGAGACTGGACCGCACCGGGCTCCCCAGCCCCAACGACTGGCATCCGATTCGATCACCACCTCCGGGGTGGATCCGAACAGGGCCCTACCATTCCAAGCCTCCATATGATCCAGCCACCATTGCATCTCTGATTTCGCGTCCCCTGAGAGGGGAACTTGATCGGAATACCGGAGGCCTTTCTGAAGATGACGAATCTTCAGGCGCTGCAATGCTCTGTAATGCAGCGGGGCCGGGAATATTGCCTGTAGGGAAGAAGCCAAGACACCGACAACTCGAGCTAACGATCTCAGTGACAGAGTCGGTTTCGAAATAACAGAAGTCATTTCCCTTTTGATATACCGAATCTTCTAATTGGGCAAAAGAAGCTGACAGGTGAGAGAGTCGACTTTGAAACCCAAGAAGTCGATCACCTGAGTCGGACGCAACACAGACTTTGGAGCATTCCCCAGAAATCCGAGGGACTGCAAAATCTCGATGGTCCACTCCAGATGAGACATCAGTGTGACTGGACAATCCACCAGAAGGAGGATGTCGTCCAAATAAATAATCAACCGAACACCCCGACTGCGGAGAGACTCCACGACCGGCCTCATTAGCTTCGTGAAGCACCAAGGTGCTGACGAGAGGCCGAAGGGTAGAACCTGATACTGGTACCAAGTCCCCAGCCAGTGAAACTGGAGAAAGCGACGATGCGGGTGGAAGATCGGAACAGACAAGTAAGCGTCCTTGAGGTCCAGACGAACCATCCAATCCTTCTCCTGCAGAAGATCCCGCAATAGATAGATTCCCTCCATCTTGAAGTGGCGGTAGACCACTCCCCAGTTGAAATCCTTTAGATTGAGAACTAACCTCGATCCCCCTCCCTTCTTCTCCACAAGGAAGACCGTGCTGACGTACCCCTGTGGATGACGCACGGTCTGGACAATCGCCCCTTTCAAGAGAAGCGACTTGAGTTCCTCTGTGATGAACTCTTGATCTCTTTGCGAAAAACAAAGTGGAGAAGGAGGATGGGTTTGACACTGGGGTTGATAAAATTCTATTTTGTACCCCTGGACCATCTCCAGCACCCATGCATCGCTGGAGATCAAGCGCCAATTGTCTAGGAAATACTGTATCCTGCCCCCCAGAACAACACTGCATGCAGGAATCAGGCTCACCTGAAGTTCCGGAATCTGGATATCCTCCGGACTGACCACCGGAACGTCCCTTCTTGTACTGTCCAAGCCCCTTTCTGGAGGGGTAGAAGTTCTATCTCTGGGAGTAGGTGGAATCCTGATGACCTCCTCTATGGGACTAGTACCCTTTCTGATTGGGTTGTTGTTGCTGACCACGGCCGAACGAGCGTCCTCTACCTCGTCCGGCCTTGTTAAAAAACGGACGAAACGCTCGACGGAGTGATGCCTGGACCTTGTCCAATCCACTGAAGGTATTAACAAATTAGGTCAGTTCCTTTAAAAACAGATGACCAAAAAGTAAACCCTGTGCAGCGGGACTGGACTCTGAGGTGGAGAGCTCCGCCAATTTCGGGTCGAGCTTCACAGGATTGAACGACGCCTCTCGCTTGAGAGTGCGCAGTTAGCGTTGCCAAGTTGGCAAATCACCCTCTGAGCCCACTCGATAAGCTCGTCTGGGTCTACCATTGCCGAGGACTCCTTGGCCATAAACCCAAGATCCAAAATCTTTGTAAGGGGGCCCAGCATGTCCAAGACCTTGTCCTGACAGGATCGCCAGGAACAGTCCAGGCCCTTTTTAGGATCCTTTGCGAACTTACGCAGATAGGTCACCATGGTGGGATCCACCTCTGGTGTGTCCGCCAAGTTGTCCGCCAGATCAGGCCTAGGACATTCCGAACGGAGTCGGGCACGGACCTCCTTCTCAAAAGGGCACCGGATGTGCTGCTGCACATACTCAGCCACCGCTGGGGAGGGGAGCCAAGCTGTGGAATTAGGGTGGATAAGGTCAGTGGGGTCAAACGTGAGGACTGGGGGATGAGTGGGGGCATCCACAAAATGCTCCTTGCACTTTCTCTTTTTAGGAGGTGGGGGAAGATGGTCTGAGGAGGAGGGAGAGAGATGATCGTCACTATCAGCCTCCACTGCTGCAGTTTGTGACTTGGCAGTGGACAGGGACTTCGCCAAACATTGAAAGTCCGAAGCGTGTGGATTCCCAGGGGAACTGGTAGACCTTCGTGATGCAGGGACCCAACCCTGTTGCTGAGCATATTGGGTCAAATGCCTCTTTAGAGGTGTAATGGCCCGAACTAGTGCCTTATTCATGGAGTGTTGAACCCCCCTATCAAGGGCGTCCACCAAGCCCTGTTCAAGAGACTCAGAGGCCTCTTCATCATAATCATTGTCATCGTCATCATAATAATCTGTCATGGTGCACGAAAGTGCAATTCTGCCCACAAGATGACTGAATGCGAAAATGCCAAAGGCAAAAGTCAGGGGGAGTGACAAAAACCCCACAGCAAGGCAATGAAGCTGCAAAAAAATTGCTTCCAAAAGCAATAGAACGTGGAGGGAGGGATTGCCGTCTATGAAAATATCACTCTAGGCAGAGCCTATGCAAATTTTCCTTGCCTGAAGCCTTTTGAAGCAACCAGTGTCAATATGGGGTTAACTGAGAGGCTGTGGGCGTGTGAGTCGCTAAGGACGTCCTTCAGAAGAGCTCCGGTTTCTCACAGGAACACGGAGTGCCGGAAATGCCCCACCGCGCATGCGCGGACACCTGCTGCCTCAGAGCAATGTGATGAGCTCGCGCAGGCAGCGCGAGCCTCCAACAACCCCGACTTCCTCTCCACTGGAATAAGACTCGGGCACAAAGCGCCTGAACCCCAAGGGAGGTGAGCACACGTGCCCCACCGCGCGCCACAAGAGAACAAACAGCCAGGAAACAAGGCGGCACAGTCGCATGAAAGCGCGAAGCACAGCGCAGCACAGTTGCGAGGAGACGCGAAGCACAGCGGCACAGAGCGCGAGCACAGCGCCAAGCAGAATAACAAGTAAAGCACAAGAAACAGTAAAATATAATGAAAGCACTAATCTGGCTGCAGAGCAGCAAAGAAAGAGGAAGTGGAACTATCTACACGGCCTTATATAGGGCATTCTCTATGGTTGTTACCCAAGTGATGATGGGTATTGTGGTTTTTATTTGTTTTTATGGCTGCTGGGCATTTCTAATAAAGAAATGAGACTAAGCATAATCGGAGCCTCCTGTCCTGACATAGAATTGCGGCAGAGACATGTTTCAAAGCAGCTGTTGGAGTGCTCACTTTAAGTAACGCTGAACTTTATTTGTAAAATGGATGGGGTCCGAAGTGGGGTGCTACTGAGCTTTTTGTTTTTGACATATTATTTGCAGTAACATCATACACATGGAATGCTCTACGCTCGTTTTCAATCAGTCATTTAATGAATCCACTATTTATTTCTCACTTCCCCTAATCTTCGCTCTATGCCCGGACTCGAACACCCGCTCTAGACGCTAGTATTCAAAGCATATACCTGGTTTCCATAGACATTTGCTGATGTCTGTCCCTTCCAGCGGGAATGGGAATGGTAGGGGCTGACCCGCAGGTAGACGGATCCTCTACCTCTAGCTCTGTGCAGCCCACGGTATGAGTTTTTACTATCTCATTACACCGGATGCGCTCTGTGGTGGGGGAGGGGCAGTGAAGCGAGGCGCGCGTAATGGCAACGAGAAGGGTGGGCTAGGAAAGGGCATTTACGCGCGCGATCAAAGAAGCTAAATGCCAGCTGTGCACGTCACGCGCGCTCTTGTGCGCGTGATAGCAAGCTGGTGGCCGCTTTGGTAGCACTTTCCTAAGCAGCCACTAATTGTCTCGGCCAGACCAGCGCATGCGCTGGATCTGGCCGACACCTAAAAAAGACCCTGTTGCACACATCGAAATCAGACAGCATCTGTAAAAACATTAAGATGGGTCTACGCCTAGCAAATGCATGCTTTAAGCAATTGGATTAAAAATCTTATCGCAAAAGATTTATACACTTAACAAAAAAATATAAAGTGCAAAAATGATTGAGGTGAAGCCTCTTTATGTGGACACCAACAGATGGAATCAGAGCTGCATTGACTCTTAAGCAGAGGAAGGATGCAGCAAATAGAGCCCAACCTGAAGCAATAAAGGGGACTTCTATCCCAGATGAATAACTTCTAATAAGTATTACTCCAGGCCAAATTATTTCTGCAACAAAACATAAGCACAAACTGAATGTGAAAGAAGTCCAGAGTTGATACTAATTTTTGTAAGTGCTGTGTAACCCTGTTTTATCTAACTTAGCAATGTTCTCTATGTTGGTAAACAGAGACAATCTGCTGAGGTTACTAAAAAGAAGCTTCAATGCACTTCAGCCAAGGAATTCTGAGCATATCGGGGGAACTAAGACACTCAATAATAATGGCCCTGTTGAGAAAAATGTGAGGCCAAATTGATAGCCATAATAATAGGCAACAAGCACAATAAGATCCACAACGCAAAGAGACCAATCTCCTCATGGCAAAAAAGTGAGAAGATGCAGACCCAAAATCTTGTGGTAGAAGCAATTTTCTTTGTGTTATAATTTCACACTGGAAAAGTAACACCAATACCTAGCCTCATAGCAGAAGACTCATCCCTCCATCATTAACGGTTTCACAAAGGATCTAAGAGGTGGAATAACAATCCCATGGCCAGGTAAATAAATTGATATGAGAAGGGCATCATGGCAACTATAAAAAAACAACTATGGAGACAAAAAATGTAACAAAGTTAGATCCCTTGATACAAAAGCGTAATCTACAATAGAAGAATAAGCTCTACCTACAAAAACTGGAAATCTCACATGTTCAGAAAACAACTTATGCATTAAAAACTCACGTTCAAATATAAGGCCATACAATAATCCTCTGTGTATATCAGTATGGGTAGGAAAAATAATCCTTATGATGCAAAGAGAAAGGATTAGAAAGAGTTAAATTAAAGCCAATTTTAGCATTGAAATAAACCCCAATATCACATACATAGCAGGCGGGGGTAGTTAACAAGAGGCAGAGGCAAGTTCCCACCATACTAAAAAAGTATATACAAATTAATGTGGTGTACTGAAAAACAATCATTGGAACATTTTTACAAGGAAGAACAAATGGTTGAATGACTGAATATCAAGTGTTAAGAACACTGACAGAGAAATTAAGAAATACCCTGCACCAGGATGAAAGTCCTTTCTTAGCATGTGCAGATGTTGATGGAGAAGCATGATAACAAACACCACACATACAACATCCAAAATGGCCATGTTTCCTGAAACTTAATGTCAACATCTCTAATTTAGAATACCCACCTGATATAGCTCATCTTGGTGGCTAATCTAGCTATGTTCCAACAGACAAGATGCACCAGGCCAGCGCATTTAACAAAATAATCAAAATAAGGAGAAATACCAGGTGTGAGGACATACATTTGTGATTGAGATGATGTAGAAAAAGTCAGTCATTGTGATCTAAGCAATCAAGAGCCACAAAACAGTTGTGAGAAGGTACATTAAAAAATAATGAGGATGAGATAGGGTGAGAAACAGTGTAAGAAATCGGGTTACTGCTTGAGGAGGAAAACCCTTCCCAAGCAGCAATCACAATTCTTCTCAGGGTGAAGTCAAACGCAAACCCTAAATTAACCTGTGTTCAACCTTCATGTTGCATGGCACAAAGTAGACAGGCTTAATTCAGAGGCAATATGTAAAGTAATTGCACAACTCTTCAGAAAATACACCATAAAAGGATCCCACAACTGTAGTAGAGTAGTTTGTAATAAATAAAACAAGATCAAGATGACAAGAATCCAATCAGTAGAACAGGAGATATGCAGGTGAAAAGAATTTGAGTAAAAATAGCTAAAAAAGGCACAAAGTAACAACTGTGGATGTCTGGTCGCACAGGACCGGGCTAATGTCACAATCTCAGGCCAACGGTGGCAGAGCACAGGCCATCTAAAGGGGCCCAGTTAGGCCAGCTGATCATCGTTGAGGATATCTCCAAGGGAGGGTTGCAATCTGAAGTCCAGCATCAAGAATGTGTTGCACAGTCAGGGCAATGCATCGGTTCTGAGGAGCTGGTAGGCTGTGATGCGGAATCTATCGCTGAGGCTGACATCAACGAGGGATGTGAGTGCCTGTGTAGAGGATGCATTGTGCAGGGTCAGTCCCAATGAGGTGACGGGCTGTCTTTGCGTTGGTTCTGATCCACACAGCAGTGGCACTGCATTTGTTCTGCTCTGGTTTGTGCCGTGCAGCAAAGGGGATGTGTCAGTTCCGCTGGGCCCACAGAGGCTGGTAGAGTGCCTTAGGCCCACTTTCAAGAGTCCAGAACTGGGGTGGAACCACTTGCCAGTGTAGACCTACAGATGGCAGAGTCCTGGTGCTGGGATCAAGGTTGTTGAAGCCTTCGGTCCCTAAAGCTCAAGTCAGGAGGCCAGCCAACTAGCCCTTTGAGTCACTTTGGAATCCTGGGTTCAGCAGATGCAAGCCCAGTCCTCACCCAGGCAGGAGGGCAGCAGGTCAGCAGTCCTTCAGGGCAGCACTCCAGAAGAGTGGCAGTCCTTTCAGCAGCACAGCAGTCCTTCTTGCTGGCAGAGTATCCACAGGTCCAAATGTGTACTGAGGAGTTGGTGTCTCGGGTCTAGTATTTATACCCAGTTGTGTCTTTGAAGTTGGGAAGAAGCTTCCTAGAGTTTTCCATTTGAAGTACCCAGGCATCCTGCCTTTCCTGTCCTTGCTCCAGGCTAACTACAGAAGGTATGGAGTCCTTTGTATGGAGGCATGACACAGCCTATTCAATTGTAAGAAGGGCTGTGCACTGCTCACCCTATCCTGCCAATGATGGCCCATTCAGGCATATCTAAGCTCTTTAATGTGTGTGTCTGTCTAACAGGAATGCACAAAGCCCAACTGTCAGCAACACCTAGTCATGTGACCCAGAGACAAGCTACAGGCACTAAATGGCTACGGCAGGAATGCCAACTTTCTAAAAGTCAAAATAGTGGAGCCTGGTAAGGGTCCAACACTGATTGCACTGCCAAAAGAGAATAGCTCCAACAAGTTAATTCTGAAGGTTTTTCATCCATTTAACCCATTTTATTTTTTCAAACTTTTTCAAATTATAATGTATAATCACTTGATGCCCCTGCATAATATAGATGTCTTGCTCCATATTCAACGAATGCCTATCCAGGCCTTTCGAACATTACCTGGGGATTCACCTGTCCTTGTAGCGTGACATTAAAAATAGTTGTTTCTATGTAATAGCCATGTGCATTACACGCGGAGGTTCGCCAGATCTGGTACTGTTAGAACCGGAGTCTCTAGTTGGCAGGGGTATGTACCCTAGTCCAAGTAGGGACCACCGCTTCCGACCTGGTAGCTTGGCGCAGAGCAGCAAAAGCGTAACTTCAGAGGCAATGTGTAAAGTATTTGTGCAACACACAACGGCGATGGCACAGTAAAAACACTCACAAGAGGAACACCACACCAGTTTTGTATAAGAATAAGAATTTATTTATCTAAATATTATACAAGAACCAAAAGCAGGTGAATCCAGCTCCCGGCAAGGTCAATAATAAAAAGGATTCCAGTTTCCAAGCAAGATCAATAACCAATAAGAATGAATCCAGTTCCCAGGCCTGATCAAATCACCAAAAGCTCAAGTGTGCCAAGGGCTCCTGCTGGTAATGTCTTTCTCACAGTGTCCTTGGATGGCAAAAGTTCACTTGAGGTAGGTTCTTATGGTCAAAATTCCCTGGGGGAAGGTTCTTAGGCCAAAGTTCCCTTGTAGCGTAATAAGTGTGCCTCTCATAGAAATGATGCTGCCAGCGTAGGAAGTGCGGCTGCCCAGGCGCTGCTGGTAATGCTAAAAAATGCCCCAGTGTCAATTACCAAGTAATTATGCCCCCGTAGGCCCGTCAGTGAAGGACGGTTCCCAGCCAAGCACAAAGCTCACACTCCAGGTACCCGGCCAACCCGTACCCCACCCCCTCGCAGCAGCCTGGTTGCACCGAGGCGTTACCTGGGGTGATGGTTGCGAGTGCGGGTGCGAGGCTCCTCTCCCCCTGGGGCCTCGGGCTCAGCAGGCGCTGCGCGGGTGGCGGTCACGGCCACACAGCGCTCCTTTAGCACAGCGCTTAACAGTGCCTCCAAGTCCGGGGCAATGACGGAGCCTCCTGCCACACAGCGCTTCGCTTCTCAGCGCTACACAGCGCGCTCCGGTCCCAGTGGCGGTGACCTCAGGGCCAGTTTCAGTCGGCTTGCGCCAGAAGCAGAGGCAATCACCGAGCCCTCGGGAGGATCACGGGGCAAGCAGTGCTGAGGGCAGGCACAGCGTTGCAGGGCAAATCTTGAGAGTGTTGGTGCTATTCCAAAGGGTAGTCTTTAAAACGCTGTGGTCCAAGGACAGGTAGTTTCCTTTACCTTAAAAAGGGTGCAGTCCCAAAAAGGCACTCTTTAAAAGGTTGAAGACTCTTTAAAATGTGGTTCAAAGAAAAGTAGTTCCTTTGGGATGTTGTGGAGACACTCTGGTGGTGATGTTGCAGTCTCCCATGCAGGGCAGGACCAGCAGACAGTAGGGCAGCTCAGCAGGTTGTGGGGCAGCAGTTTCTTGGAGCAGTCAGCCTCCTTCCAAGTGGCAATCCTCTTGCGCAGCAGTCCTCACTCCAGCAGGCATTCTTTCAGGTTCAGCAGTGTAACAAGAATGTGAGGCCAGGACCCTCCCTTATATATTCTACAGTCTAGGGGCTAGAAAGTGGTAGACGTCTCTGGAAGGGTCTGGGGGCAGGGGCTTCTGGAAGAGTCCAGGGAGTTCTGGTATGTTCCCTGCCTTTCCTGACCTAGCTGTCACAGTGACGAGAGACAGGGCGTTAAGGCTACAGTGGGCAGCCCATCACAGCTCATCTCAGGGAAGAAGCTGTGAATCACCACTCCCACCTCCCAACCCAGGCAGGCTATCAGTATGCAGAGGGGAGGGGGGAGTCTGCAGAGCCTAATCTAAGTATAGGCAGGAAAAGGTCCACTTTATAAAAGTGGGATCCCTAGCGTAGTAATGCCCAAACCCTATATATCATTGGAAAGGGTTCCCCGCCCCGAGTCCAACAAGACCAAACATGACAGACTTATGACGTCCCTGTCAGAAGTTATCCCATAAGGGGAGGTTCCCAATGTTAGCCTATGAAGATTTAAGCCTTACTGCGTTAGCAGTGGCATGTGGCAGATATGTCAGCCTCACAAGGTTTTAGGGGAGAGCACCTGCACCTCAGCACTGTTTAGCAGTGGTGAGGCTCCCAGAGTTCTAAGTCCAACAAAAGGTTAGGTAAAAATGAGAGGCTAAAGGGTAAAAAGGTAGGGGAAGACCACCCTAAGGCTGACAGGTCCAATAGTTATGATCTCAGCAATCATCGGCAGCCATTCTGGGCATGGTTTTGGCATGTAAACCACTCCTGGCCTCAGAGACTTTGTTTTACAGAAAACTCCCCGCGTCCTCATTGGACAAAACGAAGGCCAGAAAAAAATCCTCTTATTGTGAGTTCATTTGTTTTTTGATTACAGTGGTCAATCAATTAATCAATAAAACAACTTTATTCAGTTTACAGCTGTAAAACCATAAAAGTTCATATCTATATATATATATAGATATATATATATATTACCTACTGGCGGTCACCAGTAGGTATATATAGTTAGGATTTTTTCTCTATGGGATTTTTGAAAATTCTATGTCTAATAACTTTGGCGTTTGTGGACGGAATTGGCTGAAATTTTCAGGAAAATGGAACATTTTGTTTCTGAGCAGCCCCTGAAAATTTGGGGGGGGGGTCGTCAAGGGGGGGCTGAGAAAAAAGGGGGGTCCCAAAACGCATTTTTCCCATGCAATTTTCCATAGGGCGGTTGGCCTCACTTTTAGCTCGAACGGCTGAATGGATTTGCACGAAACTTGGCAAAATTGTAGGGACTGTTAGCCCGATGTGCCTTTGCTAGGTCTCAAGATATGTGCTCCAGTGGATTTTGAGAAATTAACGTTCAAAAAAATATATATATCTGTAAGCGCGTTCCGGGCAGCGCCCCGGTTCGCGTACCTGACGCGTAACGGAACTTCGCGAAGCAAAGCTGATTGGCTCTCTGGTGTCTGTCAACATTCTAAACAATCCGGAGCGGCCGCCATCTTGTCTCTCGGTAGGATCGAGAGACAAGAAGAGGCCAAAACAAAGGGGGAAATGACCATAAGGGGGCATAGTAGATCCTCCCTGACCCCCTAGGTTTGATGTGGAGGCTTTAAAAGGGCCCCGCGGGGCAAAATAAAAAATAAAAAAAATTTGTTTTTTTTGCGTGGGGAGCGCCCGGTACGCGCACCGGGAAGCGGTCCGGGGAGCGTACTATAAGGAAAAAAGAATGATAGACTATGATATTTTGAAATATTGTATGTTTATTGATTGTTCTTTTTGTTGTTTTTTTTTTTTTTTTTTATTTAAGTAGCAGTATTAATGATTATTAAATATAAATGTATTTTTGGAATTGTGCACAGTATACTATAAGTCTGACTTTACATTATAATCAATGTGGTACTAGTTTATGAATTACATATAAAAATGATTAAAGACAAACAATTTTTTAATATTAAATATAATTTTATTTTTCTGATTCTTTTTCAAAATTTAATAGAACGTCTAACATTTGACTGTCCGATATGTCCTCTTGTTGAGTGAACATAACTTCCCACATTTGACCGTCATCATAATGAAGTAAATAATCCACAGATTCTACACATTGTAGAAGTTCATGGTCTCGTGATTCATCCATGAATTCCAAGTCAATGGGTTCAATGATTTCCTCATTGTTCATGTTTAGGACAATTTCAAAGGAAACGTTCTGTTCTCCTTGCATTTTTGTGCTGAAATTTGAATAAAAAATAAATATACCAGTAGAGATAGGGCACTGTTGGGTTTAAGTTCTGACAGGTACTTTTGAGGCATGAAGTAGTGCTATTAAAAAGTGCCTGTGAAAAAGTCTATGTAAATTCATAATTATACCACAGAAACCTAAATCAATCCATAATTATAATAAACAAGCCTTTCTCAATGTTTAACTCTTACAGAGGGATAGTATATAACTATCTGAAAATGTTTTCAAATTTATAAAATAATATCTTACCTTTTAAAAACAAGTTTAAGTTGTGAGTGAAAATGATCTTGCAATGTAGTTCAGGAAGTAGTAGTCAAAATGGATGTGTTTCTCTCTCTTTTTTTATATATATTCAGATACATAACCAATCAAATGTCAGGTAAAAAAAGTAGAAAATGAAAGTAACATTTTAATTGGTTGTGAATTCCAACACTTCAGATGTGTTTTGTGAAGTAATTTACCTCAGGGTATTTAGAGAGGTCTAGAGGCTAAATGGCTAAATGGAATTCCAACCAAATTTGTGAAAATGGTAGGGATTGGTATGTAGTATGAGTTAATCTATATTTGGTGACATTGTCTCCAGGGTTTTTTCTGTAAATTACTTTCCCACCTTTTTTAATGGAGCGTTACGGGAGTCCACCATTTTGTGTTTCGGTCGAATTAAGATACAAGATGGAGGGCAAATAATGTTCAGAATGGGTAGAAGGGGGCACGGTAGACGTATCTTGACCCCCTAGGTTTTCTGAGGGTGGCTGAGGAGGCCCATATGTGCGAAAAAAAAAAAAAAATTAAAATGTGCGCGGTTAGCGTCCGGTGCGCGTACCGGGTAGCGCTCCGGGGAGCGTACTTTGTTGAAAATTAGTGAAAAAAGTTAGAGTAAAATAATAATTGTGAGTGATCAGATGTAGGGTAGCTCTGAAAAGAGCTTTTGGGTCCTGTGGCTGATGTAGGTACCTACAAGTAGGTAGCAATGCACAGTCTTAAATTGAGGATGAAAATTCTGTTCCCCTCATCTGAGAAGTGAACTCCATCTCCTCTGTAGATATCTTGCATGTAGTAACGCAAGTTATTGTTGTACATGGAGCCCATTCCATGGTCTCTCATGTAAGCTGAAACAGACTTATTTACATGCTTCCTCGATTTCTCAATTTGTGGACAAAATTGGTTCGACCACCTCCATTTCTGTCTTTGGCATATATTTGAATATACCAAGGTAGTTTGAGGAAAAAGTGCCATCAATTGCTCAAAGGTGTCCTTTAAAAGCATTTCCAGACCTACCCCAGTCAAAGTGCCCAAGTCATTACCTCCACAGTGCACAATTAACAGGTCAGGTTTTGGCAAATGCAAAAAGGTTTTCACCAATGGTATCAATTGGTGACATTTTAATCCTCTGTGGCCAATCCACTTAATTTCCACATTTTGTAAATTGAGGTTAGGTAAATTTCTGTTATCAGTATACCTTTGAGCCCAGTAGATGTAACTATGTCCAACAATCCAGACAGAAAACATGGTGAGAGGAGGTTCTGCTGCAGTCAGTTGAAGTGTGGCAATGAAATGGCAGTTGAAAAAATAAGAGTTTAAAATGAAAAACACTGTGGAGTTTCTGTGTTAATGAAGCTGTAGCAGTGATCGGTGGATTTTGATTGCTGAAAACAGAAAGTTAGGGTGCATGGATGAGTTCTTTGAAAGATGTAATTTGAATGGTCAAGAAAAAAACATTTTATGAAAGATTGCACTGGATATGCAGGTGTACTGAGAGTTCAGAGTTCAATTGAAACATTGTTGTGTGAACTTGCAAACATCAGAGGTCTTTCAGGAGGTGGTTGCTATGCAAAAAAGACAGAAAGGGCAGAGGGGGAAGGGTGTTGATTTGAAAAAAGTGAGGGAAGAGTTTTGATTGGGTGACATGAGAGATATGTGTGATGAATTACAGCTTTTCTGTGCTTTTTATGGCTGCAGACTCTGGAGTGCATACCTTTTGCTCTGCTAAAGACAAATTGGTGTGTTTCTGAGACTGTTTTGAAACTCATAAAGTATTTGCTAAGGTGAGAAAAGATTCATTTAATTTAGATAGAGAATAGTATGGTTTGGGGAGAAAATTATGAAGAAAGTTGTGTATTTAAAATGTTGCTTTGTGTCAAGTGTTTTACAAATAGATTTTGTTTCTTTGTGTTACATAGCCATGTTAAAAGTGACGCAAAAATAGTGCAAGGGTCTTACAAAAATGCTTTCATGTGTCTTAGCGTATTTTAACTCACTTCCCCATGAATGTATGAATACAATTTCTTTACAAGATGTGTTTAAAAACGTTTTTTGAAATCAATTAGGTTTCTTGATATGTACTGCTAGAGTTTCATAGGTTGCTTGGGGCATATTTTCAAGGCTTTTGAGTTCCTTTGATGTAATTTTTCCCATTTTAATTTAAGACCTTTCCCCGTGGTGCAAGGTCCTTGTAAATATGCCCCCATCTGTGCTTGGCAAATTTAGATTTTAATTCTTTGACTAACATAGCCATGTTAAAAGTGACCCAAAAATGTTGCAAAGGCCTTAAAAAAACGCTTTCATGTGTCTTAGGCCATTTTAAGTCATTTCCCCTTGAATGTAGGTATATAATTGATTTAGATGATGTGTTTAAAAACGATTTTTGAAATCAATTAGGTTTCTTGATATGTAGTGCTAGAGTTTCATAGGTTGCTTGGGGTATATTTAAAAGGCATTTGAGTCCCTTTGATGTTATTTTTCCCATTTTAATTAAAGACATTTCCACGTGGTGGAAGGTCCTTGTAAATACACCCCCATGTGTACTTGGCAAATTTAGATTTTGATTATTTGACTTACATAGCCATGTTCCATACAGTTCTCACCTTCTGCGTAGTCTTTGATATGCTACACTCCATCTGCACAATGAGATACGTAAGCAAAGGTAACACAGGTTATGTGATTGTGAACTGAGGAAAAGAAATTCCACATTTTTCAATTACATCACCTGTGTTTCCTAAGTTTATGAATGACATTGTGCAGATGAGGTTTAGGCCTGTCCACGGACACAGAAGAGGTGTGGCCTTTGTTCAAGAGTGAAGTGGACATGACTTACTTCATTGGTAGGCCTTCACATGTATTATCTCCTCTGTACTCTTCAACAAGCGTAAATTTCATCTGCAACCCTGAGTAGGCCACACCTTAAACAAACCTCTGGATAGGCCACACCTTATCGTCATCCTGAATCAATCATTTAAAATGTTAGGGACAGATTTATGATAGGTGTATGCCTCTTTTGCGTCACTGTGCGTCACTTTTGTGACGCAGCGGCGGTGCAAAAGATTTGCTATGTGGTGACATATTTACAACTTGATGCATCTAGGCAGATGTGTCATGCTGTAAAGTCCCGTGCCACATGAAACCGATGCAGCAGTGATGCAAAAGATGCACCATGTTGCAAGACAGGCCTCACTTCATCTCCAACAAGATAAGAAGCTGAATCTTCTGTAAATGTCAAAATTGTTGTATACACTGCTGAACTTCTGTGTACTCTTTGATATGCTAGACTCCATCTGCACTATGAGATACCTAAGCAAAGGAAACACAGGTGATGTGATCGTGAAATGAGGAAAAGAAACTCCACATTTTTCAATTACATCACCTGTGTTTCCTAAGTTTACGAATGACATTGTGCAGATGAGGTTTAGGCCTGTCCACGGACACAGAAGAGGTCTGGCCTTTGTTCAAGAGTGAAGTGGACATGACTTACTTCATTGGTAGGCCTTGACATGTATTATCTCCTCTGTACTCTTCAACAAGCGTAAATTTCATCTGCAACCCTGAGTAGGCCTCACCTTAAACAAACCTCTGGATAGGCCACACCTTATCGTCATCCTGAATCAATCATTTAAAATGTTAGGGACAGATTTATGATAGATGTGTGCCTCTTTTGCGTCACTGTGTGTCACTTTTGTGACGCAGCGGCGGTGCAAAAGATTTGCTATGTGGTGACATATTTACAACTTGATGCATCTAGGCAGATGTGTCATGCTGTAAAGTCCCGTGCCACATGAAACCGATGCAGCAGTGATGCAAAAGATGCACCATGTTGCAAGACAGGCCTCACTTCATCTCCAACAAGATAAGAAGCTGAATCTTCTGTAAATGTCAAAATTGTTGTATACACTGCTGAACTTCTGTGTACTCTTTGATATGCTAGACTCCATCTGCACTATGAGATACCTAAGCAAAGGAAACACAGGTGATGTGATTGTGAAATGAGGAAAAGAAACTCCACATTTTTCAATTACATCACCTGTGTTTCCTAAGTTTACGAATGACATTGTGCAGATGAGGTTTAGGCCTGTCCACGGACACAGAAGAGGTCTGGCCTTTGTTCAAGAGTGAAGTGGACATGACTTACTTCATTGGTAGGCCTTGACATGTATTATCTCCTCTGTACTCTTCAACAAGCGTAAATTTCATCTGCAACCCTGAGTAGGCCTCACGTAAACAAACCTCTGGATAGGCCACCCCTTATCGTCATCCTGAATCAATCATTTAAAATGTTAGGGACAGATTTATGATAGGTGTATGCCTCTTTTGCGTCACTTTTGTGACGCAGCGGCGGTGCAAAAGATTTGCTATGTGGTGACATATTTACAACTTGATGCATCTAGGCAGATGTGTCATGCTGTAAAGTCCCGTGCCACATGAAACCGATGCAGCCGTGATGCAAAATATGCACCATGTTGCAAGACAGGCCTCACTTCATCTCCAACAAGATAAGAAGCTGAATCTTCTGTAAATGTCAAAATTGTTGTATACACTGCTGAACTTCTGTGTACTCTTTGATATGCTAGACTCCATCTGCACTATGAGATACCTAAGCAAAGGAAACACAGGTGATGTGATTGTGAAATGAGGAAAAGAAACTCCACATTTTTCAATTACATCACCTGTGTTTTCTAACTTTACGAATGACATTGTGCAGATGAGCTTTAGGCCTGTCCACAGACACAGAAGAGGTCTGGCCTTTGTTCAAGAGTGAAGTGGACATGACTCACTTCATTGGTAGGCCTGGACATGTATTATCTCCTCTGTATTCTTCAACAAGCGTAAATTTCATCTGCAACCCTGAGTAGGCCTCACCTCAAACAAACCTCTGGATAGGCCACACCTTATCGTCATCCTAAATCAATCATTTAAAATGTTAAGGACAGATTTATGATAGGTGTGTGCCTCTTTTGCGCCGCTGTGCGTCACTTTTGTGACGCAGCGGCGGTGCAAAAGATTTGCTATGTTGTGACATATTTACAACTTGATGCATCTAGGCAGATGTGTCATGCTGTAACGTCCTGTGCCACATGAAACCTGCGTCAGGTTTCATATAGGTGTTTTGTTGCAGGGTGGGCATTCATTTGCATGAAAGCCCTGTAAAACTAACACAGTGAAATTTAGAAGATTTCACTGAGTCAGCTTTATAGCATTGCTGAATCAAATCCTTAAGCCTGTTTGAAACAGGCATAAGGAGTGATGCACCATGCAATGTGAGGCTTCCTCCTGTGCATTGCAGTAGACATGTCGCGCTTACGACGTGATTCCTGCAATGTGCTGCTTTTGCGGCACAGATGCGTGACGCATCTGTGCTGTTTTTGCTCAATGGTGCTCCACATTGTAAATGCGGCACATCATGGGTGGCAGAGCAGCGGTGCACGTTAACTGGTGCATCCCCGGGGATGTGCCAGTTAACATAAATCTGCCCCTTTACATTTAAGTATGAGCAGGGTAAAAAGAGTTGGTGAGGCTTATCGAAGGTTAAGAAGAGATGAGTCCTGTTCACTGAAAACTTGGACATAGGCCTCACCTCCTCAGCATCGCTGGACATGGCTAAATAATAATTGCAAAATGTTACTCTTGTTAAACAATTTTAATATTATAGTCTCTGAGATTTATCTCTTACTCTGCAACATCTCATTGTTGTTCTCTTTCTTTAAAGATAACGACAACATCAACCATGAGTGATAATGAGCAATCAGTTGATCTCGATCTTATCATTGAAATTATGATTGAAACGTCAGTGGAAGTAGATCCCTTGGATGATTTAAATCCTGAGGATGTTGAAGAACATGATGAGGATGCCGATTTGTCAGAATTGTATGACATAGGGTGGGAAGCTGACCTGCTTGAGCCTATGGAACTATAAACATTTATTTTTAAAAGTTACTGGAAATGAAAAATGAAAAACAAAAAAATGTAAACCGTTTCATTTAAAATTAAACAAAAGTTCAAAAATAGGTTGTGTGTAGTGTCTTTAATAAAATATTCAAATATGCTCATAAAATTAGTTCAGATTCACATATAAAACAGCACAGGTCAAATGTAGAAGCATTCAATTTCTTTGCTACTATTGTGAATACTAAATCTGCCAATGCACTAAAAATGACAAGTAGTGTGTTAAATTTTTGATGACTGTTATTGATTTACTGTTTGCTAATAGTGGTTAATAACATTTTTTATTATATTTTACCACAGATTCAACTGCAGATCATTTCAAAATTAAAGAATGCCTTCGAAGGACAAAAGGCGAAAGGCTACCAAACATCAAAGACAGCAGCTTAAAAAATTATTGCAGCAGACCTTTACAATAAAAACTCGTCAAGTCACCAAGAAAGGTCCGGGTAAGATAAAGAAATCATTCATAAGAAATATTTGTAGAAAAAAAAGTAGTACTACAGAAAATGTTTTCGTCCAGAAAAAGAGAAGCAATTTAAACGGAAAGGGAAGGCCAATCAAAAATGTTACTGCTAGAGCAGGAGATAACTCTGTGCATGGTAGTAGAAGGAAAAATCAGTTTAGGGACATTCGTAGACGAATGTTCCGCAACAGGATAATTGGCAATTTGTTAAAAAATATTAAGAAAGGTCAGCAGAAAGTGGTTTTTTATAAGAGAAAAAAAATTGAGAACGTTATTGATCAGGCATTTCAAACTAAGCGAAAGTTATTTATTTTGATAATCAATAGAATTAGGAAGCTAAACAAGGCAATTTATGATTTCAAAAGAAATAGTAGATGGAAGAGAACAGTTAATCGTAGTAATTTTTGTGAAGTTTTTTCAGGAGAATGGATGCATAGTTCAAGTTGTGAGGCATTTTTTAATGAGGAGAGTTATTTCCAGGATAATGATTTGGTGCATGCAGTTGACATCAGTGGTCGAGCTTATGAGGTGAAAGATGGTTGTCCAGTTGAAAAAGAAAAACTTGTGACAACAGAGGCATAAGAGGTGTTAGGTAATGAGGTTTTAGGAAGACGTCCTAAGGGACCTGTGTACACCTGGAAGTGTAGTAGTATTTGCAGTGTGCGACAGGATTCCATCAATTTGCTTTGTGATTTTGTACGGACATTTAATAAGAAAAGTTTGAAGCAGAAAATGAAGTTGTTGCAAGAATTAGATCCTTGCAGAGTGAGAGAAGTGACAGGTATGCATGGTCATTCACTGGCTTGTCTTTCCAGGAGAGTATGCCAGAGTGTTTTTCATCATTTCAGGATGCTAGCAGTGCATCATAATAAAGTGAGGAAATTAGTTAGAATGTTGTATTATGCTAAGAGTCCAGCAGTTATGCGTAAACAATTATGCACTGCTCTTTTGCATGGTTCTGAAATAGATGTGAAGAATATTTGTGAAGAAATTGAGTTTTGTTACTTTGGAAGTAAAGAGGAAAATGTTGAAATTGACCCAGAAGAAGAGGTTAATGTGGAAGATAGTGTACAGGTTTCCAGTACAGATAATTTTCAGAAGGAAATTGCCACGTTTCAGGTGAAATCAAGTGAGAGGCCTAATTTCACTTGTGTGTGTTGTCGACGCACTTATTATAAGAATCAGACTAAGTTAGTGGATTTATATGCAAAAAGTGAAAGGGAAAATAATAGTGAATGGAAGGATTTTGCACCATACTTGATGGTAGAAAATTGTTTTGATTTGGGATTGGATCAACGTGTGTGTACTAATTGTTGTAACAAATTAAATCAAAACCAGATGCCTGCTAGAGCGGTTCATAATAATCTGGAATTGGTTGAGATTCCTTCTGAATTGAAGGATTTAAATACTTATGAATCTATTTTGATTCAAAGTATCCATCCCTTTCAGGCTATTGTAAGAATGGAGCCAAAGACAGGGAAATTGCCTCCATCAGATTTACAGAGAGGATTAAAGGGAAGAGTTGTTTATTTGCCTCTAGATTTGAAGAAAAACATTAGTACAATTGGAGTAGAAAAAGTGGAAGAGGAACCTCTGGTTATCTTAGTTAATGGGGTTCCGACAAAGAGTAAGAAAATATGGCAAGATTTAGTGGATGTTAGGAAAGTCAAAAAGGCAACATTGTATTTGAAAAAAAACAATAAGTACTATAAGAATGTATATGTTGCAGAAGAGGAAGTAAGTGAAGAAGAGGATAGCGATTTGTGTGCTGGTCAAATTGAGAAAGTAGAACCCTCTAAAAGTGAAGAAATATATGAACATTATAGTGTTCATCCTTTGCATTCCAAGGAAGTCATGGGGAATGCTATTGAGTTGTTTCAAATGAAACAAGCCAAAGGGAGTCCCATTAGTGTTTGGGAGGAAAGTTTGGAAGGTCGGTGTTTCCCACAGCTATTTCCAACAGGTCAAGGAGGAAGATATGATGAGCGAACTCATCAAATTCCTGCTTCTGAATACCGGACTTTACGATTGTATGCAGAAGATCCTAGGTTTCGACAATGCATTCCCTATTTGTTTCATCTCCTGTTTGAAAGCGATCTGTCTGGACTGTCATATGCAGTGAACCACATCTTGAAAAGTGGTGTACAGCTGCAAAATATCTCGGCAAGTGACTTTATGGATAAAGTCAATGTGCAAGACAGTATTTTGGATTCTCACCTGATTAATCTCATGGCGTGTCAGCATGGTACTAATGAGTACTGGTACCGTCGTCATGGTGATTTAAAATGTATGCTGAGGAACTTAGGAACTCCCACATGGTTCCTCACTCTCAGCTGTGCCGAGTATGGCTGGGAAGACTTACTTGAATTTCTACGAGAGGCAAATGGAAACATTGAAAATATTGAATTCAAGACACCCGGAGAACTGTGCTCTTTGGATCCAGTGAATGTATGCAGGTACTTCAATCATAGATTTGAAGCTATGATGTCTTTCATCATGAACAAGAGAAATCCACCTCTTGGAGAGATGTTGGATTTCTTCTGGAGAAAGGAGTACCAAGCAAGAGGTGCTCCTCATATACATATGCTGCTGTGGATCAAGGATGCACCTAAATTTGGAACAGATCCAGAAGACTTAGTGATGAGTTTCATAGAACAGTATTCTACATGTGCTGTTCCAAACGCAAAGGAGGACAAAAGCCTAAGAGAACAAGTTCTACGCTTCCAAAGCCATCGTTGCGGAAAGTACTGTCGTCGTAAATTCAGAAACAAGGACAAATAATACACCAAATGTCGTTTCGCCTTTCCACGACCGGTGATTTCTAAAGGAAGAGTGAACAGTTTGATGTCTTCGCTGCGACATAATGTGATGAAGAAATCACCTAAAAACACATACAATTTGAAAAGGAACGAAGAGTCCAAGTATATCAACGACTACAACCCAGTGATTTTGTCCATGTGGAATGCTAACATGGATATACAGTTCGTGGCTGATAACTGTATGGCTGTGGCTCGGTATGTGACATCTTACATCACCAAAAAAGAAAAGACAGAATTGAAGGATATGTGGGAGGACATTTCCCATGAAAAGAGCCTCAGTAAGAAGTTGTACAGTTTCAGTCTGAAGATGTTGTCACATCGAGAAATCGGAGCTTACGAATGTTCTGACCGGTTGTCTTCAGCAAGTCTCTATGCCAAATCCAGGAGTATCGTTTGGGCGAGTCTTGGTCTTGCTGCAACGCGTAATCGAGTTCTGAAACCTGTGCGGGAAATTGAGTATTTGGCGGAAAAGGAGCCAAACAGTACTGATATTTTGAAGACCAACATGTTGGATACATATTATCCAAATAGAAGCAGACACCTCGAGAATGTTTGTCTGAATGAGGTTCTACAAAATTACATATTCAAGAGGAACATCAAAGAAGATATTGATAAAGGAGTGTATGCTGTAATTGGAAGTGAGGGATGTCTCGTCAAGCAAAGAAAATGCCACTTGGTAAACCATCGAAAATTGAGTGGCGAATCTCCTGAACAAAAAGAGTTTTTCTATTTAGCACTTTTGCAACTTTTCAAGCCTTGGCGTGCAGAAGAGGAACTGCTTGGAGATTTCCTCTGTTACGAAGACTCTTTCAATGCCGCCAAGGAGACCATAGAATGTCCTGTTTTTCTCAAAGATCTAGAAATGTTGAATGCGGAAATCGAGCAGGAAGCAACGATTGCAGCCGAGATTGCTAGAGACAGTTCTCAGGACAGTCAGAGTTCTGTTTCATTGAGTCAGGATCCACTAGGAGGACCAGTTATCGAAAATGAAGCTGTTACTGCCATGATTGAAGTGGAAACAGCCATGGCACATGCTCAGGAGGATGCGGTTAACTTAGAAGACTTGGAAAGAAAACTCAACATTGAGCAGAGGAAAATATATGACGAAGTTACCAACCAAATTGATCATGGATTAAGTCATGAGAAGAAAGAGTGCTCATGTACGTCGTTGAAACCTGTCCGACTGTACGTGAGTGGAGAAGCGGGAACTGGAAAAAGTTTCCTCATTAAAGCAATTTCATGTTATTTGCAGAAAAGGACTGAGTCATCGCTGTCTTGTGTTGTCACCGCTCCAACTGGACTGGCAGCACATAACATTAAAGGTATTACTTTGCATCGTCTACTGATGCTGCCAGTGGAGCATGATAACAAGTTACAATACCACAAGTTATCTGGAGATGCTTGTTGTGAAGTTTCAAGAGTCTTGAAGAAAATGAAACTTCTTATCATTGACGAAGTAAGCATGGTTTCCAATGTCATGCTTGCCTTTGTGCATTTGAGAATGCAAGAAGTTCTCAAAACAGAGTATGATGTGTTATTTGGTGGCAAACACATCATTGTTTTCGGTGATCTTCTGCAGCTGACACCAGTAAAAGGACAACCTGTGTTCAAAATGCTCACGCATGAAGATACCAGGAAGTGCCTAGGGAGTGCCTAGGGAGCATTGGCAACGTTAATATATGGTTAAACTTCAATTATGCTGAACTGCATGAAAATATGCGTCAGGCGAAGGATGAAGATTACAAGAATATTCTACAAGATGTTAGAATCGGAAAAGTGACCGAGCATGGGAAAGAAGCTTTACATGCACGATTACTGTCAAATTTGTATCCAGAACAAGACGTTGTGCCTGAGAATATTTTTCAGAAAATTACTGAGAAGAAATCTGGAATATGTTTGATGCCAACTCTTGCAGAATGTGCCATCTTCAACAACAAAATGTTGTATTTAGAAAACCAAGATATTGTGAAACTGGAAGCTATTGACAGAGTAGAGCATATGGGATCAACAATTATTTTGTCTGAGAATTTGAAATCAAAATTGGATTCATTAGAGAAGAGTATATCTAAAACTGCGAGTTTTGAAAAGACTCTGAATGTGTGCTTAAATTGCCGTATAATTTTAAGAAGGAATTTACATGTTGAAAGAGGTCTGGTAAATGGATCAATGGGTAATGTTGTTGATTTTGTGAAATACAGAAATAGGGATGAAATTGAATTTTTAAAAATTAAATTTGATGGCATTGACGAAGTACAGCTAATTGGTCGTTGCTCTGCTAGGTTTTTGCTTGTGAAAGACTTATATGTTCGCCGTAAGCAGTTTCCTGTTTGCTTGGCATATGCGGTGACAATCCATAAATCGCAAGGTTTAAGTGTTGACAGTGCATTGGTGAATATTGGCAGTTCTGTGTTCAAGGAGGGTATGGCATATGTGGCATTGTCACGAGTCAGAACTTTATCGGGATTGTACTTGATTGAGTGTGATGTCACAAACATTTGTGCGGATCTAGACTGTGTTAAGGAATACAATAGGTTAAGAAGAGAGTATGCGCCACATTTGCCTCAATATCCTTTGTTTGAGAAACGTGTGGTAGGCCGGAAACGAAGAAATGTGACCAATAGTAGGGAGGTTGTAGCAAAAAGACGAAAAGTCGATGAACCAGAAATTATAAGCAGAAAGGAAAAGGATTTTGTTGAAGATGTTGTTGGTTTTCAATTTGAAAACAGTTCTGGTGTCAACTGCTATGCTAATGTAGTGGTTAATGTTTTGTTTTCTCTAGAAACTTTAAAACAAGAGATTGTGGTCAATTCGGATCAGAGATTTTACAGTTTGTTGAATTGTGTGTTAGAGAAATGTAGCACTGATAGAACAAAAATAAAAAGTGTGTCTGAAATTCGAAATCTGTTAGACAGATGTTCAGGTCAAACACAATTCTCTCAAAATATTCAGCAAGATTGTCAGGAGTTTTTAATGTATATGCTTGATGTATTGCATGATGAAGGTGTAGATGTAGATCACCTGTTTGGGCTTTCTTATCAATGGCAGCATGACTGCGAGAACTGTAGGGTATCAAGTACTACTAGTGTAGACTCAGAAAATTTTATATATTTAACTTTGCCAGACAGTAAATCAGTGTCCTTTAATAAGCTAGTAAAAGTAGCTGATCACAACATGGAGTGTAGCCAATGTAAGTCTGAAATCTTGTCAACATTATTTATACGAACATATGGCCAGTATGTTATTTTAATGTTCCAACGATGTAGGCCTGATGGAACAAAATTGACAACTTTGATTAAAAATTTTGTGGCTTCACAGTTGTCAATATCAGGAAGGACTTTTGTAACTGCAGCAATTATATATCATGACGGTCCTTCAATAACATCAGGACATTACACAGCTTATTTAAAGTCTAGAAATGGCTGGTCATTCTGCAATGATTCTGTTTTAACTTTTAAAAAAAAATTGCCTTTTGACCTTAAAAATTCTTACCTGGTGTTTTTAAAACCAAAATGTTAGGGAACCCTTGTCTCGTTGCTGCCCGCCCGAGGATATTGTCGCAGGAAGGGAGAGCCTGCAATACCGGAGGACAGCAGAGGATCTTAGTGACTTTCTCTTCGTCACCCTTGTCCCGCAGCGCCTCGCGCATAGGAGGAAGCAGACCCTGGACCTTTGAACAGCTGAGGTCAGGAGGCGCGGGCAGGTGAGCTAGCCGGCGGGGCTGCGAGCACGCAGGCAGGGACTCCGATGACCAGGAGCCCCTGCGCGCCCATCTAACACACCTGGGCTGCTCTCCCCGCTGGCCACGCCCCCGCCCTCAGTCCTGAAAAAGCGGCAGTTTGGCTTTTTTAATTGGAACCCTTGTCTCGTTGCTGCCCGCCCGAGGATATTGTCGCAGGAAGGGAGAGCCTGCATTACCGGAGGACAGCAGAGGATCTTAGTGACTTTCTCTTCGTCACCCTTGTCCCGCAGCGCCTCGCGCATAGGAGGAAGCAGACCCTGGACCTTTGAACAGCTGAGGTCAGGAGGCGCGGGCAGGTGAGCTAGCCGGCGGGGCTGCGAGCACGCAGGCAGGGACTCCGATGACCAGGAGCCCCTGCGCGCCCATCTAACACACCTGGGCTGCTCTCCCCGCTGGCCACGCCCCCGCCCTCAGTCCTGAAAAAGCGGCAGTTTGGCTTTTTTAATTGGAACCCTTGTCTCGTTGCTGCCCGCCCGAGGATATTGTCGCAGGAAGGGAGAGCCTGCATTACCGGAGGACAGCAGAGGATCTTAGTGACTTTCTCTTCGTCACCCTTGTCCCGCAGCGCCTCGCGCATAGGAGGAAGCAGACCCTGGACCTTTGAACAGCTGAGGTCAGGAGGCGCGGGCAGGTGAGCTAGCCGGCGGGGCTGCGAGCACGCAGGCAGGGACTCCGATGACCAGGAGCCCCTGCGCGCCCATCTAACACACCTGGGCTGCTCTCCCCGCTGGCCACACCCCCCCTGTACGCCAACCATTAAGCAAGTGCCCATAGAGTATATCTTGAACCACTGTCCCCTCTAAGCGGGAGCGTGCGGGAGCGCGCCCGGGAGAAGCCCGGGACAAGGGCGGGACCGTCTGTGGCCGTCCGGGGCCCCAGGAGGCCGGGCTGGGCCAGGTCATTTTTAATTTGCACTGGAGCTTTGTATTGTGATTACCCTAACGTTTATCTTTTGTTCCTGGGTTGTGAATATTTAATTAACCAGATTTGTCATGAGTCACTCTGCCCCTCCCGGTGTAGGAACATCTGTTCTCGGTCCATTGGACACATTTTTCAAAAAATCTACTAAGGACTTAGATAGGGACCTTCTCTTAGCAGAGAGGAGAGCAGAACGTCGACGATCAGTTGAGCAGCTAAAGAAAATTTCACTGCAGTCACAATCAGTGTTAAATCTTACACATGATATGGCCGCCCAAGGGATGAGCTCAATTGAGGCCGATACTACTGACATTAATCAAACCCCAAACATATTTAGATTTCCAAGCATTTCCCCGCTCTGTGTTGATGTCACCAGCGGAGATCACTTGGGCTGTCTGCCAGTGGATCAATCTAGTTTTTTGGTAACAAGTATTCCATCTAATAATTTTATTGATTTGGACCCCTGTCCCATGTTGCCCAACCTCCCATTGGTGGGTATAGACTCAGAGGAGTCTATATCTACAATGAGTAAATGTAATACTAGATCTAAGCCTGATGAGGCCAAAAGGGTTGTGCATTCTCCACCAAGGAAAAGAAGGAGGAAGGGTGGGGTAAAAAGGAAAGGTTATAACGGCCAGTTACCCACACCAGCCCCGTCCAAGTCTAACATCGAGTTGGGGCTACCATCCCTTGTAGCGCCAGTGGTTTCAGACATACAGGCGATGGAAATCCCGGAGTCACTTAGTGAGGAGGCCCATGAGGTGTCCTACGCCAACATAGAGAAGCTGATTAAATCTTACATGCTTCCTGTGCTGGAACGTGTTAGGATACTGGGAGATAAATTGGACCGCCTGTTGGCAAACATCGAACCTCTACACGCACCTAGCGTGGATATGGCCAAAGGTCCATTGAACATACCTTCCGGTCCATCCCTGGGTAGTGGCACTAAATCTACCTCTTCTAGTAAACCCACTAAAAGCGTTCCTAATAATGCCATTGTTACTACCAATAAAGCACCAGTCCTAGTAGCTAAACCCCCAGCAGCGGCAACTATTGCCAAAGCAAATCCCAGGGTGGTAGTAAACAAACCTCCTGGAAAGGGTGCTGTGTCACAGGTAAGGAATGGGATGGGTAAAACAGCTAACCCCTCTGGCATAACCAACAGACCCCTTCCCCATAAGAAAAATGTAGACCTGCACAAACTATGTCATTGTTATGACGGGTGTGCCACCAGTTGCGGAAGGGGATAGGGAAAACAATGAAAGTTTAAAAAACAAAGTCATCTTCTGGCTGAAAACAAATAGGCCCCTTCCTTCACATCTTAATGGGGACATTGTTACAGTCAGAAGATGTCGGTGGGTAGGGGTTCGCCCCAAGGACATAGAGGGGGACATAATCATTATTAATTTTAGGGACCACAAAGTAGTATCCCATCTGTCCGATTGGTATGTGGGTAGCAATGAGGGAGGGATTTCTACGAGGAATCTTACATACTTTTATCCCGAAACCCTGATCAATCCATCGGATCAACCTCCTGCAAATAAAAATAATTATAATAACACCAAAAGCCTCCTTAAATGGAACAATTTTTCTACTAACTACCATGGATTCCAATTTAACCCTGAGGCGCAGTATCGTTCCTACATTCAATCTAACTACAATTGTCCCGTACAGACTCCGGGTTGGGCTAAGATCACTACCCAGCCCAAGGGCCCCCCAGTCTTATTCGATCAACCATTCCCCAATATCCACCAGTACCCATTGGTTTCTATGCCACCTGCTTCTATACAGACACAACAGTACCCAAGCTCCTTGCCAGATTACCCTCTTTCGAATAGGTCTACCCGGCCCCAAGAGCTTTGGAATATCCCTTTGAGAAACTTGTACGACCCACTATCGTGGTTGTCGACGAACGATTGACCAGCACGTTCGTCCGGGGTTGATGTTCCCAACCATGAGTGTTCGAGGGGGGGAGTTGCCCCGGGTTCCTCCAACAATGTGCCTGAAAGTTTGGAAGTCCAACTCCATCATCCTGTGGAGAGCCGTCTCGCCTACAGAGGAGAGGCAGAAATACCTATTTTGGTATCTACCCCTTCATTGCTTAATGATGTTGATATTGTAGGGTCGAGCTCTGGGTTAATGAGTCAGGCAGGGTCAAAGCGTCTGCTAACGGATGGTCAGGCTACAGATGTAGTGGGGCACGTTGAATCTACCTCCCTGTCTAATGTATCTTATTCTAATGTTGTAACCAATATGTGTGATCACTCATGTAAAAAGGGCACTATCCTGGGATGTTGGAATGTTGCAGGAATTGATTCTTGTTTTTGTATCCCCGATTGGGCTGATTTTATCCGACAGGGCGATGTCTGGTCGTTCCAGGAGACTTGGGCGACCAAATCAGTGTTTTTTCCAGGCTTCCTGAATTTTAATAAACCAGCAGTTAGAGGCCACAGAGGTAGGGCCATGGGTGGCCTCACCATTTGGGTTCGCCAGGTAGCAGGTGTGTCTGTGAAGGAAGTTTTTATAGACTGCCCTGATATACTGATAATTAGTGTGAAAGCCAGCAGTGGGTTGTCCATACTGCTTATCAATGTATATGTAAGAGGTATAACGGGTGGTCGAGTGTCATCCACCCTAACTTGTTTGGATGACTTCCTGGGTTCTAACCAACTATCTGGTTATGTGGTTGTTATGGGGGATTTTAATACCTGTTTTGAACCTCTAGGTATAGAGGATGGATTACTGACAGAGGACGAGGATCTGACCTGGGGGATTCCCCAACTCGACCTACCCCCGATTACTAAGTGCTCCCAGGCAGCTACATTTATCAAAGGTCTCTGTTTAAATTGGGGGCTGCGTGCCCTTAATGGACGCGTAACCTCTGATAGGGTGGGCAATAATACGTTTTTTAATGGTAGACATAGCAGTCGCATTGATTATATCTTAGTTGATATTAAAATGTGGCATTTAGTTCAGGACATGTCAATTAAGCCGCGTCCAGAAAGTGACCACGAACCACTAATAGCGGAACTGAAGGATTTCAGCTTTGCAGGGCCGGCCAATCCCCAGCCTAACCCTGTACAAGAGGCTGTGGTTTTAACAAATGATTTGAGGAGGGTGCGCTGGCCAAAGGTTGCTGTGGATACTGAAGCACGTGAAAAAATTAGGATCTTGGTATCAAATTCTCTATCGGAGATTGACAATTGTGATAATCAGGAAACGACAATTTCTAAAATCACAGATATCCATGCTGGCTTATTTCAGTCCCTAAAAACTCTGTTCGTTAAGTTGGTTGTTGTCAACAGGGGTAGGGGAAAGGGTAAAAAGCTTGCAAACTGGTATAATGAAGCCTGTCGATAGTCCCAGTCGTCTCTGTTTAAGGCCTTGAAATCAAAGAACAATTAAAAATTGTAGGAAGGCATATAAAGTTGCTAAATTTTGGGCTAAAGCTACTTGGGACGACGAGCGCTGGAGCCTCCTAGCTGAGGCTTGTGGCGCCAGGAACCTCCAACATTTTTGGCACCTCCTTAGGTGGGGTCAGTCCCAGGATGATCGCCCTAGCCCCGCATCCATCGAACAAAAGAAATGGGTGACATATTTTGAAGAACAATTTAGAAGTCATGACACTTCGCAAGACTCCATTAGCTGGCCAATCACCATCGATATACTTGTGTTTACAGCTAAAGAAGTAGAATCAGTCCTGAAAACCATCCCTAGGGGAAAAGCGCCCGGCCCAGACTGTATTCCAGCAGACCTATTCCAACAAGACCAAGACCTATGGGTACCGTACTCAGTACAACTGGCAAATGCGCTGGTTATGGGCGCCAGGATCCCCGACTCATGGGCAGGCGCTGAAATACTGCCCATTTTTAAGAAGGGAGATCGGTCGGTTCCTTCGAACTACCGGCCGATCAGTTTAATTGACGCGGTCCAGAAGATCATCAGTAGGCTTGTTCTGTCAAGGGTTCAGGCCTGGATTGAGGAATTTAACATCCTTACTCCCCTCCAAGCTGGGTTTAGACCCCGTGTGAGTACCCTGGACCAAGCGTTTCGTTTCATGCTTCTGCACTGGAAGACGGTTACCTTGGGTAAAGGTAATCTGTATGCCGCCTTCGTGGATCTTCGGTCAGCTTTCGACCTTGTCCCGAGGGCCGGGCTTTGGAACTGCCTCTTAGATATGGGCATGCCTCCCATTTTGGTGCGCCTTATAGTGAACCTCCACGCTGAGACATTTGCGTTTGTGCGATGGGGCAAACCGGGTGAGGTGACAGAGAATTTTCCTGTGGCAAAGGGTGTCAGGCAAGGTTGCGTCTTGGCACCTACCTTGTTTTCTCTATATATCAATAGAGTTACAAAGTACTACGACAACTTTTCCACGGATGCACCAACCCTGGCAGGCATGAGAATCCCCCTGCTCATGTTCGCTGATGACACTCTCCTGATTTCACGAACCAGACAGGGCCTGCAATGTGCACTGTCAAGGTTCGAGAGTTTCTGCAGCGATCATGAGCTGGAGGTGAATGTCTCCAAAACCAAATTTATGGTTTTAAAGGGGCGCAAACAAATAAATGCAAGGGTTTCTATGGGGGACATCCCCCTGGAGCAAACCAAACACTTCACATACCTGGGTGTCACCTTTAGTGACACCTTGAGTTGGACCCATCAGATCGAGCTTATGACCCTGAAACATCAACAGCTGGGCGGAGCACTGATTAAAGAACATAAAGGGTCATTTACGAGGCCAATGTCCCCGCTCATTAAGATCTATGGTGGTAAGGTTCTCTCAGCCATCTTGTATGGTGCGGAACTATGGGGGGGCAGCAATTTGAACTCATTAAAACTTGCCCAAAACAAATTCATAAGACTGTCTACAGGTCTCCCACAGTCGACCCCAACAATACCCCTCCTTTATGATCTAGGGTGTCAATCGGTGGAGGCTCAAGCAAGATTCCGCCCCCTTGCATTCTGGCGCCGTTTGTGGACAATGCCAGAACTCCACCATTACGCAGCAGCCTGTCTGGAGGTCAAAAATAGTCCTGGTGCCTCAAAAATAGGATGGTTCAGAGACCTTAAGACTATCCTATCAGCTTTGGGCCATGGCGGTTTGTGGCTTTCGCCTGAGTCAGCCAACTTTCCCTCCAAAAAGGATCTCAAAAGTTGTTATTGGGAATGGGTGACCCACAATATGTATACGGAAATAAATCCTAGTAGCCTTACTGGATTGTTTATTGTGCACAAGGACATACCCAAGCTAGAGGGGTTTTGGGACACCATAACTAAACCCTTGGACCGCAAACTATTTTTCCAATTTAGATGCGGTTCTCTCCCCATTGGGGAGTTTACTAAAAAATGGGGAATTGAAAGGTCGGGTTTTTGTCCAAAATGCAAAGATATCAGGGAAAGCCTGGATCACTTACTGTATGTGTGCCCGTTATATTCTGCCCCCAGAGCCAAGTGGCTAAAACCTGTATGTCGGCAGCTAGCAACCAGATTGGCTGTAGAAGCAACCAGAATGTTAAAAACTAACCTGGATCCGCTTATTGTTGTTGGGGTCGCTAAATTCCTCGGGTGGGCCTGGGTGCTTAGAACCAGGTTCATTAATAATAATTAATAGGTGACTGTCTAGCATTCTCCAACCTGATGATGCAATGTCTCCTATATGTCCATATGTAAAGTTTTGTATATATGTACAAGAAGCAGATTAGCTTGTCAAAGGATTTAATCATTGTATTATCTGTTTTTATGTATATATTGTATTTTATGTCTTTTATGATGAACTAATCGAATAAAGACTTCTTGACTTCGTTAGGGAAGGAATCTCAGGATTTGCTCTGAGGAATTTCAAGAGGTTCTAATGGCTCCTACACAATTTGGCCTTGAGGATAAGCGTAGTACAGAGTCAAAAGTTATTTTTGAGTTTTAAATAGTTCCTGGGAAAAAAGAAGGTTTTCTTACAGAAAGTGGTGGGCACGGATTAGTTAAAGGACAACAGAGTATTTCCCAAAGCAAACGGTGTTCTTACCATAACACTGGACGTCATGGAAAAATAGCTGCACTTTGAATGAGTTCAGAAAAACTGTTTCTTTTTATAAGCTAATTCAAGCAGCCAATAAAAACATGGAGTAGAGGTAATGTAAGTCTGCAATGCTGTCTAGATTATTTGACCAAACTTTTGGTTATAATGTCATTTTAAAATTCCAACTATATAAACCTGATGAAAGTAAGTCTTCAACTTTTACAAATGTTGTGGCTACACAGTCGTTTATTTTAGGAAGAACATTTTTAACTACAGCTATTATATGACATGATGGTCCTTTGACAAGATCCGCCTATTACACAGCTTATTGAAAATGTAAAAAAAGCTGCTGTTTCGTAAATGATTCCTACGATACAATGTTGCCTTTTTACTTAAAAATATTCTTACTTTCTGTTTTCAGAAAAGAAAATTTAGGGTAGGTAACTGTTCTATAATGATTCTAAGGGTTGATATAATTTTATCTACTGTTTTAAATTGCTTTGTGATTAAAAGTGATGTAGAGAATTAAATAATTGTAGTAGTCATAGAGGTAGTGTAAGTCTGTTTCATAGTAAGCAGTATCAGTGTCATAGGAAATGTGGAACATGAGTGAGCAAGAAGGGTAAGATATTACTAGTCCTGGATTGTGAAAGTGATCTTGAACGTTTTCTTTCTCAAAGTTGCGGAAATACAAAATGACGGGATTTGCTTAGAAGAATTCCGAGAGTTATAAATGGCTCCTACACGATTTGGCCTTGTGGAAACGTGTGGTAGAGAGCGAGAAGTCATTTATTGTATGTAACATATTTTTCAAAACGATGGAGGTTTTCTTTCAGAAAGTGGCCGGGCTGAAAATAATAGCAGCACAACAGAGTATAAGCTGTTCATAGGACATCATTCGACGTCATGGAAAGTAAGTTAATTTTAAGGAGTTCTGATTTCTGATTTGTCATGTTGTATGGGTTTTTTAAACGCAATCATTTTGATTGTGGTTTTTTTTCCCCGCTGTTATATGATGAATACCTTCAAGTCACTGTTTTTAGTGAAATTTGATAAATTCTGAGAACAGCAAAAATAAACCATTTAACATGTATAATTAATTCTGTACTTTTTGTATTTATGATATACATTTAGAAATGTGTAGTAGACATGAAGAAGCTGAGGCTTCTGTAAGTGTCAAAGTTGTTGCATACAGTGCTCACATTCTACGTAGTCTTTCATATGATAGACTACATTTCCACAATGAGATACCTAAGCAAAGGAAACACAGGTGATGTGATTGTGAAATGAGGAAAAGAAACTCCAAATTTTTCAATTACATTACCTGTGTTTCCTAACATTACGAGTCACATTGTGCAGATGAGGTTTAGGCCTGTCCAGAGAGATAGAGGAGGTCTGGCCTTTGTTCAAGAGTCTAGTGGACATGACTCACTTCGTTGGTAGGCCTGCACATGTATTATCTCCTCTGTACTTTTCAAGAAGCTACATTTCATCTGCAAAACTGAGTAGGACTCACCTGAAAGAAATCTGTGGATAGGCTACACCTTAGCAGTATCTAGAAACAATCATTTAAAATGTTAAGGGCAGGTTTATGAAGGCTGTGTGCCTCTTTTGCGCCGCTGTTCCGTCACTTTTGTGTAGAAGATGCACCATGTTGCAAGATAGGCCTCAGTTCATTTCCAGCAAGATACCGTCACTTTAAAATGTATATAATTAGGACTGTGTAGGGGGCATGCAGAAGCTGAGGCTTCAGTAAGTGTCAAAGTTGTTGCATGCAGTGCGTACTCTTTCATATGCTGGACTACATCTGCACAATGAGATACCTAACCAAAGGAAACACAAGTGATGTGATTGTGAAATGAGCAAAAGAAATTGCACGCTTTTCAAATACATTACCTGTGTTTCCTAACATTACGAATCACATTGTGCAGATGAAGTTTAGGCTTGTCCAGGGAAACAGAGGAGGTCTGAACTTTATTGGTAGGCCTGCACATGTATTATCTCCTCTGTACTCTTCAACAAGCCTAAATTTCATCTGCAACCCTGAGTAGGCCTCACCTGAAACAAACGTCTGGATAGGACACACCTTATTGCCATCCTGAAATAATCATTTCAAATGTTAGGAACAGTTTTATGATGATTGTGCACCTCTTTTGCTCTGCCATTGTGTCACTTTTGTGAGACAACAGCAGTGCAAAAGATGCACCATGTTCCAAGATAGGCCTCACTTCATCTGCATCAAGATACTGTTAGTTTAAAATGTATATCTTTAGGACTGTGTAGGGGGCCTGGAGAAGCAGAGGCTTCTGTAAGTGTCAAAGTTGTTGAAAAACTGTTTGTCCTTCAATCTTTTCCCTTGTCTTTTCTAATTTTTAAATACATGTTTTAATATTTTTCAAATGTGTGTTCTCTCTTTCACAGATTGAAAGTATAAAAATAACAAGTGACTAAGTTAACGACAATTATAAGGTAAATGTTTTGTACTCTTTTCGTTACATTTCTATCACATTTAACTACTATTAGTTCCACTGCTTCATTTCTTTAACCCTCACTTTCCTGCCTTTGCTACTTCCCTCATTCCTTTCTCTATTACTTACTTACTCTACTCCTTCCACTCCTTTTCTCAGTCCCTCTCTTCTCATAGTTCCTCACTCTTGTTCACTCACTCCGTCTCTATTACTCTTAGTGTCTCTGACTGGTCACTCTTTCACTACTTGTTCATTATGCTTTCTCTGTGTAGTTGAAGCACACTAAGGGGCATATTATGAACACAGCCAATAAAATTATTGCTGCTTTTATCGGCAGAAAACTGCTGCAAAAGCGGCTTTAGCGGCAGTTTTCTGCCGCAAAAGCGGCTTTAGGGACACATTTCTGCCAATAAAAGCTGCAAAACTTTTATTGCCTATGTTGATAATATGCCCCTATGTTATTTACATTTCTTTGCTGTTTCAATTATTCCTTTTCTGTTACTTCTTCTTTTCTGCTTTCTGTTTTTTCTCTCTGTTATTCCACATGTTTTAATCTTATTTTGAACATTCACTCACATTCTCTAAGAAACTCTTCTTTGTTATTCTTCTACTCTCCTCTTTTTCTTTCACTTCCTTATCTATTTTGTTTTTCACAATTATACCCTCTTCCATCTTTTCTTCGGTAAATAGATCTATTAAACAGTATCTCTGGTTTAGTCCCTATAGCTGTCTTTCTTTTAACATTACTCTCTGTTTACTTCCCTTATACTTACTCTTCTTTTTATTTTTTTTATTTTTGGGTTCGCTCCCGGTTCGCGTACCGGGGAGCGAACCGGGAAGCGAACCAAAAGAAATAGAGGTTGCCAGAGTGCTAAACATTCTAGCAATTTTTTTATAAAGGGGAGGTAGTTCTGAAAAGAACTTTTTTTTATGTTTTTGTTGTTTTATATTTTTTTTTCTATTTTTCTGAACATTTTTTGTTTTTTTTGTATTTTTTGAACAATTTTATGTTTTTTTTGGTTTTTTGGGGGGGAAACAACGAAAAACAGGCATTAGAAAGGGCTCAACAGGAGAAACATTTTTTTTATTTTTTGGGGCGTTTTGAGCATTTGTGGTTTTCATATGCTCTGTTTATCAAATTGATACTCATATTTGCACATGAGAGTAAGTTACCACAATAAAGACACACTATCTTCATGTGCACAACATTTTCTTGAATGTTTGCCACTGTTTCCCGTGCCTCTGGCCCCGACAGAGTTACCTGTGCCGATGTACTGGCCACAGGAGTTGGTGGGTTGTCTTGGAGGTCACGCATCTCTGCCATGCTGTAATTCAGTGGATGCCACCTCTGCATATGACGTGCATAGTATAGTTGCCGAAACTATACTTTTTATTTGTGCCTCTAGATAAATCTTCTTTGCATATGAGGCATGTCACATAGCGAGCATTCACTTTTTTTTGTCCTTGAGGAAAAGAAAAAAACTGCCAAATAAAACTATTTTTGTGGTGAGATATCCGGGGCTCCTCACGTAAAAACTGTCTTGGCTGTACTTCCTCTTCCTCTTCTTCATCCTCTTCCTCCTCTGTGTTGGGAAGGAACTGTGGAGGTGGTCCTCTCTTCCTTGGTGGTGGTGGTGGTGGTGGTGGTGCACCAGCTGCAGCTACTACTGAAGCCATTTTCTACTAAGCAAAATAGGTCTTCCTTTCACAAAGTTGAAAGTCAGAGTGAGAAAAAAGGTGGGGGCTTTCATCATTTTGGAAAAAAAATAGTTCTAAACCAATGAAAAGTGTTATTTTTAGGTCACATGACCTAGCCTTACATCATTAGGAAACCAAAAGTGAAATGAACCAATGAAAAGTTTTATTAACAAGTCACATGACCTGTTACGCTTACGTTACGCGCTGCGGGCCGCGCCCCGGATCGCTTCCGGGGAGCTGCGCTTCGCGCCTCGGTTCGCGTACCGGAGCACTTCTGGGTGCGCTAACGCGGCGCATCATAAGACGCAATACGCGACAACGCGATACGTCGCGCTTCCGCGACGCATCACGATGTTGATTTCTAACGCGGCAGTTGCGCAAACGGAACATTTACCGGTTCGCGTACCAAGTCGCGGCACCAAATTGAGCTAACGGGAAGCTACCCGGTTCGCGGACCGGGAGCGAACCAAAACATAATACTAAATTTTTTTTATTAATAAACATATAAAATATATTTTTTGATTTAAAGAAGAATACATTTTAAAGCTTTTGATATTTGCTATTAAAAAACCATTGAAATTCACAGAAAAAACCATAGGTTATAGACCATATATAGTTAGGAATTAGCATTTACAAAACCTTGAAAATTCACTGAAAAAACCATAGGTTATAGACCATATATAGTTAGGAATTACCATTTAAAAAACCTTTTTTTTACTCACACAAAACCATTAAAATTCCATATATAGTTAGTTGTACTAACTATATATCGCGCACCCGCAATCCACTGCTGATCATGTCACATATTACATCATTCATGACATGGTCAGTGACATCACTGATGACATCTCAAATGACATCACTGATGACATCACTGATGACATCTCAAATGACATCTCAAATGCCATCACTGATGACATCACTGATGACAACATCCAGTGACTGTATGTTTCTGTAAAGTTAAAATATGTCTTACATATTGAAGAATGAGTGGATTTATAAGTGTATGGATGAAGGATTTATTAGGTGCATGACTGACTGTATGAGTGACTGATTAAATGTGTCTCACTGAGTGCATGGGTTAGTGACTAAACTGTTTTAATTTGTGCATCATTATGTCTGTTGTTCTGTAAACTGCTGCATGTGTTGATCAGTAGCTATATGAGTCTTTTTCCAAATTTAACAGAACTTCTAACAACACATTGTCGGAAATGTCCTCATTTTCAATCAGCGAATCTACTGCTTCTACACATTGAACTAATTCATAGTCCCGTGATTCATCCATGAAATCTAAGTCATCATTGTCTTCAATAAATTTTTCAGCGTTGTTTTCCAGAACAATTTTGAAGGAAATATTGTGCTCTCCTTCCATTTTCTTGCTGTAATTTGCATAAAAAATAAATATATCAGTAGAGATAGGGCACTGTTGGGTTTAAGTTCAGACAGGTAGTTTTGATTTTTTAACAGTGAAGTTATCTTTGGGCAGTGTATGGTATCAGGCTGGAAGTAGAAATATAAAAAAGTGTATATCATAAAGCCTAAGTAAATTGATAATTATACAAGACAAGCCTAACTCCATCCATAACTATAACAGAGAAGCCTATCTCAATCTATAACTATTACTAAGGATAGTATATAACTATCAGAAAATGTTTTCCAAATTAACTTAAAGTGCACAACATACTTCAGTTTTCAAAATTACATCTTACCTTTGAAAAAGAAGTTTAAGTTCTCAGTGAAAATTCTTTTGAAATGTACTTCAGGAAGTAGTAGTCAAAATGGCTATGTTTACCTCTCTTTCTTCATATATATTCATGTACATAACCAATCAAATGTCATGAAATAATAGTAGAAAATGAAAGTAACATTTTAATTGGTTGTAAATTCTAACACTTCAGATGTGTTTTTGTCAAGTAATTCAAGATATTTAAAGAGGGCTACAGGCCAAATGGCTCTATGGAATCCCACCAAATTTGGGAAAATCGTAGGGACTGGTATGTAGTATGGCCTATTCTATATTTGATGAAAGTGTCTCAGGTGTTTTTTATATAAATTAACTTTTAAATTTTTTTGAGAGCGCTTCCCGGTGCGCACCCCGGTACGCGTACCGGCAGCGCTACGGGAGTCCTCCATTTTGTGTTTCGGTAGATTTGAGGCAGAAAATGGAGGACAAACAACATTCGGAATGGGTATAAGGGGGCATCGTAGGCACTCCTTGACCCTCTAGGTTTTCTGAGGGGGTCTTAGGAGGCCCATATAGGCGGAAATTTTCTTTTTTTTAAAAATTATTTTTCGCGGGGGGAGCGCCCGGTACGCGCCCCGGGGAGCGTACCGGAGAGCGTACTTTGGTAAAAAATAGTGAAAAAAGTTAGAAAAAGATAATCATTTGGAGTGATCAGAGATAGGGTAGCCCTGAAAAGGGCTTTTGGGTTCTGTGGCTGATTTAGGTACCTACAAGTAGTTACCAAATGCACAGTCTTAAATTCAGGAGGAATATTCTATTCCCCTCATCTGAGAAGTGCACACCATCTCCTTTGTAGATATCTTGCATGTTGTAACGCAAGTTGTTGTTGTATATTGAACCCATTCCATAGTCTCTCATGTAAGCAGAAACAGATTTATTCACATGTTTCCGTGCTTTCTCAAATTGTGAACAAAATTGGTTGGACCACTTCCATTTCTGTCTTTGGCATATATTGGAATATACCATGGCAGTTTGTGGAAAAAGTGTCATCAATTGCCCAAAGGTGTCCTTTAAAACCATCTCCAGACCTACTCCAGTCAAAGTGCCTAGGTCATTTCCACCACAGTGTAAAATTATGAGGTCAGGGTGCGGCAGATGGTAAAAGGTTTTCACCAATGGTATCAATTGATGACCACTCAATCCTCTTTGGCCAATCCATTTTATGTGCACATTTGGTAAATCAAGGTTGTGAACATTTCTGGTAGCTGCATACCTTTGAGCCCAGTGAATGTAGCTATGTCCAATAATCCAGACAGAGTACATGGTGAGAGGAGGTTCTGGTGCAGTCAGATGAAGTGTAGGAATGAAATGGCAGTTGGAACCGTAGGAGTTTGCAAAAAAAACTGTGGAGTTTCAGTGCTCTTGAATCAAAAGCAATGATTGGTGGATTCAGATAGTTGAAAACTGAAAGTTAGGGTGCATGGTTCTGTTGTGTGAAAGAAGTAATTTGAATGGTTGAAAAAAAGTCATTGAAAGAAAGATTGCAGTGGATAAGCTGGTGTATTGAGAGGTCAAACATCCTTGCTCATTTGATTTGCAACATTGTAGAATAAACTTTTAACCCTGGGAGCTCAGTGAGGAGGGAGTTGCTATGGTAACAGGTAGAAAGGGCTGAGGGGGGGAAGGGTGTTGATTTGAAAATAGAGAGGGAAGAGTTTTGATTGGTTACCATGAGGAATATGTGTGTAGAATTAGAGGTTTTCTGTGCCATTAATGGTTGAAGTGCCTGGAGAACATACCTTTTGCTCTGCTAAAGAAATATTGTTGTGTGTATGTGACACTGTTCTGATTCTCCCAAAGCATTTGTAAAGGTGAGTTATGATTCATTTAGATAGAGAGTTCAGATTAAGAAGCACATTGATTTTCTTTGCTGTTGGTTTGTGTGATGCTTTTTGAAAACGCATGGTTTCTATATTTGTAAAATAGAGGATTTGTATTTTGTGAAATAGTGATGTTTCAGTAGTGAAGTTGAATGGTTGTACATAGGATTTGCACTCTGTATCTAAAATGTTATTTTGAAAATCAATTTTAGGATAAATGAATGGGTTCAGTAGTGAAAATGAATGCTTTTACATAGGACCTGTGTTGTGTTCCTAAAATGGTAATTGAAAAACGATTTTAGTGCAAATCAATGGGTTTGAGTAGTGAAAATGAATACTTGTATATAGGATCTGTGCAGTGTTTCTAAAATGTTAATTGAAAAACGATTTTAGTGCAAAACAATGGGTTTTAGTAATGAAAATGAATGCTTGTAAATAGGATCTGTCCTCTGTTCATAAAATATTAAATAAAAAACGATTTTAGGGCAAATTAATGGCTTTCAGTAGTGAAAATGAATGCTTGTACATATGACCTGTGTTCTGTTCCTAAAATGGTAATTGAAAAACGATTTTAGTGCAAATCAATTGGTTTGAGTAGTGAAAATGAATGCTTGTATATAGGATCTGTGCAGTGTTTCTAAAATGTTAATTGAAAACGATTTTAGTGCAAAACAATGGGTTTTAGTAGTGAAAATGAATGCTTGTAAATAGGATCTGTCCTCTGTTCATAAAATATTAAATAAAAAACGATTTTAGGGCAAATTAATGGCTTTCAGTAGTGAAAATGAATGCTTGTACATAGGACCTGTGTACTGTTCCTAAAATGGTAATTGAAAAAGCATTTTAGTGCAAATCCATGGCTTTAACATTTTTAAGAAGGAATAAATAGTGTGTGCATGATTATATAAAAATATTGGAATCTTTTACAAACATGTTACCTGTTTTACATCAGATTGGGAAGCAGAGTGAGTTTCTTTGCTGTTGGTTTGTTTCATTTTTTGGGTAATGCTTGGTAGGAATGTTTGCAAGAGATAGGAAATGTATTTTGTAAAATAGTGAGTTGTCAGTACTGAAATGGAATGCTTGTACTCCAGCCATGCATCCTTTCACATGGGGAAAGCTCCATGTGAAAGTGTTTGCCTCAGTCTTATGCCTGCTGTGAGGCAGGTGCGAGATTTTGACGTAACAGTGTCCTAAAAGTGATGCAATGAAATCTCATAGATTTCACTGCGTCAGTATTACAAGGCTTTTTGCGGAGAAATGACCCCTCTGTGTACATTACACCTGACAGAGGTATAATGTGGTGCAGAGGTTTAAAAAATGCCGCATCTACCTACATGCGTCACTTTTTAAATATGGCGCAACAAGGCATATGTTTTATGCGCCAATGCGTCACAAAAACTGACGCATCAGTAGCGCAAAACTGACGCAGGGCTTTATAAATGAGGCTCATCTTTTTTTGCACACTACTCCAGTTTAGTCCTGTCCACTGCACTCTTGGACACAAGCCTCACCTTTTGTGCTCCCCTGGACAGGCTTGATCTCATCTGCACTCCTGCTTAGGTGTCAGAATCCTTTCACATTGGGAAAGCCCCATGTGAAAGCGTTTGCCTCAGTCTTATGCCTTCTGTGAGGCAGGTGCAAGATTTTGATGTAACAGTGTCCTAAAAGTGACGCAGTGAAATCTCATAAATTTCACTGTGTCACTATTATGAGGCTTTTTGCGGAGAAATGACCCCTCTGTGTACATTACACCTGACAGAGGTATAATGTGGCGCAGAGGTTTAAAAAATGACGCATCTACCTACATGCGTCACTTTTTAAATATGCGCCAATGCATCACAAAAAGTGACGCATCAGTAGCGCAAAACTGACGCAGGGCTTTATAAATGAGGCTCATCTTTTTTTTGCACACTACTCCAGTTAAGTCCTGTCCACTGCACTCTTGGACACAAGCCTCACGTTTTGTGCTCTCCTGGACAGGCTTCATCACATGAGCACTCAAGGTCAATTGTATAAGCTTTTCATTGCACTACTGAAACATTTTTGGGGCAAAATAATGTCTTTTACATTTTTGAGAAAGAATAAATAGTGTGTGCATGATTACATAAAAAAATTTGACCTTTTCACAATCATGTCACCTGTGTTACCTCAGATTAGGAAGTAGATTGTACAGATGAGGTGAGGCATGTCCAGAGGGACAGAAGAGGTGAGGCCTGTGTTCAAGACTGTAGTAGGAGAGAGGCTTTTCTTGGAGAGCATAAGTGGTGAGACCTGTGTCTAAGAGTGCAGTGGACTAGGCTTCATGAAGCCTATCCCCCACTGCACTCTTAGACACAGGTCTCAAGTTCTTTGCACCCGTGGACAGATCTCTCTTCTACTACACTCTTCAATAGAGGCCATACTTCTTGTGCACCCCTAGACAATCCTTACCTCATCTGGAACCCTGAATAGACTTCAACTAATTGGCATGCTTAGACAGGCCTCAGCTTATTTACACCCTTGGACATGCGTTACCTCATATGCACCTACTTACTATCAATTATACTCAATACATTGAGGCCTGTTCAGAGGACAGAGATGAGGTAAGGCTTGTCCAAAGGTAAGAGGAGGTTAGTCCTCTCCATTGTAGTCATGGACACTGATTGCTTGTACATAGGACCTGCACTGTGTGTCTAAAATGTTATTTAAAAAACGGTTTTGGTGGAAAAAAATGACTTTTAGTTTTTTGAGAAGGAATAAATAGTGTCTGCATGATTAAATACATATATTTCATCTTTTCACAATAATGTCACGTGTGTTACCTTAGATTAGGAAGTAGATTGTGGCATGTCCAGAGGGACAGATGAGGTGAGGCCTGAGTTCAAGACTGTAGTGAGAGAGAGGCCTTTCCTGGAGAACATAGGTGGTGAAGCCTGTGTGTAAGAGTGCAGTGGACTAGACTTCATGAAGCTAATCTTCTAATGCACTCTTAGACACAGGTCTCACTTTCTTCGTACCTTTGGACATACCTCTCTTCCACTACAATCTTCAATACAGGTCTCACCTCTTCTGCACCCTTGGAGAATCCTCACTTGATCTGTAACCCTGAATAGACCGTTTGCTTTTTGTCATTGCTTTGTTGTTTGATAATAGTGGTCTATAATGTGTTATTTTTTTTTTAACACAGAGTAAGGAAAGATGCCCTCAAGGCAAAGAAGAAGGAAGAATGAAATACGTTTCTAAACAAAAACAGCAACGGAATTACAGCACTCTTCAACAACAAATACTTCAAAAAACAGGAACAAAGCTCCAGGTAAGACAAATAAGTCTTTCTTATGGAACATATGTAGAGCAAGTAAAAATGTTGGACAGCATGTAGAAAAAGAGAATGAGAGAGTAAATTTGAAAAGGAAGGAGAGAACTTCAAAGAATCCTACAACTGGAGCAGGAGAGAATAATATGTATAGGAATAGAAGGCAGAATCAGTTTAGAGACATTCGTAAACGAATGTTTCGCGATAGGGTGGTTTTAAATTTGTTAAAAAACATTAGGAAAGGTAAACAGAGAGCTGCTTTTTATAAGAAAAGGAAAAATGTAGAGAAGATTGTTGATCAGGCTTTTGAAGTTAAGAAAAAATTATTTATTTGAATAATCAATAGAATTAGGACACTTAACAAGACAATTGATGTTTTCAAATCAAACAGTAGATGGAAAAGAGTAATTAATCGGACTAATTTTTGTTAAGTTTTTTCAGGAGAATAGATGCACAGTTCAAGTTGTGAGCCATTTTTTAATGAGGAGAGTTACTTCCACGAGAACGATTTAGTGCATGCAGTTGACACCAGTGGTCGAGCGTATGAAGTGAAAGATGGTTGTCAGATTGAAAAAGAGAAACTTGTGCCTAGAGAACCAGAGGAGGTGTTAACTGATGAAGTTTTAGGGAGACGTACTAAGGGTCCAGTGTACACTTGGAAGTGTAGTCGTATTTGTAGTGTGCGACAGGAATCAATTGATTTGTTTTGTCATTTCTTACGTACATATAGTAAGAAAAGTCTAAAGCAGAAAGTGAAGTTGTTGCAAGACTTAGATCCTTGCAGAGTGGGAGAAAACACAGGTTTGCAAGGGCATTCACTGGCTTGTCTTTCTAGAACAGTCTGTCAGAGTGTTTTTCATCATTTTAGGATGTTAGCAGTGCATCATACCAAAATGAGGAAATTAGTGAGAATGTTGTATTATGCAAAAAGTCCAGCACTTAAGCTTAAACAATTAAACAGTGCTCTTTTGCATGGAACTGAATTAGATGTGAAGAAGATTTGTGAAGAAATTGAGATTTGTTATTTTGGTGAAAAAGAGGACAGTGTAGAAATTGACACAGCAATTCAAGGTAATGTGGAAGAGAATGTACAGATTTCAAGTACAGAAAAGTTTGAGTAGGAAATTACCAGGTTTAAGGTGAAATCAAGTGAAAGGCCGAATTTTACTCGTGTGTGTTGTCGACGAAGTCATTATAAACAGCAAACTAGATTAGTTGATTTATACGTAAAAAGTGAAAAGATGAATAATTATGAGTGGAAGGATTTTGCAACTTATTTGTGGGTGGAGAATTGTTTTGATTTGAGTTGTGATCAGCTTATTTGTAAATATTGTTATGATAAATTAAATCAAAATAGAATGCCTGCTAGAGCTGTTCATAATAATCTGGAGTTGGTAGACATTCCCCGTGAATTGATGGATTTAAATACATATGAGTCTATTTTGATTCAATGTGTCCATCCTTTTCAGGCAATTGTTCGCATGGAGCCTAAGATAGGGAAATTGCCTCCTACAGATTTGCAGAGAGGATTAAAGGGAAGAGTTGTTTATTTGCCTCTAGATTTCAAAAAAAATATTGATACAATTGGTATAGAAAAAGTAGAAGAGGAACCTTTAGTTATTCTAGTTAATGGGATTCCGACAAAGAGTAAGAAAATCTGGCAAGATTTAGTGGATGTTAGGAAAGTCAAAAAGGCAACGTTGTATTTAGTCAAAAACAATGAGTATTACAAAGATGTATGTGTTGCAGCAGAGGAAACAGATGCAGATGAAGACAGGGATCGTTCAGGCGGCCAAATTGAAAAAGTTGATGTGTCTAGAAGTGAAGAAATATATGAACATTATACTGTTCATCCTTTGCATTCCAAAGAAGTAATGGGGAATGCAATTGAATTGTTTTAAATGAAAGCAGCAAAAGGAAGTCCCATTAGTGTATGGGAAGAAAGTTTGGAAGCTCGTTGTTTTCCACAGCTATTTCCAACAGGTCGAGGTGGACGATATGACGATCGACCACTTCAAATTCCTGCATCTGAATATCGAACTGTAAGATTGTATGCTGAAGATCCAAGGTTTCGTCAATGCATTCCCTATTTGTTTCATTTACTGTATGAAAGTGACTTGTCTGGGCTTTCTTATGCAGTAAACCATATACTGAAAAGTGGAGCACATTTGCAAAATGTTTCGGCGAGGGACTTTATGGAGAAAGTGAATCTGCAAGATAATATTTTGGAATCTCATTTAATCAATCTCATGGCATGTCAGCGTGGTACAAACGAGTATTGGCACCGTCGTCATGGGGAATTGAAATGTATGCTAAGAAACTTAGGAACTCCTACATGGTTCCTCACTCTTAGCTGTGCCGAGTATGGCTGGGAAGACTTACTTCAATTTCTACGCGAGGCAAATGCAAATATACAAAATATAGAATTCAAAACACCTGGAGAACTGTGTTCTTTGGATCCAGTGAATGTATGCAGATATTTCAATCATAGATTTGAAGCTATGATGTATTTTATTACCAACAAAAAAAATCCTCCCCTTGGAGAGGTTTTGGATTTCTTTTGGAGAAAGGAGTATCAAGCGAGAGGTGCTCCTCACATACATATGTTGTTGTGGATTAAAGATGCACCCAAATTTGGAACAGATTCGGATGAGACAGTGATGAGCTTCATTGAAGAGTATTCAACATGTGCTGTTCCGAAAACTACCGAAGAAAACAGTTTAAGGCAACAAGTTTTACGCTTTCAATCCCATCGTTGTGGAAAGTACTGTCGTCGAAAATTCAGAAACAAGGACAAGTTCTACACAAAATGTCGTTTCAGCTTTCCACGACCAGTGATTTCTAAAGGAAGAGTAAATAATTTGATGTCTTCTCTTCGACATACTGTGACGAGGAAGTCACCAAAAAATACATACAATTTAAAAAGAAACGAAGAGTCCAAGTACATCAACGACTACAACCCAGTGATTTTGTCCATGTGGAATGCTAACATGGATATTCAGTTCGTTGCTGACAACTCTATTGCTGTGGCTCGATATGTGACGTCTTACATCACAAAAAAGAAAAAACAGAACTGAAGGAAATGTGGGAGGACATTTCACATGAAAAGAGTCTAAGCAAGAAATTATACAGTTACAGTCTGAAGATGTTGTCGCATCGAGACATTGGAGCATATGAATGTTCTGATTGATTGTCATCAGCAAGTCTCTATGCCAAATCTAGAACCATCATTTGGGTGAGTCTAGGTCTTGCTGCAACACGAAATCGAGTTTTGAAATCTGTACAAGAGATAGAGTATTTGGCGGAGAAAGAACCAGAAAGTACAGATATTTTGAAGACATGTTGTTGGATACATACTATCCAAATAGAAGTCCTCACCTTGAGAACGCTTGTCTCTATGAAGTTCTTCAAAGCTATATTTATAAGAGGAACATCAGAGAAGATATCAATAATGGAATATATGCTGTCATTGGATGTGAAGGATGTCTAGTGAAACAGAAAAAAGGCCATTTGATTAATCATCGAAAATTGAGTTGTGAAAATCCAGACAAAAGGGAATTTTACTATTTAGCTCTTTTGCAACTGTTTAAGCCATGGCGTACAGAAGAGGAACTACTTGGAGATTTTCTCTGTTACGAAGATTCTTTTAATGCAACCAAGGATACCATAGAATGTCCTGTTTTTCCAAATTATCTGCAAATGTTGAACGAAGAAATAGAACAAGAAGCCACAATTGCTGCAGAGATTGCTAGAGACAGTTCTCAAGACAGTCAGAGTTCTGCTTCATTGAGTCAAGATCCACTTGGAGGACCAATTATTCAAAATGAAGCTGCCACTGCCATGGATGAGGTGGAAAGAGCTATGGAACAAGCTCAAGATGATGTAGTTAACTTAGAAGATTTGGTGAAACAACTAAACCTTGAGCAGAAACAGATATATGATGAAGTCACAGATCAGATTGAACATGGATTCACTCATGAGAAAAAAGAGTGCTCATGTACATCATTTAAACCAGTCCAACTGTACGTAAGTGGAGAAGCGGGAACTGGAAAAAGTTTTCTGATTAAAGCAATTGCAACTTATCTGCAGAAAAGGACTGAATCAGCGCTATCTTGTGTTGTTACTGCTCCAACTGGGCTGGCAGCACAAAACATTAAAGGGATTACTTTACATCGTTTACTGATGCTGCCAGTGGAGCATGATAACAAATTGCAATATCACAAGCTATCTGGAGATGCGTGTTCCGAAGTTTCGAGAGTCCTGAAGAAAATGAAACTTCTTATCATTGATGAAGTATGCGTGGTGTCAAATATAATGCTTGCTTTTGTGCATTTGAGAATGCAAGAAATTCTTAGAACAGACTATGATGTCTTATTGGAGGAAAACATATTATTGTTTTTGGAGATCTACTGCAGTTGACTCCAGTGAAAGGACAACCTGTGTTCAAAATGCTCACGCATGAAGATACTAGGAAGTGCCTAGGAAGCATTGGAAACGTTAATATATGGTTAAACTTCAAATATGCAGAACTGCTTCAAAATATGCGGCAGACAAAGGATGAAGATTATAAAAATATTCTACAAGATGTAAGAATCGGAAAAGTAAGTCAGCAAGGGAAAGAAGCTTTACATGGACTATTAATTTCAAATTTGTACCCAAATGAAAACATTCTTTCAGAGTATATTTTTAAGAAAATTAATGAGAAGAAATCTGGCATATGTTTGATGCCAACTCTGAAAGAATGTTCCATGTTCAACAACAAAATGTTAAAGTTAGAAAATGAAGAGATAGTGAAACTGAAAGCTATAGATAAAATTGAACATATGGGAGCAACAATTATTTTGTCTGAAAATTTGAAATCAAAATTGGATTCATTAGAGAAGACTATAACTAAAACTGCTGGTTTTGAAAAGACTCTGAATGTGTGTTTAAATTGTTGTATCATTTTGAGAAGGAATTTAAATGTTGAAAGAGGTCTGATAAATGGAGCAATGGGTCATGTTGTTGGTTTTGTGAATTACAAAAATAGAGATGGAATTGAAATTTTAAAAATTAAATTTGATGGCATTGAGGAAATAGAACAAATTTGTCGTTGTTCAGCTAGATTTTTGCTTGTGAAAGACTTATATGTTCGCCGAAAACAGTTTCCTATTTGTTTGGCATATGCGGTGACAATTCATAAATCTCAAGGTTTAAGTGTAGATTGTGCTTTGGTGAACATTGGAAGTTCTGTGTTTAAAGAGGGTATGGCATATGTGGCATTATCACGAGTCAGAACTTTATCAGGATTGTACTTGATTGAGTGTGATGAAACAAATATTTGTGCAGATCTACATTGTGTTAAAGAATACAATAGGTTAAGAAGAGAGTATGCTCCACATTTGCCTCAATATCCTCTGTTTGAAAAACGTGTGGTAGCCCGAAAAAGAAGAAATGAGAATAATTGCAGTGAGGTAGTAGCAAAAAGACAAAAAGTAGATGAAACTGTAATTGTAAGGAGAAAGAAAAAGGATTCTGTTGAAGATGTTGTTGGATTTCAGTTTGAAAACAGTTCTGGTGTCAACTGCTTTGCTAATGTAGTGGTTAATGTTGTTTTTTTTCTTCAAAATATACAAGAACAGATTGTTGAAAATCGGGATCAAAGATTCTGTTGTTTGTTGAATTCCGTGTTTGAGAAATGTAGCAGTGATAGAGCAAAAATAGAAAGTGTTTCGGAAATTCGAAATCTTCTAGACATATGTTCTGGTCAAAATCAATTTTCACAGAATATTCAGCAAGATTGTCAGGAATTTTTAATGTATATGTTTGATGTATTGGAAGATGAAGGTGTGGATATAAAAAATCTTTTTAGCCTTTCTTATCAATGGCAGCATGACTGCGACAATTGTACTTTATCAAGTACTACTAGAATAGACACTGAAAGATTTATATATTTGACTTTACCAGACTGCAAATCAGTGCCTTTTAATAATATAGTTATGCAGCGGATCACAATATGGTGTGTACCCAATGTAAGTCTACTATGCTGTCCACATTATTTCTACAAAATTATGGTCAGTATGTCATTTTAATGTTCCAACGATGTAGACCTGATGGAACTAAATTGAAAACTTCTATTAAAAATGTCGTTGGTTCTCAGTTATCAATATCAGGAAGAACCTTTGCAACTGTAGCTATTATTTTTCATGACGGTCCTTCTACAACATCAGGGCATTACACATGCTATTTAAAAAGTTGTAAAGGTTGGACCCACTGTAACGACATTCATTTGACTTTCAAACAAAGTTTGCCTTTTGGCTTAAAAAATTCATACCTAGTGTGTTTACAACCAAAATTTAAGTAAAGGTAATTGGCCTTTGAAGACGGGAGCAGTTAATAAAGGTTATTTTGCTGTTTAAAAATATATTCTGAGTAAAAGTGATCCAGGTAATATAAGAAATTGACTTGTCATATAGGTACTGTAAGTGGATCTCATAGTATGTGATATTAGTATTATCCAAAATGATGAACATGAGTGAGTCAGAGATGGTTTTACAAATACTTAAATATTGTGAAAATGTTGTATGAGCCTTTCTTTCAGAACGTCGGAAAAAAGGTAATTTCAGAGTTTCTTAGAGTTAATTTGAAAATATACTCATACATCTGACACTATTTGGCCAAAAGGAAAGGTACAGGAATGAGTAAAGAGTCATGACTGAAAGAAAGGAGTATATGAAAATAATGAAAATATTTCAGATGTTCTTGGAGCTTTTCTTCTAGAAAGCCGATGAAATGGATTTTTTAGTGAACAGCAGAGTACTTTGCAACAAGAAAAGGACCTCCATGATATACTATTTGGCCTCAAGGAAAAGTAAGTCAATCAAAGATTAGTGTACATTTGTCATTTGTCAGTATCTAAGTTTTTTTTGAAAACACAATCTTTTAGATTGTGTTTTTTTTCCCGCTGTCATATGATGAGTAATTTGAAGTCACTGTTTTAAGTGAAATTCAATATATTCTGAGAACAGCAAAAATAAACTATGTAACATGTTGTACAAGTTATACTATAATTTGGATTGTGTAAATTAAATTGTATTCCCATTCTCTGACACTCATTTTCTGTTTTCCTCTCTCTTTCAGCTCTCTTTACTCACTCACACTGCCTTTCTCTCACTCTGTTTCACACCCATTCGTTTACTGCACTTCTTTCACAACCCCTCATTCTCATTTCAACTGTCTGCATCCCCTCTCTCCCTTGCACCACTTTTCAGCTTTTAGTCTCTCTGCTTTACTTCCCTTTTCCGTCTTTTCCTCCTTTGCTCTTTTACTAATTCCTCTTTACTCACTGAGCAGTATTGTCGCACTCTATCACTATAACTCACCCACTCTCCCTCGCTTATCTTTCCTTGCTCCTTTCTTTTGACCTCTTTTCTCTATTTTTCGTTCACTACCTCTATGTCCTCAGTGCCTCACTCTCCTTGTGTTATGTTCACTTGTGTTTATCTACCTTCTATCATTTCTCTTAGAACAACTTCACTGCTCCTCTCTCATCATTCTTCACCCCATTTCTTTTAGTCCGGTTCCATTACTACCCCTCATTTCCTATCTTTCAATGTTCTTCTCTTTACTTTCATCACCGAATCACTTTCTCTCAGTACCACTGCTTTAGTCTTTTTCCCCTCTCTTTCCTTCTTTTACTCCCTTACTCATTTTCCTTTCCTCACTCATTGTACTCCACTTCACTCAGTCCTTGCCTTAGTTTCTTTGTCTACTAACTTCCTCACTCGTTTTCCCTCAATCCTTCTATATAATCCTCTCTCCCTTCATCCCTTCACTCTGTGACTCTCCTTCACTTACTCTCAGTTATCTTCCATTCCTCATTCTTCTAAATGCATCCTTAATTAGACTCCTTTCCCTCTCAGTCATTGTCTTTTTACTTACTCCTGTTTCCTGATTTAGTTTTGCTAACTCACATTCTTTTAGTATCTTTCTTACCTTCAGTTCATTTCTCTGTTCTTCTCTTCCTCTCTGTCTGTGAATCTATATGCCTTACTCTTACTAATTTGCTCTCCTTCTATTTCTTTTTCTCTCTTTTTGTCCTTCTACCTTACTTTATTTCCCTTTCTATGTCCTTCACTCTTACTTGATTTCTAAATACACTGTTATGATTTTTAACCTCTTCATTTGTATATTTTAATTTAAAATACACATTTTACTAATTATAACTTATTTTGTCTTCTCTCTCTCACAGATACAAAGTGTAGTAAAAAAATAATTAAAGTTACATTTATTATATGGTAAGTATGACTATAAAAATGTATTTTGTCATCACCCTTTGCTTTAAGCTCAATAATATTTTCTTAACCAACCTCACTCCTGTGTCTATATTCTGCTTCCCTCACTTATTCTTATTCTCCATGTTTATTCCAATTTCCCTTTTTCCCCTCTCATATTTAACTTCTTTCAATCCCTATTCTTTACTTCACTTACCCTCTGTTCCCTTCCTTTGCTTCTTCACTCATTCTGTTTTTCTTAATTATTTACCTTACTCCTACACACACACCTCATCCCCCTCTCAATACATACACACACCTCTAACATACACCCCACACACACACCACACACACACCTCATACACAAAAAAACCCACACACACTCTTCACATACACACACACATTCCATACACACACATACATCGCACACATATACACCCCACACCCATACACTCCTCACACATACTTCACACACCCTCACCTCCACCCACACCAAAACATCCCACACAGCCACACCCACAGACACACCTTACACACCCACACCCCGACCTACACCCACTGACTCCCTATAAGTCACACATACTGCATTACTTATCTTTCTTTGCTGTTTCACTCAAACCCATTCAGGTACTGTTTTCTTTACTCTCTTTGTCCTTTCTCTTTGTCACTCCCCATGTCTTATCCTAATTCAATTTTTCACCCTCTTTCACCCCTCTTTACTTACACTAACTGGTCTTTTCTTACCATCACTCACCGTTCTTCATTTATCCCGGTTACGCCACTACCCTTCATTCTCAATTTTTTACGGTCTTTTCTTTTTCTTTCAACACCCACTCACATTCTCCCACTATCTCTACTTTAGTCTTCTTCCTCTCTCTTCCCTTCTTTCGCTCCTTTAGTCATTTTATTTTTCCTCACTTTCACCCTATTACACCTTCTCTGTTTTTTACTATGTAATAAACAATCCATCTGTGTTCATCCTGTAGCTCTCTTTCTCTTAACATTACTCTCTTTGTGTTCTTCCCTCATGCTAACTCCTTCATTAAATATTTTTTTTCTATTTTTTTGGGGGGCGCGCCCCGGTACGCGTACCCTAAGATAAAAAAATTGGCAGAGATTCATTAAAACTATAGGTTTATTTTTATAAATGAAAGGTAGCTCTAAAAAGAACAGTTTTTTTCTTCTTTTTGTTGTTTTATATTTTTTTTTATTTTTTTTGAACATTTTGTACTTTTTTTGGCTTTTCAAAACAGTTTTATATTTTTTTTTATTTTTTATGGGGAGAAACAAAAAACAGGGAATTGTAAATGGCTCAACAGGAGCAAAAAACAAAAAACGGAAAAAATTACTGTTTTTTGGGGCATTTGTGATTGTCACCAGCAAGGACGACGAGCTTCATGCTCTTTTCACCTTAGGCGATGAGCTTGCCACATTGAATACATGTGATTCTAAAATCTGCAAATCATGGTTGTATACAAGGCATCATCTCCGTTGTTTCTGGTCCCGATGGAGTGGGTTGTGTTCTTTTGGAGGTGGTCCTTGAAGACTGGGGGAGGTTACTGGCCAGTTCCCTGAGCTCTGCACGAGAATAGTTGTTAGGATGCTTCCGGGTCATATGTCGAATCATGGTATTATTACCAAAGGAATATTTTTTGTTTGGGTTGCCCCTTGAGAGTTGTTCGCCACAGATTAGGCAAGTTACCTTGGCCGCATTCACTTTTTTCTTGCTCTCTGGGATTGAAAAAAACTCCCATACAATGTGTGACTTGGGCTTGTATGGGGTATTTTGTTCAGGCAGCCATGTTCTCCCCTCCTCCTCTTCCTCTTCCTCCTCCTCCTCTTCTTGACCACCAATGTACTGTTGTGTTGGTCCTCTTGGTGGTGGTGGTGGTGGTGGTGGTGGTGGTGACCATGTCATGAATGATGTAATATGTGACATCATCAGCAGTGGATTGTGGGTGCGCGAAATATAGTTAGTACAACTAACTATATAAGAGCAATTTCAATGGTTTTGTATGAGTGAAATGTGCAGCTAACTATAACACCCCTAAAACTTATAGTTTTTTCAGTGAATTTCAAAGGTTTTTTAAATGCTGATTCCTAACTATATAAGGCCTGAAACCTATGTTTTTTTCAGTGAATTTCAAAGGTTTTTTAAATGTTAATTCCTAACTATATAAGGCCTGAAACCTATGGTTTTTGCAGTGAATTTGCAAGTTTTTTTTAAATGATAATTCCTAACTATATAAGGCCTGAAACCTATGGTTTTTTCAGTGAATTTCAAAGGTTTTTTAAATGCTAATTCCTAACTATATAAGGCCTGAAACCTATGGTATTTTTAAGTGAATTTGCAAGGTTTTTTAAATGCTAATTCCTAACTATATAAGGCTTGAAACCTATGTTTTTTTTAGTGTATTTGCAAAGTTTTTTAAATGCTAATTCCTAACTATATAAGGCCTGAAACCTATGTTTTTTTCAGTGAATTTGCAAGGTTTTTTAAATGCTAATTCCTAACTATAACGTGTGTGAAACCTATGTTTTTTTAGTGAATATAAAGATATATACATTTAATATATATACATAGTCAATTAACACAACAGCTCTTTTTAGAGCCAACCAACATCTAAACACTCAGACTTGTTATTTAATTGTATTTTTTTTCTTTTTTTTTCGGACGCGCACACACCGTGCGCGCACCTCGTGATTTAAAAAAAAAAAAAAAGGGTTTTTTGCCCTTGTCGGTCTTTCAGCGACCCCCTGAGAAAGCCTAGGGGGTCAGGTAGTCTCTACTCTGCCCCCTTTTCACGTTATGCACTTTTGTTTTTGGCTCTGTTTTGCTTCAGAAACACAAAATAGCGGCTAAGCTCTGCGAGCACCGCGCGCGCACCTCACAATTTGTTTTTTTAATGGGTTTTTTGCCCTTCTAGGGCCTTCAGGGACCCCCCCGAGAAAGCCTAGGGGGTCAGGGAGTCTCTTCCCTGCCTCCATTTCACGTTTTACGAAAATCGGGTAAAATGTCATTCATTTGCGATGTGTGCGTGCACCTCAAGTCATGTGACTTGAAAACAACACTTTTGATTGGTTATTAGTAGTTTCTTTTCCAGAATCTTCAAAAACCCCACCCACTTTCTTCACTATCTCTTTCACTTTACTGCTGTGTTCCTCCTTTGGACTTTTTTTGTTTGTTCGTGAATTGAAAAGATGGCAGACAGACAGCAGGATTCCTCCTCCTCTGACTCAGATGTGCAGCAACACCAGCCACCTGCCAAGAAGTCAAAGGATTCTGCTCTTAATATCCGGCCACTTTTCAGCAAAGTCCACCTCCGTTGCAACAAATGCAATAAAATTCTTTGCTATGGTGAGCAAAGTTTAAATCTAATGGAGCTTAAAGTTATCAAGCACCAATGCTCCCGGCAATAATTATGTTCATTGAATTTTTTTTGTTCCTTTTGAGCACTTTTTTGTTAACTGTTTTTTAGTTTTGTTGTTAAAAAAACAATATAACATTGTTAAATAACTAAAAAAAAACTACAAAACAAAAAAGACAAAAAAACTGTTATTTTCAGAACTCACTTCACTTCTCCATGAAGAGCTATATCTCTTATACACCGTGTCATACTTTTTTTGAATGAATGAGTAGAGTATAAATGAATGACTGACATGACTGAGTGTAGGGGAGAAAGGGACTAATAGAATGAGTGTGGAAAGAGTAGTATGGTGAGTGAGGAAAGGGGAGTCAAAGATTGACTGAAAAAAGGGACTACGGGTAGGGAATAATGGTAAGGGGATTGTAAGAGTAAGGGAATGGCAGTAAGGAAAGGAATGTGAGGGAGGGGGAGTTAGAGAAGGGGAGCAGGGTACAGAGATAGGAAAGGGGAGTTAGATTAAGAGGAAGAAGTAGAGCAGGGTAAAGGGGGTTGAAGTAAGAGAACTGGAGTGATGGTGAGAGAAGGGGTATGAGAGAGAGATAAGTGGAGTGAAGGGATGAAGGGAGTTAGGAAACTGGAGTGAAAGGAGGGGAGTAATGATTTCAATTAGGGAAGGAGAGTGAGGGAAAGAATGCAAAAAAGAGAAGGGTTGTGAGATACAGACAGGAAGAAGTGTAGTGTGGAAAGGGGAGTGACTATGAGTAAAGGATAATAACAGTTAGGGAAGGGGTATAAAGATGAGGGAAGGAGAATGACAGAAAAGGTTAAAAATGAACACAGAGCGAAAGTGAGTGTTGGAGAGAGAAGGAGTGGTAGAAACAGAGACGAGGAAATCAAGGGTAAAGGACACAGAGGGAAAGAGACAGAGAGCAAGGAACACTGTGATCTTAGACACATGAAAGTATGCCTTGCAATTCAGAAAAATAATTATTGCAGTGAAAGAGAGTCTTGCTGGGGGTACTGTTTTAGGTTTTAGGACAGATCAGTGGTGTTCAGGGAGTTTTGGGGCTCAAGGTGGAAATGAGAATGTATAAATGAGAATTCACTCACATCAATACTACATGCTACAGAGACACTTGGTAAGCAATTTCTTCGGCTCTCCCAGGCCAGACTCAAATCATGACTACATGGTTTGCATTAATTGTAAACACATCAACTAAACAAATTATTCTGCCACCATTTTGTGAAATAAAGTCTGAGTCACACTGTGATCTTAGTTGAATAAAAACAGAAAAATGTTGCACACTATACTGTAAGACTCAGTTTTTACTACAATCACTTGGCTACTAGCTCAACGTTTACAATTAAGAATAGTTTCTCAAATAATTTTTAATTTTTAAATATAAATTTATTTTTCAGAATTTTCAAAATTTAACAGCATTTCCAACATTATTTGGTCTGGAATTTCTTCGTCCGAAATCTCCAGACATGATTCCTCAAACTAATACATGTCCAACATTTCCAAAAATTCATGGTCCATTGTCTCGTCAAAAAAATCACTTATAGTATGTCCTCCAACGATTGCCTCTTCTTCAATGTTGCTGTCAGTAAAAGGATTATTCAAATCTTCAGGGAGACTCGCTGAAATTTCAAACGTTATTTCCAGTGTCTCCTCAATTTGCTCCATTGCTCCATTTCCTTTTTAAGAAAAAAATTCTTGTAATACCTTACGAAAAAAACGTGAATTTCTCGTTTTTATTAATAAATAATATAAAACTAGCTTTTTCACCAATTTTATTCTTTCAAATTATTATACAGAAACTTTTCTCAAGTACTTTATATGATTATATCACTTAAAATTGTTTATAAGAATTTATACTTATAAAATAACCTGACTGACTTTGTGAGTAAATGTATTCCCATATTTTCAAACACATCAAGTAAGCAAATTATTCTGTCAGAATTTTCCCGAAATGATTACTAAATGCTAGTGAAAGAGTTTCTATGGCACTTATAGTGAAGTGAGGGAAGAGATATGAAGGTGAGGAAAGGAGAGTGAGAAAAAAGCATATTAAGAGAAAAGAAAAAGGAGTAAGTGAAACAGAAGGATGTTTTGAAAAAGAGAGGAAGGAAAAAGAACAGTGGTGGAGAGAAAGGGAGACAGTGAGAGAGAGAGAAAGAGAGGGAGAGTGAGAAACTTCCACATTAGAAAACATTTTTCTTATTAACTTAAATTGTACAACATAGTTGCCCTTATAATTTAACTACTTACCTTTTAAAATGCTGCTGAAGATTTAGTGCAGTGTGAATCACACACCAGATATTGTAAACCAAAAATCTCTCAAATGTACCTCAGACACAGCAATCACAAAATGGCTGTGATTACCAATACAATTTCTTCCCACGCAAATACTAAACCAAACTAACATTTTAATTGGTTGTAAATTTCAACACTTTCAAACTCACATAATGTTCAACCTACCCCCACTGATCTCGCTGCCTCTTACCATGGTAACTCTCCACATAACACCTATCTGAACTCAAAAGGTAAAATGTTTATCACTCAATATTGCAAACCAATCAGCAAGTGTGTTTGACTGCTCAATATACCAGCTTATCCTGTCCAATGTTCTTTTCAATGACTTTTTCTAAACCAATAGTATTATTTCTTTTTAAAAACAGTACTATGCACCCTAGTTTTCAATATTAAATTATCATAAACCACCAATCATTTTATTTTTTCAAGTGCACTGAATCTCATCCACATTTTTTTCTAAACTCCTATTTTTAAAACACAACTGTTCTTTTTAGAGACAACCAACATCTAAACACTCAAACTTGTAATTTAACTGTATTTTTTTTCTTTTTTTTCCACCGTGCGCGCAACGTGCGCGCATCTCGCAATTTAAAAAGAAAAAAAATGTTTTTTTGGCCTTCGGGGTCCTTTACGGACCCCCTGAGAAGGCCTAGGGGGTCAGGGAATCTCTACCTTGTCCCCTTTTCACATTATCCACTTTTATTTTTCGTTCTCTTTTACCTCAGAATAACAAAATGGCGGCCAAAGGGTGCGAGCACCTTGCGATTTTTTGAAAAATAGAAAAAAAGATTTGGCCCTCCGGGGTCCTTCAGGGACCCCCTGAGAAGGGCTAGGGGATCAGGGAGTCTCTTCCCTGCCTCCTTTTCACGTTTTCAATATTTTACAAAAATCGGGTAAAATGTCATTTATTTCAGGGCCATGCGCGCACGTCAAAACATGTGACTTGAATACAAAGTCATGTGACTTCAAAACAACACTTTTGATTGGTTCATACTAGTTTTTGTTCCAGAATCTTCAAACACCCCACCCACTTCCCTCACTATCTCTTTCACTCTTTTGGAATAAGCACCTTTACTACTGTGTTCCTCCTTTGGAGTTTCCTTGAAGAAAAGATGGCAGAGAAACAGCAGGATTCCTCCTCTTCAGACTCTGATTTGTAGCAACACCAGCCACCTGCAAAAAAAACAAAGGAGTCATTCATCTGGAATTTTTTTACATACCCTGAGGGATTAAAAAAGGTGAATGCACCAAAAGTTACTTGTACCATCTGCAAAAGTGTGCTCTCAAGGGGCAATCCAAAAAAAAGTATTCATTTAGTATTTATACTATGTTAAGGCATGTAAGAAATGTGCATCCTCATCAGTATGCACAGCCCTCCACCAGAGCCTTGGCAACACAATGACCACCTGCTGTCCACAGCTCTTCATCTGGAGGGGCATATCCTGCTTCATCACAACTCAACATCCGGACACTTTTCAAGGATGTGCATCTCCGTTGCAACAAATGCTATGAAGTACTTTGCTACGGAGAGCAAAGTCTGAATTAATGGAGCTGAAAATTCGCAACCACCAATGCTCCTGACAAAAAAAAAAATCATTTAATGTTTTTTGTTCCTGTTGAGCACTTTATGGTTCACTTTTTTTTGTTAAAAAAAACAAAAATATATAAAATTGTTAAATAAGTACAAAAAAACTACAAAACGAAAAAGAAAAAAAAACAGTTCTTTTCAGAACTCACTTCACTTCTCCATGAAGAGCTATATGTCTTATCCACTGTGTCATACTTTTTTTGAATAAATATGTTGAGCATAAATGAATGACTGAAATGACTGAGTGTAGGGGAGGAACGGACTAATGGAATGATTGAGGAAAGGGTAGTATGGTGAGTGAGGAAAGGGGAGTTAAAGAGTGACTAAAGGAGTGACGGAGTGACGAAAGAGGACTAAAGGAAAAAGAGTGAGGGAAGGTGAGTGAGAGAAACAGAGTGAGGGGGAGTAAGGAAAAGGGAGCAGGAAAGTTAAGGGGTGAGAAATACAGATAGGATAAAGTGCAGAGGGGGAAAGGGATAAACAAACGGGACTAAGTGACATGGAGTGGGGGAGTGAGGAAAGGGGAGTGAAGGAAAAGGAGTGACGGAAGATGAGTGAGGAAAAAGTACTGAGGGCGAGTGCAAGGCAGTATTCAAAATCTTTATTCGGTTATTCAAACAGAAACAACCATAAAAGCACAATTGATAAAATCACACGATAAAACAAAAGTGGTCTAAAAACACATGTTAAAAGTAACAATCACAGTTGGGCGAATAGGATAATAAGAGCAGTACTAAGCAATTAACCCTCCATGCTATTTCTAAATTTTAAGGCTGATTTTAAGAAGCCAATCACAAATAAAGTACTTTCGGGGTTTAGTAATTGCAAATAACAGAGTGCAGGTCTAACCTGGGTGAAGTTCAGTTTTTTAAGGAGGGGCTTGAGATAAAACCTCCGAGGTAGATCATAAAAAGGACAGATAAATAAAAAGTGCACCAAATCCTGGGGAGACTCATTGTCGCAGCTGCAGGCTGGTAGCACTTGTCCTCGGTGGCAACCCTTTGGGACAGCTAACATTAGGTGGAACAGATGGCGATCAAAGCCCGACATTGGCCAGGATAAATAAGGTTCCATGTGCGGAGTAGTTTTCAAGATGACATATTTCCGAACACTACATTTATTTAATTCCACCTCTTCACGAAGCAAGTATTGTGAGAGGGAGAACGTTTTCCTCACAGACTCTACGTCAGTAGCCCTGATAGAATCTGGTTTTTAAAAGAGTTCTGGACGCCCCATACTAAAAAAACAGTCTTTCAAATACTTTAACCACGGAATTTTAAGCATATTATCCCAGGATAAGGCTTCTCTCATGAGTAGGTGATTTAAAGGCAGGTCTTTATTTAGCCAGCATTTTAACCAATAAATTAGTGGTCGTAGTGCTATAGTGTCACTTAGAAAGGGGATACCAGATTCTTCGTGCACTATTAAGTTGGAAGTTCCCCTCGGGACCCCCAACAGCTGTTTCAAGAAGTTGTTTTCTGCCACCACAAGGTCATTAACTGCCACATACCCCCAGAGTTCACTTCCGTAACAGCCTATCACCACACTCTTTGCCTGATAGATCTTTAACAGAGCAGCAATAGGGCGTTTGCCCATTTTCCTGGCAAAATTAAAGATGGCTGTGTTTGTCCGGGTTATATCCCCCCTTTTCCTCTGGACTGAAGGGCCCCAATTCAGCTGGTCATCAAAAAAGATGCCCAAATATGAAAAGGTTTTTGTTGTAGGGATCTTCTCCTCATTAACCCGAAATAAAAACGGCTTCTTATTACGTTGCCCTACCTGCATTACGAAAGATTTTGTATTGTTAATAGATAAGTCACGGGATTTCATAAACCTGTAAAAAGCTTCTAATAAAATTTGAAGCCCTCTTTCGGTCCTAGCCAACAATACGGCGTAATCCGCGTATAATAAAACAGGTAACCCCTTACGCCCAACATAAGGGTAATCCGCACCAGTATTTAATAGGGACTCCTCCAAATTGTTAATGTATAAGTTGAAAAGGAACGGTGCCAAAATACAGCCCTGCCTGACTCCCCGGTGTACGCCAAATTCCCTAGACACCCTAAGGTCCTAAGAGTACCTTACATTGGCCCTGGTATCCTGGTGCAGGTCCGCCAAAAGGTTAACCAGATTTTGCTCCACACCCATTTTGCCCATGACCTCCTAGAGCTTGTCCCTATTAACACAGTCGAAAGCTGAGGAGAGGTCCATGAACGCCATATGGATGGTACCCTGGCGCACTCGGGTGTACTTTCCTAAGACCATATATAAGTTAAGACGCTGTGCAATTGTGGAGTGACCAGGCCGAAAGCCATATTGAATTGGGGAAATTATGTCATGCTCTTCCGCCCAGGCTGTTAATCTATTCAAAATCACTCCACCCACTACTTTAACCACAGAGTCAATTAGAGATATCGGCCTGTAACAGGAGGTGCTATTCCGGTCCCCTTTCTTAAAAACTGTCACTATCGTAGAGGTCCCCCATGACCTTGGGCAGCCATGTTCTGCAGCTGCATTAAGCACGGCAGTAAGGACGGGCACCCAAAGAGGTACCCTTGATTTAAAAAGGTCTGGGGGCAAGCCATCGGGGCCTGGCGCTTTATTACTTGACAACCCCGTGATGCCCTTCTCAACCTCACTCATGGTAAAACGTGGTGGGTTTACTCCCTGTTCGCCTCTCATAAATTCTGACTGTGGAATGTTACTATTAAAAATAATACTAAAATGGGATACCCGCTCATCTTCTGTTATGTTAATACCAACTGAGGTATCACCTGGCGACTCAAATAAAGGTTTGTTAATAATACTCCAGAATTTCTCGCTATTACCAAGAATTTTGGGGTCTAACAGATCTTGCCAAATGTCGTCTTTCACTTCTGACTTACGTTTAGCCAGAGCCTTATTATATAAAAGGCGTGATGCTCTGATCTGTGTCGGGTCCCTAGGACTAATCTTCAGAGCCGCCTTTAATTCACGACATGCCCTGGAGCAAGAGTGATCAAACCATTTGGGATCACTACAAACAGAGCCCGAGGATGGTACAGTTAACATTTCACCTACTTTAGATACAATACCATCAAATGCTTGAAGAATATCTGAGGGGGAGGATACTGGGAACACACACAGTGATAGCTTGGCAGCACAAGAATTATTGATCTTGTCATATAATTGGTCCGAGTTCACCTTAGCCCACTTTAGGCGTCGCCTTCCATCCGTGCATTTGAGAGCGCACCGTCTTGTATTTTTCCCCGTAGTTTTAGAAGGTTGCCACCCAATAGAATACACACTGGGTTGTAATCACTGTGTTGGTTCTCCTGAATTTCAAAACCTAATATGGATGTACAGAGGCCACTAGAGAGAAGAATATGATCGATATAAGATCCCCCCGTGTAGCCTTTGTATGTGGCTACTGATTGAAAGCTACGATTATCCGCCAGAGACATGGCAGGAATTAGATCAAATTTGTTTCTGAGCTGGTTCAACAGATCACCCCGGCAAGTATGCTCAAAATGTAGGCCCCTCATCCTACGACAGCCCAGTGATCCAATTTCAGTGTTCTTTGGGTTCCCGCAGGGGCGTACATTAAAATCCCCTGTAATGAGGATTCGATGGGAAAGGCTCTCACAGTGGGACCTAACAAAGTTACCCAGATCAACACGTCTACAATCCCCTTTTGGGTTTACAGCATTATAGAAGTTAATTAGGGATAGAGTTTCCTTCCCTCTTTTAACTGTTAATACTTGGATGTCAGTGTTTCAAGTAGGAAATATTTTGACGGTGCAGGACAGTGCTAAATCAATGTACACAGCCAATTCCCCTTTAGCTCTGCCACTTCGTGACGGCTCTGCTGGTACAAAAAAACTTTTATAACCTTCTATAAATATATCACTCTCTACCAGCCAAGTCTCTTGCAGACATATCACCGAAAAGGATCTTATAAAAACTATCCAACTTGAGCTCCCAGTATGCTTCCAGAACAAGGGACGTTATTAACTACATTACTAACCCTTGCGACTGAAAGGGGGGCACATGGTGTTTGAACATTTCTGACCTCAGTTGCTCTCTCAAGAGGTACTATACTCCCATTGTCAGAGACTCCGGGGGGATATCACCGGGGTAAAAGAGTCAATCAACCATCTCTAGTCCACTATACCTGTTTTGTGTGGGTATTTGACTGAAACTACGTGGGTGCTCATGCCAATCACCAGCCCCCCTTCCTCTACCCCGATGCCTTAATAGAGACCAGTCCCCTTCCATATCTAAGTTGTGAGATGGAGGGTAAAAATAAGATAATGGGAGAGGTTGAATCGATGACCCATTATTGGAAAGTACCCCTTTACAAATATGACCCACGATGCGAGGATCCCTGAAGTTTAAGAGCACACAATCACCTAGGCAGTAACAGTGAGAGAATGGGTATGAGGGTGACGAGAGGAGAATATGAAGTAAGAGAAGAGGAGTGAGATTGAGTGAAGGGCAGTGATAGAGAGGGAAGGGATATGAGGGTAAGGGAAAAGGAGTGAGGGAAAAAGAAGCATATTAAGATAGAGGAAAAAGTAGTGAGTGAGAGAGAAGATTTTATTAAAAGTCACAGGAAAAAAAGGTAGATTTGTAGAGAGAGAGACACACACAGGGAGACAGAGAAAGAGAGGGAGAGTAAGGGACTGTGAGGGAGTGAGGCACTTATAGTGACTGAGACACAGGAAGAGATTTAGAGACGGATGGAGGAAAGGGGAGTGAGGGAGGGTATAAAGGAAGGGGAGAGAGCAAAAGAGAGTGAAGGAGTGAGAGAAGACAAGTGAGTCAAGGTGAATGAGAAATGATGTTATTCAAAGAGAGTAAGGGTGAGGAAGAAGAGACTAAGCAATACAGCAACACAAGGGTAATGATGGAGGAAGATAGGAAACAGAAATAAGAGACAGACAGGGGAAAGAAGTTGACAAGGTGAGTGAGGGAGAAGAGAGAGTACTGCTACTGACAGAAAGACTATAAAAGCCAATGGAGTGCAGTAATAACAATGAGAAAAGGAGACTAAGATGAGTAGAGGAAGAGGAGTAAGAGAGAGATTAAAGAATGGAAAAGAGAGAAAGACAAACAATAGCATGAAGTAAAAGTATTTTCTTTTTGTCATACTTACCTTATAAATAATGACAACTTACTAGAATATTCCTATATAGATATAATATCTGTGAAAGACAAGAGAAAATTGAGTTATAATATATTTCATAATACAAAAGTAAGTAGAAGTGAAATAAACGGAAAGGGAAAGAAAGAAAGGGTGAGAGACAAACACAGAGGGAGAGAGTGAGAGAGAAAGTGAGACAGTAAGAGAGAAATGGATTCAAAAGAGTGAGAGAATAAAGGAGTTACCAAAAGGGATTGAGGTACGGAGAATAAGGGAAGGCAATCGATAGATGGAGTGAGCGAAAGAGTATGAGGGAGAGTGAGGGAATGGGTGCAGGAGAAATAGAATGAGAGTGATGCAGACAGAAGAGAACATTAAATGGAGGAAGAGGACTCAGATTGAATGAAGGGCAGTGACAGTGAGAAGAAGAGAGGGAGAGAAAAATGGAGTGAAGGGGAGTGGGGGAGTAAACGAATGGGAGTTAGCAAAAGTGAATGAGGAAAGTGAAGTAAGGGAAGAGTATTGACGGATGGAGTGAAGGAAAGAGAGTAAGGGGGGTGAGACAATAGAAACAGCTGAAAGAGAATAGGAGTGATGTACAGAGATGAGAATATGAAGTAGGAGAAGATGAGTGAGAGTTACTGAAGGGCAGTGTGAGGTTCCGTGAATCCTGAACCCGTTTCATAAAGGTCATGGTTTCGCTACGAATTTGGTATTAGCGAACCGTAACCAGTTAGTACGGCAAGCATGAGTGTTTTCGTCACGTTACACCGATAGATTCACTACGTATTTAGGGATTTGTTCTGGACCCTTGGGTTCCATTTTGTGTATGGCAGCCATTTTGTGGTTGCCCTCACATAGGCCGATAACTACGGCCAAACGAGTCTTTAGAACACGTACACTTTAGCTGACTTCGGAATGACCCGAGCGAACGACCCTCTTGCCTGAAGCCAAACTTGTTAGGCCAGTTCCTTTCCCAGTAGCTGATCAAGATTGAGGATGAAGGCACAAGACATCATAAACCCTTTATTGCACACAACTATGTCTTATCTTACTCACACCTGTCTCTGCTCCTTTCTTTATGGCCTGTTTACGATGGGGATGTGCCCATTTTTATTATGGGTTCAATCGACCTGTCTGATGAAGAATGTTGGGTTTGACCAATGATCGAGCATGGGATGGGCAACTGAAAAGTGGATTTTACCGTCATGCGATACCTCTGATCTGGAGGCATGTGATTGGACAGTTTGCAAATGTAAGGTATTTGTCTGGAATGTGATTTTTGGCATAAAAAGGATGGCTTGCTTTGTAAAATGGAGCAGACTCCTGAGAACTCATACCATGTTGACTTCTAGGATTTCTGTTACTGGCTGCAGCCAATAAATTCGATCTTTGACGTCACCAAGAAGATTCCGTGTCTCTGTGTTTGAAGACAGGTGATACCCGAAGACTTTGGGCGTGTCCCCTGACGCCGCTGGGTCTTAAATAATCCGGTTCTTCGAGTGCCAAGGAGGGAAAAATAGGCGTATTAAGAGAGAGTAAACAGTAGTGAGTGAGAGAGAAGGATTTATAGAAAGAGAGAGGAAAGAAAAAAAAAGAGTGGTGAAGAGATAGGGAGACAGTGAGAGACACAGAGGGAGAGTGAAGAAGTGTGAAGGACTAAATCAGTTATACTGACTGAGACAGAGGAAGAGACTTAGAGACAGAAAGGAGAATGAGGGAGAAAATAAAGGAAGGGGAGTGAGCAAAAGGAAGTGAAAGACTGAGAGAAGTGGAGTGAGTGAAGGTCAGTGACGGATGATGTAATAGAAAGAGAGTAAGGGGGAGTGACAACAGATTGAGCGATACAGCAACACAAGGTAGTGATTAAAGAAGATAGGAAAGAGAAATGAGAGACAGGCAGTGGAAAGACAGAGTTATTCAAGGTCAGTTATGGTGAGGGAAGAGTACCTTTGGTGAGAAAAGGAGTGTAGAGGTGAATGAAGGTGAGTAATCACAACGAGAAAAGGTGAGTAAGATCAGTAAAGGAAGGTTAATAAGAGAGAGATTAAAGAATGTGAAAGAGAGAAAGAAAAGTAAGAGAGTGTTGAAAAAGGATTTTTTGTTTTGATTATTTTTGTTTGTCAAACTTACCTTATAAATAATGACAACTTTATACTATATTTTGTTCAAGAAATATACTATCTGTGGAAGAAAAAAAAAGTAGTTATAATATATATTTCATAATACAAAAGAAAATAGGAGTGAAGGAAACAGAAAGAGAAAGAGAGGAAGGGTGAGGGAGTGAGAAAGAGAGAGAGAGAGTGAAACAGAAAGAGAGGGAGAGCAAGTGACTTACAGGAAATGAAGTGATTAGACTGAGTAAGACAAAGGGAGAGAGGAAGAGAGAAATTAAGTGAAAGAAGTGAGAGACTAAAGGAATGGGAGTTAGCAAAAGTAAATGAGGAAAGAGAAGTAAGGGAAAGGGACTGACCGATGGAGTGAGGGAAAGAAAGTGAAAGAAGTGCAGAGAGTGAAAGAGAGTGAGGAATGATGACTAAGGGGAGAGTGAGAAGAGACTGATCAATACAGCAAGACAAGGGTAGTGATGGAGGAAGATAAGAAAGAGAAGTGATGGACAGAGATGGGAAAGAGGGAGTTGGATAAGGTACTTCAGGGTAAAGGAAGAGTATTGATGGTGAGAGAAGGAATGTAAAGGTGAATGTAGAGGAGTAAAGAGAATGATGGAAAAGGAGTAATATAAAGAAAAGGAAGGTGAGTAACAGAGAGAGTGAAGAAAGGAAATAAAAGAAAAAGAAATAATAGAGTGATGAAAATATTTTTTTATTTGTTATACGTTCCTTATAAATAATGACAACTTATATAGTATCTGTGGAAGACAAGAAAAAATTGAGTTATAATATATATTTTACAATACAACAGAAAATAGGAGTGAAGGAAACACAAAGAGAAAGAATGGAAGGGTGAGGGAGAGAGAGAGGGGGAGAGAGTGACAGAGAAAGAGAGGGAGAACAAGTGACTGATAGGAAATGAATGGGTTAGACTGAGTGAGACAAAGGGAGTGAGGGAGAGAGAAATGGAGTGAAAGGAGTGAGACACTAATGGAATTAGAGTAAACAAAAATAGATTGAGGAAACGGAAATAAGAGAAATGGATTGACGAATGGAGTGAGCAAAAGAGATTGAGGGGGAGTGAGTGAATGGGAACAGGCCAAAAGGAATTAGAGTGATGCAAAGAAAGGAGAACATGAAGTGGTGCAAAAGAACTAAGATTAAATGAAGCACAGTGTCTGTGAGAGAAGGGATATAAGGGTGAGAGAAGAGATATGATGGAAAAAAAGCAAATCAAGAGAAAGTAAAAAGAAGTAAGTGATAGAGAAGCATTTATGGTAAGAGAGAAAAAAATAAAAGGAAGACTGGTAGAAAAAGAGGGAGACAGTAAAAGAGACAAACAGATGGATATTGAAGGACTGTGAGAGACTAAGACAGTTATAGTGACTTAGACAGAGGAATAGACTTAGAAAAGGGTGGAGGAAAAACAAATGAGGTAGGAAAAAAAGGAGAAAGGAAGTTAGCAAAAGGGAGTCAGGAAGTGAAAGGAGTGGAATAAGTGAAGGTGACTGAAGGATGATGTGAAGTAAAGAGAGTAGGAGGACAATACAGCAATACAAGGGTAATGATAGATGAAGATAGAAAAGAGAAGTGAGGGACAGACAGAGGAAAGAGGGAATAAGGAGAATGAGAGAAGAGGAGTACGTTGAGGAAAGGTAAAGGAGTAAAACCAGGAGTGAAAAAAAGAAAGAGAGAAAGAGAAGTAAGAGAGTGATAAAAAAGTATTTTTTCTTTGTCGGACTTACCTTATAAATATAATATCTGTGAAAGACAAGAAAGAATCAAGTTATAATCTATATTTCATAATACAAAATAATTTGTACAATATGTTATATATTTTATTTTGCTGTTCTCAGAATATATTCAATTTCACTGAAAACAGTGAGTCCAATACTACTCATCATATGACAGCGCGCAAAAAAAACACAATCAAAAATATTGTGTTTAAAAAACCCATACAACATTTCAATAAATAATGTAAATATTTTTAAAAAACATATCTTAAATGTTTTCTTTCAATCAGCAATTTCTTTTATAGGTCCCCAATATCAACAACAACATTATTACTTCTTATTTTCACTCTCTAAATAAAGTTATTAACAAACATATGCTAACAACATTTACCCAAGATAGTCACTTTTTCTTTCAAATACCTTTCCACATGGCCAAATAGTATGTGTGACATCCTTAGTTTGGAAGTTACTTAATAGTACTCTTTTCCGTCCATTTTCCAACCTTCGAAATCAAAAGCACCAACATCTTTTGTACCATCCAACAATGGCTAACAACATTTACCCGAGATAGTCACTTTTTCTTTCAAATACCTTTCCACATGGCCAAATAGTATGTGTGAAATCCTTAGTTTGGAAGATACTTAACAGTACTCTTATCCATCCGTTTCCCAACTATCTGAATACAAAGCAACAACATCTTTTGTAACATCCAACAATGGTTATCTTTTTTTTTTTTTCAACTTGATCACCCTTACTCACAAAGTTATTCTCAACAGCCGATTAACCTTTAACAAGACTAAACTGCCTACATCAATTATTTCCTCTAAAATTTGGGTTTTAAAAACACTAGGTAAGAATTTGGTAAGTCAAAAGGAAAACGTTGTTTAAAAGTCAATTGAGTATCATTACATTGTGTCCAGCCTTTTGGAGATTTTAAATAAGCTGTGTAATGTCCTGATGTTGTAGAAGGACCATCATGGAAAATAATAGCTACAATTACAAAAGTTCTTCCTAAAATTGATAGTTGAGAAGCCACAAAAATTTTAATAAAAGTTGTCAATTTTGTTATATCAGTTCTACATCGTTGGAACATTAAAATTACATACTGTCCATATCTTCGTATAAATAATGTTGATAACATTTGTGAGTTACATTGGGTACAGACCATGTTGTGATTTGCTTCTCTAACTAAATTATTAAAAGACACTGATTTGCAGTCTGGTAACGTTAAATATATAAATCTTTCAGTGTCTATTTCTGTACTGCTTGAAAATGGACAATTATAACAGTCATTGTGCCATTTATAAGAAAGACCAAAAAGATTTTCAATGTCTACACCTTATTCTTGCAATATAACAAGTATATACATTAACAATTCCTGACATTCTTGCTGAATATTCCGTGAAAATTGATATACACCAGAACATATGTCTAAAACATTTCGAATATCAGAGACATTTTCTATTTTACTTTTATCACTGCTACATTTCTCAAAGACAGAATTCAACAAACTACAAAATCTTTGGTGCCCTGATTTTCAACAATCTGTTCTTGTAAACTTTCAAGAAAAAAAACAACATTAACCACTACATTAGCATAGCAGTTGACACCAGAACTGTTTTCAAACTGAAATCCAACAACCTCTTCAATAGTATCCTTTTTCTTTTTGCTTACTATCACTGGTTCATCTAGATTTTTTCTTTTCTCTCCAACCTCACTACATATTTTCTCAAATCTTCTTTTTCGATGTACCACAGGCTTTTCAAATAAAGGATATTGAGGTAAATTTGGAGCATATTCTCTTCTTAACCTATTATACTGTTTCACACAATTTTGATCTGCACTAATCTTTGTTTCATCAAAATCAATCAAGTATAATCCAGATAAAGTTCTGACTCGAGTTAAAGCAACATATGCCATACCCTCTTTGAACACAGTGCTTCCAATATTCACCAAAGCACTATCTACACTCAAACCTTTTGAGATTTTTGTATAGTCACCGCATATGCCAAACAAACCGGAAACTGTTTTCGGCGGACATATAAATCTTTTAATAGCAAAAATCGGGTCGAACAACGACTCAATTGTTGTACTTCTTCAATATCATCAAATTTGATTTTCAAAAATTCAATGTCGTCTCTATTTGGGTACTTCACAAAACCAACAACATGTGCCATTGCTCCATTTACTAAACCTCTTTCCACATGTAAATTACGTCGTAAAATTATCCGACAATTTAAACATACATATAGATTCTTTTCTAAACCAGCTGTTTTAGATATTGATTTGTCTAAAGAATCCAATTTTAACTTTAACTTTTCTGACAAAATAATAGTAGCTCCTTCATGTTCTATTCTATCAATAGCTTCCAATTTTATAGTTTCTTCATTTTCTAACTTCAACATTTTTTCATTGAAGATTGCACATTCTTGCAGAATTGGCATTAAGCATATCACTGATTTATTTTCAGCAATGTTTCTATATATATTCTCTGCACCAACATTTTCCTTTGGAAACAAATTTGAAATTATTCGTGCCTGTAAAGCTTCTTTGCCATGTTCACTCACTTTTCCAATTCTTATATCTTCAAGAATACTTTTATAATCAGCATCCTTTGCCTGTCGCATATTTTGAGTTAGTTCTGTATATTTGAAATATAACCATATATTAACATTTCCAATGCTTCCCAGGCACTTTCTGGTATCTTCATGTGTAACGGTTTTAAACACTGGTTGTCCTTTCACAGGAGTTAGCTGTAGTAGATCTCCAAAAACGATGATATGTTTGCCTCCAAATAACACATTAAACTCTATTTCAAGAATTTGTTGCATTCTTAAATGCACAAAGGCAAGCATTGAATTTGATACCATGCTTACCTCATCAATAATGAGAAGTTTCATTTTTTTCAGGACTGGAAACTTCACAACAAGCTTCTCCAGATAGCTTGTGGTATTCTAATTTATTTTTATGCTCTACTGGCAGCATCAATAAACAATGTAAAGTAATGCCTTTAATGTTATGTGCTGCCAACCCAGTTTGAGCAGTAACAACACAAGAGAGTGACGATTCAGTTCTTTTCTGTAGATAAGTTGCAATTGCTTTAATTAAAAAACTTTTTCCAGTTCCTGCTTCTCCTCTCACGTACAGTCGGACAGGTTTAAATGACGTACATGAGCACTCTTTTTTCTCATGACATAAACCATGCTCAATCTGCTCTGTGACTTCATCATATGTTTGTTTTTGCTCAACATTTAGTTGTTTTTCCAATTCTTCTAAGTTTATTACATCCTCCTGAGCTTGTTCCATTGCTCTTTCCACCTCATCCATGGCAGTGGCTGCTTCATTATGGATAATTGGTCCTTCTAGTGGATCCTGACTCAACGAAGCAGAACTTTGACTGTCTTGAGAACTGTCTCTAGCAATCTCTGCTGCAAATATAGCTTCTTGCTGTATTTCCTCGTTCAACATTTGCAGATAATTAGTAAAAATAGGATATTCTATAGTATTTTTGATTGCGTTGAATGAATTTTCATAACTAACAAATTCTCCAAGTAGATCCTCTTCTGTACGCCATGGCTTAAAGAGTTGCAAAAGAGCTAAATAGTAAAATTCCCTTTTTTTCAGGAGTTTCGCAACTCAATTTTCGAAAATTAATCAAATGTCCTTTTCTTTGTTTCACCAGACAGCCTTCAGATCCAATCACAGCAAATACTCCTTTATTGATATCTTCTGTAATGTTCTTCTTAAAAGTATAGCTTTGCAGTACTTTATAGAGACAAACATTCTCAAGATGATTACTTCTATTTGGATAGTATGTATCCAACATATTTGTCTTCAAAATATCTGTACTGTTTGGTTCTCTCTCTGCTAAATACTTAATTTCTTGTACAGATTTCGAAACTCGGTTTCGTGTTCTTGCAAGACCTAAACTCACCCAAATGATTGTTCTAGATTTGGCATATAGACTTGCAGATGATAAGCGATCTGAACATTCAAATGCTCCAATTTCTCGATGAGACAACATCTTCAAACTGTAGCTGTACAATTTCTTGCTTAGGCTCTCTTCATGAGAAATTTCTTCCCACATTTCCTTTAGTTCTATCTTTTCGGATTTTGTAGTGTAAGAAGTTACATATCGAGCCACAGCAATGGAGTTGTCTGCAACATATTGAATAGCCATGTTTGCATTCCACATGGACAAAATGACTGGGTTATAGTCATTTATATACTTTGACTCTTCATTTCTTCTTAAGTTATAGGTATTTTTCGGTGCTTTTTGTGTCACAGTATGTCGCAAAGATGACATAAAATTTATCACTCTTTCTTTTGATGTTACTGGTCGTGGAAATCCAAAACGACATTTTGTGTAGAACTTGTCCTTTGATTTGTACTTTCGACGACAGTATTTTCCACAACAATGGGTTTGAAAACGCAAGACTTGATGTTTTAAATTCTTTTGTTCTGTGTTTTTTGGAACAGCACATGTAGAATACTGTTCAATAAAACTCATCACTGTGTCATCCGAATCTGTTCCAAATTTGGGGGCATCTTTGATCCATTGCAGCATATGTATGTGAGGAGCACCTCTTGCTTGATACTCCTTTCTCCAAAAGAAATCCAGAACATATCCAAGAGGTGGATTTTTTTTGTTTGTGATAAAAGACATCATAGCTTCAAATCTTTGATTGAAATACCTGCATACATTAACTGGATCCAAAGAGCACAATTCTCCAGGTTTCTTGTATTCTATATTCTCTATGTTTGCATTTGCCTCTCGAAGAAATTGAAGTAAATCTTCCCAAGCATACTCAGCACAGCTTAGAGTAAGGAACCAAGTAGGAGTTCCTAAGTTTCTTAGCATACATTTCAATTCCCCATGATGATGGTACCAATACTCGTTAGTACCACGCTGACATGCCATGAGATTAATTAGCTGAGATTCCAAAACAGTGTCTTTCTGTTGGACTATATTCATAAAGTCCCTTGCCGAAACATTCTGCAGATGTACTCCACTTTTTAGTATATGGTTCACTGCATAAGAAAGTCCAGACAAGTCACTTTCAAACAGAAGATGAAACAAATATGTAATACATTGACAAAACCTTGGATCTTCTGCATATAATCTTGATGTCCGATATTCAGATGCTGATATCTGCACAGGTCGGTCATCATATCGTCCACCTTGACCTGTTGGAAATAACTGAGGAAAACAACGAGCTTCCAAGCTTTCTTCCCATACGCTAATGGGACTTCCTTTTGCTTCTTTCATTTGGAATAACTCATTAGCATTCCCCATTACTTCTTTGGAATGCAGTGGATGAACACTCTAATGTTCATAAATTTCTTCAGTTCTGGTCACATCCACTTTTTCAATTTGTCCAGCTGACAAATCACTGTCTTCTTCTATAGTTGTTTCCTCTTCTCCTACATATACATTTTTGTAGTATTGATTGTTTTTTTACCAAATACAATGTTGCCTTTTTGACTTTCCTAACATCCACTAACTCTTGCCAGATTTTCTTACTCTTTGTAGGTACGCCATTAACTAGAATAACTAGAGGTTCCACTTCCACATTTTCAACACCAATTGTTTCAATATTTTTCTTTAAATTTAAAGGCAAATATACAACTTTAATCCTCTCTGTAAATCTGAAGGAGGCAATTTCCCTGTCTTAGGCTCCATACGAACAATAGCCTGAAATGGATGCACACATTGAATCAGAATAGACTCATAAATATTTAAATCCATCAGTTCAGAAGGAATATTTACCAACTCAAGATTATTTTGTTTTCATTCAATTTATTATAACAATATTTACAAATATGTTGATCCGAACCCAAATAAAAACAATTCTCTATCAACAATTAAGTTGCAAATTCCTTCCACTCATTATTATTCTCCATTTCACTTTTTAAATATAGATCAACTAACCTGGTCTGATTTTTATAATGAATTCTTCTGCAACAAATACAAGAAAAATGGAGCCTTTCTCCTGAAATGACCTTAAACCTTGTAATTTCTTGGTCATAATTTTCTGTACTAAAACATTGTACATTTTCTTCCACATTTCCTTCTATTACTGTATCAGTTTCTGCACTGTAACTAACCTCAATTTCTTCACAAATGTTCTTTACATCTAATACAGATCCATGTAAAAGAGCACTGTTTAACTGTTTTAGCTTAAGTGCTGGACTTTTTGCATAATACACCCTTCTCACTAATTTCCTCACTTCGGTATGATGCACTACTACCATCCTAAAATGGTGAAAAACACTCTGGCATACTTTTTTAGAAAGACAAGCCAGAGAATGACCTTGCAAACCTGTTTTTTCTCTCACTTGGCAGCGGTCTAATTCTTGCAATATCTTAATCTTCTGCTTAATACTTTTCTTAGTATATTTACGTAAGAAATTGCGGGAAAAATCAATTGAATCCTGTGGTACACTACAAATACTACCACAATTCCAAGTGTACACTGGACCCTTAGGACGTCTCCCTAAAACTTCTTCAGCTAACACCTCTTCTGAATTCCTTGGGACAATTTTCTCTTTTTCAATCGGACAACCATCCTTCACCTAATATGCTCGACCACTGGTGTCAACTGCATGCAACAAATCATTAGTGTGAAAGTAAGCCTCTTCATTAAAAAATGGCTCAGAACTTGAACTATCCTTCCATTCTCCAGAAAAAACATTACAAAAATTAGTTCTATTAATTACTCTTTTCCTCTTACTTTTCGCTTTCAAAAGATTAATTGCCTTGTCTAGTGTACAAAGTCTATTGATTACTAAAATAAACAATTTATTTTTTAATTCAAACACCTGATCAACAACATTTTCTATTCTTTTTTTTGCTTATAAAAACCTGTTTTCCTTTTAGAAGTCTTTCCACTTTTCAATAAATTTAATACTACTCTGTTATAAAACATTCTCTTACGAATTTCAACAAACTGATTTCTGCGTCTATTACTAAAGCCATTTTTATCGCCAGACACTTTTGCAACATTTTTCTTATTAAAGTCCTTCTTCTTTCCTCTTACAGATGTTTTGTTAATCTTTTCCACATTATCCACATTTCTTTTTTTGCAGTTAATTTCCTAATAAAATCCTTTGTTGTCTTACCAGGAGCATTCTTCTTTTTCTCTGTACAATGTTGTTTAGATACATCTTGCAATTGTGTTCTCTTGGAAAAGTAAGCCTGTTTATATTTTCTTCTTTTCGCATCCTTGGTAGGCATCTTGGTTTTGAATCTATTATAAAGAAAAAAAACATGTTATAGACCACTACTAACACACTACATAGCAATTAGAACAACTATATGATGTAAACACTGATTCACTTCATAAGTAAGTTGAAGGTACAGCAACTGTCTGAGCAGAGTAGAAAATCATGCAGTGAGTGCTGTTTTTGAGTTTATAACAGTGCAGTAGTGTTTTAAAATTGTAGGGTAATTTGAAAGAATGGTGTTTCAGGGCTCAGAACATTGCAGTTGTGTTTAGACAGTATAGAGAGTCATGGTGGGATTGATATTTCTGACTTTAAAGCAATACAGTTGTGAAACAACTACCTTTATCAATTTTATAAGTACATATATTGCCATATTTTTAAACACAGTAACTACGCAAATTATTATGCCACCTTCCTCTTAAATGAAAACAGACTCACACTGTGATCTTACACACATAACACTATCCCTTCCAATTCAGTAAGCACCATCTTTTCTGTGACTGTACCATCTGTCCCTCTTCCAACAGCCCTACACCATCTATCCTCTATGTCTACCATGTCTGTGTCTGCTTGCACTATCTGTATCTCTGCTTGAACAATCTCACCCTCTCTCTGCACCATCTTTTCTGTGACTGCACCATTTGTCCCTCTGCCTGCAGCCTTCCACCATCTATCCTCTGTGTGTACTATGTCTGTGTCTGCTTCCACTATGTATATGCTTGAACCACCTCACCCTCTCTCTGCACCATCTTTTTTCTGACTGCACCATCTATCCCTCTGCCTGCAGCACTACACCATCTATCCTCTGTGTGTACCATGTCTGTGTCTGCTTCCACTATGTATATCTTTGCTTGAAACATCTCACCCTCTGTCTGCACCATCCTTTCAGTGACTGCACCATCTGTCCCTCTGCCTGCAGCCCTACACCATCTACCCTCTGTATGTACCATGTCTGTGTCTGCTTGCACTATCTGTCCCTATGCCTGCAGCCCTACACCATCTATCCACTGTGTCTACCATATCTGTGTCTGCTTCCACTGTCTGTGTCTCTGCTCCAACTATCTCACCCGCTGTCTGCACAATCTTTTCTGTGACTGCACCATCGTTCCCTCTGCCTGCAGCCCTAAACCATCTATCCTCTGTGTCTACCATGTCTTTGTCTCTTGCACTATCTGTGTCTGGCATCTCACCCTCTCTCTGCACCATCTGTTCCAATTTACACCACTAATTTCTATACCAGCATTTAATCAAAACACTGCAGTTGTGTTGCAAGAGTTTTGAATATTTTTCTAGGAATGGAGTTTCAGGGTTTAGGACAATGAAGTGAACTTAAACCAGTGTAGTGAGTTAAGGTGGGACTGAGAATGCACACATCAAATTCACTGAAATGATTACTACATGCTACAGACACAGTTGCTTTAGCATCTCAACAGCACACCCAGCATTTAAATTGCACAGCTAAAACACAATTTAAAAATTAAAAGGCCTGAAACACATAAAACAGAGACAAAATGGTACACACAGAGGGTCCGAGACTACAGGCAGAGAAGGTAAAGATGTAACATGTAACTGCTGTCTAACACACACCAGCAGCCATATCATAATAGGCCTCTGCAGATGCACATGAAAAGGTGCAGGCAGTGGGAGAGGGTTGGTGCAGACAGAAAATGAGATACTGCAGGCAGAGAGTAAACTGGTACAATCAAAGGATAGATGATGCAGGGCTACAGGCAGAGGAAGAGATGGTGCAGTCACAGAAAAGGTGGTGCAGAGAAAGGGTGAGATGGTTCAAGCAGAAACACAGATAGTGCAAAGCAGACACAGACATGGTACACACAGAGGATAACATGGTACAACAGAGAAGAAATACTGGAAAGAGTGAGAGAAATGTTACATGCAAAGACAAATTGGAGCCCAGAGAGGGAGAGATAGTGTAGACAAAGATAAAACGATACACACAGAGAGTATGAGACTACAGGCAGAGAAGGAAAAGATTTAACATGTAAGCGCTGTCTAATACACACCAGCAGCCATATTATAATAGGCCTCTACAGATGCACATCAGAGGATGCAGGCAGTGGGAGAGGGTTGGTGCAGACAGAAAATGAGATAAGCAGAGAGAGGTAGACTGTAAGGAGAAACATGGTAGATTATAGAAAAAGGTGCAAATATAATTCTATAATTTACACAGACACTCGGTTAGACTTTAATAAAAATGATCTTTTAAAATTCAGCTTCTGTGCCAACTTATTATTATTGTGGGATCAAAAGCACTAAGTATCAGTGAAACCCCTGAGGAGAATTAAGAGGATTAAGATGTCACCAATCGATGCCATTCAGCTAGATTAATCTTAAATGAATCTTGACGCACAATGTGATCTTAGCCACATGAGAATATGCCAGACAGAGGGAGAGCTATAGTGCACACACAGAAAGTAAAGATAGTACACAGATAGGGTGACATACCTCAAGGAGAGACACGGATGGTGTAAGCAAACACAGACGACAAGGTACACACAGACAGTGAAATCACACCACAGATCAAATGCAGAAAACATTTAAAGAAAACTGACATACAGAGGCTAAATAAAGCACACAGAGGGTAAGATAGTGAAAACAGAGTGAACATGAAACAAGCAGAGGGTGTGAGACTACATGCACAGAAGAAAAAGATTTAACATGGCACCCATTTTGTATTTCTAGCTGCTATTTTGTTTGCCATGTGCTCTGCTCTACCTTTCTGTTAACTGTTCTTCTAGCCTGCCTAGACACAAACTATGTTTGGCATGCTCCACTTCACACATGCCTACTACACTAATATAACTGAAAGACTACTTTTGAAGCTGTATGAAGAAGTAAATCTCCTTACACTTTGCTAAGCAAGCAGATTTTGCAAACGCAAATTAGTCATTTTGCTTGCTTACATCAGCCAGGACTGCCCCTCGCTTTTATGCTGAGTATGTAACCCTCACATATATAAGGCCCCAGTGTTCTGTACTCTTTAAACTGCCTCATTCAGTTGCTAAGGCCTCCATGAGACGTAGTCTCAACTCATTTGACTTTAATCAAAATGATCTTTTAAATTTCAGCTTCTGTGCCAGCTATTATTATTGCGGGATCAAAAGGACTAAGTATCAGTGAGACCCCTGAGGAGAAATAAGAGGATTTAGATGTCACCAATCAATGCCATTCAGCCAGATTCATCTTAAATGAATCTTGACGCACAGTTTGATCTTAGCCACATGAGAATATGCCAGACAGAAGGAGAGCTATAGTGCACACACAGAAAGTAAAGATTGTGCACAGAGAGGATGACATACATCAAGGAGAGACACGGATGGTGCAAGCAAACACAGACAAGGTACACACAGACAGTGAAATCATACACCACAGATCAAATGCAGAAAACATTTAAAGAAAACTTACATACAGAGGCTAAATAAAGCACACAGAGGGTAAGATAGTGAAAACAGAGTGAAAATGGAACAAGAAGAGGGTGTGAGACTACACGCACAGAAGTAAAAGATTTAACATGGCACCCATTTTGTATTTCTAGCTGCCATTTTGTTTGCCATGTGCTCTGCCCAACCTTTCTGTTAACTGTTCTTCTAGCCTGCCTAGACACAAACTATGTTTGGCATGCTCCACTTCGCACATGCCTACTACACTAATATAACTGAAAGACTACTTTTGAAGCTGTATGAAGAAGTAAATCTCCTCACACTTTGCTAAGCAAGCAGATTTTGCAAACGCAAATTAGTAATTTTGCTTGCTTACATCAGCCAGGACTGCCCCTCGCTTTTATGCTGAGTATGTAACCCTCACATATATAAGGCCCCAGTGTTCTGTACTCTTTAAACTGCCTCATTCAGTTGCTAAGGCCTCTATGAGACGTAGTCTCAACTCATTTGACTTTAATCAAAATGATCTTTTAAATTTCAGCTTCTGTGCCAGCTTCTTATTATTGTGGGATCAAAAGGACTAAGTATCAGTGAGACCCCTGAGGAGAATTAAGAGGATTAAGATGTCACCAATCGATGCCATTCAGCCAGATTAATCTTAAATGAATCTTGACGCACAGTGTGATCTTAGCCACATGAGAATATGCCAGACAGAGGGAGAACTATAGTGCACACAGAAAAGAACATGATGCAAGCAAAAACTATACTTTAGAGGCAGCACAGAGACCATATATATAAGCAAGACATTACATTCATTTCTCCTTTCAACAGCACACCCTGTATCTTTATTGCACAGCATAGAGACTAATTGGGAAATTAAGAAGCCTGACACACATTCTGCATAGGTCTGTCTAGCTCTGCATATCCTATAGCCTTACTCACTTCAAGAATACATCATTACCATATTTTTAAACACATGAACAAAGCAATATATTCAGCCAGATTCATCTAAAATGAATCTTGACGCATAGTGTGATCTTAGACACATAACAATATACCACACAGAGGGAAAGCTATAGTGCACACAGAAAAGAACATGATGTAAGCAAAAACTATATTTTACAGGCAGAACACAGCCCATATATATAAACAAGACATTACATTCCTTTCTCATTGCAAGAGCACACCCTATATCTTTATTGCACAGCATAGAGACTAATTGGGAAATTAAAAGGCGTGTCACACATTCTGGATAGGTCTGTCTAGCTCTGCATATCCTATAGCTATACTCACTTCAAGAATACATCATTACCATATTTTTAAACACATGAACAAAGCAACCTATTCAGCCAGATTCATATAAAATGAATCTTGACGCACAGTGTGATCTTAGATACATAACAATATGCCACACAAAGGGAGAGCTATGGTGCACACAGAAAAGAACATGATGCAAGCAAAAACTATATTTTAGAGGCAGAACACAGCCCATATATTTAAACAGGACATTACATTCATTTCTCATTGCAAGAGCACACCCTATATCTTTATTACACAGCATTGAGACTAATTGGGAAATTAAGAGGCCTGACACACATTCTGCATAGGTCTATCTAGCTCTGCATGTCCTATAGCCTTACTCACTTCAAGAATACATCATTACCATACTTTTAAACACATCAACTAAGCAAATTATTCAACCATATTCATCTAAAATGAATCTTGATGCACAGTGTGATCTTAGACACATGACAATATTCAAGACAGAGGGAGAGCTATAGTGCACACACAGAAAGTAAAAATGGTGCACAGATCAGGTGACATGGTTCAAGGAGAAACACAAATGGTGCAAGCAAACACAAAAATGGTACACACACACAGTAAAATGGAGTAAGTGAGAGAGTAGAATTTATGGAAAGGAAGAGGAAATTAAAGAAAGAGTTGGGGAAAGAAAGGAAGTCAGTCAGAGAGGGAGAAAGAAAGGGACAGTGAGGAACTGTAAGGAAGTGAGGCAGTTATAGTGACTAACACAGAGGAAAATGACAAATGCAGTGAAAGCAAATGAGGGACAAAAAGAATGGGAGTTTGCAAAAGGGAATGAGGAAAGGAAAATAAAAGAAGTGGCTTGACAGATGCAGGGAACAAAAAAAAGTGAGGGGGACTAAGGGAATGGGACCAGGAGAAAAAGAATGAGAGTGATGTACAAAGAAGTGAACGTAAACTGGGGAAAGAGGGGAGAAATTCAATGAAAGACAGTGTCAGTAAGGGAATATATATGAAGGTGAGAAAAGAGAAAGGAGGGAAAAACAACCATATTAAGAGAAAGGAAAAAGGAATAAGTTACACAGAAAGATTTATGGAAAAAGAGAGGAAAGAAAAAGAACAGTGGTGCAAAGAAAGAGAAACTATAAGAGAGTCAAACACAGGGACAGTGAGGGACTTCCACATTAGAACACATTTATCTTATTAACTTAAACTGCACAAACATAGATCCCCTTACAAATTAACAACTCACCTTTAAAAATGCTTTTGAAGATTTAGAACAGTGTCAATCACACACCAGATTTTCTTGAGCAGAATCTCTGAAATGTACCTCAAACACTGCAACCAGTAAATGGCACTGATTCCCTCTCATTTCAGACACATATTCTTGTACATAACCAATCAAATTTCTTCCCACACAATTTCAAAACCAAAGTAACATTTCAATTGGTTCTATCTTTCAACATTTGAATAGTCACATGCAGTTCAACCTTCCCCCTCTGCCCTCTCTGCCTGTTACCATGGTAACACTCCATACAGCACCTGGGTGAACACACAGGTCAGAAGTTCATATCTCAATGTTGTAAATAAATCCAGCAAGGCTGTTTGACCTTGCAATACACCTGCTTATCCAGTGCTATGTTACTTTTGATGACTTTTTCTCAACCAATAGCATTTTTCCTTCTTAAAAAACATTAGCATGCACCCTAGTTTTCAATGTAAAATTTTAAGAAACAACCAATCATTTCTAGTTTTCCAATTGCACTGAATCTCATCCACATTTTTTTCTAAACTCTCAGCTTCAAACTGCCATTTGACTTCCAGAGCCCATCTAAGTACTACCGGATCTGCCTTAAAAATGCTAAAAGTTTGGATTATAGGACACAGCTATATTTTCTGGAGTAACAGGTATGCAGCAAATAGATGCTTTCTCAACCTTGATTTACCAAATGTGGATAATATGTGGATTGGCCAGAGAGGATTGAGATGTCACCAATTGATGCCATTGGTAAAATCCTTTATGCATCTCCCACACCCTGACCTCATAATTGTGCACTGTGGTGGCAATGACCTGGGCACTTTGACTGGGGTACGTCTGAAAATGCTTTTAAAGGACACCTTTGGCCAACTGATGTCACTTTTTCCACAACCTGCCTTGGTATAATCTAATATATGCCAAAGGCAAAAATGGAACTGGTCCAACCAATATTGTCCACAGATTGCGAAAGCAAGTAAACATGTGAATAAGTCTGTTACTGCTTTCCTCAGAGACTATGGGATGGGTTCTATATACCACAACATCTTGTGTTACAACGTGCAAGGCATCTATAGGAGAGATGGTGTACATTTTACAGATGAGGGGAAAAGAGTCTTCCTTTTAAACTTTAGACTCTGCATCGGTACTTACTTGCAGGTACAAATAACACTCAGTGAACACAACGGCTCTTTTTAGAGCCACCCAATATCTAAACACACAAACTTGTTATTTAAATCTATTTTTTTTTGTTTTTTATTCTGACTTTATTTTGTTTTTGGCTCTCTTCTACCTCAGAAATACAAAATGGCGGATAGGGGTGCGTGCACCGTGCGTGCACCTCGAAATTAAAAAAAATATATATATATTTTTTGGGCCTTAAGGGGTCCTTCAGGGACCCCCTGAGAAGGCCTAGGGGGTAAGGGAGACTCCACCCTTCCCCCTTTTCACGTTTTCAACTTTAGTTTTCAAAACTCTTCTATCTCGTGGGGTGCGTGCACCGTGCGCGCACCTCGCGATTTTTCGGAAAAAAAATAACATTTGGGGGCCTTCGGGGTCCTTTCAGGCCCCTTTTCATGTTTCCCACTGTTTGTTTGGGGCTCCCTTCTGCCTCGAAAACAAGATGGCGGCCAACACTTCCTGATTTCGACCGATTCGAATGTTGACAGACGTCCAACAGCAAATCAAAATTCCGCTCGCGCACAGTTGGTGCGAGCACCGTTTGCGCATGGGTGCGCGCACGGTGCGCGCCTATAGATATATACATTTTTAAAAACTTGATTTTCTCAACAACTACTGGAGGGATTTAGAACATTTAAACAAAAGGGCGTACTGCGTACCAGTCCCTACCATTTTGCCAGGTGTGGTATAATTCCGTTCAGCGGTTCAGGCTGTAGCCGTGTCTAATCGTCCTATGGAAAATAACATGGGGAAAACACGTTTTGGGACCCCCTTTTTTTCTCATCCCCCACTTGACGAATCCCCCCAAAACTTTCAGGGAAGGAGCGGAGCGGAGCGGGCCATCTTCTTTGAGAAATTCGCGAAGATTCATCAACCGGCGCCAAAGATATTCCCAATAGAATGTTGCGGATTTCCTATGGAAACTAGGTCCTCACTATATATACCTACTGGACACCGCCAGTAGGTAATATATATATATATATATATACACATATATATTCATTGAAAAAACCATAGGTTTCACAGACGTCATAGTTAGAAATTAGCATTTAAAAAAAACATGCAAATTCATTGAAAAAACCATAGGTTTCACACATGTTATAGTTAGCTGAACATTTCTCTCATACAAAACCTTTGAAATTCCTCCGTTATAGTTAGCTCAGGTAACTATAACTTGTGTGCCCGTAATGTACTGCTGATGACGTCACATATTAAATCACTCATGACATGGTCAGTGACATTACTCATGGCATCACTAATGACATCCTTGTGAAAGAGTGACAGACCTCCTCTTAGCGTAATAGCGTAATATAACCCTTGATACACACATTTAAAAATAGAAACTAAAATTTTCAAAAAATGGAATAATGGAAATTTTTCTTTCTACGTCACGAAGTTCTCCAGGCCTCCTTTTTTTATAAATTCAGAATGCATGATTTTCTTTTTCGTATTTCTCTACTACGCCACGTGCTCAGGCCTCCATTATTAATTGTGGATGCATCATAGTATTTTTTTTCTACGTCACGAGGCCGCCCCAGGCCTGTATTCTTATTGATCTTCCTTTGTTGATCCTAATATTTCCTTCTGTGTCACGGAGCACTCCCAGGCCTCTTTTTCTATAAAGTGAGCGTGCATGAATTTGTGTGTCGTATTTCTGAAGAGTATCACGTGCTTTGGAATCTGTTCTTTTTATTGTATGTACATGATGGTATACTTTTCTGCAACATGTGGCCCTCCTACCCCTCAATGGTTTTAAATTGTATATACATAGTATAAATGTTTCTTTCTGTGTCACGAGTTCCTCCAGACCTCTAATTTAAAAAAGTTTCCGTGCATAAATTTCACTTTCGTGTTTTTAAATGGTCACATGCTTTAGCCTGTATTCATATAAATTGTGCGTTCATAATAGTATTATTATTTTTTTTTTATCCGTCACGTGACCCTCCCAGCTCTGTTTTGCTTTATTTTTGTGGAAAATATACTTTCTGGTTCATCGTATTTGCCCCCTTCTAATTCTCCCATTAGTTTTAATATTTATTACTGTGTCACGTGACACTTCCAAACCTGTATTCTTTAAAATGATGCGTACATGGCTGTAATAGGTACTGGTACCTCATATGGCCCTCTCAGACCTCTATTTGAATTAATGTTTAAGAGTAGAATCGAGTAACGTTTAGAAGACTATGACAAATGTAAGATATTTTTTTACATTTTTCAATACAACATTGTGTTTTTTTTTTAAATATATTCATTAATATTCACTTTTTCGAATAATTATAAGTCTAAACAAATGTAATTGGGTTGTAATGTAAAGCTATTATTGATTGCATTTTACCTCTACAGGTACATTTTGAGAAAATGGACATTCTTCTTAGTCCCACAAATACTGCCTCTCATTGGATACTTCTGGTAAGTGCAAGTTTTTCAACATTTATGAGTCCGTTATTCTTGGAAAATATAACTGGTTGTATTAGTTTAAACTATCTACATTTTTTTAATCAAATAATTTAAAGGGTAATCTTTTTAAATAATTTTGTAATGTATCTAATGTAGACATCTATACCGTAAAATGTAAACTCTCCATACTAAAAATCATATTTCTATAATATTTTCTATACACTTCCAAACCTTTACCAAAGACAATCAGTCATCAATCACGGAGTAACAAAATTCAGACCTACCAAGAGTTTTTATTAAATTGAAGATAACTTTTCCCTACAAAAAATTTTCCTTATCTCTTTATTATTTAATATATTCCACAAATATAAAATTGCCAATATAATTTCTCTTTATGAAATTAATAAAAGCAAACTATTAAACATAACCATTCGTATCTCTCTAAATGGTTTCCTTCCAACAAATGAAGCGTCACGACTATGACCAATGGCAGTTACTCATCTTAATAGTTTACTTCTTTAAAATACTCGTAAATAGCAAAGAGGGTTTTCAAAGATAACATTTATGAACGTCTACCAAACAAATCTATAGTGCCCGTCGGAAGCATATTGCTATTTGCATATCATTTTGTCTCACCACTACTATGGTCCTAACACAGTTGCTATCAAACCTATGATTAGTTTTCACCCCCAATACGAATAATTATTGTTGTTTTACATAGTTGCCACAGTCCCATTCCTTTGATTTCAAAATACTTGCAACATCTACAATAATTTGCAAATTAACTTTCCGATGGTTAGCATTGCTATTATGATGCGCTTATATACATCTTTTTTACATTTACAGTCTGTTGAGAAGTCTTGTGCTGTCTACAACCAAAAAGTTTCAACAATTTCTACAGAAACTTTATGGTAAGGATCTTTTCTAAGTTGCCTCCACTATGTTCAAAAGCTGGCTATGCACCTTCAGGGATGTGGAATTCCTATAGCCCGACACACAGGACATATAGTTTGCAATCAAGGACAACAAGTTTTCATGTGTATTACATCCTTGGAACAAGTAGGCCCAACTCGCAGCAGCACAAACCCTTTGCCTACCAGTTAGCAGTACCATATAATAGGTCAGGGAAGGGCACTGTCTGCAGTTAAGGTAATATGTTTGCCCATATTTTAATGCTTTTCAAACCTGTATTTATGCTTCATTAATTGAATCCCTTTATTATTCAGCTGCACACTCTAAGTAAATGTTGTAAGCTCTTACTGCACTACTGTCAATGGCTTCAGTATACAAAGCAGAGCAACTGGGGTTGGCTCTAATCAGTAAGGCTGAGCCTAAACAACTAAACAACAAAACAGAAGTGCCAATACTGATACTCTATTTGATATCTTTTTTTATCAACCAAAAGAAGTCGTCTGATCAAAAATGGGAGATGCTATTTAATAGCTGTTTTTATTATACAAAAATGAAATTTAGAAGGTACATTTATTTTGACTTTCAATATGTACTGTCAGAGGACAGAACATTTTCTATACAAAATGAAGAGAAGAATGAAGAAATTGGACACAAAACAGGGCAATAAAATCAGCCATACATTCATAAAAATGGCCATACTTACCTGTTACTGCCTATATGTGTAAAAGAAAAAGACATTTTGTTGAGTCTAAACACCTTTTCCATTAGGACTATGAAATAGTGGTGTAAAAAATAATTCATTCATTCGATTGTCAGATATTTACCTTGGTGACAGTGGAATTTCCACTACTTTTTAGACTACCATTGAACAATATTGTGTAGAGGAGCGGTGTTGCTTCTTGACCTTCAAAGAGGAAGATTTAAATGTATATTTCAACAGGTAAACAAAATAATTACTGAGTTTCAAAAAGAAAATTAAGTACGAATGTTAGAGGAACTCTGGTCCAACTCTAAAAAGATTACTAAATCAAGCTTTTACAATCCTGAATGCAACGTTTTCTGTGAGACGATGCCCCTGCATAACCAGTTTTCTTCAGCTCCATGCACACATGTACTGTAACCTTGAAAACACTTTAAAATGCCACCCTCCCACTACTTCTAAAGGCGGATGTAGAATTCAACAGTTCTTCACAAAATTGAATTGGACGTCACTAAGGACAAAGTGTTTCTGTATTATGAAAGCTCTAACGTGTCCCTTAAACATTTGAGCAAAGTCCAGACACATACTAACTGAAACACACCAACCATTAGTAACCTGTTAAATTTACCAAACAACTCTTTCAAGGTGTGATCAATCCAAAAAATCCTCCTTTGGCACAGCAAATAAAGTGCAAGACTTAAACAACTTGCACCCCAACAACTTTGCTTCACTGCAACACCGAGATTGCAGACAACCCACTTCCTGCTGTATCAAGCACATCAACTACTGCAACAGCATCTTCAGCAAACAGTCCATACTCACATATTGTTCTTCAATTTGGTAAACTTAAATTTCTATGCATTTATTGCGAATAACTTTTGTATTACGCAAAACAGTCTATCAACCTCATCAAAAACAACAAATAGAAGTGTCAGTGTCCTTAACATTAGTTATTAGACATTTATCAAACTTTTTTGTTGTAAAAACTACCCCGTCCAAAGGCAGTGGAAAATGTGCACACTTGCTGCCTTTCTTGGCTGGAGTTCTAAATTATTCTAAAATAATTCAAATTCAAAATGCAGACCCTTTATTCAGCCTTCATGCTAACTACAAACTGTGAATGCCAGTGAGTTATTTGCACACTTGTGTCCTTTCTTCCGTCCTTTCTGGAGTGACTGTACATTCTGCACTTGCAATGTTTGCTTAGATGTGATACCCATTTCTCAGGCTCCCACTACACAATCTGACGCACAGTCTGTGATATGGACTAGAAAACCAAACACCCACTTCCTTTACAAAGCTGTCGGTAGTTTCCACGTCTGCTGTCTTTCTTAATTTTCACCTTATTCTGCATCCACTAGCACAAACACACCTACCTCCTGCCTTTCTTGACTGTCTTTGCCAACTATTATTTTAATTCAAAGTAGAGACCCTAAAAAGGGCAGAGTGTTGTTATTTTTAAACACTACGGCCCACAGTGGGGACTTAGTACGCTAACTTTGCTTCCTTAGATGTGGTAGTCATTTCTCAACCTCCCACTGCGGAATCCAACACCCTCTCTGTATAATAAAAAAGATATCCAAACATCAACTTCCCTGACAAGGCAGAGAGTAGTTTGCATATGTAATGTAATGTAATGTAATACGTTTCTTATATAGTGCGGGCTACACTCCAGGGAGCATCTTTGCGCTTTTAGAAAGAGAACCTGAAACCGGGGGTCTGGTGGATTGGTACAGTTTAGACTATGAATATACATTGTGTTTCGGATAGAGTATAGATCCAGGTTTTGAGGGTCTTTCTGAAGATGGATTCAGTGGGGATTAGGCGGAAGTGTGGTGGGAGCGTGTTCCAAGCTTTGGAGCCTAGAACTGCCAGGGCTTTCCCTCCTCTCGTTTTGAGTCTAAACTTGGGATTGGTGAGGAGGTTGGCAGTTTGGGATCTAAGACATCGTGAGGGGGTGTAATGTTTGAACATACTCTGTATGTAGCTTGGTCCTTTCCCATTAAAGGCTCTGTAGGTGATCAGGAGTATTTTAAAGAGTACCCGTTTGTGAATTGGCAACCTGTGCAGGATGTTCAGTGCTGCTGTGGCTGATGTTCTCCTTTTCCATCCTAACACCAGTCTGGCTGCGGCGTGCTGCACCATTTGTAGTTTGTTGCAGATGTCTCTGTTGGTCCCTGCATAGAGGCTATTGCAGTAGTTGATGCGGGAGGTTATAAGGGCATATCTGCAGCCTTTCCTATTTTTCACCTAATTCATCTTCTCCTCGATCTAGACACCATCCACACGTACACACACTTACTTGCTGCCTTTTTTGGCTGGGGTTATCAATTATTCTTCAATTTCATATTCTAATTCTAAGACAAGGCCCTTTATCAAGCCTTTTTGTTGTAACTACTTCCCCAACTAAACACACTAGGTAATTTGCACACTTTTGCAGCCAATAAAAATATTGGAAATTTTAATTTAAAATGTTGTAGCTGGTCAACTTTCAATATCAGGAAGAACTTTTGTAGCTGTTGCAATTATTTTTCATAATGGACCTTCTACAACATCTGGACATTACACTGTTTATTTAAAATCACTGAAAGCTTGGATGAATTGTAATGATAGTCAATTAGTTTATAAGCAACGTTTGCCTAAAGAGTTACCAAAATCTTACCTAATATTTTTAAACTCAATATTTTAAGATCAAAATTTGGCCTTTCAGGATTACTACTGTTAAGGTAGATTACTCTGGTGTTGTAGAGTATTTTATAAGTGAGTGTGAGCAGCTTGAAGGTGATCCTATTCTTGGTATTAAGGCAGTGTAGGTGTATCAGGTGGTGAATGATGTGGCTGCAGCAGAGGACATTGATAATCACTCAGGTGGAGGTCTTTTGGACTTGTTGTACGTGTTTGACTGGTTTTCCTGTATACAGTGTTTAACCACTGTGTAGTCTGCTGCTCATGAAGGACTGTGTCACTGTTTTTCTTTTGCTTAGGATCCAATTGTAAATGTTGCAGAGCATGTGGAGGGTGTTATAGCAGTATGAGGAGATGGTGTAGACTTGCTTACACATAAAAAGGGAGGGGTTGAGGATGACTCCTAGGTTGTGCACTTGGTTGATAGGTGTTGGTACTGTCCACAGTGTACTCGGTTAGCATAAGTCGTCCAAAGCTGAGGAGGTGAGTCTGAGGATGAGTACCTTCATTTTTTCCGAGTTCATGTTTAGAGAGCTGCTCTTTATTTACTTGGTGACGTTGCAGCCTTTCTTATTTTTGACATTATTCACCCAATCAGCACATTATCTACACGTACACACACACACACCTACTTTCTACCTTACTTGCCTATGGTTAAGAACTATTCTTCTATTTCACATCCATATTCAAAATGCAGGACCTTTATCAAGCCTTTTTGTTGTAGCTACTACCGCGGCCGAAGGCAATGCGAAATTTCCATACTTACTGCCTTTCTTGGCTGGGGTTATCAATTAATCTTGAATTTCATATTGTGATTCCAAGTCAAGTCCCTTTATGGAGCCTTTTTCTTCTAGCTACTATCTCGACCGAAGGCAGTGGGAAATTTGCACACTTCAGCCTTCTTTGGCTGGGGTTATCCATTATTCTTCACGTAATTCAAAGTTCAGGCCCTTTATTGAACATTCTTTGTAACTACTACCCATGAATGCCACTGGGTAATTTGCACACTACCGCACTTTCTTGCGTCCTTTCTACTGCACAGTGTGTGTACTTTCTGCACTTCCTAAACTCCTTAGATGAGATACCCGTTTCTTAGGCTCCTACTGCAGAATCCGACTAACTCTCTGTAATGGACTGGAAAACAAAACACCCATTTCCTTTACAAGAGAGTGGGTTCTTTCCGCTTCTGCTACCTTTCTTCCTTTTCACCTACATCCACTACCTCAAATACACCTACCTACTACATTTCTTGCTGCCTTTGCCAAGTATTATTCCAATTCAAAATGGAGTCCCTGAAATGGGGCCGGTGTTGTAATTTGTCAGCCTTACTGGCACAATGGTAACTTAGTACACTTACATTCCTTCATTTCATGTGGTAGTCATTTCTCAAACTCCCACTACGAAATTCGACAATCTATCTGTATAATGAGGTGGGAAACCAAACATCCACTTCCCTGACAAGGCAGTGGGTACTTTGCACCTCTGCAGCCTTTCTAATTTTTCACCTTTTTTATCTTCTCAATCAACACATCATCTACACATAACACACACCAACTTGCTGCCTTTTTTTGGCTAGCGTTATCAATTATCCTTGAATTTTATATTCTGATTCAAACTCATGCCCTTTATCGAGCCTTTTCGGTTCTAACCAAAGTGGAAACAATACTATTTTGGAATGGATAAGGTGAATAGACAAATTCTACATTTTTCAGTACTGTATTTTACTATAACAGCCTGAGCCTTTTCCTAAAGTCATAAGGAATGACTGGTTTCAAAATAAAAAAAAAACTAAGAACAGAATATCCTTGTAACTAATTATATTTATATAACTTTGTAAAGGAGTAAAACTCTACTAATGAAATGTTATTAGATAATGGTCTTTATATAATATTTTTTGTAAGCCAAAATAGGTGAAAACGCTAGTTTTGTATTTATATATTACGAAAACTGATTGTATTTTTATACAAGGAGCAACAACATAAAGAAACAAATATGGAAAGAGAACAGCCTCATACTGAGAAGATGTTGGATATTACCTGGAGTGTAATTCAAGAACTAATCGTATCTATCACAGGCAATGAGCGTAAAGAGGGAAAATTAGTGCTCCAGACATGAGCTATGATTTCAAAGACGAAAGCTTTGATGCACACTTTCTAGTAGCATTGAATTATGTTGAAACTTTAGAACAAATGAATTCCGATACTGCTAACGAGGAAATTAATGTGTATGAAATACCTGATGAATTTATTCAAAGTCAAGGCCCTTTATTGAGCCTTTCTGTTCTAGCTACTACCGCGGCCGAAAGCACTGGGAAATTTGCACACCTGCAGACTTTTTTGGCCGGGGTTATCAATTATTCTTGAAGTAATTCAAAGTTCAGTCCCTTTATTGAACCTTCTTCGTAACTACTACCCATGAATGGCAGTGGATAATTTGTACGCTTGCGTCCTTTCTTGCGTCCTTTCTACCGCACAGTGTGTGTACTTTGTGCACTTGCTAAACTCCTTAGATGAGATACCCATTTCTCAGGCTCCCACTGCAGAATCCGACACACAGTCTGTGTAATGGACTGGAAAACCAAACACTCACTTTCTTTACAAAGCAGTGGGTAGTTTGTGCGTCTGCTGTCTTTCTTATTTTTCACCTTTTTTATCTTCCACTCAATCAACACATCATGTACACGCACACACACTCCTACTGTCTACCTTTCTTTGCTATGGATAACAACTATTCTTCTATTTCATATCCATATTCAAAATGCGGGCCCTTTATCGAACCTTATTATTGTAGCTACTACCCCGGCCAAAGACACTGGCAAGTTTGCACACTTACTGCCTTTCTTGGCTGGGATTATCAATTATTCTTCAATTTCATATTCTGATTCAAAGTCCTTTTTCGAGACTTTTTGTTGTAGCTACTACCCCAGCCGAAAGCAGTGGGAAATTTGCACACTTGCTGCCTTTCTTTCCTGGGGTTATCAAAATCTCTTGAATTTCATATTCTAATTCAAACTCATGTCCCTTTATCAAGCCTTTTTCATGTAGATATTGCACGGCCAGAAGGCAGTGGGAGATTTGCGCAGTTGCTGCCTTTCTTAGCTGGGTTTATCAATTATTTTTCTTGAAATTCAAAGTGCAGGCCCTTTATTGAGCCTTATTCGGAACTATTACTCATCAATGGCAGTGGGTAATTTGCGCACTTCCTGCCCTTCATGTATAATAAAAACCTTAATGAAAGTCTACCAATATTAAAAAAGAGCCAGTATGATCTATGGTTATAAAATTATACTGTGTTCTTAGGTTCTGTTATATGTGACTAAATAGCATTCTTCAATCTTTGTGTGAACAACTGCCTTCAATCTACAGTACGGAACAGCTGGTTTCACAACTTGAATTCAACTTTCCTTCTACATTAAGGACAGCATTGAATCCAGCCTTGCTTTCCTTAAGGCAGAGACAATTATAACATGACCTATTTATAAAAAAAATATCCCACATTTTGGAGATATACTTCAACTTAACTTCTATGAATGGACAACCAATATTTATGGGAAAACTTAATTTTAAAGACTTTGCTACCAATACATCCTGCTTCGATCATGGATAATTGCATACTCCACAAAACTTACTTGCTTCAGGTGCTACTAACTCATTCCACCACTTATCAGCGCTGCATTCACACACACTAAATTAACAATATTGTGCAGCTGTCACACAGACATGAAGTCTTTGTAACCGCTACCTCCTACCATCACCACATATCCATATTCATCCAGAATTTAACTGATTCTTCATTCAATCTATACCACAGACAGCAGGGTTCACAACTTTAATTCAGCTTCAAATCTAAATTTGTCTTCACTATCTTTGCCAAGATCTGCCTCCAATGTATTCTGTGGTCACTAGAGTTCAAAACTTCAGAACAGGACCACCACTACTACACAAAAAACTGAATCCAACCTTCTTTATTGAAGGTACAGACTAATGGATTCTATGTCTTCGATTTTGTCAAAGAATGTGACAAATAGCATTCATCTATAACTGTGCTCACTAGAGTCTTAAATCTACACTACAGACAGCAGGGTTCACAACTTCAATTCAGCTTTCTATCTACCCTAAGAACACCATTAAATCCAACCTTGTTCTTTTTTTATAACCGAGACAATTGTACTGTGTCCTCAGATTCACTTAACTGTAACGAAATACCATTCATCAATCTTTCTGTCAACAACTGCCTTCAATCTACACTGTGAACACCAGAGTTAACAACTTAAATTCAGCTTTGAATCCAAATGTATCTTCAGTATCTCTGCTAAGTACTTTTATATGTAGATACTACCCCAACAGAAGACAGTTGAAAATGTTGCACTTGCTGCCTTTCTTCGCAGGGGTTATGAATTATTCTTCTTATAATCCAAATTTAAAGTACAGACGCTTTATTCAGCCTTCTTGGTAACTACCTCCTCTTGAATAGCAGTGGTTAATTTCCACACTTTAATCCTTTCTTGCCACGCACAGTCTGTGTAATGAGCTGAATATCTAAAGAACAACTTCCCTGACAAGGCAGTGGGTAGTATGCGCGTCTGCACCCTTTCTTATTTTTTACCTTATTCATCTTCCACTCAATCAACACATCATCCACACACCTACTTCTTGCCTTTTTTGGCTGCGGTTATCAATTATTCTTCAATTTCATATTCTGATTCAAAGTCGAGACCCTTTATCAAGCCTTTTTGTTGTAGCTACTATCCCAGCCGAAGGCAGTTGGACATTTACACACTTGCTGCCTTTCTTATCTAGGGTTATCAATCATTCTAAAAATAGCTACAAACTCAGAAACAATATTTTCATTTGCCAACAAATTTCAAAGTAATCGTATCTGAAAAACTTCTTTGCCATATTCACTCTTTTTTCCAATTCTTATATCTTATAGAATACTTCCATAACTAGCATCATATACTTGTCGCATATTTGTAATAAATTCCATATATTCAACATGTGACCAAATATTAACATTTCCAATGCTACATTACATCTTGTACTTAATCTACCTCTGGAGCATGGCAACAAATTACAATACCAAAAGCTATCTGGACAAGCTTGTTGTAAAGACTCTTAAAGAAAATTAAAGATCTCAATATTGATGACATAAGCATGGTATCAAACTTAATGCTTGCCTTAGTGCATTTAAAAATGCAAAAAATTCTTAAAATAGAGTATGACATATTACTCTCAATTTATTTAAGACAGAGACAATTATGCTGTATCCTCCGATTCTCTTATCTGTGACTAAATAGCATTCTTCAATCTTTGAGTCAACAACTGCCTTCAATCTACACTGCGAACAGCTGGGTTCACAACTTGAATTCACCTTCCTTCTACAATAAGGACAACATTGTATTCAGCCTTCCTTTCCTTAAGGCAGAGACAATTATACTGTATCCTCAGTTCCTTTTATCTGTGACTAAATAGCATTCATCGATCTACACTACGGACAGCTGCATTCATAACTTCAATTCCGCTTTCCTTCTACATTAAGGACAGCATTGTATTCAGCCTTTTTTTCCTTAAGCCAGAGACAATTCTACTGTGACTTCAAATTCTGTTATCTGTAACTAAATAGCATTCATCAATCTTTATGTCAACAACTGCCTTCAATCTACACTGTAGACAGCAGAGTTCACAACTTCAATTCAGCTTTCCTTCCACATTAAGGACCGCATTACATTCAACACTCTTTTCCTTATCACAAATACAATTCTACTCTGTCCTCAGATTCTGTTATCTGTAACTAAATAGCATTCTTCAATATTTGCTCAACAACTGCCTTCAATCTACACTGCAGACAGCAGGCTTCACAACTTCAATTCAGCTTTCCTTCTACATTAAGGACAGCATTACATTCAACATGGTTTTCCTTATGACAGATACAATTTTACTCAGTCCTTAAATTCTGTTATCTGTAACTAAATAGCATTCTTTAATCTTTCTGTCAACAACTACCTTCAATCTACACTGCGGACAGCTGAGTTCACAACTTGCATTGACCGATCTTTCTGTCAACAACTACCTTCGATCTACACTGTGGACAACCAAGTTCTCAACTTGAATTCAACTTTCCTTCTACATTAAGGACAGCATTGAATCCAGCCTTGCTTTATTTAAGGCAGAGGCAATTGTACTGTGTCCTCAGATTCTATTATCTATGACTAAATGGCATTCATCGACCTTTGGGTCAACAACTGCCTTCAATCTACACTACGGACAGCTCAGTTCACAACTTCAATTGAGCTTTCCTTCTACATTAAGGACAGCATTGTATTCAGCCTTGCTTTCCTTAAGGCAGAGACAATTCTACGATGACCTCAAATTCTGTTATCTGTAACTAAATAGCATTCTTCAATCTTTGTGTCAACAACTGCCTTCAATCTACACTGCAGACAGCAGGGTTCACAACTTCAATTCAGCTTTCTTTCTACATTAAGGATTGCATGACATTTAACATTGTTTTCCTTATCACACATTCAATTCTACTCAGTCCTCAGATTCTGTTATCTGTAACTAAATAGCATTCTTCAATCTTTCTGTCAACAACTACCTTCAATCTGCACTGCAGACAACTGGGTTCACAACTTGCATTGACCGATCTTTCTGTCAACAACTACCTTCGATCTACACTGTGGACAACCGAGTTCACAACTTGAATTCAACTTTCCTTCTACATTAAGGATAGCATTGAATCCAGCCTTGCTTTATTTAAGGCAGATACAATTGTACTGTGTCCTCAGATTATATTATCTGTGACTAACAACTGCCTTCAATCTACACTGCAGACAGCAGGGTTCACAACTTCAATTCAGCTTTCCTTCTACATTAAGGATCGCATGACATTTAACATTGTTTTCCTTATCACACATTCAATTCTACTCAGTCCTCAGATTCTGTTATCTGTAACTAAATAGCATTCTTCAATCTTTCTGTCAACAACTACCTTCAATCTACACTGCAGACAACTGGGTTCACAACTTACATTGACCGATCTTTCTGTCAACAACTACCTTCGATCTACACTGCAGACAGCAGGGTTCACAACTTCATTTCAGCTTTCCTTTTACATTAAGGACTGCATTACATTCAACACTGTTTTTCTTATCACAGATACAATTTTACTCTGTCCTCAGGTTCCGTTATCTGTAACTAAATAGCATTCTTCAATCTTTGTCTCAACAACTGCCTTCAATTTACACTGCAGACAGCAGGGTTCACAACTTCAATTCAGCTCTCCTTCTACATTAAGGACAGCATTATATTCAACACTGTTTTCCTTATCACAGATACATTTCTACTCAGTCCTCAGTTTCTGTTATCTGTAACTAAATAGCATTCTTCAATCTTTCTGTCAACAACTACCTTCAATCTACACTGCGGACAACTGGGTTCACAACTTGCATTGACCAATCTTTCTGTCAACAACTATCTTCGATCTACACTGTAGACAGCCAAGTTCACAACTTGAATTCAACTTTCCTTCTATATTAAGGATAGCATTGAATCCAGCCTTGCTTTATTTAAGGCAGATACAATTGTACTGTGTCCTCAGATTCTATTATCTGTGACTAAATGGCATTCATCGACCTTTGTGTCAACAACTGCCTTCAATCTACACTACTGACAGCTCAGTTCACAACTTCAATTGAGCTTTCCTTCTACATTAAAGACACCATTGTATTCAGCCTTGCTTTCCTTAAGGCAGAGACAATTCTACGATGACCTCAAATTCTGTTATCTGTAACTAAATAGCATTCTTCAATCTTTGTGTCAACAACTGCCTTCAATCTACACTGCAGACAGCAGGGTTCACAACTTCAATTCAGCTTTCTTTCTACATTAAGGATTGCATGACATTTAACATTGTTTTCCTTATCACACATTCAATTCTACTCAGTCCTCAGATTCTGTTATCTGTAACTAAATAGCATTCTTCAATCTTTCTGTCAACAACTACCTTATATCTGCACTGCAGACAACTGGGTTCACAACTTACATAGACCGATCTTTCTGTCAACAACTACCCTCGATCTACACTGCAGGCAGCAGGGTTCACAACTTCATTTCAGCTTTCCTTTTACATTAAGGACCGCATTACATTTAACACTGTTTTCCTTATCACAGATACAATTCTACTCTGTCCTCAGGTTCTGTTATCTGTAACTAAAGAGCATTCTTCAATCTTTGTCTCAACAACTGCCTTCAATTTACACTGCAGACAGCAGGGTTCACAACTTCAATTCAGCTTTCCTTCTACATTAAGGACAGCATTATATTCAACACTGTTTTCCCTATTACAGATACATTTCTACTCAGTCCTCAGATTCTGTTATCTGTAACTAAATAGCATTCTTCAATCTTTCTGTCAACAACTACCTTCAATCTACACTGCGGACAACTGGGTTCACAACTTGCATTGACCGATCTTTCTGTCAACACCTACCTTCGATCTACACTGTGGACAGCCGAGTTCACAACTTGAATTCAACTTTCCTTCTACATTAAGGATAGCATTGAATCCAGCCTTGCTTTATTTAAGGCAGATACAATTGTACTGTGTCCTCAGATTCTATTATCTGTGACTAACAACTGCCTTCAATCTACACTGCAGACAGCAGGGTTCACAACTTCAATTCAGCTTTCCTTCTACATTAAGGATCGCATGACATTTAACATTGTTTTCCTTATCACACATTCAATTCTACTCAGTCCTCAGATTCTGTTATCTGTAACTAAATAGCATTCTTCAATCTTTCTGTCAACAACTACCTTCAATCTACACTGCAGACAACTGGGTTCACAACTTACATTGACCGATCTTTCTGTCAACAACTACCTTTGATCTACACTGCAGACAGCAGGGTTCACAACTTCATTTCAGCTTTCCTTTTACATTAAGGACCGCATTACATTCAACACTGTTTTCGTTATCACAGATACAATTTTACTCTGTCCTCAGGTTCTGTTATCTGTAACTAAATAGCATTCTTCAATCTTTGTCTCAACAACTGCCTTCAATTTACACTGCAGACAGCAGGGTTCAGAACTTCAATTCAGCTCTCCTTCTACATTAAGGACAGCATTATATTCAACACTGTTTTCCTTATCACAGATACATTTCTACTCAGTCCTCAGATTCTGTTATCTGTAACTAAATAGCATTCTTCAATCTTTCTGTCAACAACTACCTTCAATCTACACTGCGGACAACTGGGTTCACAACTTGCATTGACCGATCTTTCTGTCAACAACTACCTTCGATCTACACTGTGGACAGCCAAGTTCACAACTTGAATTCAACTTTCCTTCTACATTAAGGATAGCATTGAATCCAGCCTTGCTTTATTTAAGGCAGATACAATTGTACTGTGTCCTCAGATTCTATTATCTGTGACTAAATGGCATTCATCGACCTTTGTGTCAACAACTGCCTTCAATCTACACTACGGACAGCTCAGTTCACAACTTCAATTGACCTTTCCTTCTACATTTAGGGCAGCATTGTATTCAGCCTTGCTTTCCTTAAGCCAGAGACAAATCTTCTGTGACCTCTAATTCTGTTATCTGCAACTAAATAGCATTCTTCAATCTTTGTGTCAACAACTGTCTTTAATCTACATTGCAGACAGCTCAGTTCACAACTTGAATTCAGCGTTCCTTCTACATTAAGGACAGCATTGTATTCAGCCTTGCTTTCCTTAAGGCTTAGACAATTCTACTGTGACCTCAAATTCTATTATCTGTAACTAAATAGCATTCTTCAATCTTTGTGCCAACAACTGCCTTCAATCTACACTGCAGACAGCAGGGTTCACAACTTCAATTCAGCTTTCCTTCTACATTAAGGACCGCATTACATTCAACACTGTTTTCCTTATCACAAATACAATTCTACTCTGTCCTCAGATTCTGTTATCTGTAACTAAATAGCATTCTTCAATCTTTGTCTCAACAACTGCTTTCAATATACACTGGAGACAGCAGGCTTCACAACTTCAATTCAGCTTTCCTTCTACATTAAGGACAGCATTACATTCAAGATGTTTTTCCTTATGACAGATACAATTCTACTCAGTCCTCAAATTCTGTTATCTGTAACTAAATAGCATTCTTCAATCTTTCTGTCAACAACTACCTTCAATCTACACTACGAACAACTGGATTCACAACTTGCATTCAGCTTTTCTTCTACATTAAGGACAACATTGTATTTAGCCTTGCTTTTCTTAAGGCACAGACAATTATACTGTGACCTCACATTCTTTTAAATGTACAAAATAGCATTCATCAATATTTGTATCGATTAGTACCTTCAATGTACATTATGGACAGCAGGGTTCACAACTTCAATTCACTTTTGCATGTAAATTTCTCGTATGTCTACAAAGAATAGCCTTCAATAAATTCTGCACTCAATAGAGTTCACAACTAGATACCAATACCACCAGTAGTACAGAAAACATTCAATACAATCTTGATTTATTTAAAACAGACAATTTCACAATGTCATCACGTTTTCTTACAGTTTGTACATTAGGAAATACAGCCTTCATTTCTTAAAACTGTAGATGTTTCTACTGTATGTCTTCAGATTTTGCATTACAAAAGAGACAAAAAGCATTCCTCCATATCTGTGTCAAGTACTGCCTTCGACCTACACTACGGACAAGAGGATTAACAACTTCAGTTCACCTTTCCATCTATACTAAGGACAGCATTGAATGTAGCTTTGCTTTATTTAAGACAGACAATTGTACTGTGTCCACACATTCTGTTAACTGTGACAAAATTGCATTCATCGATCCTTTAATGAAGGCCAAAAGTAAATTGCAAAGAGAAACTAACAAATAATTTTTCAGAGTTTTTTCTTGGGAGAATGGAACGATAGATCAAGTTCTAAGCCTTTTTTTAATGACAAGTTAACATCAGAGTAATGATTTGCATACAGATGACACTAGTATTCGTACCTATGAGGTTAGAAAAGGTTGTGCTATTGTGAAAGACAAAATTGTTCCTAGAAATGCTAAACAAGTGTTACTTGAGGAACTTTTAGGGACACGTCCTAAAACTCCAGTGAACACTTCCAATTGTAGTAGTATTTATACTGTAAGTTAAGAATCTATTATTTTTTGTATGCAACTTCTTACCTAACTATAATAACAAAAGTGTTAAACAAAAGATTAATATGTGGCAAGCAAAATACTGGTTTGTAAAGTCATTCTCTGGCTTGTCTTTCTAAAAAAGTATGCCAAAGTGTTTTTCACCAATTCAGAATGTTACCAGTTCATCATACTCAAATCAGAAAATGAATCAGAACATTGTATTACACAAAAATTCCAGCACTAATGTTAAAAAAAATGAACAGTACTCCTTTCCGTTCATCTGTATCAGATGTAACAAATGTCTCTGAAGAAATTCATCTTAGTTACTTTGGTCCTCAGGAAAACCGTGCAGAAACTGAGATATTAATAGAAGAAAAGGTGGAACAGAATGTACAATGTTGTACTGTAGATAATTGTGAGCAACATATTACAAAGTTTTAGGTGATTCCACTAACACTAAAACACAAAACACCAAATTATTCTTCCATTTGTTTTCTAAACAAACTTGTTATAAAAATCAAACCAGGACTGTTCATCTGTATTTAAAAAGGAAAATAATGATGACTATCCATTTCGCAACTTATTTGTCAGAGAACTGTTTTGAATTGGATTCTAATCACCATATTTCTAATTTTTTTTAACAAATTAGATAAGAACAAAATGCCTGCTAGTGCTGAACATAATAATGTAGACTTCGTAATAATTCCTTCTGAACTATTGAGTTTAAATACCTACGAGTCTATTCTAATTAAATGTGTGCATCCATTTCAGGCTATTATTCGTATAGAGCCTAAGACAGAAACATTACCTCCTTTTGATTTACAGAGAGAACCCACCTACAGCTCCACCAAGCACATCGACTGCTGCACCAGCATATTCAGCTAGCAATCCACACCCACAAATTAATCCTCATTTCGGTAAAATTAACATTCTATGCATTTATTGTGAGGAAGTTTTGTCTTACGAGGAACAGTCTATCGACCTATTAAAATGCATGGATCAGGAGCATCACTATGCTCAACAATACTTTTTTTACATTATCTTCTATTTAGTATCAATTACCTCAGCCGAAAGCAGTGCTTAAATTGCACACTTTCTGCCTTTCTTGATTGGTATTATCATTTATTCTTCAATTTCACATTCTGATTGAACGTCAAGGCCCTTCATCGAGCCTTTTTGTTGTAACTACTGTTCCGGCTAAAAGCACTGGGTAATTTGCACACTTACAGCCTTTCTTATTTTTTACATTATTCATCTTCCACTCAATCAACACACCATCTACACGTACATACACCTACTTGCTGCCTTTCTTGGCTATGGCTATCAACTATTCTATATCATAATCGTATTTAAAGTGCAGACCCTTTATCGAGCCTTTTTGTTGTAACAACTACCCCAGTCAAGGGCAATAGGAAATTTGCACAATTACTGCCTTTCTAAAAGTGTGTTAGTGTTTCCTGGAACTTTAAGGATACAGACTGGGCAATTAAAGGTATAAAAGACAAATTTGCCGGTGCATGGAAGAGTTCATACGTAGTCTATAGGGGTTTGAAGCAATCCATGCCCTAAGTCCTACTTTGCAACATGACTACTTCTGTACTACCTAAATGATTACAATTCTGAAACAAGAATGTCTCAAACCATTTTAATAAATGTCTTCTTATAACATCTCATAACTTAATAGACCTTCTAAAATAATTTCATCATGTATTTCATATACCTCATTATCAATTTCAACTCATATGATCATACTCGATGTCATTTAATGCTTCCAGAAAATCAACATCCAACCTTTAATCTAGAAAATCACAGCTAATATCTGCAGCATTTATATCTTCCTCTTCATTCTCGCTACTTATAAAAAGTATGTTCAGCTCTTTCGATAATGTATTCAAATTCTGTTGTTGATTTTCCATACTGAATTTCTTCTGTTGTAGCTCCTTGTACATAAACACTTCTTTTTATCTTTACTATAATATCAGCTCATGTGGTGATTCAAAAAAATTATATTAAATATTTATTGTTTAAATAAAACAATATTTTGTACATGAGTGTATTCATTGCAAAATTAAATACAATAAATAGTGTCACTCTACATTGTGTCAAGTGCTTTATTTATCCTACCTACTGTGTTGCAAACCTAAAACAGAGACAACAGCATTTCCCCCATTACGTTGTCAATTAGGGTGGAGGGAGGCAAAGAAAACAACACTGCCACAGACGCTACGCTGTGGAACTCATTCTAAAAAGAGGTAGAAACATACTGTAAATAAAACGGAATACAAGTAAAGAAAAAGAAAAAAACATACATGCATGACAAAGTCACTAGAGTAATACTCTGTTCCCCAACACAAAAAAGAATTTTGCACAAACTATATCTACGAATGTTTAAGGAGCTGCAAAGGAACCCAATCCCCGGGATTAAAAAAATATAATTAGGAACCATGTGGGGAACACCAATGCCTGCACGGTCCCAGCCGGCTCCCCGCATCCTTCGAGAGCCGGCATTGCTTTGTCAGAGGGAGCAGTTTATATGCTGCTCTCTAACAAAAACTAATCAAATTCCTACTTGAAAGACACAGCAGCTTAACTTGCTCTCTCTCTCAAATAGGAAACCGTTTTGCTGTGCTAAAGTGGGAGCCGTGACGCTCCTGCCCTACCATACCAAACAGCAGTGTCCCGAGGGTAGCTACCCCGGGACACTGCAGGAGTCGGCCCTGAGACATGGTGGTCCCCAGTGGTCCCCAGAACAATCAAGAGCTCCAGGACGGAGGCAGCGCGACCCCCTCCCAACATTAAAAAGCCCCGAAAAGTGGTAACCCCCGGAGCTAGGAGGTCCGTGCCCTCACGGCCACCCTATTTTACATATTACTGCCCCAGGAAGGTGGCGGACCCCGAGGCATGTACGAGGACCATGAGGCCCCCCCTCGGCCACACTTCAAAATAAAACTTCCTACTTTGAAGCATTGACAGCCAATTAACATGCGACTCGTGATTGTACGGATTTCTGTCCGTGTACGCTGCAATTTTTCCATTCTAAATAAAAAAAATATATAGAGCTTAAAAATCCATGAACGACCCCCTGAGCAAGCCTACAGGATCAGGATGTTTCTACCATGCCCCCTTTCCTTATTTCTCACCTTTTTTTTTTAACTGTTTTCTTGTGACTCCGTTCTAGCGACCATAGGTTTCACACCAGTTATAGTTAGGAATTAGCATTTAAAAAACCTATTAAATTCACTGAAAAAACCATAGGTTTCACACCAGTTATAGTTAGCTGGAAGTTTTACTCGCATAAAACCATTGAAATTCCCACGTTATAGTTAGTTGGACTCACTATAACTTGCGCGTGCAATGCACTGCTGATGACGTCACATATTACATCACTCATGACATGGTCAGTGACATCACTCATGACATCACTGATGACACCATCCTTGTGACAAAGTGACAGACCTCCTTTCACTGTAATGTAAACTTTGAAACACATATTCAAAAATAGAAACTACAATTTTTTTTAAAATGGAGATACCCATACTAGTTACAACAACCAATTCAGTAATTCCACCATCTATATACACATCCACTCATTCACCAACAGTTCTATGTAGTCACTCATACATATACTCACTCATCATATATAGTGATACACCTATATATCCTGTTACACAACGACAGTCATCCAAAAGATACTCTCACACATATTCACACATGCAAATAAACTATTAAACATCCATTTATTTACATATACAGCTATACACACACTACCACTTTACTTCTAAGGAAACTTGCACATACTTACTCTCTTAAACAATCACTTATAGAAACACATACTTATTTAAACAGGAACTCTTACAATCCCTCACTCTCACATATACTCACTTATATACATCAATATTCACATATACTAGATTAAAACATATGTAGTTACTGATAAAGACACTAGTGAGACAGTCATTCACTCACTAACATACACATATGCACACTCATCCACCATACAGTCCTGCACATATGCTGTATTCAAAACACATACAGAGAGTCAGTCATTCATGCATCTATGTGCTAAGTAACACCCCCACCAAACATATAGACACTCATATTGATATTAAAAAAACATCTAATAACCCATATCCCTACACATGTAGCTACTCACCAACCCATGCAGTCACTTATACACAAAGTGAAACATTAATACAAATATTTAAATATTTAAACATTACTCACTAATATTTATTTTTCAGAAAGACACACATTCACTGGATGGTGTCATCAGTGATGTCATGAGTGATGTCACTGACCATGTAATGAGTGATGTAATATGTGACGTCATCAGCAGTGCATTGCACGCGCAAGTTATAGTGAGTCCAACTAACTATAACGTGGGAATTTCAATGGTTTTATGTGAGTAAAACTTCCAGCTAACTATAACTGGTGTGAAACCTATGGTTTTTTCAGTGAATTTAATAGGTTTTTTAAATGCTAATTCCTAACTATAACTGGTGTGAAACCTATGGTTTTTTCAGTGAATATGTATATATATATATATGTATATATATTACCTACTGGCGGTCGCCAGTAGGTAGTTATAGTTAGGATTGATTTCCATAGGGAAATCGTAACATTCTATTGGGAATAACTTTGGCGCCGGTGGAGGACTCTGCCTGAAATTTTCCTCAACTTTGCCTCGCGGCGCTCCGCTCCTTCCCTGAAAGTTTGGGGGGCATTTGTCAAGCGGGGGCCGAGATAAAAAGGGGGGTCCCAAAACGTGTTTTCCCCATTTTAATTTCCATACGGCGGTCGAACTCACTTTCAGCTCGAACGGCTGAATGGATTTCCACCAAACTTGGCAAAATTGTAGGGACTGGTAGCCCGATGTGCCTTTGCTATGTCTCAAGATATATGCTCCAGAGGATTTTGAGTAATTTAGGTTAAAAAAATATATATATATCTATAGCCGCGCCCCGGTACGCGCACCGGGGAGCGCTCCGGGCGCGCTACGCGACTTGCGCATGGAAAGCTGATTGGCTCTCGGGTGTCTGTAAACATTCGAAACAGTCCGCAGTGGCCGCCATCTTGTGTCTCGGTAGGATCGAGACACAAGAGGTGGCAAAAACTAAGGGGGAAATGACCATAAGGGGGCAGGGTAGACCCCCCTGACCCCGTAGGTTTGATGTGGGGGCCATAAAAGGGTCCCGCGGGGCAAAAAACAATTTTTTTTCCCGATTTTCGCGGGGGAGCGCCCGGTACGCGCACCGGGGAGCGTACCGGGGAGCGTACTTTCTTGGTGAAAAATAGTGAAAATAATAGTGTAAAATAATCATTTTGAGTGATTACAGGTAGGGTAGCTCTGAAAAGAGCTTTTGGGTTCTGTGGCTGTTTTAGGTACCTACAAGTGCGTCCCAATCACACCCACACGCAAACAACCCCACACCCCCACACCCACACACTCCCCACACACACCTCAAACACGCACACCTCCACCCACACCCAAACACCCCACACCCCCACACCGACACCTTACACATCCACACCCACACCCACATCCCACACACTCACACACACACCTCACCCCCCCAACACACACACACACACACACACACAGATACCTCACAGACACACCCCACACATCCCACACACACACCTCCCCCCCCCACACACACACACACACATACCTCACAGACACATCCACACATCCCACACATACACACACATCCTACACACATACCCCCCACACCCACACACACCCCACACACACCTCACACACCCACACCCCCACCTACACCCAAACACCCCACACACCCACACCCACACACACACCTTACACACCCACATCCCCACCCACACCCACATACCCCACACACCTACACACACCTATACACCTCATCCCCCCCAGACACACACACATACACACCTCACAGACACACCCCACACATCCCCCACACACACCTCCCCCCTCCACACATGGGGAAAACTCAGTGAAACACTAACATAATAATTTAAAGTGCTTAGAGGTAGGGTAGCTCTGAATAGAGTTGTTGTGTTGTGTGGGTGATTTAAGTACCAACATGTAGGTACCAATGCTGAGTCTTAAATTTAATGTACACCGTTTCCTCTGTAGATATCTTGCATGTTGTTACAGAAGGTATTTTGGTATATGGAATTCATATCATAGACTGTCAGGAAAGCAGAAAGAACATGGAGGCAGGAGATGAAAAAGAGATGTCAAATACTCATTGGAGATAATATAGTGGGAGAAAGGAAGTAACTATGAGCAAAATTACTATGTAACATAAAAAAGTTACACAGTATAATATAAGTCTGAATTTACATTATAATCAATTTGGTACTAGTTTATGAATTACATATAAAAATGAATAATGTCTCAAACAATTTTTGATTATTAAATATAAATTTATTTTTCTGATTCTTTTTCCAAATTTAACAGAACTTCTAACAACACATTGTCGGAAAAGTCCTCATTTTCAATCAGCGAATCTACTGCTTCTACACATTGAACTTATTCATAGTCCCGTGATTCATCCATGAAATCTAAGTCATCATTGTCTTCAATACATTTTTCAACGTTGTTCTCCAGAACAATTTTGAAGGAAATATTCTGCTCTCCTTCCATTTTCTTGCTGTAATTTGCATAAAAAATAAATATATCAGTAGAGATAGGGCACTGTTGGGTTTAAGTTCAGACAGGTAGTTTTGATTGTTTAACAGTGAAGTTATCTTTGGGCAGTGTATGGTATCAGGCTGGAAGTAAACATATAAAAAAGTGTATATCATAAAGCCTAAGTAAATTGATAATTATACAAGACAAGCCTAACTCCATCCATAACTATAACAGAGAAGCCTATCTCAATCTATAACTATTACAGAGGGATAGTATATAACTATCAGAAAATGTTTTCCAAATTAACTTAAAGTGCACAACATACTTCAGTTTTCAAAATAACATCTTACCTTTGAAAAAGAAGTTTAAGTTCTCAGTGAAAATTCTTTTGAAATGTACTTCAGGAAGTAGTAGTCAAAATGGCTGTGTTTCCCTCTCTTTCTTTATATATATTCATGTACATAACCAATCAAATGTCATGAAATAATAGTAGAAAATGAAAGTAACATTTTAATTGGTTGTAAATTCTAACACTTCACATGTGTTTTTGTCAAGTAATTCACCTCAGGATATTTAAAGAGGGCTACAGGCCAAATGGCTCAATGGAATTCCACCAAATTTGGGAAAATGGTAGGGACTGGTATGTAGTATGGCCTATTCTATACTTGGTGAAAGTGTCTCCAGTGGTTTTTATGTAAATTACTTTTGAAATTTTTGGGAGCGCTTCCCGGTGCGCGCCCCGGTACGCGTACCGGCAGCGCTACGGGAGTCCTCCATTTTGTGTTTTGATAGATTTGAGACAGAAAATGGAGGACAAACAACGTTGGGAATGGGTATAAGGGGGCATGGTAGGCACTCCCTGACCCTCTAGGTTTTCTGAGGGGGTCTTAGGGGGCCCATATAGGCGAAAAAAAAATTATTAATTTTTCGCGGGGGGAGCGCCCGGTACGCGCACTGGGAAGCGTACCGGGGAGCGTACTTTGGTGAAAATTAGTGAAAAAAGTTAGAGTAAAATATTCATTGTGAGAGATCAGATGTAGGGTAGCCCTGAAAAGAGATTTTGGGTTCTGGGGCTGAATTAGGTACCTACAAGTAGGTTCCAATGCACAATCTTAAATTCAGGAGGAATATTCTATTCCCCTCATCTGAGAAGTACACACCATCTCCTCTGTAGATATCTTGCATGTTGTAACGCAAGTTGTTGTTGTATATTGAACCCATTCCATAGTCTCTCATGTAAGCAGAAACAGATTTATTCACATGTTTCCTTGCTTTCTCAATCTGTGGACAAAATTGATTGGACCACTTCCATTTCTGCCTTTGGCATATATTGGAATATACCAAGGCAGTTTGTGGAAAAAGTGTCATCAATTGCCCAAAGGTGTCCTTTAAAACCATTTCCAGACCTACCCCAGTCAAAGTGCCTAGGTCATTTCCACCACAGTGCAAAATTATAAGGTCAGGGTGTGGCACATGGTGAAAGGTTTTCACCAATGGTATCAATTGATGACATCTCAATCCTCTTTGGCCAATCCATTTTATGTGCACATTTGGGAAATCAAGGTTGTGAAAATTTCTGGTAGCTGCATACCTTTGAGCCCAGTGAATGTAGCTATGTCCAATAATCCAGACAGAGTACATGGTGAGAGGAGGTTCTGGTGCAGTCAGATGAAGTGTATGAATGAAATGGCAGTTGGAACAGTAGGAGTTTGCAAAAAAAACTGTGGAGTTTCAGTGCTCTTGAATCACAAGCAATGATTGGTGGATTCAGATAGTTGAAAAATGAAAGTTAGGGTGCATGGTTCTGTTATGTGAAAGAAGTCATTTGAATGGTTAAGAAACAGTCATTTAAAGAAAGATTGCAGTGGATAAGCTGGTGTATTGAGAGGTCAAACATGCTTGCTGATTTGATTTGCAACATTGTAGAATAAACGTTTAACCCTGGGAGCTTAGTGACGAGGGAGTTGCTATGGTAACAGGTAGAAAGGGCTGAGGGGGGGAAGGGTGTTGATTTGAAAATAGAGAGGGAAGAGTTTTGATTGGTTACCATGAGGAATATGTGTGTAGAATTAGAGGTTTTCTGTGCCATTAATGGTTGCAGTGCCTGGAGAACATACCTTTTGATCTGCTAAAGAAATATTGGTGTGTGTATCTGACACTGTTCTGAATCTCCTAAAGCATTTGTAAAGGTGAGTTATGATTCATTTAATATAGATAGAGACTTGTATACTCTATGGAGAAGATTTGGAAGCAAAATGTGGTTTTTTAATGTGACTTTCTCCATGTTTTTTGAACATGCTTGATAAAAAGTTGTTGCTGGAAAGAGGAATTGTAGTTTGTAAAAATGTGAAGTTTCAGTAGTGACCTGGAATGCTTGTACATATGATCTGCGCTTTGTTTCTAAAATGTTATTCAAAAAACGATTTTGGGGAAATCAATGGCTTTCAGTAGTGAACATGAATGCTTGTACATAGGACCTATGTTCTGTTCCTAAAATGGTAATTGAAAAACGATTTTAGTGCAAATCCATGGCTTTAACATTTTTAAGAAGGAATAAATAGTGTGTGCATAATTATATAAAAATATTTGATTCTTTTACAAACAAGTTACCTGTTTTACCTCAGATTGGGAAGCAGAGTGAGTTTCTTTGCTGTTGGTTTGTTTCATTTTTTGGGTAATGCTTGGTAGGAATGTTTGCAAGAGATAGGAAATGTATTTTGTAAAATATGACTTTTCAGTACTGAAATGGTATGATTGTACATAGGACCTGCACTGTGTTTCTAAAATGTTATTGAAAAATCGATTTTGGGGCAAATTAATAGCTGTTACATTTTTGAGAAAGAATAACATTACTCTCTTTGTGTTCTTCCCTCATGCTAACTCCTTCATTACATTTTTTTTTCTATTTTTTGGCGGGCGCGCCCCGGTACGCGTACCCTCAGAAAAAAAAACTGACAGAGATTCATTAAAAATATAGGGTTATTTTTTATAAATAAAAGGTAGTTCTAAAAATAACTTTTTGTTGTTTTATATTTTTTTAATGTTTTTTTGAACATTTTGTACTTTTTTGGGCTTTTCAAAAGAGTTTTATATTTTTTTTGTATTTTTTTATAGGGAAAAACAAAAAAAGGGGAATTGAAAATGGCTCAACTGGAGCAAAAAACAAAAAATGAAAAAAAGTACTTTTCTTTGGGGCATTTGTGATTGTCTCCAGCAAGGACGACGAGCTTTACTCTCTTTTCACCATAGGAGATGAGCTTGCCACAATCAATACATGTGATTGTAAATTTTGCAAATCGAGGTTGAATACAAGGCATCGTCTCTGTTGTTTCTGGTCCCGATGGACTGGGTTGCTTTCTTTTGGAGGAGATCCTTGAATACTGGGGGAGGTTACTGGCCAGTTCCCTGATCTCTGCAGCAGAGTAGTTGTTTGGATGCTTGCGGGTCATATGTCTGATCATGGAATTATTACCAAAGGAATATTTTTTGTTTGGGTTGCCCCTTGAGAGTTGTTCGCCACAGATTAGGCAAGTTACCTTGGCCGCATTCACTTTTATTCCTGCCCTCTGGGATTGAAAAAAACTCCCATACAATGTGTGGCCTTGGCTTGTATGGGGTATTGTCTTAAGCCAGCCATCTTCTCCCCTCCTCCTCTTTCTCTTTCTCCTCCTCCTCTTCTTGACCACCAATGTACTGTTGTGGTGGTCCTCTTGGTGGTGGTGGTGGTGGTGGTGGTGCAGATGCTCCAGCTGTTGCAGCTACAGTAGCATTTGAAAGTACAAAATAGTTCTCTCTATTGCTGAAACAGGTCTTCCTCAGTCAAAGGACAAAGTCAGAATAAGGAAAGAAGGTGGGGTCTTTCATAATTTGCAAAAAACAAAGTGTCCTGAACCAATGAGAAGTGTTATTTTCATGTTATATGACCCGGGCTTTACTCATTTGGAAAACCAAAACTGTTTTGCACCACTAGAAAGTGTTATTTTCAGGTCACATGACCCGACGCGCTTACGTAGTCGCGCTCCGGGGTGCGCCCGTGGGCGCGTAGTGTAAGCGTGCCAAGATGTTGCGCGATCGTATGCGCTCACGTGCTTCCGGGTGCGCTTACGCTGTGCGTCATATGACGCATCACGCGTCTACGCGATACGTCACGATGTTGTTTTCGTTCGCGAAAATAGCGCTAACGGGACGCTCCCCGGTACGCGCCCCGGGGCGCGCCGCAACATTGCGCTGACCGGGGTGCTCCCCGGTACGCGCCCCGGGGCAAAAAAAATTACATAATTATACAATATAAAATTCATTGTAAAAAATATTACTTTTCATACCTATAGAGATTTGCTATTAGGAAACCATTGAAATTCACTGGAAAAACCATAGGTTTCACACCAGTTATAGTTAGGAATTAGCATTTAAAAAACCTATTAAATTCACTGAAAAACCCATAGGTTGCACACCAGTTATAGTTAGCTGGAAATTTTACTGACATAAAACCAATGAAATTCCCACGTTATAGTTAGTTGGACTCACTATAACTTGCGCGTGCAATGCACTGCTGATGACGTCACATATTACATCACTCATGACATGGTCAGTGACATCACTCATGACATCACTGATGACACCATCCTTGTGACAAAGTGACAGACCTCCTTTCACTGTAATGTAAACTTTGAAACACATATTCAAAAATAGAAACTAAAATTTTTAAAGAAATGGAGATACCCATACTAGTTACAACAACCAATTCAGTAATTCCACCATCTATATACACATCCACTCATTCACCAACAGTTCTATGTAGTCACTCATACATATACTCACTCATCATATATAGTGATACACCTATATATCCTGTTACACAACGACAGTCATCCAAAAGATACTGTCACACATACTCACACATGCAAATAAACTATTAAACATCCATTTATTTGCATATACAGTTATACACACACTACCACTTTACTTTTAAGGATACTTACACATACTTACTCTCTTAAACAATCACTTATAGAAACACATACTAATTTAAACAGGAACTCTTACAATCCCTCACTCTCACATATACTCACTTATATACATCAATATTGACATATACTACATTAAAACATATGTAGTTACTGATAAAGACACTAGTGAGACAGTCATTCACTCACTAACATACACATATACACACTCATCCACCCATACAGTCCTGCACATGTGCTGTATTCAAAACACATACAAACAGAGAGTCAGTCATTCATGCTTCTATGTGCTAAGTAATACCCCCACCAAACCATACAAATACTTATACTGATACTAAGAAAAACATCTAATAACCCATATACCTACACATGTAGCTACTCACCAACCCATGCAGCCACTTATACACAAAGTGAAACATTAATACATATATTTAAATATTTGAACATTACTCACTAATATTTATTTTTCAGAAAGACACACATTCACTGGATGGTGTCATGAGTGATGTCATGAGTGATGTCACTGACCATGTCATGAGTGATGTAATATGTGACGTCATCAGCAGTGCATTGCACGCGCAAGTTATAGTGAGTCCAACTAACTATAACATGGGAATTTCATTGGTTTTATGCCAGTAAAATTTCCAGCTAACTATAACTGGTGTGAAACCTATGGTTTTTTCAGAGTATATATATATATATATATATATATATATATATCAGTATTAACATTCATAAAATCATTTATCCAATTCATGACATATAAAAAGTTAATTAATAAATAAAATACCCATTAAAGTCAATTATCCAGTGGAGTAAGTGGTTCCATTAGGCATAGAGTTGGATTGGACCCACGGTCCTGGCGGTAGCAGCTGTAGGTAAATCAAACCTGAGCAAGCCTGCCTATATTTCAATCTCTTTAATACTATTAGTTTCTTTTGGGGGATCGCATAGAAACTGCAGGAAAAAAAGAGCAAATCCTGCGGAGACACAACGTTGCAGCGGCAGGATGCTAAAGGCTGTCCTCTATGGCAACCCCCAGGGAAAGCTAACAGGAGATGGAAGAAACCAAGGCGAAACGTTGTCAGCAGAAAACGGTCATATGTGCTGAAAGAACCCAAAAGATAAGGCTCTATAGTTGGTGATGTTGTCAAGATTATGAATTTTCGCACACTGAGTTTCCCTTCCCTCTCTAATTTCATTTGACTACAGAAGGACTCTTTGACACAAACCAAATCATTTTTAGAAACCATTTCCGGATTGGTATATAAATCTGGTCTGCCCAGTCTATCAAAACTGGACCTTATATATCTTAGCCATAATAGGTGATGCGCGTAATCCAGCGGCATACACTCTTTCATTATCCTCTGGGTCAGCAGCAGTTCCTCATTCTCAACCAGAAGATAAGTGGCGTAGGGCCATGGTGTCACTCAGATAAGGGACCTCAAGTTCTTCATGTACAACCCTATTTGAGGTCCCGTTTAGGACACCCAGTAAATGCTTCAGGAACCTGTTCTTGGCCACTTGCAGATAACCCATAACTACATGCCCCCATATTTCACTACCATAAGCAGCTAACATGACACATTTGGCCTGATATGTCTTTAGAAGTGCACCTATAGGTCTTTTACCTAGTTTGGTAGCAAAATTAAAAATGGCAGCATTAGTTCGTGCTAAGTCGCCTCTCTTTCTCTGCTTTAATGGGCCCCAATTTCTGGTGTTCCTCTAATATTACTCCCAAATATGAGAAAACCTCGGTACAGGGGACCTTCGCAGTACCTACCCTAAAACTGAAAGGACTTTTTTGTACGGGTACCTATCTGCATCGCAAAATATTTTGAATCATTTATGGACAAGTCCCTGTCCTTCATGAAAGTGGAGAAAGAGTCAAGCAGGGTTTGTATCCCCCTGATTACATTGGTGCTTGGACAGTAGACGGTGGTTTTGTGATATATTACCGTGGGTAATCACAGTCGTGCTGGTGATTTCACACTGTACCCTTGTGCTACATACCGCAATTACACTCATGGTATAACCACAACATGGAAAGCCCGGTGAGGTTATTGACAATAATGTAGATGTATAGAACGCACTGCTTGTGGAAGTCATGCAGACACAGGAAACATAGTTGGTGTTGCTAATTATCTCTCTCTCTTTGTGTTGCAGGTTTAGGTGGAATATTAACTTAATATTTATTATTGGATTTATTTTGGTCGTAGAGGCCCCTGAGGAAGGGGCCATTGTCCCGTAATGCATAGTTCGATTTAAGAACATTATGGAATCAACGATTGAAGAATCATTGCATCTAATTACATGATGTTATGTTTTGATAAAATTTGATGCTATAAATTTAAGCAGTAATCGTTTGAACATTGCATATTGAACCATATATGATGTTTGATTTATATCAATGAAAATTTGTGTCTGAAGAAATGTTTGGAAGCTGTTTTTGTATTGTGTTTGAGAATGTCAATGTTAAATACTTACTGCAATGCACACAGGCATTCAAGTACATTATTACTTGATATACACTATTTAAATGATACAAGGGAGGCTAGCACTTCCCTGGTCCTGCGTAGCATGCAAAATCTTTAAGAATTAGCACTTGAACTCTGAACTGACCACTTGAATGATATGGAGTACGCCACTCACAATATATTTAAATTAACCTATTTGCCAGGGTCAAGCATTCCTTTTTATTACATGAAAGTCAAGGCTAAGCGAGGCCATAGGTAGCTCATAGGCATGGTGCAGTGTTTTAAAAAAGTAGGACATGTACTTTTGAGTTTTACATGTCCTGGTAGTGAAAACATTTTAAATTCATTTTTCACTACTGCAAGGCCTATCCCTTCCTTGGTTTAACAGGAATTGCCTTAAACATTTTGTAATTTTCAATTGGGAAAACATAGAGATTTGGAGTCTGGTGTTCCTGGACTGAAAATGGCACTTTTAGAAAGTTGACATTTTCTTACATTAACCATTCTGTGCCTCTACCTGTCTCTAAATACACATTTGGGATGGGCAACAGCTGTATTTTGGACATTCCCTCTAGACAGTCACACAAAGGAACCTGGGGTGTGACATCTGCATCCTCATGGCTCATCACCAGGCTGATGGGCCTTCCTGAGGTAGATTGGGAGGGAGGAGCTGATACTTCCTCCTAAATACTGCTGTGCCTGTCCCCACACAATGCACTGTATACCCCCTGTAGTGTGTCTGTAGCTAAGGCAGGAACCTTATTAAGTTGCTCCCAGAGCTAGGACAAGAGCCTTGGGTGCAGGGAAGTTTTCTGTTCCTATGGCGGGATGACGATCTTGGCTGTGCCGTGCAGCAGGCACATGTTATCTGACACCTGGGCAGAGCCCTCTTTGGTCACCACAGCTAGGTAGACTCCAATCCCAATGGGAGTGGAGCAGCCCTAGGACTGGTTTAGAGTGATCACTGAGGAGGAGTGCTTATTTCCCTGGCCACCCCTGCAGTTTACACACAGGCTTTGCATAAGGGGAGAAGAGTTTCACCATCTTGGATTTAGGCCGAGAGGCACTGTGGGAATCGCTTGCAGTAGGGCCCAGAGGAGGTGCTGCAGAAGAGGGTAGGGTGCCCCTGGGACCATTTACCATATTGGGTAGGTAAGTACCAGGAGTCACCCCCTTCCACAGGCTGGTGCTGGACATACATTCCGCACCCACAGTACCCTCCTCAGATCACTTTCTGGACCTGTTATTTTAGAAGAGCCTAGAAGACTGGATCTGCTTTCTCTCTTGTAGTCAGAACAAAGAAGTGGGCTCAAATGGTCATTAGGCTGACCTCCCATTCAAGCTACTGGGATGCAACACACAAGAAGAGGCCTTTTCTTAATCTGCCTAGTTGATCAGGTCCAACTGGACATGCCCTGCACGCCGCTGCTTGCCTGTGCTGGAGTGAGTCATGATTCTCAAATGTGGTCCCCAAGATCCTGTACCTTTGACTGGTGTCTAAGTGTACTCTTCCTAACTTTTCATGAAACTTAGGATTTGGCTTGAAAGACCTTTGGAGGACCTGGATCGGCCGGCCAAACCAATCAAATGAAGGTGCATTGCTGCAATGCCAAAGGTTGAGGTTTCTCCTGCTCTGTGCTTTCCACAGCATCAAATCCAATTCAGTGAAACCCCACAGGGAAGGTATCTGGCCTCATGGAGCCCTCTTCAGCGACATCCTGCCGTCAGCCTGCATGTAAGAATTTGACCTCCAAAAAAGTGACTTCCACTGAAAGTATACATTTTCACTGGACAAAGGCATTAAAAGTATTCATCAGGAATTAAACCTTCTCTAGGCACAAAATTGAAATTTCCCCTGCTCTTAGCATTCCCACCAAGAAGTAATAGGTTCCTCGAGACCTCGACTAGCAGCTAGTCTACAATATGGAGCCCACTTCAGCCAGAGCCTTGGCCCTCTTAGGATTACGATTTTTAATTCCATTTCAGAAATTAAATTCCCGATTTAGATGGTGGCGCTGCGGGAACTCTGTTGCAATGGTGCCAAAGTTCCTTACCGCCAACAAAGTGGTCAACCAGCCTGATTTAAATACGGGTGGACTGTAGGTTTGACTATGGCAGTGTCTATTCTGTCACAGTCTTAACCACAATTCTCTGACAAACTGCAGAGTAAGGGCCATCAGAGAATTGGCTATATGTCCATACGGCCAATTAGGATGTGGGACATATAGCTGTTTCATTTTTACTGTCCGTCACCACAGGAAGACCTTGGAAGCAAGGGACAGTAAGAGACAATAAATGCTCCCCTCGCCATGGGTGATGACTCATATGGTGAAGGGGCATTATATTTTTAGATTCAAAAAGACAATCCCGGTTTGGGATTTTGTTTTTGAAAATAAAAAAGAAACCTGTTTTTACAAGGCTCCATCATGTTGACAGAGCCCTGCACCAAACAGCAAGTAGCACTGACAGGAACCCCAGTGGTGGCTCATCTTGCCAAAGCATTAGAAATAACAGCTTGATTGGCGATCATTTCTAAATTTAGATGGTGACATCTTTATGAGGGCGATGGAGTAATTTACTCCCTCACCTTGTCAGGGCGATGCAATAATTTCCACCCTTCCCCTGGTGGACAAATGACCTTCCAGCTGAAATATAAATCAGGCCCAAGTCCAAAGGTGAAACTTCTGACTAGGTCGAGACTGGTTTCTGTATTCAACCCGTGCTCTGAAGCAATGTACCTTAATTTGCACAAAGGTACCAGTCAAGCACAGCCAGATTTGTAAAGTTTCCACAGACCATCACAAAGGATTAAAAAAAATGCCCTCTTCAATAGTGCAATCCCTGACACTATACGCCTATGAAGGAACCAAAATAATATCACTAATGGACTATACTTACCAATAGCCCATATACCTTTCTTGCAATAATAATTCAGTCGGCAATGGAGAAGGTTCAATCCTTTATTCTGCAAAGTACAAACCCTGACAGGGGAGCCTCAGTCTACACGACCCTCAGAGGTGCGCAGAGGAGACTGACTACATGCAAGAGGTACAAAGCATATATACGTTTCACACATAGCACGTTGACACCTTACTCGGAAAGATACAACTTGTCAGTGAGCCAGCAGGAAGACCCATATAATATTTACAAAAAGGGGGTGGTGACCCATATAAGGCACAATTGATTGCTAGTAGCTAAGCCCAAGCTATTCCGGGGGTAGGTCAGTAAGGTGCCTCCCTTTCTATCTGTAGCTCGAGGAGTGCAAGAACGGGATCCGCTAGAATGTGCGCATCCCACAAGAGGGGCAGGTGTGACCTTGGGTTTCCCTGAGCTACAAACTAGCAAGTCAAGCAGACAACTAAGTCTCCATTGTGGTTTCGTACAAACAGCCTAATCACGTGATTTCAGGGAAATGGTACATGGAACAGAGAAACGAAAAGTAAGGGGCCTAGTCACACCAATAGGTTAAAGCGGACAGAAAGTGAATCACTCCTTACTATAATAATACAATGCAAATAATGTAACGCTAATGTTGTGGTTATAAGGTTATATTGTATATATTAGGCCAATAACATGTATTTATCGAATTTTATATCCCATCAGACGGCCCTTTTGGCCAACTATAACCAATATAACTAGATTTATTCTACAAACACTCCCTCATTAATCTGCATAAGGTCCAAAACCTCCTTCTGAATCATTTGTTTTTCGACTTTGGTCTGACAAGAAATCGTGAAGGCAGAAGTAATTCTAGCTGCACAAAAAGAACAATAAGCCGGGCCACAATGGAGACATAGACAATAAGTAAATATGAACCCAAAGGCTCCAGGAAGAATCATAAATATTTTCCAACCCCAGGTAGCCAAAAGACCCCAGAACCACCCACTAAGGGACCAGGTACCATTGTCGACATGCGCTTCACTAGCTAACTGGTGTAATTTTTGGATTGCAAGATGTATGGTTGGGGCCGAATCGGGAATGAAAACACAACAAGAGCTGCCGATCACACGGCAGGCTCCTCCCCTATCTGCGAGGATGACGTCAAGAACCATTCGGTTCTGAAGCGAAACAAGCTTTGTCGCCTGAAGCTCGACAGTTAGGTTAGTCAAAATCTCAGTTGAGGTTTGGACCACATTTTCCACTATTCTTGACAGACGGCTTATGCTATGACTATTAAAAATAGGTCCCCAGAAAGGACTTAGACCCTTTGCAAAATCTTCAAATTGTTGCAAGGAGGTGTCTGTCTGATCAGTACTATCAGTATCAAAACTCCTAATACTTCGGTTATCTGGTATCTCCCTTCGAAATAGCTGATGTGTCTTATGATAGTCAGGTGGGGCAATATAAACAGGAGGGTAAAGAAATGAGAGGTAACACCGCCCAGCCCATCCCCGGGGAAGCCAAGTGTATGCATTTTCCCCGCATACAAAATACACGTTAGGGGGAGTGATCACAGGGGGAGTGCTATATGTTTGCAGGGTGTAAGTGTAGTTACACTTACTGCTCCCTACTTTAACATGACCTCGTCCCTGGATGCAAAAAGGGGAAGTGGTGTTTATAATGGGAATGGGCAAAGCTTTATCATTGGCGACGTTTCGTTCTTTGAAATGTTGAAAATACATAGTGGAATTGAAAAGCTCAAAATCTTCCATTTCTTCTTCTAACCAGGAAGCATTTTTATATTCCGTATATACATTCATACAAGCATTTGGGTCTAAGGATCCCTCTCCTCTATTGCCTTCAGCATCAAATCACTGGTGCTGTTCTATATATTTCAGAATGGCCTCATAATCTTTTTCGGTGTATAGCTTAGGGTTAGCTACATAGTGAGAATGCATCAGTGATAATAATTGAAACCAGGCTTCACAGCTAGCTAAGTGGGACAAGGGTAAAGAAATAAACAATTCGTGCTGGTGCATTACTGACGGAAGTAACCCACAAACCCAACAATTCGTCTTGTTGGTCGTACTGTGGGTCTGATGCAACATTTCAATGAAAACATTTTTTGCATAAGTTTCTCTATGCCTAGCCTTGTGAGGAGGCAAGGAATAAAAGAGGAGTTCCTCTGGAGCAGGAGTAGTTCCTAACAGTTTCTGTACAGGATGTAGGTATTCTAAATACACAAATACACACATCAAAATTATGCTGATTATAACAATAAAAGCATCGAATGCCACCTTCACTCTGGTGGGCCATCTGGAAAATAATGGCATGTTATCAATGTACCGTCGAGGGGCAAGTGGCAGTTCATCCTCCATTGCAAATCGGGCAAAAGGAAACATGCTCTCTATAAGTCCAAAATTAACTCGGCCTCTCTCTAAAAGTCCAAAACTAATCTCTATACCTACAAAGCACGGGAACCACCAGAGGATTTTTTCTTCCCACTAAGGGATCTTCTCCCTGTGTCCGTTTAGAGCCTCACAGGTAGACTCATATCGTATTCCAGTGGTACAACCGCGGCCCTCAACTCAGTCTTTCTTTCTGAACAGAGCTATTTGTCACAAAGTTCCAAGCCCTCAACGAGTTCAGTCCAGTGTCTTGCTCAGTACCCCAGTAATTCTATCCAATATTCCTCAACTCAAGTCTTTGTCTAGCTCCTACCATCGGAAACTGGGGTACCGTGCTGTTTTCAGGACCGCAGGTCGTATTTACAATGGCCAGGTTGATCCTGGTCAGAAAACAATTCTGCTGCAGGGACATCTGATACATCCGAAGCTGGTGATGCACCGGGAACAACAGCTTTCACTGGTTGAGCCGGTGCCCTTGCAACTGTGGGCAACACTTCACTTGGCTGCCCTCTTTCCTGGGCGTCTGAAAAGGGCACAAAGCTGTGAATAAGCTCTCCTTCTTGGCTCGGAATTCCTTCGCGGTTTTGCAAATCAAAGGGCAAAGGCAGCGGCAGGCGTTTCAGATGGCTGATGTGGATCCAGTGGTTTCTCCCATGCACCTTCACCGCCGTCCTCGTTTTCAGGATTACTTGATAGGGGTCCGACCACCTTGGCTCCAAACTCGATTTCTGTTGGTAATTCTTCACCAGGACCCACTGGCCTGGTTCCAGGCGATGTTCAGGACCCTCCGGTAGTGGCTGCATTGTGTCCGATACCTGTTGATGAATAGAACGCAGATCTTTAGTTAAAGCATACAGGTAATCTGTCATCAAAGTGTAAGCAATATCCCTAAAGGATCGGGGTCTGGGGACTCCCCACACATTGGCAGGGCAACCAAAGATCACCTCGTATGGGGACAATCCAGTTCTTGTGTGAGGGGTTGTCCTTAAGGATAATAATGCCACTGGAAGGGCATCCGGCCACTTTAGCACAGTACTTGCACAAATTTTTGCCATTTTCAACTTCAATGTGCTATTATATTTTTCGACCAGACCCGCCGACTGGGGATGTCTGGCGGCATTGAACTTTTGTTTTATCTGCAGTCCATCACAAACACTTTGTACTAGCAAAGCATTAAAATGAGGCCCGTTGTCCGACCAGATGATTCGGGGTAAACAATAGCGGGGAAAATATTCTTTAATCAGAGCTTTAGCAGTTGCAACTGCAGTAGCTTCTTTAGTAGGGTAGGCTTCAACCCATTTACTGAACGCGCATACCTCTACCAGTACATACATTAGATTGTTTACTCTCTCCAAGTAGAAGAGCCAGACATGCCAATAAAAAAATTCAATCCTCACTCCATAAGATAAATAAAATGTACGAGGAAGTGGTTGGGAGGGTATCTGAGGTGGAGGTTAGAACGGGTAAATTGGAGGACGACGTGGTGAAACTACAGGACATCAAGAGAGACCAGGACAAGACCACAACCGATATACTTTGGAAATTGGAGGAATCCGAAAATAGACAGAGACGTAATAATGTCAGGTTACTTGGTGTACAGGAAGGAAAGGAGGGGGGGGATGTACGAGGATTCGTGATTGAGTTACTAAAGGGCGCTTTCCCCGAGATGGTCTTATGGGACTGGGAACATGAGGTTCAGCGGGCACACCGGTTCCCGATGACACGGAAAGATTCACAGGGCAAGCCGCGCGCAATACTGATCTATGTAGGGAATTTCTTACTCCGAGAAGAGATTATCGCCAAGGCAAAACCACAGGCTAGACGTACCTATCAGGATATCGTTTTTTTTGCCCGGCCTGACTTTTGTCATACCACGGTGGAAAGGCGATGGCGGATGAGGCAATTGATTACTCCTTTTCAGAACATTGGTTGCGAGGCCTACCTTCTATTCCCAGCACGACTGAAGGTTGGGGTAAATGGAAATTTCAGGGTCTTTTACTCCGAAATTATGGCCCAGGAGTACCTAAGCTTCTTGCGTGAGACCAGGAGTAAACATAAGGCACAAGACAAAGAGTTTGTAGAGCATGACCATCAAGCGGTGGCTATCCGAGATATCTCTCGGAAGAAATAGAAAGGGAAGAGACAATACTATACTAGGCAACAGTAGTGCTCATTGTTTCCCTATTTGTTTTCTGCTGTCTTTGAAACATTTACTTTCTTTTTTGTATATCCTGCAAGCAAAATTTTTGATGTATTTACCTTTGTCTTAACTGATGGACTAAGGATAGGGTTTGGTATATATCGGAGTCATGGTGTATATCGTAGCACATTGGTATTGGTAGTAAGGGGGGTGTATTGGGGTCCGCTGACTGGTTTAGGGGACATTGGGGGGAGACGTGTTGAGGATCATTAGCAACACAGGGGGAGCACCATGCGAGAAATCTGATGGTATGTGATTATCAGGGGGAGGGAGGGAGGGTGGGACACCCTGTCGGCATCGTTGGTCAGACATAGGTCCTTTCGACCTAATTGACCGTAGGGGGGGTGGGTGTCTGCGGGAGGGCAGTCAGGGGTGGGGGAGGGGGGGAAAAGGGGCAGGGCACATGAGTGTTAAAGAAGAAAAATTTGACATAGGTTGGAACTATGAGTATATGTTCTGGATTGAAAGGCAAAAGAGTGTCAAGATAGTACCTGAAAGTAAAGTAGGGAAGAATACATTTGTTAAGTTAGTCATGAATAGTTGGCACCTGATTTATAATTTCATTAAATTCAGCAATGACACTTAGATTTGTAACATGGAATGTTTGCGGGTTAAATGACGCCCAAAAAAGACAGAAGATAGCTATTCGATTGCGCCAGATGAATGTAGACTACATATTCTTACAGGAAACCCACATAATGAGTACCCAGGAGTTCTGCCTCAATCAGCTAGGGTTCCATTTAATAGCAAGATCCAAGCTTGGGGCGAAAAATAGAGGGGTAGCTATTCTCTCAAGAAGTAAAAATGTGGTAGTTGGAAAAAAATTAGAAGATCAATGGGGCAGATGGGCAATAGTCGAGGTCTTATTAGATGGAGTATGGACAACCTTGGTGGCGGTATATGGCTCGACCCAGGATGACCCAGAGATTTTGCAGTTTTTAGATGCAGAATTAGCAGGATGGCCACCTCAGGTTGTTATAGGAGGTGACTTAAACATCAATGGGGCAGAGGGGTTGGGGATAGGGTCCTATAAAGGTAGAAAGAAAAAAGTGCATAAGGCAGTGATTAAACTTTTAGAGAACAATATTTTGCAAGACGTCTGGGGCAGTATCAGATTGGACCAAACAGGATTTACATATTACTCTGCACCGCATCATATCTGTGTTCGATTAGATTATTTTTTAATATCTAATGATCTATTGACCAGAGTCGAAATTGAAAGGCTACCACGAATTTTTAGCGATCATAACCCTTTACTCTTAACGATGAAGGTAGAAGGGAGAACTAGATTAAGTAGGACCTGGACTTTTAAAAGAGCACTCCTTTTGGATGATCATTATGTACAACATATGTCTAAATGGATTAGCGAGTTCTTTGAAAATAATAGAGGGAGTGCCCCAGTAGGAGTTGTATGGGACGCATTTAAGGCTAGTGCGCTCGTGGAGAGACATGTAGTTTTAGCGCATACAAACGGAAAGTAGCACGATTTAGAAACAGTAATTTAGAGAGGGCCTATTTGAGGCGGAGAAACAGCTCCATAAATGTGTTATAAGGGGCGAGTATACTGAACAATCAATCTTAGAATTGATGAAGGTAAAAAGTGAAGCTGAGGAGGAATTGGCGAATAAGGCAGCACAGTATTACACTATAAAAAGGGAGAGATGCTACGAATATAGCGAAAAAGTTGGACATGTTTTAGCCATGCGGACTAGACAGATAGCAGCATCAGGTACCGTTAGGGAGATTCGGGATGAATATGGAAGTATACATTCAGATCCAGAGGAAATAAGGCAAGTCTTTAGGAAATTCTATCAGAAATTATATGATCAACAATATTTCTGCAATGCGGAAGAGATAAGTGAATATCTTCAGAATATCCCGGTTGAAAGAGTCTCTATCGAAGACGCAGAAGGGCTGGAGAAGCAGCTGGACCAAATTGAAGTTCAAGAAGCTATGGGCAATCTCCCCTCTGGAAAGGCTGCCGGCCCGGATCAACTCCCTCTAGAGTTTTATAAAACTTTCTGGGGGAGCTTAGGTCAGGATCTAATTAGAACGATCCAAACTGCGCAAACTGGGGAGTCTATCCCCAAATCTTGGGGCGCTGCAGATATTGTTTTAATATTAAAAAAGGGGAAAATGGCGACTGAGCCAGGGTCTTATAGACCAATCACATTGATAAACAATGACACTAAAATATATTCGAAAGCACTCGCAACAAGATTCGCAGGGGTAATCGGTGCCTTAGTTAGTGGTAATCAACATGGCTTTATTCCCGGTAGAGGGACGACACATCACACCCGGAAAGTTATAACCCTGTTTGATGCCGCTGAGATCACAGGAGACCCGATGGCTGTAATGCTGTTAGACGCAGAGAAGGCGTTCGATCGGGTCTCCTGGGACTATCTGTGGCACATCTTAATAAGAGCTGGCATAAAGGAGGGTTTTGTGAAAGCCCTACAGACTTTGTACAGGGAACCGGTCGCAGCTTTAAGAGTCAACGGGGGGATTACGGACAATTCCACATTAAGAGAGGCACGCGGCAGGGGTGTCCTTGCTCGCCTCTCTTATTTGCCATGTATATGGACCCACTAATCCGCAGGATAGAGCTATGCCCAGATATCTCCCCACTAAACACATTACTGGGTCCCTGTAAGATACTCGCTTACGCTGATGACGAGGCGGTGATAACACCAAACCCCACGGAGGCGATAGGGCTGTTAGAGGCGGAGGCTCTTAAATTTGGGCATGTCTCGGGCTATGCCCTGAACACTACAAAGACGCAGATTATCAAAAACTCCATGACAATCTGCGGTGACAATCGAGTGGTCCAGGAAGGGCCTTATTTAGGTATTAATATTTCAGCTGACCTTGATAACTTTGTGGAAAAAAACATAGCCCCAATAATAGATAAAGTAAAGAAAGATCTTGACCGATATGAGAACCTCCATTTATCACTAGTAGGACGAGTCAATATCATTAAAATGCTGGTTTTGCCGAAATTTTTGTACATCTTTAGAGCAATTCCATTATTATTTGACAATAAGTGGTTTAAAACTTGTGAGCAAATGATCAACCGTTTTGTTTGGGCAAAAGGCAAGACGCGGAGGGCATTGAGATTTATGTCGCTCCCACGGGAGAGAGGAGGTTGGTCATTACCAGATTTAAAGCAATATTATTGGGCAACAGCACTGCAATATATGGTAGGTTTGATTGGAGGGGCTGAAATGGAGGGTTGGGATAAGCTTGGGTCGCTTGCAATCTATGGCTTGGTTCTTGGTATAAACGCTGAAAATGTATTTTTAAGATTTACGGAGGGTAGCTACTTTAAAAGAACACGTTTTAAGACAGTAATGGCTGCATACAATGTATGGAAAGGAATTTCAAAGAAGGTGGGAATTGGGAAGTTTAATTTATACACCAGATTAAAGGATAACCCTTCCTTACCTAGCGAGGTCTTCTCGGGAGCTGTCTTTAAAGAGTGGGATAGTCGGGGGATAAGAAAAGTTGGTGATATGATGGGTTCTCAAGGCATGTTTCAATTTGTGGATTTGCAAAACAGATTTACTCTGGACACAAAACACTTTTTTAAATATCTCCAAATAAGAAGTTGTCTCTTGAAAAAACAAGGGGGTGCATTGGGCTTTGAAAGAAGTATACTGTTGGACCTTATAGAAAGTGGTTTCGATTGCACTATTAAAAGGTTCTACTCAGAAATAACAATTCTAAAGAAAGATGATCTAGAGAAATGGGTAGACAGATGGTCCTCAGATTTGGAAACGGGTGGGGGCATCTTCACTGTGTCATTGGAAATGGGGAGAAAAATGCTATGTTCGTCGTCCCTTCAGGCCCAGCACTATAAGATGTTATACCATCTATATTATACGCCTGCGAAGATTGCTCAGTGGGGCGGTACATTAGGTACTACATGTTTTAGATGCGGAAGTACAGACGCTGGTCTGATACATATCTTCGCAATTTGTCCCCACCTAGATAAATTGAAACAGGATATTGTGAATTTCTTTCATGCGGCAATGTCAACAACAATAGAGTTAACACCAGCCACTATGTTATTGGGGATAAGTGTTGTCGAACAGCCGAATTGTAAAAATGTTATATTCGTGGTAATGGCGATTTTGAGACTGTTAGTGGCTTCTCTTTGGTTAGATCCTAACCCACCATCATATCACCAATGGTTAGGAAAAGTAATGTCAATACAAAAATTGGAAACAGCCATATATGCTAGAAAGTGAAAAAAGGGTAAAAAGTTGGGTATGCAAATCTGGGAACCCTTTATCCGATGGAAGTCTGGAGTAGATCCTTAAAAGATTAAGAAATTGTTTAGATTTTGTTTGATTGTTTTAATTTATGTGTATAACCCTATATTTCAATGTATTGTATCCAATGTGCCCTGCTCATGTTATAAAGAAAATGGGGGGAAAATTCTCAATAAAAAAAAAAAAAAAAAAAGATTGTTTACTCTCTCCATCTGAATGTACTCAATTTGTATTATTTCAAAAGGCAAAGATGGTGGTGCCAAATTTCCACTCAAGACAGATTCTCTACCCCCGGGATTGTAACGTAAGCACACAGGACAGTATTTTACTATATTTGCTGCAGTCTTGGGAATGTTTGGGTTGTTCCATACTGGATCTAAGACGGCACAAATACCTTTCGCGCCTATGTGGGCTGGGCCATGGGCCATCGTTACTACAGCATATACCAAAGCATTAGGAAGTAACCATCGCTGTCTTTCAGATCGATCTATCCAACATTCATTTTTATCTAATTTCCCTATTTCCTGTTCCCATCTCAATACTTCATCTACTGTTGCTTCTTTCTGTAATTCTTTCACACTTTCAATGGTGTTGTCGAACAGGGATGTTTCTGTTACCCACCGGGCCAATGTGCTAGGGAACATGGGGCTCATTCTAGTCTGGGCTGTCTCCTTCGCTACTGAATCAGCAAAGGCATTTCCCTTTCCAGTGGAGTCAGTGACTTTCTTGTGGGCTCTACACTTAATGATTGCCACTTTCTCTGGTAATGTCAAAGCAAATAACAATCGGTCAATTAAAGGGCCATGTTGAATTTTCTGACCATGTGTGGTAAAGAAACCCCTCTCCCGCCACAGCCTCCCAAAGCTATGGGCCACGCCAAAGGCGTATTGGCTGTCCGTGAAAATGTTGACCCTCAGACCTTCACTCAATTCGCATGCTCTTAACAAAGCTATTAGTTCAGCTGCCTGGGCTGAGTGATGAGAGATCCTTGCGGGTTCCACCACAGTCTGTAATGTGGTAACAGCATATGCAGCTGTTGCAGTGCCATCTGGTAACTTAAAACACAAGCCATCTACATACAACTCCCCCTGGGGTTCTAGCAAAGGGGTGTCAGTGAGATCTACACGCCCCTTTGGTTCTTCTTCAGTTCTAAATATACAATCATGGACATCGTCCTTTCCATCATTTGAGGGGGGAGGCAATAATGTTGCTGGGTTCAAAGTAGCACATCTTTTAATTGCGATATGCGGAGCAAACAGGGTTAATTCATCACCTGTCAATCGGGCACTCGTAAGGTGCTGGGTTTTGGTTCAATTCAAAAGGATATCCACAGTATGTGGTACCATAACTGTGAGGTCCGTATTCAAGACTATTCCTTCCGATTGTCGGATAGCCACGGCTACTGCAGCAGTGGCCCTCAGGCAACTTGGAAGGGCTCGTGCGACAATATCCAAGACTGATGAAAAGAATGCACAGGGTCTTTGCTTACCTCCAAAACCCTGTGTTAACACTGAAAGTGAGCAACCTTCCACCTCGTGCACATAAAGTAAAACAGGCTTCCGGTAATCTGGCGTACCCAAGACAGGAGCAGAACAAAGAGCAGACTTTAAAGAATCAAAGGCTTCTTGACATTCATCCGTCCAGGGTAGGGGTTCAGGCACATCTTTGGTTGTCAGATACAACAAGGGTTTAGAGAGGAGTGAATAGTTAGGAATCCACTGGCGACAGTAAGAGGTTATGCCAAGAAAAGCACGAACATCACGTTGAGTACGAGGTACAGACATGTTAGTTATCACAGATATTCGTTCTGGAGTCAATCGTCTCCCCGCTTTCGACAGTAAGTGGCCAAGGTAGGTCACTTCCTGTCGACAATATTGGAATTTAGAAAGGGACACTTTATTCTCTTTTATGGCCAAATGTTTCAACAATTTAACCGTGGCCTCCTTACACCCTTCCTCTGTATCGGAGGCCACCAAGATGTCATCCACATACTGGATGATCGAATTTCCTGCAGGCAGAATTAATTCATCAAGGACTGCTTTCAATGCTTGACTGTAAATACTAGGACTTTTGGTATAGCCTTGGGGTGCGCGTGTAAATCTAAAACTTCGGCCAGCCAATGAGAATCCGAAGATATGTCTGCTATCAGAGTGAATTGGAATGCTAAAGAAAGCATTTTTCAGATCTATTACCGAAAAATATTGGGCCGTAGGGGGAATCATAGTTAAAATTGCAGTGATATCGGGTACCACTGGGTATTGCGGGACCACGATTTTGTTAACCTCTCGGAGGTCAATCACAAAACGATATGTGTTTTTATAATCTGGGGCAAAGTCAAATGGTGTCTTCTTTAAAATCGGTAAAATCGGACTATTACAGACATTGGCAGCTGTCTCCTCTACAACTCCTCTCTGGATGAGGTCACGAATAATGTGCAACAAGGCCTTTTCACCTTCTGGTGAAATCTTATACAGAGGAATGCGGGACAGCTGTGCATTGGGTTTCAAGGTTATTGACACAGGGGCTATTCTTAACAGGCCTACATCGGTATCTCCTGTAGCCCACAGTGTCTTAGGAATCATAGAAAATTCAGGGGGAAGGCTTTCGTTTTTGGAAAAATACTGAGCTGCATTTGGGGGCGAATTTTGCATTGTTAAATAAACACCATCAGGGGAACAATAAATCTGTGCATGTAACCTTTTCAAAATGTCTAGACCCAAAAGATTCTCTCTACAATTTGAAGTTAAAAGAAAAGGTGCATGCATTGAAATGGGGCCTATGGTAAAAGGCAAAGGTTTAGAAACGGGGCTTACCACCGGTATTCCAGAGAATCCCACTGATACGCTATTTTGGCCAGACAGAGCAGCCCCTGGGACCAATGCATGGGCAACTGAGCTATTCATTGCCCCAGTATCCACTAGGAATTTTCCCGAAGTTCCCAACAGTTCCCCTTGTACATAAGGTCCCTCCTGGTCAACTGATACTGTAAAGTGCCCCCCCTCTGTCCTTGGCTGTCTCATGCATAAGCCTGTCCATCATACTCATCATCCCTGTAAGTCTCATTGTAGTACTGTCTGTTGTGGGGATCATCAAAATAATTCTTCCGTGACCCTTCATGTTGCAGGTCCTCTCGTCGCATGCTATTTTGGTCTATATTTCCTCTGCCCCTTCCCCGTCCTCTACTGGGACCGTTCCATGCCAATAACAGAGGGCAATCTGCCCTCCAGTGTCCTTCCTGCTTACAATATGAACATTGATTTATACTAATGTTCGGTGGGCCTCCTCTACCTCGCCCCGTCATTGCACCCCTCTGATATGCACCACGTACTCCCCCCTGTATTCTGTCCTCTACTAACTTGCTGTAACAAAACTCTAGTTTTTAAATCCTTGTTCTTCTTTTCGGACTTTTCTTTACTTTCATTTTCTCGATGTTCATAATATTGAGCCATACTAAGAATTACTGACGGGGCAGCCGTAGTCCAGGTGCTTTCGGCTGCTTGGAGACGGGACATAACTTCGGAGAGTACGTTTGTAACTAACCTATTTACAAACAACCGTATCCCACCTTCCGTGGAGAGGTCCTGCCCACTAAAGTCAATAAAGAGCTTCTCAGATCTGGTGAAGAAATCGGACACACTTTCATCCTTTTTCTGTTTACAGGCCGTCAATTTGTCCCAATCAACTTTCCTAGGAGGGAGGGGAGTCTTCATATACGTAATGATTTTATCTGGTACTGCTAGTATTTCGTCCCTAGGCTTCTCTCCAGGCTTCCGTTTCTTGTCCCAATTCTTTAATTGGTCCCACGTCCCTCCTAATTCAGGAGCATGGTCCGTGTCATGTATTTGTCTCCAAATGTCTACCGGGATCAAGAGACCAAAAAATAGCTCAATATCAGGTATTGTCATGATAGCTGAATTGGTGGCCACAACTAATTCCTTATAGTAGGCAGTGGGATTTTTACGAGGGTCGGGGTGCTGAGCTTTCAGAGTCAGAACCTCACTGCGTTTCCAAGGGGTATAAACCCATTGTTCCTGAAGCCTGGCATCCACGCGAGCCCTAGTTACTAGGTTATTGGCATCTTTTATTTCAGGTACTTCAGGGAGAAAGAGGGATGCACTTCTCTCATGGGGTGCTGGGTTCCCCAATCAGCACATTTTCGGTGCATACGTTCACGGTAATGATAAGCGTCTCTACATTCTGAAATACCTCATCAGCCTGTAACTGAAACTTATGAGCTCGATCTCTTATATCACGCAGTATTTGGGGAGGGAGTCCCTCCTCAAAACACTGTTCCCATAATGCAATTAATCGAATCGCCATGTTTTCTAGAGCCAGTTGCTGAGCAACAGGCTCAAAATCTTTCATGGTACTCCAAATGTCTTCCAGGGCGTATATGGCATTTCGCATCCACTGGGATGCCTGTATTACTATAGCCCTTCTTTCTTCCATACCCAATAATGACCTAGTGTAGACTCGCTGATCACTCAAGTCCGACCTAAGACGCTTGGGAGTGGTGTCCAGGCAAGCAGCATATCGGGGATCTATGGCGGTCTGAATCGGAGGGGAAAGAAATACGCGGTGTGAAGAGGAGGGGACAGCCGCGTCCGGCTGTAAGGATATCAAGGGTGAGGTAGTTTGTCGAAGAGTAGGAGGGGGAAGTAACGCACTTCGTACTGATCCATCAGCAGGGGCCGTGGCCACCGTTACTCTCGGTGCCCCAACGGCCGATGCTGCTCCAACTTGATCCACTCGTACCAAAGGCACGGCTGGATATAAGCCCTGCGGGGCATAAGGAGGAGGTGGTCGGGCTTCTAATAAGTCCTCTACTTCGTCTCCAGTATCGGGTCGAGCCACATAACGTTTGTCCGTTTCTAAACAAAACTGCCTATCCATTTGTACAACATTCTCCTCCACCTTCCCTTTATCATAAGCTAAAGCTTTCTGGGTGACTGTCTGTCCTGATTTAAGCTTTGCCAATTTCTCTTCTCTTATCCGTTGTCGTTTTGCTTCCTTCAACCATAGGTTCAAGGAATCAAACATTGACTGACGACTTTTCTTCATAAAAAGTTTGTTTTGGATGTTAATAATCTTTTTCTCATCAAATGACCCCGTTAGAGGCCATTGCAAATCAGAATTATCTTTTGTATATTTATGCCACAGCGTGTTAAACAATATCGGTGAAGACCGTGTTTCACATACATATCAAAACTGGGACTGCCTTCGGGAGGGGCAGGCTGTCTTTCTTCGAGCCTCGCACCTTGCCGACAGCAGCACCCAAAACATATTTTACTAAAACAGGGCATTACGGAAATAGTTACACAATTTCTACTAACACAGAAACCTTTCACAGTCGGACGCGTCCTTCTCACCACTTACACGCTCATTCCTCTATTTTCTTGTCATAAAGTGCTGTAAAGTGTCGCAAGGGAATTACTTATTCTATGCAAATGAAGTCTTCAAAAAAACGAACAGAGCCCGTCGACTCTTGTTCGGGGAATCGAGCAAATTCCGGACCAACAAAATTCAACCACAAAAGAAACAGTCACCAGACTGTTCTGAGAGCACCTGATAGGCGAACCACGAACCCTCTTACAGGCCATCCAATGGTCCTGTTCTGGTTGGGCCGGGCATCTGGGCACGTAGCTCCAGAACCCTAGCTTACCCAGTTGCTCCCAGGGCTTTCCCGAAGAGAATTCGGCCGAGCGAGTAACTCCGTACACCGCTAAGGCACCAGGTGTGGTCTCAAATGTTCACAAAACAAGTCCTTGAGGTATCTGCCCGTACAGCCACTTTGCCACAACGTCAGAACCCCAGATTCCCATGTGCTCTGGCTTCCCCGGTCACCAATCCAAAAGCAGTTTACCGCTGTCAAAGAAACACTTCCTCCAAGTTATGTTATGTTATGTATAAATGTTTTTATATCGCGCTCTGCTACTGCAAAGTATCCTGGCGCGAAGAGTGAGGTTATCCAGAAAAAAAATGCGCATAGGAAAAATGATTATATGGTAATGTTAAACAAATGTGTTTTTAGCCCCTTCTTGAACATAGAGATTGTCGGAGACGCTCTTAGATGCAACGGGAGAGCGTTCCAGGCCCTGGCAGTCTGAACAGAAATGGATTGACCGCCCAGTCTTGAATACTTTAATTTGGGCATGGTCATTTGGTACCAATTTGCAGAGCGAAGAGCGCGACGGGGAACATACATGACAAACCTTTTTTGCAGATACATCGGACCTAATTTGTGGGTGGCCCGAAACGCGAGAACCAAAGATTTAAACAGGATTCGATGGGCGACTGGGAGCCAGTGAAGACTGCGAAGGTGAGATCGCACACTGGTTCTCCTGGGAAGTTGGAATAAAAGCCGCACAGCAGCATTTTGGATGACCTGAAGCCGCTGAATAAGATAGGCAGGTAGGCCACTGAACAGTGCGTTGGCATAATCGAGCCTAGACAGAATGAGGGCTCGTAAAACCGTTTCTTTAGCCTCTCTCGGGAGGAGTGGAAAGAACCTTTTTAACGCCTTAAGAGTGGCAAAGCAGATATCAGTCAGTTTTTTTAGATGGTCTTCAAACTTAAGATCCTGCCCGAACCAAACCCCTAGATTTTTCACTGGGCCTCCTATTGATTTAGGGCAGGGCAGATCGACTGGCCAGATGAGGTTCCTGAAATTGTCCGGAAAGGTACCATAAAGAAGAACCTCTGACTTTTCCTGGTTACACTTAAGCTGTGCCAGGGCAAGCCAGCGGAAGACAAAGGCCAGACACGAGCGCACCACCGAAGTATCCAGATTGTACTTAGGCCAGGTGAACAACAACTGGGTGTCATCGGTGTAGGCCATTATTTTGGCCCTCAGCTGCTCTGCCAGATGAATTAGGGGGGTCATGTAAATGTTAAACAGCAGGGGGCTCAATATGGACCCCTGGGGCACACCTGTAGTAAGATTCTTTGGCCGCCAGGCATAAGGCGGCATCCACACGTGTTACGTCCTATTGGTCAGGAAAGAGGTAAGCCAGGAGAGAACACGTCCAGAGATGCCCACCTCCGCCAGCCTGGCCAGGAGCCGAGCATGGGGCACCGTGTCGAAGGCAGCAGAGAGGTCCAACAAAATCAGGACCCCATCAAGATACTCCCGGATGGCCTCAGACACCTCCACCAGTGCCGTTTCTGTGCTAAAAGCCGCCCTAAATCCAGATTGAGCTGGGTGAAGGGCCTGAGAGGATTCGATGAAATTATCCAGTTGTCTGAATACAATCTTCTCGCAGACTTTCGCGAGCGCAGGAAGCAGCGAGATGGGACGATAGCTAGAGGTGGCCGATGGATCCAGCCCTGCCTTTTTCAAAAGTGGAAGAAGTTTATCTTGCTTCCAGCAAGAAGGGACAGTGGTAGAGGAGAGGGAGAGGTTCACAATCTGAGTTGCCTCCTGGCAAACAATGTTCGCCACCCCCCTTACACCCTCGCCGGGCAGGGGTCCGAAGGCGATCCCGATTTCAGAGATTCAAGGACTGCCAGCACATCCGATTGTGTGGCTGGATTGAAGTTCGTAAATTGGGCGCTGGTTTGAGCCAACTTTAGAGATGGAGGGACCGGTAGAGACTGAGAATTGCCACATACCCTCTGTAAGTCAGCTTGGATTTTAGCGATTTTGTCGGGAAAAAAACGAGAGTTCTTCACACTAGAGATCGGAAGAGGGTAACACGGGAAGCGCAGCACATGGAGATAGAAAGTTCTGAACTATGGCAAAGATTTCTTTGCCATTATTATCCGCTTTCGCAATCCTCCCAGCGAAGTAACTGCTCTTGGCGGCCCTAATCGCCGCATAGTATTCCTTCTGTGCTGTACGCAACCTGCTCTTAGTCTCAGGTAGATAGGCTTGTCGCCATACCCTCTCCAGTTTTTTACAGCCAGATTTAAGTTCCCGCAAGGAGTGGGTGAACCAGGGTTTAGAGGGAGTGGACCTAATCCTCCTGATTCAACCCCTGTTGGTAGGCATGACCGACCCTTGTTCCACCCAGGAGTTGAAGACACTGACCGCGGAATCGATCTCCAACGGCAGAGCTAGACGGTTTCGGGCAAGGGAGTCTGAGAGAGTAGCCAAATTGATCCGCTGATAGTGAGCCTGAGGGGGATTCCCCCTGCCCTCATCTCTATTCAGGAACCAAGCGAACTGAATCAGAGCGTGGTCTGACCAGGTAACCCTTTCCGGGGGAGTCATGGTGATCTCGAAATTAGAACACACCAGATCTAGAAGATGACCAGCCTCATGAGTTGGGGTATCAACCCATTGAGTAAGGTGAGCCATAGATAGAGCTTCACCTAAGCGCGCGCGGAACAATGACCTCCTCCAGCCCCCAACAAAACTACCTACATTGCCCGGAGGGCGGTATAGGAGGGTACCTCCCAAGGTGAAATGAGGGGTAAGCACCACAGAAAAATGGAACAGCTCCGCCTCCCCCAAGGGGTCTTGAGGTTCAATCGCAAAAGCCCATTGGTCCCTATAAATCACAGCAAGGCCGCCCCCTCTACCTGTCGAGCAGTCAGCCCTGGTGATCCTGAAACCACGGGGTATTGCACGCTCCACCACCGGAGCGCAGGACTCCGTAAGCCATGTCTCTGTGATAAAGAAGAGATCAAACTGATTCTCATCTAAAATCTCGAACACATCAGCAGCGTGTTTCACCAGAGACCTGGCATTAATGAGCCCCGCTTTAATAGCCGTCGGGTTAGTCTTCGCCTAATCCAAAGGGCACGGCTAGGACACAAAGCAGAATCCACATGAGGAGAAAATGGGCGACAGGCAATCTGACACATCCCATGGACTATCACCACCACATCTAGCAGTATTCAGGGCAACTAACTGTTCGGAAGAATACCTTAGGGGAGCACGTTGTGGAGTCCGTGGGAGGCAGGCAGGAGCACAGGCCCTAGGCCCGTCCGGGATACGGACGGGCACAGACGGGCCCTCCTTTGGCGCTCCTTCGGCACGCAGGCGGCGCGCCCGCTGCGCGTGACCGCTGCACACTCGTCTAATCATGGCGTTATGAAGGGTCGGCCGAGAAAACACTAGAGCACCAACCCCGAGTGCAATGCGGTCCCGCCTAACTTCCGGGTATCGCCGGGGTCGAGCGCTGACACCGTCACAGTCGGACTAGGAAGGGAAGGGGGAATGTGCAAAAACGCTAAATGTGCAAAGAGCAATAAGTGCAAATGAGGCAAGCAAATAGATTTGGGCACAGGCTAAGGGCGAAGATGGATTTTAAAAATACAGACACAAAGTACACTTTAAAAGCGCTGAGATACAGCTATTTAAAATATTAATCAGAGCGTGTTAAGAAAGGGGTCAGCAGTGGTAAAATACGAAGCTCAATGACAGTCAGGATCGCGCTCGCCTCCTCCCTCGATTATGAAGGGTTGGCCGAGAAAACACTAGAGCGCCAACCCCGAGTGCAATGCGGTACCGCCTAACTTCCGGGTACCGCCGGGGTCGAGCGCTGACACCGTCATAGTCGGACTAGGAAGGGGGAATGTGCAAAAACGCTCTTCTTCCAATACAGTCAAAATTCACTCACCTGGTGCACTCAGGTCAATTGCGAATTCTCCACTGCCGACTCCTAGACAGACCGGCACAGTCTGCCTTTCTCTCGGGTTAAGCCCGTAGGACTCCGGCGTAGGGTCTTCAGCAGCTGGGAGGGATACTGGGCTCGAGAGTGGAATTACTTGTTTACGTACCACAAACGGGTATCTCAGATCAGGATCCTCTTTCTGTCCACTCACTCGGCCAGAACTCCTCCTTGTCCCTCTACTCCTGTTTACAGGAGGGGACGACCCTATCGCGGAGTCCCGGCGGAGTCGCCAACTGAAGGAACCAAAATAATATCACTAATGGACTATACTTACCAATAGCCCATATACCTTTCTTGCAATAATAATTCAGTCGGCAATGGAGAAGGTTCAATCGTTTATTCTGCAAAGTACAAACCCTGACAGGGGAGCCTCAGTCTACACGACCCTCAGAGGTGTGCAGAGGAGACTGACTACATGCAAGAGGTACAAAGCATATATACGTTTCACACATAGCACAATGACACCTTACTAGGAAAGATACAACTTGTCAGTGAGCCAGCAGGAAGACCCATATAAGGCACAATTGATTGCTAGTAGCTAAGCTCAAGCTATTCCGGGGGAAGGTCAGTAAGGTGCCTCCCTTTCTATCTGTAGCTCAAGGAGTGCAAGAACGGGATCTGCTAGAATGTGCGCATCCCACAAGAGGGGCAGGTGTGACCTTGGGTTTCCCTGAGCTACAAACTAGCAAGTCGAGCAGACAACTAAGTCTCCATTGTGGTTTCGTACAAACAGCCTAATCACGTGATTTCAGGGAAACGGTACATGGAACAGAGAAACGAAACGTAGGGGCCTAGTCACACCAATAGGTTAAAGCGGACAGAAAGTGAATCACTCCTTACTATAATAATACAATGCGAATAATGTAATGCTAATGTTGTGGTTATAAGGTTATATTGTATATATTTGGCCAATAACATGTATTTATCAAATTTTATATCCCAGCACCTACTTCAGACACTTCATCCATGCAGTGAGGCCCCGTTTTACTTAACTATGGAGCCTGTTCTAGTGCATCGAATGAGGACTTCAGTGTAAGCTGGTGCAAGACGATGGTGAGCACGGTAGCACAACAGACTCAAGCATAACCTCCTGCTCACCAAGTACATGATCATTTTTGTAGAAGACACACAAATGCCCTTATTATGATATTGGTCGGAGTTGCCTGTGAATGACATCATCGTGAATTCAGGACCGACTGATCTCTGGTCAGTGGTCGTTCGCAGTATTACAATGCGACTGCACATTGTTTGGTCGCACACCCCATTTCTCTATGGGAGTGCTGTGGCCGTAAACTACCTGTAGCACAAGCTCCCATAGAGAAATGGGAGATTCTAATAATCCCTGCACCGTGTGTGAAGCGACTTAAGGTGCCTGCCACGCTGTGCAGGCATTAACAGGGTGCCCCCTCGGCCCACAAGCAGAGGCCGCAGGGAGAAGAGGGCCCTGCTAGGGACCTCCAAAGTCACTTTCCGATAGACTTTCCATGTGGAAAGCCCAACATGGAATGCCTGTCGGAAACCAACATCATAATCCTGACGGCAAAAATGCCGTCGTGTAGGAATTACACCCCGGTTCCGACTGGCCAGCGGCCTCCTTGAGCCCGTCTGCAGCCAGACGGAATGACTGGCCAGTTTGACTTCCTATTGCCTAGATTGAAATCAGGCAGTCAGAATTGATACCTTTGATGTCGATCGGAAACCCAACGACCTGTGGTTGGAGGCTTTCTCCCTGACATCAAAATCAGGCCCATAGCATCAAAGAGATTGAAAACCACAGTTGCCAGAGACTATAAGTGGCATATTTCTCCTTGTGGCTCCTCTGCAGAGCTTCCCCAAGACCCTTTGCCATGTTTCCTTTTGCCTCCCCAGAACTGATGTGTATCATCCATAAAGGACAAAATGGAGGGTTATATTTGCGTTAGGGTCCTGCCGCTGTGCAAAAAGGGATATCTTGTTGTTATGAGGGAATTTGTAAACCATTTAAAAATCGGCAAAGCTATTAACATCTTGCAGACCGTCAGGTAATATAAGTTGAATAGATTCAAGCATGGCACACTGATTATGGTATCGCCAAAGGCATGAGGTGTAAATGAGTGTTAGACCTGTCAGTCTTAGCATGATCTTCCCCCAAACATTTTGAGTTCCTTCTCCATTTTCTCTTATCTCGTTTTTGCTCGCCTTAGGACTCTTCACATTTTAGCACTGGTTAACAGTGCTCACTCCTTAAAACATGGTAACATTGGCTTATCCCCAATTGGAAGTTGAGACCATACATGTTTGGGACTCACTTCCAGGTTCAGACCGACAACAGGCCCTCAGATGATGCATGCAAATGAGAGGTGAAGACCTGAAACTGTTGAGCTGGTCTATCTCTCTACAAGGAATGAACTTTTCAATGAAACACCATCCTGGGTCAGAGCCCATGCATTCTGATAGCCTATCCAGGTTCTTCCACCTTAGTGATGAAAACACCCAAGAGGTTAGTTAATTCTCCCCATTTTCAGCTGCTGGGACACAATGTTCGACCTGTCAGCCTTAGGGATTTCTTCTGCCAAACATTTTGCCTCCCCCCTCCATTCCAGCTAATCTTGTTTTTGCTGGCCTTAACACTCTGTGCACTTTACCACTGCTAACCAGTGCTAAACTACATGTGCTCACTCCTTAAAACGCAGTAACATTGGCTTATCCCCAAGTGGCATATTTAATGTCAGTCCCTAGTAAAGTGGCAGTATTTCTGCCTTTGACCAATATACTATGCTACAAGTGGGCCTGCAGCACAGATTGTGCCCCCCACTTTAGTAGCCCTTTAAACATGTCCCAAGCTGCCATTGCAGGATGTGTGTGCAGTTTTTAAACCGTTTGGCAGGTCCTAAACTTCCTTGTTTATACAAAATAGTCAGCCCTAGCATAAGGCCTGGACAGCCCAGAGGGCAGAGTGTAGTATACCTAAAAAGTGGGAAATCTACTTTTAAGTTTTACCTGTCCTGGTAGTGAAAAATGCATACATTTTCTTTCATTACTGCAAGGCTTACCTTTTTCCATAGACTAACATCGGAGTTACTGTATTACATTTAATAAGCTGTAATTTCCAAATGGGAGCAGGTGACCAGTTCATGTTTGGTATCTTTGGGATTGTAATGGAAAAATCCCACCTTATTGTGGTCAGATTCTGAATACAATTTAGCCCTCTATTGCCTGTGGTCTGTACCTGGCTCACATGACTGAGTATAACTGACAGTTGAGTTTTGTGTATACCTCAAAGGCAGCCATACAACATAGGGAACTTAGGCTTGCCTGGATGGGCCACCACTGGCAGTATGGGAGGGAATAGTTGGACACAACCCCGCTAACACTTGAATAGGCCACATCCTGCCTCCACAAAAATGGCTGCATACCCCCTGTAGTTAGTCTGGAGCCAGACCAGCGGAGGCCTGAATCCTGGGGACTTCAAAGGGAAACCTCTAGAAGCTTCTCCACCCCTTCAAAGGCACAACTGGGTGTAACTACTGGACCTCAATCACTAACTCATCAGTACACTTCTGGACCTGTGGAGACTCAACCAGAAAGAAGGACTACTGTATGGCTCTAAGGTCTGCCACTCTGCTGGACTGCCTCCCTGCTGGGCTCCTGCCTTTCTGGACTGATACCTTGCTGTGCTGATGTGCTGCCTGCTACCCTCTCACCTGATTGGGAAGCACTGTATCTGCATCTTTTAAACCCTGAACCCCCAAGAGACTCAATGGGCTAGTTGGCTGGCATCCTGATCTGAAACCTCAGGAACACAATATGTTTCCATCAACCTTGCAGCAGCACCTGAACTCTGCCATCTGTGAGTGTACTCTGCCAAGTGTTGTCACACAAGTCCTGAACCCTTGGAAATCTTCCAGCCTCTGGGGATCCAACAGAACTGACACATCTTCTCTGCTGCGGGGCGCAACCCTGAGCAGAACCAACACATCACCATTACTGCATGGATCAGAACCGCCGCAAAGACCCGCATCACATAGCAGCCCATTGCCGCATCAGAGTTGTTGCTGCACGGCCCTTGTATCCCTCATTGACGGCAGCTTTGAAATGATGCTTGACTCTGCTTCGCAGCTCCTCAGAACTAACGCATCGTCCGATGTGTGGCGCACTCTCGCCACAAGTCCTCATTGACAGAATCCTTGACGACGACCTATTACTGTGCACCCCAGCCTCGCTGCATCTCGAGACTAATGCATCACTTTGCTCCACAACGTATCTTCAATGCGGCCTGAAATTGTGACTATGTCCTGGTCTGTCAGGACCAGATATCCACAGTTGGCACTTTACTACTTTTGGTGCTATTTTTGCTAAAATCTTTAAAATTGAATATCTCAGGTTCTACTGATTGGATTTTAATAATTTTGGTGTTGTGTTATTTATTAAAAATGAATCTATTTTTCTAACCTGGGGTGGGATCCTTTTGTGGGGTGTTTTCACTCTTTTACTGTTTGAAGCTCTACTTTTTCCCAATTGGTGTGGGATTTTTCCTTTTGTTTTATTTTCACTTTATTACTGTTGGAAGTGCTGCACAAATACTTTACACATTGCCTCTTAGTTAAGCCTGCTTGCTCTGTGCCAAGCTTCCGAGTGTTGAGCACAGGTTGATTTAGGGTTTGCTAGTAACTTCACTATGAGAAGTGTGGCTGGTGCTTGCGAAGGGTTTCACTCCCCTCAACCAGTAACACAATTTTGTTACACTGAGCAAGGGTGAGGGAGTTCAGAATGTGCATGAGTGAGTGCAGAGGGTCTCTAGTTCATATTAGAATACAGTGGCAGGCTCAGAGATAATTTTGTGTTTTCCAAATATTCTAACATTAGAGAATCATTAATGATGATATGAGCTTGTTAAACCATGTAAGTGTGAGGAAACCAGTTTCCTTCAAGCAAAAATGTATTGATTTCTACTACTGTTATGGCTAAATTGAATCTTCTATAAGCAATGGACTTGAGTTCCAAGTTTGCCTTACTCTCTTTTGGACAATGGTTGATAGGATAGTGCCTGAGGCCCAGTTGCGGGCTGATTGTGCTCATCCAGCGGTGTACATTTTCAAAGGTTTTGGAGTGAGCTTTATTGTCTGGCGTGGACAGTGGCTCTGTGGGGCATAACCATGTGCTCTCAAAGCCTGCAGAAAAGACAGACAGGAGTTTGTAGCCTTGCTTTTCTTAGCTGTGGTTGGCCAGCCAGCCACCCAGCCTCTGCTGCGCCAGCCCATACCCATATAGGGGTTGGCTTGGGTCCCCCCATGGACACACAATAATATGTGCTGTTTGAGCCCGGAAAAGGGAGGGGAATGATTGAAAGAAGGATTGCTGGATCCCACCAGGGAAGGTCCATTTTCACCCCTTTCCTCACTGTATGAGGATGACAGGGTTGTTCATCTGACCCTTCCCCTGCCTGGCCAGCACATAATAGGCGTGGGTTGGGATCCTGAACAGCCCATCTGGAGTCCTTGATGAGGTAGGCTATTTCACACTCTCACCTCCACCAGGACACTGGCTTTATAGTGCTCTTGTCCCTGCCCCATCAGGCTCTGTGCACATGTCCTACAGTGTGCTGTCCCTGTGGGCCCATGTTCCTTGGTACTACCCGAGGAGGCAAGGAGGGTGAACTAGGGGAGAACATTTAACGAGTGAGGGGGGCAGAGAAAGGGTAGAGGAAATTCTGGCAAGGAAGAGATAGAGCAGGTAAGGTGTGGGATAGGAGGGAGGAAAAGACAGAGACAGGGCTATAGAAAGAATAAGAAGCACAGAAAGACACACAGAGAAAAGATTAGAAAGATAGTGCTGGATGGAAATAGTTCAATTGTGGTAAAGGAGCAGGTGAAAGACAGGTTACAGAGGGAGTACCATAAGTTAGTGGACGAGAGATCAAGAAATTAGCAAGAAAAAGGGTTGTGAAGGCTGAGAAGTGTAGAATTTTGTGTGTGCAAGTGCATAAAAAAAGAAGGAGAGGGAGAACTAAAAGAAAGAGGAGTGAGTCCAAGCCTTACTGCCTGCACTTCCTTGGTGTTTGCAAGTGGTCTGCTTAAATTTTTGATGATGCAAGCTCTCTTGCTGGAACTAGACATTATACGCTTAACTGTTTATCTGTAGTGTGTATTTGTAGAGGATGCCCACGTTCTTTTTTTATATAGCACTTCACTGTGCAATTTTGTAAGCACTGTCCGTAAAAGTGTCACTTTTGTCCAATTTAAAACTACTCAATATCCCTAACTCAGAAGGATGTTTTAGTTTTGCCTTTTTTTAGAACAATTCGCCTGCAGGTCACACCAGATGTCAGCAGCAGTCGCAACTCATTGAGCACTGTTGCAGGAGCACATCGCTAGCAAGAGAGTCCACGTATCCTTGGAGCCTTCGTGGAACTATTGACAAGGCCTCTACACTCAATGCTGCTTATGTCCAAGAGTTCAGCAGTGAACCAAGCTAAGCATATCCCTTCCACAACCTTTGGAGGACACGTTGTTGTTTATAACATATAACACATCTGAAGAGTACTTTCACTTCTAAGGAGGTGTCACTGGCTACCACTTTTAAGGGGCTTTTAATAGGACAGTAAGGGCACTTCAAAACACATTGGTGGTACTTGTAATGGGATAATACCTGAATTTCTAATAAGTCTCTTAATAATGTTGGGCGGTGTTTGTGGTTATCATGACATCCTCAGCAGTAAGGGACATTCAATCTTCTCGCCTCACCTAACCATGGCTGGGCCACCTTTCTCACTCTTCAGCCTGCTGGAGCAGGGAAAAAACCAGATACATTTAAAGTAACGGACTATGTTCACAACTGGAAAGGCCCCTACCTTCCAAGATTCCTTCTGATAATATTATTTCTCACTTTATTTTTTCGCACGCCTGACTTTTTGAAACAATCTCTCTCTCCCTTTCTCTGTCTATCTCTGGCTGTCTCACTTTCCATCCATGTCTTACCACCTTACTGCCTACCTCTTTTTCTCTTCTTACTCATCACCTGATATATCATCTCCACTATCTGCAGTCACCCTTCTCTACCGATCTCTCTCATTTTTGTCTACCTCCCTCTAACTTACACTACACCTTTACCTTATCTCTCTCCAGACATTTCCCTTCTCTTTATACTTCAACTTTTGCTACTTCCTTTCTCTCTTTTTATGCCTCATTTATCTCTACCTCACCATTCACTAAATCTCTTCCTATATCTATCTTCCCCTTTATCTGAGTACCTGGATGTCGTCTCTGTTTTTATTATCTACCTCTTTCTCTAGGCCTACATTTTTCTGTTTCAGATCTCTCCCCTTAATTGACCCCAGCTCTCCTACTTCACCCCTTTTCTTCCCCTCTCATAACTGATCTCTACACCCCTATGTATCTACCACTCATATTATATTGGATTCCTTTATTCCACATGTCTCTCTACCTCACCTCTTTCTTTAAAGTGCACCTCTCTCAACCCCCTCTCTCTTACTATCTGTGCCTACCATTACATCTCTTATTCCCTACCCCATCTCTACCTCACCCCTTTCTCAGACCCTTGCAGTGCTTTCCAACTCACTGCCCTATCAATCGGCACCAACTACTATACTCCTTTTTCAACCTCATCTATTTCTTTACCTCACCACTCAATCTCTATGCCCTATATGATCGCTCTCTACCTTTCTCACCCCACTAGCTCTACCTCACCACCCTTTTACTCACCTTTCTCTCTACTCCACATCTGATACTCTACATCATCTTTCTCTTCCTACTTTCTCTCTATGCCCAACCTCTCCCTCATTTGATCACTGTCTCGCCTCTCCACTTCTTCCTAACTCTTAATCCCTCTACGTCACCTGTCTCACAACCTTACTCCTTGATTTATAACCTTTTTTCTTTACCTCTAGCCCTCTTTTTAAATGATTATTGCCTTTTTGGTCTATCTCTTTCAAATCTATCTTTAGACCAACTTTTCAACACGCCTTCTCTGCCTTTTTTTATATTTCTCTACTTCTCCTGGCAGGCTCTTCCTACCTCTCTCACTCTTCTTCTGCATGAATCTCCCCTCTCTTGCTCTACCTCACCTTTGTCTCACTACTTCACCTAGTTTCACATCCCTCTCTATCTACCTTTCTCTCTACTTCGCTATCCACCTAACCTAACATATCTTTCTGTATTCTACTTCTCATTATGTCCCTTCTCTACCTCACTGCTGTCTCTATCTTGCATTTCTCTGTACTTTTACCTCATCTGTTTGCCTGGGTACCTCGACAGCTCTCCGTCCATCTCTCTCTCTCTCTTAACCGTCATCCCACATTACCGCTCTTGCTACCTCATCCCTCTGTGTACCCCACCCTTCTCTATACATGTTATTAACCCTGTATCTAACCATCTCTACATATCTATCTCTGTATCTTACTCCAAATTCTTATCTATCACCCTGCCTCCCTTTTCTATGTACCACTTCCTCTTTCTCCACATCATTCTTTCTGTTCATCTTACCATTCTTTTACTACCTTCTGTGCCTTCTTATCTCTTAATACCATCTCTGTCTCTACCACCCTCTTGAGGTTCCGTGGTTTTTGGGACCAGACTCCATTTTGTTTAAGTTGTTCGTGACGCCATTTTGGTGTTGCCCTTACGTAGGCCGTGGAGGTAACCGAACGAACAAAGTTGCATGGGCCTCATTGTTCATGTATGCATTAACAGGCCCTTTTCTGACTTGTGAGTGAATTGCAAAGAAGCTGGCCCCGTCACCTGAAACTGACCCTTTTACGAAGCCAATTTCTCTGGCTGATCGTTGTCTAAAATTGCCAATCAATGTTCAGGATATCGTTAACTTTTAGTTTCTTGCACATATCTTATCCTATTCAACATCTGAATTGTTTCTTTCCTTACGACTTTTCATTACATGGCGAGTGCTTTCAATTATGGGTTTGTCCGGCTTGTGGAAATTGAATTTGGGACAGTCCTAATAATTAACTCTTGGGTTGGGTTACTGTAAATTGGGTTTTTGTTAATGTGATACTCAGTTAGAAAATGTGTCCTATTGGTCAGAATTTTGCGCAGTGGGTGTACATTTGTAATGAGAATATGGTGTATAAAAAGAGATGTCTTGCTCTACGAAAATTGAGCAGTCTCCTGAGTTGTACACCGTGTTGTATTGCTTGGTTTACTGTTACTAGCTGCAGCTAATAAACTTGATCTTTGACGCCATCCAGAAGTATTCCGTGTCTCTGTATTCCAAGACAGGAGAATCCGAAGACTTCGGGTGTGTCCCTGGCACCGCTGGGTTCTAAGAAAACCCCGTTCTTCATTTGGCGCCCAACAGTGGGGCAACTTCAGCGGTATAGGTCCAAGCCTGAGGATCGTGAGGAGCCCCGTGAGGAAATTCTGGAGGAAGGCCAACCACTTCATCGACCCCTGCATGTCGACGTGGACGAAGGTGTTTTCTGCGAGGCTTCCCGCTTTCCGATGGCTACGAAGGACTGCTGCCCTGACTGTCGCCCTGTCTTGGACCCTTGATTGATCCTTTGTAAAGCGAGACGATAGACGGTCTTCTGGTGGCGTGACAGATACTTTGGTTAAGTATAAGTGGGTCGCTCCCACGACTTTGTTTTGGTTCTTGGTTTTGATTTGATTTTTGCAAAAATCGAAGCCGAGGGGCTCGTATATTTACGAGTGTATCGATAGTTGATAACCCCTTGAAGTTTGAAGCTAGACTAGTGGGCTATAAGATGCCTGCTCTCAGCAAATTTGGGAAATGGTTTAGTTGTGGTTGCAACAGGGATTCCCGATTGGAGGATTCATGTCCGATACCTCCGGTTGGAACTCCAACTTATGAGCTCTATTCAAAACACGGAGTGGGTCCCATTGCTTATAATGAAGTATGGGTCCGCTATACAAAGAAAGATGGTGTTTTACGATGGCCCCAACATGGTAGTTTCGAATTAAATATTTTAGATAATCTAGAAGTTGCGCTATTTAAGAAGAAAGCCCGGCCGGCAATGTTTGACTCTTTCCGCCTTTGGCGAAAGGAAGCCAAACAGCAAGAAATTAAGCAAGCAAAAAGAGATAGGAAAGATAAGAATATGTCAGTACTACAAGCTGCTAGGCAGTTTAGGGAAGATGGAGAAGAGCGTGCGAGTGAAGTTTCAGATAGACAGATAGCCATAGATAAATGTTATCCGGCCTTGCCGCCTTCTCCTTCGAAAGTAATTGAAGATCTTGAAAAAGATCCTTTGATCTCTCATCTACTGAGATTGCCACCCCCTTATGTGCAGGGTGCTACTGCGCCTCCATTACCCCTGGTTGTTCCACCCTTTGTTGTTCAACCTCCTGCTGTTGTTCAGCCACCCGGTGCTCCACAGATGGTTTTAACTCCTACTGCGCAACCCACTCTAGGGTCGCCAGCTTTGCTACCAGCTTTGCCTCAAACTCCTTTGCCTTCCATTCCTGTATCTTCGACTCCTACTGCTCTTGTCCCTACACCTCTTTTGCCTCAAAATACTTATTCTCCTGTTCTTATGTCTGCTTCTTCTCCTTCTGCTCGAAAACGAATGACTGAGACTGTTGTTAATCTGTTGTCGCCATTGTTAGGGTCACTGAATATGACCCCTGTTTCAGAACGAAAGCAGAGTCGTAGTCAGCTTCCTAGTTCCGAGGAACGGACAGTGTTGGATTTGTTGGCTCGTAGATGGATTTTAAATGCTTCTAGGTATGATTTGCAAGCAGTTATGGATGTTTTCTTTCAGTGGAAGCCACCTAAGCAAAGGTACGTTTTTGATGTAATGTGTACTTTTCTTCGTCAGGAATGGGAAGATAATGAGTTGGGTCTGATTCCGCAGGAAGTGCTTGATGTTCAGTGAGAATTTGCTAAAGGGACGACAGTGGAATCTGATGTTACAGATGCCGTGGAGACGATACTTGTTTTTAGGTCTAGATTACCGCCTCAGACATTGTACGAACCTGATTCCTCTGTTAGGAGGAAAGTGAAGCAGTATCCTATGAGAGAGGTTCCCCCTGTATGGAGAGAGGAAGTTGTTGCTAATGTTAATCAGGGTATTCAGGGTGTACCGGCACATTTTCAGCGAGTATGGGTACATGTCCCTTGGAAAAGAGCAGAGGTCTTGGCTCTTAAGCAGACCTTACTTGACCCCCGTAAGAATCCTGCCGGTTATTTAAGGAGTTGTCCCAGACAGTTGATGCGTGTATTATGAATTTAGCTGAACTAGATATGTTGATGGGTAATGTAGTTCCTCAACCTTTGTGGGCGAAGATTCGTCATGAGAATCATGCGCAAGAATTAGGAGATACATGGGCTAATATTGTTGCTGCAGATGGTCGGCAGGTAGGAGGTGCCAAACCTGAGCCCTTAGTTGCAGAATTACCTGGTAGGATTATTAATTTAATGAAAACTATGATGCCTCCTTTACGAGTGAATTGGTATAAGTTAGCAGCATGCAAGCAAAAGAAAGATGAGAGTGTGTCTGATTTCTTCATGAGGTATGAGGAAACGTTTATCGATCATAGTGGTCAGGACATGAGTACGGAAGGTGGTCAAAGGTTGTTCGTGGAAAATTTGTCTTTAATTTGCTTTCCGAACTTTCTAATAAGTTAAAGGACTCTGAGAGTTCATGGGCTGTTTGTTCGTCAGCCCAGATATTGGCTACTGCACAATATTATGAGAATAGGGATAAAGATGAGAAGGATAAAATAGAGAAGAAGACTAAAGAATTAAAGACGAAAGTTCTTTTGCAGCAAGCTTATCCGCCTCGTCAGAATCAGCCTCAGTTTCAGCAACCTCCACAGTTTCAGAGATTGTTAGAGAAGCCTGAGCCTTATGCTCCCCAATTCTTTCCTGGACTTAATCAGTGTGCATATTGCAGAGAGCAAGGTCATTTCAAGAATAGTTGCCCGGCTTTGTTACAGCGTGCGAATGGCGTATTTGGTCAGAGAGGTCGTGGTGGTTTCCAGCAAGCTCCTAGGGGTAGGGGACGTGGTGTGTTACCCCAGAGTGAGCGTTCCTCTTCCCTTCAGAATTCTGTGAAATATTTTGATAGACAGAATGTTCCGAGTGGTCAGTCTGCCCAGTACTAAGTTGAGGATTATTGTGTCGAGAGTGAGAGTACTGGTTATAATGATAGTTAGGACAGCCATGGGTAAAGAGAGGGAGTAGTGTCAGTTCCAGTAGACCACAGTGGACCTTATGTTGAAGTGATTACATTAGGTGTGGCAGAACCTTTTCTTTTGGATACTGGTGCGACGAAGAGTTCTATTATACACTCTAAACTTCCTGGCGCACCTTTGTCTGGCTTGACCAACGTTTCAGTATGATTTTCTGGCGCCCCAGTTTGTAACCCAGTTTTTAATCCTTTGCCCCTTTCTATTGGTCCTTGTGAATTGGAAGCTCCCCTTATTCTAACGACTGGTTGTGGTGAGAATCTATTGGGTTTGGACTTGCTGAAAAGACTGCATGCGACATTACATTGCTCTCCTTCGGGAGTACATCTTACCTTGGGTAAGAAAGTGATTTCTCCGATGTATTTGTCTAAAGATTGCCTTCCACTGGAATTACGTTCTCTTCCTGATACACTTTGGGCTACAGGTCCCAATGATGTTGGTCTCTTGCAGATTCCACCCTATGTTGTCACCCTTAAGTCGAATGCTAGGCTACCTCGTATTCCCCAATATAAAATATCGAGCGATGGCGAGAGAGCTCTTCTAGCAATTATTTATGATTTGGTTGAGAAGGGTGTAATTGAAGAAACGAGAGGTAACGTGTGTAACAGTCCTGTTTTGCCTGTCCTTAAGTGTACTGATGCTTCTCAGCCACCTGTGTATCGGTTTGTGATTGATCTTCGAGAAGTGAACAAGATTGTTGTGCTACAGTTTCCTGTTGTCCCTGATATCACTGCTTTGTTGACTCTGATTCCTGCTTCAGCAGCCTGGTTTTCTGTTATCGACTTGAAAAATGCTTTCTTCAGTATTCCGATCACCAAGGAGAGTAGGGATATTTTCGGCTTCTCTTTAGGAGGCCAAAGCTTCCGGTTTAAGAGAGCTCCTCAAGGTTATTGTGAAAGTCCCTCCATCTATAGTCAGGTGTTGAAAACTCAGCTTGATGGTTTTGTGTTGCCTACTGGTGCTATTCTTATTCAGTACGTTGATGATTTGCTGGTTGCTGCTGATAACGAAGAGATCTGTAAAGAGGCTACTCTTTCTTTGTTACGAAATTTGTCTGACCTTCATCATAAAGTGTCACCTTCCAAGTTACAGTATTGCCGACAAGAAGTAACCTACTTAGGTCATTTCTTGTCGAAGGAGGGAAGAAGGTTGACCCCAGAACGAATTCAAGCAATTGCGCAAATGAGTGTGCCATCCACACAGAGAGAAGTGCGTGCCTTTTTAGGTATCGCCTCGTATTGTAGGCAATGGATCCCCAATTTTTCCCTGCTAGCAAAACCTCTGTTGGCACTGACTCTCACAGATACTCCGTATCCTCTCCCTTGGTCTGATGAATGTCAGAAAAGTTTTTCTGAATTACGTGATGGATTGTGTTCGGCTCCGGTATTGGGTACTCCGGACTACAGTAAACCTTTCACATTGTATGTTCACGAGATAGAAGGTTGTGCATTGTCTGTATTGATGCATCAATTTGGAGACAAGCAACGCCCAGGTGCGTATTTTTCAGCGACGTTAGATCCGGTAGCTAAAGCGTTGCCGGGTAGTTTGAGAGCTACAGCGGCAGCGGCTGTGTCTATCCGACAGTCTGCTCATTTGGTATTGGATAATACACTGATTGTGATGGTCCCACATGCAGTGGATACTTTATTGAATAGGACCAAGACTCAGCACCTTACTAGTGCACGTCTGTCAGGATATGAGCTGACTCTTTTGGCTAGCCATGTTCACATTAAGAGATGTAATGTGTTGAATCCAGCCACGTTGTTGCCGATTTCTGTAGAGACAGATGCTCAAGAACAGCATGATTGCTTTCTTCGGACAGAGGAAGAAACGAAGGCTAGATTTGATTTGAAAGATACTCCTCTTACGAATGTTGATGGTACCCTATGGGTAGATGGTTCGTGTTTCAAGCTTCTGAATGGTGAGACGACTGCAGCATATGCTGTCACAACTTTACATACAGTTGTTGAAACAGCACGCATAGCACATAATTCTGTGCAAGCAGCAGAGTTGATTGCATTGACTAGAGCGTGTGTATTGTCAGAGGGAAAGCAAGTGAATGTTTATACTGATAGCCAGTATGCGTTTGGTGTTGCCCACAGTTTTGGGCGTTTGTGGAGAGAGAGAGGATTTCTTACTTCCCATGGTACGAAAATACAGCATGGGCAGTTAGTGAATGAACTTCTGGAATCACTTACTCTCCCAAAGCAGATTGCAATTGTGAAGTGTAGTGCCCATAAGAAAGTTGTGGATGATGTAGGTCTTGGAAATGCGTTTGCGGATGAAGTTGAGAAGGAAACGGCGAAAGACATGATGAGCCGTATGTATGTCGCAGGCCCTGCTAATTGGGTTATGGCTGGTGGAATGTGTGAAGACATAATAGAAAGTGTGAAGATGATTCAGGCTGAAGCTACGGAAAAAGAAGTGAGTACGTGGAGAGAAAGTACGGGTATGTTGGATTCGACAGGTTGTTGGGTTGAGTTGTCGGAGCACCAGCGATGGTTGGTGCCTGACGCCTATGTGCTCCCAGTGGTTACTATGGCTCATGGAATGGCTCACATTAGTTTGAAAGGAATATGCAAGTTGTTGGCTCCGGTATGGCAGAATGCTGGAATTCCTAAATGTGCTGAGAATGTGGTGAAGCATTGTATAATTTGCTTGATGCATAATCCTGGCAAGGGAACCCCAACTCCAGCTGGTCATTTTGCTCCCCCAACTTATCCGTTTGAAGTGATACAGCTAGATTACATTCACATGGAGGGATGCAATAACTTAAAGTATGTCCTTGTGGTTGTTTGTGCCTTTTCCAGATGGATAGAGGCCTACCCCCTAAAGGATAATACTGCCTTGTCTACAGCCAAGGTTTTGGTCAAAGAATATTTCACTAGATATGGTTTGCCGAGAATTGTATGGAGCGACAATGGGAGTGAATTTGTGGGTCAAATCATGAAGAAAGTGTGTGCGGGTTTGGGTATCAATCAGAAATTCCATACTGCGAATCACCCCCAGTCTGCTGGACTTGTCGAGTGCTATAATGGCACCTTGAAGCTGAAGCTAGCTAAGATACAAGCGAGCACTGGTCTTACATGGCCAGATGCCTTGCCGTTGGCTCTTTTGTCAACAAGGACGACAGTGCATTCTCGTGTGGGACTTAGCCCATACGAAATTGTCTTTGGTCGTCCGGACAATGTTTGGGGTGTGCCTCATCCTAAGAAATATAGCGAGATTGAGTACCCTATGTTGGTGGATTACTTACATGACTTGACTGCTAAATTGCGTGTGTTCTCCACCAACAGGTCTATGACAGTTTGCCTACAGCTACTGCAGATCCAGGTCATACGATTCAACCTGGTGATTTTGTCTTGACGAAGAATTTTCAACGTACTAAGAATTTGGAGCCAAGATGTACTGGACCACATTTGTTCCTTTTGGCCACTAGAACTGCTGTTAGGGTAGCTGGTAAAAAAACTAGGTGCATGCCACCCATTGTAAAAGAGTTCCTTTGCCCTTACCGTATGGCTCATCCCTAAGTCCGACACTTTTTAACATCTATGTGTCGGACCTTGCCAATATCATTTGTGCACATGGGATGAGCCTTACCTCCTATGCAGATGACACTCAGCTGGTCCTGGCCATCCAGAACAACGGCCATAAAATGGCTGATGATCTCAAACTAGGCATGGTAGCAATTGGGAGCTGGATGGCTTCCAATTGTTTAAAATTAAATTCCGATAAGACGGAAGTAGTCATCTTCGGACAGCTGATTCCGGAGTGGTCATCCCGTTGGTGGCCCTCGTCATTAGGCTCTCCCCCCGAGCCCGTTAGCAAGGTGAGGAATTTGGGAGTCATCTTTGATGACCGCCTCACTTTTCATCCACATGCTAACCAGATTACCTCCTCAGCCTTCCACAAACTGAGACTCATTAAATAAATCCTTCCCTTCCTTCCTGACACAGCTGGTAAAACCCTGGTTACTTCCCTTGTATTGTCCACCTTGGACTACTGTAACGCATTATTCTTAAATGCACAAGAAGGAGTCCTAAATAAAATGCAAATATTACAAAATTCAGCTGCTAGGCTCTTGGGAAAAATTCCCAAATATCAATCCGCCTCGGACACCATCAGAGAGTTACACTGGTTACCCATCAGAAACAGAATAAAATGTAAAACTCTCTGTATCGTGTACAAAGCCTTGCATAACCTGGGCCCAGCTTTTCTTGTTCAAAATCTGATTCCTTATTGTCCCTTCAGAACACTACGTTCCTCCAGTCTAATTGATCTAGTGGTTCCCCGTACTAAAACAGTTTCCTGGGGAGACAGAAGATTCCTGGTGTCATCCCCAAAGTTATGGAATACGTTGCCCCACTCAATTAAAACTAGTCCCTCTCTTTGGCTCTTTCGCAAGCAACTCAAGACTTGGCTTTTTAATCATTAAATTCAGCTCCCCCCTCTCTGGTTAAATACTACAGATATTTTAGCGCCGAGACGCCCATGGGCCATTGTTCGCGCTTTAGAAATATTACTAATAAATAAATAATAAATAAATAAGTGGGTGAGGGATGGTATAGCCGACTCTGAATGTGAAAGAATTCCTAGATTTGTACCTTTTAGTGATGCACATTTGACATGGACTCAGTCAGAATGCGAGGATGATGACATTCTGCAAGCTGCTGTGCCTTCCCATTTGAGACTCGACACAACAAATCCGGAAGTCCTTTTTAAAGAGCAAACTGTGCCTGGTAAAGAGCGCTACAATTTAAGACCGAGAAAGACTGAACCTATGGACAAATAAAGATTACATTTTGTTATGTAGTGAATTACACCTTGTCAGATCAAGAGACTTTTTTTCTTTTTCTTTTTCGAGTCACCATCCGGACTCAGCTGCAGGGTCGCGGTACAGCCTTAAGGGGTGAGCCGCGTATTGACATAAGGTCTGTGGTTCATGGTCGTTAGTACGATCTTGACGCACACTTAAGTGAAGAAGTTAATAGCCGTGAGCAGCACGTTAGAGGATGGAGTCTTTTGAGTCTGATAAGGGTATTAAGAGATTCAATTTTAAAGTGAAAATGTGTACATTGATCCGTAACAAATGTTTTTTGATACTGTGTTTTCTAATGCTTTTGAATATTACGTTAGCTTGTGTGGTTTGGATTGTCTATGTTACGCAACAGACGCTTGCATCTACCTCCCAACCTACTCTTTCTTTTTCTACTGTTTCCCCACATGAGTTTCACATGTTGCTTGAACATGAACAGACACAAAGATCAGAATTTGTGAACAATTTGTTCATACAGATGTTGCATCAGCATCAGCTAGTCGTAAACACCACAAATTGTTGGGTTTGTGGTCTTATGCCACATAAGACAGATAAGGGAATGCCATATTTGGTTTTGCCTTTTTCGTCTAATGGGTCAGTATGGGCACTCCAAGCAATGTTTATCTATGCGAATGAAGTATCTCCTGTACATTCCGTCAAAGATAATGCGAGTAAAAATGCCTTGATACAGGGAATAGTAGATATGATCAGAGATATTGATCAGAGATATTGATGCATATAATGCTATCCCTAAATATGAGGTACGAGCATATGTTGGTTGGAACAAGACTGGATATAGCATTAGCTTGACAGAGAAAGAGAAACAGAAAAGGTCTCCTCCTATTTGGATTGTACCCCACCGAGGTCATTTTTGTCTGCAAGGTAATGGTGAGAACCCGAGAGCTCAGCTTGGTAAGAGTGTGTGTGTTCACACCTATGTCTATACAACCCAGAAATCTCCACTGTTCATGCCAGTTAAAGGCACGCATATACATGGTTGCCTTCTGATTTTTCAGGCACATGTTATGTGGCATTTTGCTTCCCCCTACGGATACAGCTGCTTTCAAATACCATAATACAAGATATGGTAGAGGTGTTATCGATGCGAAAGATACTGTCGCACAAGAAGTTGGAGACTTCTTTAAGGGTTTTCTGCCCTTTTGGGGTCCTATGGCTAATAGTAGGAATATTCGTCAGCTTACGAGAGTGGTCGAGGCCACTATAAATGAGACTGCAGGTGCCTTTGCAATATCACAGCTGAGCTCCAAGCAGATCGCCTTATGACATTACAGAACCGTTTTGTTTTAGATATTATACTTGCAGATAGAGGTGGAGTATGTAAATTGATCGGGTCTAGCTGCTGCGTTTTCATTCCAGATAATGCCCGACAGTGTACCAAGCCATCTTGAAGTTGCATAAGTTTCCTGAGTCTATACTTGTAGACGAAGGGAACTGGTCGTTGATAGAATGGTTTTGGGAACTGCTGTCCAAATGGGGATGGAAGATTCTGATGTTCCTTGGTATGGCTTTAGCAATCCTTTTCTCATGTTGTTTATGCATCTAGTGTGGTCCCGCCATTTGTGGCCTTTGTGCTACGATCTGTGTGAGAAGAACTGTCCCGAGAGAAGCGAAGGATAATAAGATAATGTTACAGCAACACCTTGATGACCTGATGAGAATAGATATAGACCTGGATCAGATTGACATGAGTTTAGGTCATTGCCTACGTAATGGCAAAAGGAGGGTCTGAGGTTCTGTGGTTTTCGGGACCGGACTCCATTTTGTTTAAGTTGTCCGTGACGCCATTTTTGTGTTGCCCTCACGTAGGCCGTGGAGGTAACCGAACGAACAAAGTTGCATGGGCCTCATTGTTCATGTATGCATTAACAGGCCCTTTTCTGACTTGTGAGTGAATTGCAAAGATGCTGACCCCGTCACCTGAAACTGACCCTCTCACGAAGCCAATTTCTCTGGCTGATCATTGTCTAAAATTGCCAATCAATGTTCAGGATATCATTAACTTTTAGTTTCTTGCACATATCTTATCCTACTCAACATCTGAATCGTTTCTTTCCTTAGGACTTTTCATTACATGGGTAGTGCTTTCAAGTATGGGTTTGTCCGGCTTGTGGAAATTGAATTTGGGACAGTCCTAATAATTAACTTTTGGGTTGGGTTACTGTAAATTGGGTTTTTGTTAATGTGATACTCAGTTAGAAAATGTGTCCTATTGGTCAGAATTTTGCGCAGTGGGTGTACATTTGTAATGAGAATATGGTGTATAAAAAGAGATGTCTTGCTCTACAAAAATTGAGCAGTCTCCTGAGTTGTACACCGTGTTGTATTGCTTGGTTTACTGTTACTAGCTGCAGCTAATAAATTTGATCTTTGACGCCATCCAGAAGTATTCCGTGTCTCTGTATTCCAAGACAGGAGAATCCGAAGACTTCGGGTGTGTCCCTGGCACTGCTGGGTTCTAAGAAAACCCGGTTCTTCACTCCTTCTCCTACTTTCTGTGACTTTCGCATTACCTCGCTGTCCTTTCTATTTTGCTTATCAGCAGACCTGGAAATCACGACCTTGCCAGATAAAGCAATGAAGGCAAGAAAAGGAGTTAGAGAATTAAGCAGACATTTATTTTATTTCACCTGGTATTACTCGGATGATACTCAGAGAAGGTCTTTGATTTTCACTGTTGCAGCAAAAAGGTCAATGGTGAAGAGGGATTGATTTGCGATTCCAAATATTCAGCAAAGAAAGGTAAAAACGCAAGCACTATGTGCATATTTTATAATACCATGTACGGCTCCAGGTCCACTAAGCATCCACCAAGTCACCCTTACTGTGTCTTTTCTGCAATGAGAGGGACTAACTTGTTGAACATTGATTTGTACTAAAAATATTCTTTTATCATGCCAAAATATTTAGATCCAAATAAAAAAATAATTACTTCATCAATGCTTGTTCAAGCATTTTATGTTTCTATGTGGATGACAGATGCTGGGCAGCTTCAACTTTTGGTTGTTATTGCACGTCCCCATTTCTAAAAGTTTAACCTATAGTTCAGTATTGTTTGACATCATGGGAAAGTACATTAGCTGAAAATGAGTGAAAAATTCACAGATGTTCCAAACAATGCCCTCCATAGTAGGTCTTGCCTATAGCCCCAAAAATCCTTAAGATGGCACTGAAAACAGCAGACCTAGGGGCGGGGTGGTTCTGTTTCGAGGCTCTAACCTCACCCCTTTCTCATCAGCCGTGGGCTTCTGGAGGGAAGACGAGTGAGATTTCCTTTCCTACCTCCATGCCCACTTTTATCAAGTCAGAGAGATGAAACACGCTGGATTATGCAAGCCGCACTACTGGCAGGATCTCCTCCAAGGGTCGCAGTAAGAGGATAAAGAAAAGAGCTAACCAGCCCACAGGTAGACAGGAGACCATGCTTCAACAAACTGCTGCTTCTTCAGACTCCTACTTCAATGCCTTATGACCCAGCACTCTTCTTGCCTGCCTAAGAGAATGGAACCATGGCCTAGATCAAAGCCTTAAGTGGCCCAGTTCAACTCCTGAGGCCAAGGTAGAATGGCTTTGAGTGCCTTGACTATTTTATTCCCCCTGGAGTAATTTCCCATTCCAGGTCTACCTGACTCTGTCTGCTCTCCCCTCCCCTGTTTCCCTTTCCCCCGCTACCTTTCACCCCGCATAAGACGTGTGTCTTGGATATGCTATACGCTAATATCTTATATTATTGTGTAAGTTCACATTTTACAAGTGCTTAATTTGAGCAGGTGCTTTCAGGTGCTCAGCACCTGCACTTCTTTCACAGGGCCGGGGCTACAATTTCTGAACCTGCAGGTGGGGTCTTAATATTAATTGTTCGAATTCAAAATAAAAAGAATAACATACATTGCATGGTGACTGGCTGGTAAATGTTCATAGGCAGACCGGCATACGCCTGTCCAGGCAGGTATGATTGTGTATCACCACGTTAGTGATGATGTCATCATGCTGATCACAAATCCAAGAAGTCATCGACAAACTATGGCTTGCATTCTTTTCCCCTAGTCTGCTGCACCCTGCCACTGCCTGAGCCTAAACCTCCCATTGGATAATTAAAGCTGGGGGCTGGCTCATGACAGAGTTGAGGCAAGGAAGCTGCAAGAGCGCATTTGGAAGTTGGGAGTGAGGGCTCTTGAGGAAGAATAAATGAAAGTAAGTGTGAACTTTCCATTTGTTGCGTAGCCAGAGTAGCATATCCGGCAGCCCTGCATTGCTGCTATCCTCAATGTGCTCGATACGACTGTGGCCCAACACAACTTTTGTGCGCCATGGCGTCACCTGTAGAATCTGTGAGCTGCACCCCAGCATGGTAACTGCTGAGCGTGAGTGAGTCCAGTAGGCACCACAGCCATACTTACCGGCATTGGCAGCATTACTGCTGGGGACAATGCCTGTGCTGTAGCAGGCAGGGTCACAGCAAACTGAGCAGTGGATGTCTATGCCATAGCCATCCCTGGACCTACTTGCAGGCAGCACTAGTAGTGACATGACCTGCTGTGCTCAAGCAGCCGCCTGTTCTGCAATAAACCCAGTCATACCACACTGATTAATATATGCAAAAAAGCATTTTCATTTAGTGTACATTTTGTTATTGCACTCGGTGTAGGTAAGAAAGTAAAACACGTCATCTTCCACTTCTTTAGGAATGACAACAGGAAAACGCAGAGTTCAAAATAGCAGGGACATGTACAGGCTGAAGACAGTGGTCGCAGGCAGCAGCAGTGTTAGAGATGAGAGGCAGCAAGAGTAAAGAGAAGAAACAACAAGAGAGGAGAGAGATATAACAGAGCAAAGTGGAAGAAAAAGAGGAGAGCAAATCAGATACAAAGAGAAAGCAGCCATGATGTGAAGAAGTAAGCATTAAGAAGAGAGAATATAGAATGAAAGGATCTGGAGGACAGGACAGAGGAAAAAAAGCAGACACGTGATAAAATGGAGACATAGCTAATCACTGCTAGAGAGTGACAGTAAAGTGCCAAGATCGAGGGGAAAGAGAGCAGAGCATGGATAAAAGTGAAGAGGGTAAAAAAGGCAGGGCTAAAATGAATAGAGGGCAAATCAGAAATACAGGGTGTGACAAAGATGATAGAAAACAATTAGAGAGGTGAGAGGATAGACTCAGATCAAAAACTTAGGGGACAGACAACAGATCAAGGTTAGATGATAGAGAATGAGGCAGTGAGAGTGTTGAAAGTGGGGCTCACCGGAGGAAGACGTGAGCGGTGGCCTCCGTGGCAAAATTTTTAGCACCTGCACTTCTTTTTTTACAAATTAAGCTGCGTTTTACTCCTAAGCATGTACTGGTAACTGCAACTGTAACTGCTATAACTATGCAAACAATGTACTAAACAATGTCCTATCTCATGTGAAGCGCTCTGATACCTCCCGGGCTAACCAGCGCTATATAAAACTTTTTAAATGAATAAATAGAAGTCAAGCCACAAACTTCCCATCCAAAACATCTCAGGATTAACCAGCCTTTTGTTTTCTGTAACTCTGCAAAGCTATGAGGATCACAGAGCACCAACTCCAGAGGGCCATCTATGTCCCCTTTGAACCCTGCTGTCCTTCCCTGAGGACTGACCTATGCATGCTGACATAAACCCTTCCATCTTGGCTTTGGGCAACATTTCTATGAAAATCAGAGTCCAGGACATAGTTGCTTTGAACAGGGTAACTCACTTTGTTGTTCAGGGCATTGACACTGCAAGTAAGTATTCAGTTTTCGAAGCTGCTGTGTTTCCAACCTCGTCAATGTTATTGACCCTTATTAGCTTTACAATGTTTAATTGACCAGAGGTATTGGATTAAATGAATCCCTTTATATTAGCCTTGCAGAGTTTCAAGAAAGGCTGCGATTCGTGAATGTGGATCACTGTTTTGGGGATACCCGGGCCTATTTTTTAAACCGTTCCTATCCTGACTACAATGTGTTATCCTCGGCACCTCACATTTTCTCGACCTGCGTGGAAACCATGGCCCAAATGGCTCCCAGTGGTCCCCAGTCTTCTCCATCCGCTGATCCGGTTCTTAGTCTCTCGCTCACACGTTCGCTCTTTCTGTTTTGCTCTTTAGGCTGTTACTCACGAACAAGCACTCACAATCAACCTACACACCAAAACGCCGTCCCCCATCCATCACTTTCAGATCGGTGTGCGAGCTTGCTCCGACCGCCCCCTGCGTGCTGCATCTGTTCCAGTTGTTGCGAGACGCCAAAAACCAGATGTTTTAACTCTACACCACAAGCGATGGTTGCTGCACGGCTCTCCCAGCGGAGGCCCAGCTTGACGCACTGAAAAGCAGACGAGCTGTTTCGTTCAATCGATCGAAGTTAATGACCGCGCCAATACGTCTGTGCAGTCAAGTTCATTGCTATCGCCAGCTAGCACGCGCGCAGGAACAGCTCACAGGGGAAGATAAAAGCGAGGAAACGCCACTGCCCACACTCTTTCTTACACTGCACAGAACACTGTCTTCATCTGATAGGACTCCCGGTCTGCCGGCCTCCAAGTTCAAAGCATACCAGCCGCTGTATCAAGTGTCCCAGGGTTATGGCTTTCGATTAGCACGCAGGGCGCATCTCTGGCATTCCAAGCATCAGAGACATTCTGCAGGCGCTCCGCAGCTTACACACGTTAGCTGTGGGTGCACGAGCTCTAAACTGGCTAAAGCTGCAGAACCGGAGCTGACCTGACTTCATGCTGCATGCATGTTGGGGTTCCACCTGGATAATGCTTTGGTGTTTTATTTTTGCAAATGTGAAGGTTGTTGTTGTGGTCTATGCAGGGACTGAGACATGCATTACAAGAGACTATATGGTTCAACGGAATCGCTTTATCCAGAGGTTTTAGCATAACTTTAGTATATCAACCATTTAATGGTGACCCATTTAATATATACATATATTTATACCTGGGGCCCTTTAAAGCTCCGGTATGATTATTTTTTTTGCTCCATTTAGAGCAAAACAGGCATGCCGGAGTCTTAGCTGCCCCTGATCTAGAAGACAGCGCCAGCAACAGGAAGAAAACAGGATTCCAAGATCCCTGTTTACTTTCTGAAGCTTCCAACTCTTTGCCCTTTCCTTGTTCCCTCCCATCAAGAAGGAAGCTATGGAGGAGCTGAGACTGGGACAAGAGTCAAATCAGTGCTCTCTAAGACATCAAAGTTGTGAATGATGTCACTGCCGCTACCCCTGGCATTAAGCTGGACCAGTGCCCATGAACAATTAGTACTGTTCGTGAGAGCTTGTTCCCTGTGGCTACTGCTGAACAAAGGATTAGCCAGAAAATTAAAATAGTCCCCACTTTGAACTAAAGCACTGATGCCACCAAGCAAACGAATCAAGTGAGCAGATACCTCAATACAACAGATTCCTTTTCTCTTCCATCCATGCATTTACCTATTTATTCTTTCACGCTTCCATCCACCAACTGATATCCACAAGTTCACCTTTACATTCTGCCATCCATTCATTAGTTCATCCATCATTCAATCTTTCCCCATAACATCCATTCATTCAATCTCCCATTCACCCAATCTGCTAACCATCCGTCAAACCATCTACTCTGCCATCCATCCACTCTGCCATTCATCCACCCATCCATCCATCCACTCTGTCATTCATCCATTCATCCATCCACTCTGCTATAATAATATAATAATAAAGGGGTTTATGAAGCGCCTGGTGACGCCGTCCCGGCGTGTCCCCGCGCTGTGGAGAGGAGAAGCTGCAGCTGAATAGGAACTCTCTATAGCTTAAACAAGTGAGTCTTTAGCAGTTTTCTAAATTTTGCTTCCGTTTCTTCCAGCCTAAGGCTAGATGGAAGGAGATTCCAGTGACTTGCTGCTAGCATTCTAAAAGATCTACCGCCCATTCTAGCCTTGTTAACACGGGGGGTCCTGAGTAGCCCAGTACCTTGAGAGCAAAGTGTTCTAGTAGGCTCATAGATGTGAACAAGGTCTTGGAGATACTGGGGGGCCCTGTGCCAAATTATCCTGTGGCACATCAGGAGGGCTTTAAACATAATTCGTTTCTTGATGGGGAGCCAATGCAAGGCAGCAAGAGCAGGTTTTGAAGCAGCTCTTTTGGGAAGTTTTAAAACCAGACGAGCTGCCGTATTTTGTAATACCTGCAGACGTCCCAGGTTTTTTTCCGTGGAACAAAGGAATAGCACATTCCCATAGTCTATCCGGGAGGTTACCAAGGCTTGAGTCATCGTGCGTCTGGCCTCCAGCGGAAGTAGGTCCAGGGTGCGGTTTAGAGTTTTTAGCACCCCGAAGCATTTACCCACTACTTTATGAATGTGACCCTCATAGGATAGTTTGGGATCCATCCATATGCCTCGATTTTTTGCCTCTTTACACGGGGTGGGTGCCGGCCCTAGACAGGTAGGCCACCAGTCGGCCGTCCATCTCGAGTCATTACCTCCAATTACTAGTACCTCCGTCTTGGAGCCGTTAAGCTTCAGACAGTGCGCACTCATCCATCTTGCTAGGTCCTGCAAGCAGGCTTTAAAATTGGCTGCATCACTTATAGGGGCTTGGGAGAGGGAGATCATTAATTGAGTGTCGTCGGCGTATGAAACTAATTGTACGCCATACGACTGCACCACCTCCGCTAAGGGAGCCATATACAAGTTAAATAAAGTGGGGCTCAGGGCAGAGCCCTGAGGCACCCCTTGCTCTAAGGCTATCCTCTCAGACAAGCAGGAGCCCCTCTGGACCTGAAAGCTGCGATCTGTGAGAAACGCTTTCAGCCAGCCGAGGGCATGCTGGGTGACACCCGCTTTGTTTAGACACTGTAGCAAGATGGAATGTGCTACAGTGTCAAACGCCGCGCTCAGGTCCAGCATGACCAGAGCCATAGTATGTCCAGCATCAGCCCCTTGTCTCAAGGTCTCAGTCGCTCTCAGGAGGGCCGTCTCTGTAGAGAAGTTAGGCCTGAAGCCCGACTGAGAGGGGTGAAGAGTGTTATTTTTCTCTAAATGAGACATTAGTTGACTATTGACCACTTTCTCAGCCACCTTGGCCAAGTATGGTAGCAAAGAGATAGGCCTGAGATTATCAAGGGTTTCATGACTTACATTCGGTTTCTTTTTGATGGGAAGGACAATTGCTTTTTTCCAGTCTTCCGGCAGTCTGGCTGAAGTAAAGGAGATCTGGAGTACATGTCTGATATATGGCTCCAATACCGTAAGGCTCTCACCCAGCACTTTAGGTGGGGCTGCATCCCCCGGGGAGCCAGATTTAATGCTCTTACATATGGTTTTTAATATCTCCGAAGGGGGTACCAGAAAGCACTGGAGACAGTCCTCCACAGAACCCACATCAGAAGTTTCTACAAAATCACATAGTGGTTTCACATTTCCAGAGAAAGACGCATAGATGTCATTAATCTTTCCTGAGAAGTAGTTGGCTATAGTGTTACAAGCTTCAACAGAGTCGTTCTGTGGAGCATTGTCATTGGCGACCACAGATATCTCCTTAAAGATCTTAAAAAGCTCCTTAGAAGAGTTTTCCGCCTCCCCAATACGATTTTTGTAGTGCAAAGCCTTATTTGTGCGTACTTTAGCGTAGTATTCTCTCTGGGCTTGTTTGTAACTGGTCTTAATAAGCGTACAGAAGGCTCCGCGCCAGCTTCGCTCTAATTTTTTGCAGATGGTTTTCGCGGCTTGTAACTCAGGAGTGAACCATGGGGTGGATTTTTTCTTTCTATTCTCTCTCTTTGATCTGGACATCGGGGCTGTTACTTCTAAAGCATATAATATGCGATTGTTTAGTTGACTGTTAGCGTTTTCGCAGTCCCCACCACCAGGTGGACCTCCTACCTCAAGTAAATTGTTAAATGTGTGTTGTGCGAAATTTTTCCATTTCCGACAAGGATAACAGCTATTATTCTCCTTGATTGTCTCAGATACTGGTATGAGGATTTGGAACGGAATAAAGAAATGATCCGACCAAGGTATCGGTAAAGGAGCCTGTGTCGTCACCCCGTTCCAGCTTCCAAACACCGGATCCAACAAGTGGCCATGTTTATGAGTGGAGACACTGTTTTTTAGGTCTAGTTGTAGGGATTGAAGTTCAAGCCTGATATCCTGTGCTTCTTTATCTGACTCATCTTCTAAATGAACATTCATGTCTCCTAATACCAGGATTCTACTTTTCCTTATCGCTAGATGAGCAGCCGCTTCTACTAGACTAGTTTTAAAGTCATAAAGCCTGCCAGGGGGTCTATAGAGAAGGATTCCTGATATCGTCAGTTGAGGTCCAAGTTTAATTGTAAATAGACCTGCCTCCGAGTTGTCTATCTGTAAGGGTAAGAGACTGCATTCAAGTGGAGCCTTAGTAGCGATTGCAATCCCTCCACCCCTCCCCTCTTTCCTATCTAATCTTGAAAGTGAATATCCTGGCGGCACGGCTTCTATGACCTCCGGGTCAGAGTGTTCTCCGAGCCATGTCTCTGTTAAAAAGAGAACATCCAGTCTCTCATCCTCCAGAAGGTCCCGTATCTGATTACAGTGTTTGCTAAGGGAACGGCAGTTGAGCAGGCCAGCCTGTGCCCTCTCTCTATTTGCTTCACTAGCCGGAACTCTAGAATACTTAAAAGCGCACCCAGTACAATTTCTGGATGTGGTTACCTCCATAGTGTGCCAGCAGGAAGCCTTAGTAGTAGGGCAAAGGTCCAGTAGAGCCTGTCTATCATAGCGTGTACGGGCAGACCCGGACTGACCAGAGGTCATGGCCCCGGGCCCCGCCCCATCCAACTACTCTGCGATCCATCATCTAGACCAGTGGATCCCAAACTTTTTCGACCCGCGGCTCCCTTGATCCATTGGTCATTGCCCCTGGGTCCCAGCTGTTACTTTTTTGGGAGGGTGGAGGGATGTAAGCCCAGCCTGGGGAGTACTTGCATTTTTCTCCCTGAAAATAATTGGGATGAAGCTGATGAAGGTTTTATAATCATATACATAGGGTGTTGCGTATTACTAAGGTGGTGCCTCTTATAAAATATTCTTAGTCCCACTTCTTGGTTCATGCCTTTTTAAGAATGTCCTCTCAAACTTTTTTGTCCCACTTACAGTGCTAGATAGCACCTCTATGAATGTAGGCCCCATTGCCAAAGTGTTTCAGTGCTTGAAGAATATTTGCATGCACTTCCATTTCTACCCATGTCACACGTGCCAACACACCTGTCTCAGCAGGGTGACTCATGATTTTTTAAACCTCATACAACTTTATTTTTGTTGCTTCCTCCCTAAAAATGCCTCCGAATCAATGCAAGTAAAATAAATTCTCAGTTTTTTTTAAATGTCCCTCTTTCTTGCTTCCAAATGTTGGCATTATGCCGTATATGGTGTTTTACTTCCCTGTACTCAAGGAGAGAGCAGGCCTGTCTGGAAATTTGTGTGGAAGTACAGATGTCAATACTTAACAATACGTAGGGGCCTATTAGGATGGCAGGCGGACTTTTGTCCGCCTGCCAACCTAGTGGTGCTGGGACCGGCCGCCAGTGGTGCGGCGGTCCTGCACCGGCGATTAGGATGCCACCGTGATGGTGGCATCCTCCATTTCCAGCATTGTGGCAGGTGGTGCTCACAGCACCGCCCCCCACAACGCGAGTTGCCTGCCACCATGTCCATGACAATGCCATGGGTACCATAGGTACCCCCCATGGGCACCCCCCATTACCCTGTGGGCCTGCAACGGGCCCTCAAAAGCACAATCCGCATGCCTTGCCGCCAGGGAAAGGCTGCTTACCTCTCTCATACTAATAAGGCTGGCAGTATCTAGCAGACACCGCACCGGCGGAAAACCGGCAGACGGTCTTTCCGACCACCGGGGTCACCCAACCATACTAATATGGCAGGGGAAATGGGTGGCGGGCGGGGTAGGATGTAGGGTTGATCGCCACCGCCATGCGGACGATGGCAATCCACCCTTAATCCTAATAGACCTCTAAGTGTGTTTAATAGACAAGAAAACTGTAGTTTTCTGATAACTTGCATTGGAGTAAAATACATTTGGAAAAGAAACTATTAACGAGTGTAACAAAATTAATCAGGCCATCTTCCGTTTACTTTGGGCGTGTTGGAACGTGGGGATCCAGTGAAATATGAAGGTAATCTCCTTCGACATGCCATCAATTAAGCACTACGTTTACAGCTTTATGTATGTCACTTACAAATCATCAACATCATGCATTTAAGTCCAATTAGTTTAACTCAAGCCAACAGACCCTTCAACATTAAATGCATTATAGTGGTTGGTATGTGGCTCCCCTGGCTAGGTTTGATGGCTCCCGAGAGAGCCACGGCACACAGTTTAGGAACCACTGATCTAGACTCTCAGACATGAATATGTGACATTGCAATGCAATCAAAATGATCGCAGTATGTTACATCACAGTTTTTACAATGCAAGTGGTTACAACGACTTGAGCTGGAGGGCGCTGGACTTAGGAATAATATGATTTACTATTCCAACACCAGTCTACGTACAGTAGGGAAGGTGTTGGAATAGTAAGCCATACTATTCCTTAGGTTAGAGTGCCATTCAGCGCAAGTCGTTGTAATCACTTGCGTTGTAGTACCCATGATGTAAAGGCATTGAGATGCAATGCCAGCGTGGTAATGGATGTTTCCCCTCAGACATACATCCATCCCTCCCCTCTGCCATTCTCCTATCCATCTAATCATCCATCAAATCATCCATTTAATCATTCATCTGAGGTACTGGGTTTTTAAGAACCGGCACAGAACCGGTAACCCAGCGGTGCCAGGGAATCAACACCCAGAGACCTCGGGTTCTCCTGATCCAGACCTACAGAAACTTCAGAGTCTTCTAGGTGAAGTCAAAGATTAGTTTATTGGCTGCAACCAAGGTAACAGGTGTCCTAGAAGTACAATACGGGTATGTTCTCAGGAGACTGCACACTTTCATGAAGTCAGGCTTCTCTTCTTATACACAGTTTTAGGCCCTAGGCAAAACATTCTTGGTTGTAAAGTAAATAGTTAACATATTCTGGTTCAAAGAAAAAAACAGAGTCATGATGACATGTCCATATTTCACTTCGTGCTGCCTACAACAAATCATTTGGCAAGACCCAACATTTCATCAGATAACACTGGACCCCTAATAAAAACGGGCACCTCCCCACCATAAAGTAAGCGAAGCGAAAGAGTGGAGATAGATGTGAGCGAGATATGGCAGGTGTGCGCGCTGAAATGGTTTTATGGCTGGTTGAGCCTAGATGCTATCTTGCTCGGCCACTGGGAGGGAACTGACCTAACGAGTTCGGCCTGGGGCAATGGTTCTAACTTGTACTGAGGTCAGGGAAAAGTCGATTAAGGAGTATGTGTCCTTGTGGAATCAAATTCAACTGGATTAAGGCCTATGTAAAGGGCAACATATAAATGGGAGCCAAGGGTTTCAGAATGTAAATGACGATTTCGAGGTGAAATCGTCACTCGAACACGCCGAAAATACATGTACTCGTCATTCTCGGTCTTTTGATACCAAATTCGTCATATTTCGACGAAGTTTTATTTCTCGAGTCCAGAACTATTACATGAATCCAGATTTTCAGAACCACAAACCCTCCTTTTGCCCTTACATAGGCAATTAATCTATCCTCATGTTAGTCTGAGTCCAGATCGATATTCGTAACGTCATTGAGATGTTGCTGTAACATCATTCTAGTGCTTAGTTCATCTCTTGACACAGGCTTCCTTACACATGATGTAACACAGAGGCCACATATTGCAGGAGCACACTGTATGAATAGGCAGAACAGGAAAAGAATGGCTAAGACCATCCCAATGACCATAAGAATTTTCCATCCCCAGGCAGATATCAGTTCCCAGAACCATCCCATTAACGACCAATCTCCTTTATCCACATGAATGGATTCAGAAATCTTATGTAGTTTGGAGATGGCCCTGTACACGGTTGGAGCATTATCTGGGATGAAAATGCAACAACTAGACTGGATCAATTTGCATACTCCACCTCGGTCCGCAAGTATTACATCCAAAGCGACCCGGTTCTGAAGGGTCATAAGTCGATCCGACTGGAGCTCAGCAGTCAGGTTACTAAGGGCACCAGCAGTTTCAATCATGGTGGATTCAACTACCCATTTGTTTGGCAGGTCTCTCCACATCAGGAAACTCCATCCTCTCTAAGGTGCTGCCCGCGACGAGGAGGTTGTTTCTGCTAAGGAGTGCTTCTGTCAGTCTAGGGCAACTCCCTTGGACCGACCAGAACCACCGACCTAACGTCGTTGGCTGCACTTCCAAAGACTTTAACCAATCGCGGCCCTAGCAGCGGAACCCGGATGGCGGTTCGAAAAACAAAAATAAGCAAGTTTCCTAAATGGGAGAGCTGCACAAAAAGTATTTGGGAGAAAAAAAGAATTTATTAGTCCATAGGTCTTGGTCTTAAAATCATAAAAAGGAATCACTCTTATCAGTTCGTTTTTCTTGGTCTCAGATTGTAACGTCTTTTCCCTGGTATTGTCTGGTCCTGAAACAGGAGTTCAGGTTCCAAAGAGTTCAATTGTTCTGGTGGTGGCACAGTTTCTTGAAAAATGTTCTCTCGCTTTCACAATCAGGGTTAGTTTCTTTTACACGGTCATCAGTTGAGAGCTCTGAGTCAGTGACACCCTTCTGGATCCATTGGTCATAGGGCAGAGGGAAGGGTACTTTTTTACAATGGATCCCGTGGACCCAGTTGGCCTTCCCCTCCACCCGAACGGCTGACCTCGTGGACAGAAGGACGAGGTGAGGCCCGGTCCACCTGGGCTGGTCGTTTCTTGTTCTTTGAAAGTTGCGGACGAGAACCCAGGAACCGGGGTCAATGGAGTGACCCGGAGTCTCAGAGACCGGAGGCAAGGTGTTGTGGACCTGTTGATGTAAAACACGCAATTTAGCCGTCAATTCATACAAGTAATCAAGCAAAATAGGGTGTTGCAGCTCGCTGAACTTTGTGGGCCTAGGCACTCCCCATATGTTGGCTGGCCGGCCAAAGACGATTTCGTAGGGGCTGAGTTTCACTTGCGAATGCACAGTCATTCTGGTGGATAGGAGTGCTAAGGGTAGAGCGTCAGGCCATTTAAGACCTGTGCTCGCTTGGATTTTGGCCAATTTAAGTTTTAACGTGCCATTGTAACATTCCACTAATCCAGCTGATTGGGGGTGATTTGCAGCGTGGAACTTCTGCCTAATGCCTAGCCCTTCACACACTCTTTTCATCACACGACCCACAAATTCACTTCCGTTGTCAGACCAGACCATTCTAGGCATTCCGAACCTGGGGAAGTACTCTTTTACAAGGGCTTTTGCTGTGGACAAGGCAGTATTGTCTTTTAGGGGATAGGCTTCTACCCATCTTGAGAAGGCACAAACAACAACAAGCATGTATTTTAAGTTGTTGCACCTCTCCATGTGTATGAAATCTAGCTGCAAAACCTCGAACGGATACGTAGGAGGTGCAAAATGACCAGCTGGAGTTGGGGTTCCCCTACCAGGATTGTGCTTCAGACATACCATGCAATTCTTGACAACATTCTCTGCACACTTGGGAGTCCCTGAATTCTTCCACACTGGGGCCAACAACTCGCAAATCCCTTTCGCGCTGATATGAGCCATTCCATGAGCCATTGTAACCACTGCAAGCACATATGCATCGGGTAACAACCATCTCTGATGCTCTGTCAATTCAACCCAACAACCATTTGCATCCATTCTTCCTGTACTCTCTCTCCATGTGCTTAACTCTTTCTCTGTGGCCTCAGCTTGGATGGACTTCACACTTTCTATCGTGTCCTCACATATTCCAACCTCACCAGTCCATCTTTCAGGGCCTGCAACATACATTCGGCTCATCACATTCTTTGCCGTTTCCTTAGCGGTCTCATCAGCAAATGCATTTCCATGACCAACATCATCAGTCACCTTCTTGTGAGCACTACATTTCACAATCGCCATTTGCAGGGGCAAGGTCAGTGATTCAAGAAGCTCATTCACCAACTGACCATGCTGAATCTTAGCTCCATGCGAAGTCAGGAATCCACGTTCTCTCCACAATCGTCCAAAACTGTGAGCCACTCCAAACGCATACTGACTATCAGTGTAGACAGTCACTCTCATTCCTTTAGACAACACACATGCTCTCGTAAGTGCTACTAGTTCTGCGGCTTGAGCTGAACCATGTGGTATTCGTGCAGTTTCAATGACTGTGTGCAAAGTTGTGACAGCGATTGCTGCAGTCACATTCCCATTTGGGAGCTTAAAGCATGAACCATCTACCCATAATGTACCATCACATTCAGCAAGAGGAGTGTCAAATAAATCCACTCTCCCTTTTGTCTCTTCCTCTGTTGTGAGGAAACAATCGTGCTGCTCTGAAGCATCTGACTCTTCTGCAATTGGTAACAACGTGGCTAGATTCAGGGTACTGCACCTTTTTATATGCACATATGCACATGGCTCGCTAGCAGCGTCAATTCGTAACTGGACAGTCGAGCACTAGTTAAGTGCTGTGTCTTGGTCCTATTTAACAATGTGTCTACTGCATGCGGGACCATCACGATTAGTGTATTATTCATTACTAGACCAGCAGACTGTCGAATAGAAACAGCTGCTGCTGCTGTGGCCCTTAAACAACTCGGCAATGCTCGTGCTACCGGATCCAAAGTGGCCGAAAAATAGGCGCATGGCCGCTGTCTATCTCCGAATAGCTGAGTCAACACAGACAATGCACAGCCTTCCTTCTTGTGGACATACAATGTGAAAGGCTTACTGTAGTTGGGGGTACCTAACACAGGAGCCGAACATAATGCTGTGCGTAATTCGAGAAAACTTTTCTGACACTCTTCAGACCAAGGAATGGGATTGGGTGTATTTTTACACGTTAGTGCCACCAAGGGTTTGGCCAATAACGAAAAATTTGGAATCCACTGTCTACAGTATGATGTAATGCCCAAGAAAGCACGTACTTCTCTCTGTGTTCTTGGCACACTCAATTTCGCTATTGCCTGAATTCTTTCTGGGGTCAGTTTCCTTCCCTCCTTCGATAAGAGGTGACCTAAGTAGGTCACTTCTTGTCGGCAATATTGAAGCTTGGAAAGTGACACCTTGTGATGCAGATCACACAGATGACGCAACAATGTCAATGTGGCCTGTTTACAAATTTTCTCATTATCTGCAGCAATGAGCAAATCGTCCACATACTGTACAAAAGTGGCACCTTTAGGCAAAACGATCGTGTCAAGCTGAGTTTTCAGAGCCTGACTGTATATTGAGGGGCTTTCACAGTAGCCTTGGGGAGCGCGTTTAAAGCGGAAGCTTCGACCTCCTAAACTAAAGGAAAAGATATCCCTGCTCTCCTCAGCAATTGGGATGCTGAAGAAGGCATTCTTTAGGTCAATCACCGAAAACCATGAAGCAGAAGCTGGAATCATAGTCAATAATGTGGTAATGTCGGGCACAACTGGGAATTGTGGCACGACTATCTTATTTACTTCTCGAAGATCAATCACGAATCTGTACACAGGTGGCTGAGAAGGGTCGGTTTGTTTTAAAACAGGCAGAACAGGACTATTGCAAACATTGCCTCGTGTTTCTTCAATCACATCCTTTTCAATCAATTCGTAAACAATCGCTAGCAAAGCTTTTTCACCCTCATTAGATATTCTGTATTGGGGAATTCGTGGCATTTTAACATTCGACTTCAATGTTACAACATGTGGTGGAATTTCTAAAAGACCTACATCATTAGGACCAGTAGCCCAAAGAATATCTGGGAGAAGTGACAATTCTGCTGGAAGTGCATCTCTCGACAAATACATGGGAGAAACCACTTTCTTACCTAAAGTGAGTTGTACTCCTGAAGGAGAACAATACAAAGTCACATACAATCTTTTTAGCAAATCTAATCCTAGCAAATTTTCACCACAACCTGTTGTCAGAATAAGGGGTGCTTCGAATTCACAAGGACCAACAGAAAGAGATAAAGGGTCAGAAATCGGATTTCTAACTGGGGCGCCAGAAAAACCTACAGAAACGTTCATTTCGCCAGACAAAGGTGCGCCAGGGAGTTTGGAGTGCATAATAGAACTCTTTGTAGCACCAGTATCCAACAGAAAAGGTTCTGACACACCTGATGTAATCACCTCAACGTAAGGTCCACTCTGATCTACTGGAACTGAAACAACTCCCTCTGTTTGTCTATGGCTGTCCTAGCAGTCATCATTCTCCCACTGCTCATTTTCTGTGTAATAATCTTCAACATAGTATTGAGCTGTCCTGTCAGATACGTTATTTTGCTGATCAAACCTGTTCATAGAGTTTTGTGGTGGAAGGGGACGTGTGTCCTGTGGGGTGTTTCCACGCCCTCTACCTCTAGGCGCTTGCTGACTGCCACGACCTCTAACACCAGAAACTCCATTTGCACGTTGTGATAGGGCAGGACAATTATACTTGTAATGACCCTCTTGTTTGCAATATAAACACTGGTTGGGACCTACACGGGGTTGAGTGTAATCGAATCTTTGCGAGTTTCTCTGATACTGTTGAGGCTGCTGAAAAGTATCCTGGTAGTGATTCTGGCCATTATTATGTTGATTACCACTACCACGTGGCGGATAGGCTTGCTGTAGCAAAACCTTTGTTTTGAGTTCTCTAGTTTTCTTTTCTACTTTATCTTTCTCATCTTTGTCTCTATTCTCGTAGTATTGTGCAGTAGCTAATATCTGGTCTGAAGATGAGACTGCCCAAGAACTTTCTGAATCTTTTAATTTTCTACACAATTCTGGAAGCAGATTGTGCACGAATTTATCGACAAACAATCTCTGACCACCTTCTGTGGTCATATCTTGACCGCTGTGGTCAACGAATGTTTCTTCAAATCTGGTGAAGAAATCTGAAACAGTTTCTTCTTTCTTTTGCTTGCATGCAGACAACTTATCCCAATTTACGCGTATTGCAGGCATTATCGTTTTCATGTAATCTACTATTCTACCAGGGAGTTCTGCTATCAAAGGCTCAGGCTTGGCACCACCAACTTGGCGGGCATCTGCAGCAGTAATATTAGCCCATGTATCACCTAATTCCTGGTCATGATCTACATGACGAATTGTACCCCATAAAGGCTGTGGAACAACATTCCCAAATAGCATATCGATATCGGCTAAATTCATTATACATGACCCAGCAGTTTGTGACAATTCTTTATAGTACCCTGCAGGATTTTTACGCGGATCTGGTAATGTTTGTTTGAGTGCTAAAACTTCAGCTCGCTTCCATGGGACATGTACCCATACACGGTGGAAGTGTGGCAGAATAGGTGGGACAGCAGTCGCGTCACCCTCTCTCCACTGTGGGGGAACTTCTCTCATAGGGTATTGTCGCGCCTTTTTCCTACTGGATGTATTAGATTCAGATGGTGACCCTGAACTGCTTCCCTTACTTCGATATGATAACAACATTTCAACTGCTTTTTCCACATCTAGACCTACAATCATACCCTCTCCAAACCTAAACCGTACACGACACATCTCTTGTGGGATGCATTCTTGATCATTGTCTTCTAAATCCTCACAAAGGAAAACACACATCTGTTCGAAAACATATCTCTGTGTCGCTGCTTCCCAGTGATGGAAGACTTCCTCGACTGACTGTAAATCATATTTTGCAGTGTCCATGACCCATTTCCGAGCTAAACTATTCAGGGAATCTCTCTCTTGATAATCAGGCAGTTGACTTCGCAACTGTCTTCTTCCTATGTTAGGGGTCGTAGCAGGCGACCCGAAAAGAGGTAAAAGAAGATTAGTAACAGTGCTGGCCATTTTCTGCCGAATGGAAGGTGAAACTGAAGGACAAACAGATGGAAAAACGGGGTGAGATAAGGCGGGGGTAGAGATAGCATAAGAGGTATCAGGGAAAATAGAGGGGGTACTAGGCAGAATCGTAGAGGGAGCATTAGGAGACGTAAAAAGTACAGTAGGCAAAATCGTAGAAAACACAGGTGAAACAGAAGTGGTCGGTGGGCCTGGAGGAGGCTGCACCGAAGAAGTAAGAGCCAGCTGAAGAACAGCTGGTGGGTGCTGTTGAGGAGCAGGAGGCGCAGCTTGTGCAACTAAAGGTTGCGGGGGTGCTGTGGCATTCTGCTCATAGGGGGGTGGTGAATTTAGCAAATGTGACATTAATGGGTCTTTTTCACGTTCTTTTGCTGCCTCTTGCTGAAGAGACGGCAAAACTGGATAACACTTATCTATTGCCATTTTACGTTGCCTGTGCAACTGCTCATTCATCTGCTCTTCCTCATTATCTTTAAACTGCACAGCAGCTTGCATTACTGAAAGTCCCCCTTCTCTCTTATTTTTCTTAGCTAATTTAATTTCTTTTTGTTTGGCTTCTTTGCGCCATAAGCGGAAAGAGTCAAACATTGCCGGCCGGGCTTTCTTTTTGAAGAGTTTAACTTCAAGGTTGTCTAAGATTTCAGAGTCAAAGCTACCATATTGGGGCCATTTTAGAACACCATCTTTCCTGGTGTATTTAATCCATACTTCGTTGTAGGTGATGGGGCCTACCCCATGTTTTACGTACAGTTCGTAAGTCGGAGTTCCAACTGGAGGAACCGGACATGAGTCCTCCAATCGGGAGTCCCTATTATTACCAAGACAAAATAAATTCCCAAGTCTAAGACTAGGCATCCTCGCTCTCTAGTCTAGTTCCAAACTTCAAAGGATTATCGATTACGATATTTCTCGTGAATACACGAGTCCTTCGGTTATGGTGCTTGCAAGTACCAATACAAAACCTTTTGTATCCCAAAGATACCACAAAGTAAGTCCAACTAAGGACTGGGAGACACTCCACTTATACTTAACTGAAATATATCTCTCGATGACGTCACCAGAAGACTCGTCTCAGTGTTTCGCTCTACCAAAAACTTCAAGGGTCCAAATCAGGGCGATAGCCAGGGCAGCAGTCCTTGTAGCCGTCGGGAAGCGGGGAACCTCGCAGCAAAGACCTTCGGACCACGTCGACATGCAGGGGTCGATGAGGTGGTTGGCCGTCCTCCGGAATTTTCACACGAAGCTCCTCACGATCTTCAGGCTGACTGGTACCACTGGAATCGCCCCACGTTGGGCGCCAACTGAGGTACTGGGTTTTTAAGAACTGGCACAGAACCGGTAACCCAGCGGTGCCAGGGAATCAACACCCAGAGACCTCGGGTTCTCCTGATCCAGACCTACAGAAACTTCAGAGTCTTCTAGGTGAAGTCAAAGATTAGTTTATTGGCTGCAACCAAGGTAACAGGTGTCCTAGAAGTACAATACGGGTATGTTCTCAGGAGACTGCACACTTTCATGAAGTCAGGCTTCTCTTCTTATACACAGTTTTAGGCCCTAGGCAAAACATTCTTGGTTGTAAAGTAAATAGTTAACATATTCTGGTTCAAAGAGAAAAACAGAGTCACGATGACATGTCCATATTTCACTTCGTGCTGCCTACAACAAATCATTTGGCAAGGCCCAACATTTCATCAGATAACACTGGACCCCTAATAAAAACGGGCACCTCCCCACCATAAAGTAAGCGAAGCGAAAAAGTGGAGATAGATGTGAGCGAGATATGGCAGGTGTGCGCGCTGAAATGGTTTTATGGCTGGTTGAGCCTAGATGCTATCTTGCTCGGCCACTGGGAGGGAACTGACCTAACGAGTTCGGCCTGGGGCAATGGTTCTAACTTGTTCTGAGGTCAGGGAAAAGTCGATTAAGGAGTATGTGTCCTTGTGGAATCAAATTCAACTGGATTAAGGCCTATGTAAAGGGCAACATATAAATGGGAGCCAAGGGTTTCAGAATGTAAATGACGATTTCAAGGTGAAATCGTCACTCGAACACGCCGAAAATACATGTACATAATGTACTTGTCATTCTCGGTCATTTGATACCAAATTCGTCATATTTCGACGAAGTTTTATTTCTCGAGTCCAGAACTATTATATGAATCCAGATTTTCAGAACCACACATCCGTCCACTTTGCCATCCATCTATTGATCAACTCTACCACCCATCCACTCTTCAATTTATCCACTGCCATTCATCCATCAATTCTGCCATCCATCAAATCATCCACTCTGCCATCCATCCATCCATCCATCCAGATATCAGCTCATTCACTATGTAATCCCTCCAACCACCATGCCATTCATTCCCTCACCTCTTCCCCACTCACCCATCCATCCCTTTACTCTACCACCCTTTCACCTGTCCATCCACCTATCCATCCATCCATCCATCCCTCCACTCTGACATCCTGTCACCTGTTCATCCACCTATCTATTTACTCACTGATCCATCTACATATCCCTTTACTGTTCTATCCTTCACCTGTCCAGCCGCATATTATTCTCTCATGCTTTTACCCAGTCATTTATCTATGTACACATTTCATCCACCTACTCATGTATCCATGAACAAATCCTGGGCACACGTATAGACTTAAAAGTTAATACAAATTTTTAAAGATAATACAATTGACACCGCTGGTTTTCATAAGGGATATTTATGTGAAGATTTTCATGAGGAAAAACAAAACGCCATCCGACACATGTTTCGTCAACAGGCCAATGCCTGTGACTCTTTAGGGCTTAAAGCACTCAGTGCGGGTATTGAAAGACCGGAGATAATTCCAACCCGGTTAGCGGGTCTCGAGACAGCCGTGGACAATATACTTTTGTTCTTGATTCTGTTAATACACAACAAGGTTACCTGCACGTGCGCCACTTCCCTGCTACCCTAAAACCCTATGCAGAATCTACTCATGCTATCCTTACTTCCTTCTCTTCACCCTACCTTCCCGTATACTTTCTGTCATTCTTTGTTCTATTTACCCAGATGTTGTTTTTCCTTGCTCCTGCTTGCTCTACATTTGACGCTATATTCTAGTGTTAATGATAAACTTTTGTTTGCCGAAGAGGCCTATAGAGGACTCCGCCCTGCTGCAGCTGGTAAAGCTGGGGATTCACAAGGTGAATTCTTTAATGTTAATTCCTCTACAAAAGATATGTTTCAGCAGAACAAGTGCACAAACAAGGAAGAGCTGATTAAAAAAAAAGGATGGTTGCTCTTTGTTAGAAATCGGATATCTGGATGGCTATGGCATGGGCCAAAGCCTGGCAGAAACCACAATTCTAGTCAGGGCAAGGGAGTTACACGCCAAAGATAACCCTTCCTCACCCCCTTGGTAGCTTGGCACAAGCAGTCAGGCTTATCCCAGAGGCAATGTGTAAAGCATTTGAGCAAACACACACACAGCAGCAACACACTAGGCATACCACAAAAAAACTCCACACAGAGGTTATATAAATAAATAACTTTTGTATTATCCAAAGCACATTAGAGTCACAATCACACATATACACTGCTCCAACTGGCACCAGGGAATAATTTACAGGACATTATATACATGAAAGGGCCAATCGGGCCACTGTCAGAACCATCACAAGCACAAGTAGCAATACTGGTAAAATACTGTACTTGGCATTATCACCTGTAACATTAATGCATGATGGCTGCATCACATTAGGCATAAAACACATTATGCATGATTCACTTTGGGCAAAAACATCATTGCATGACATTTGCATTAGGCATCACCACATTAGGCAATACCATTAGGCATAACCACATTATGCAATCTCTGTACAGCCTTACGCTCTACCCACATTGACCCCTGGCCAACTGGCCTTCTATGGGGCTCAAATGCTCTTTGTCCAAAATGTCAGTGTGCTAAGCTGCAACTCGCAGAAAAGACAGTGTGTGCAATGTACTGGGGGCAGGGGAGTGTATCTCACTCCTTCCTTGTTATCACCAAAAATAATGACCCCGCCGTTGCAGCTGCCTGCGCTCCCATGGTGCAACTTAGGAATTTGGCTTTGGCACCACAGTTTCTCTTGGAGCCCCACTCTGGGACTTCTACAACGGTGACCCCTTGTTGCAGCTGCTCGCTCTTGTGCGGTGCAGCTGTGGCAGACAAAGTACTGGCACTACCAGTGCCTAGGGAGCCCTGTTCACCGGGTTCATCCTCATGCCATCTCTTGGCACCAACATTGGCCAGGCTTCAGCCCCACTCACTGGGGCTGCTCGGGGACTCCTTACAGACACCTCTGGTCTACTCAGGGGGCAGCCGATCCGTCCTCAACAACACGCATGATTGCTGGCACCAACAGTGTGCCTCGGCAGGCCCCGCCCATGGGACCGTTCCTCCTTTCGCCCGGTCCGGGCACCGGTGATGTGGGACTTTGGCAGGGAGCTCACCAGGCTCCGGTCCTTCACCTGTGAGCCTGCGAGGCTCCAACTTCAGGCTTGTGAAGGAGGGGTGGACTCCCGCTCACACTCAGACATGATTCTTCCTGCATTGCACTGCCTCTTCTTCGGCCGACCGTCACTTCCCTACCTTGGCCCGCCCACAGTCAGGCAGCAGCGGCCTGGCTTCCGGGTCGCGGGCGGCTTTTCGGGAAGGCACAAATGCGGTCTGGGCTCCTGCTCTGTTTTAGAGCACAAATGCAGGGTAGGCTCCCGCTTCTTCAAGGCATTCAAATGCGGTGTGAGCCCCTGTTGCACACAGATGAGGAATGGGCTCCCGTTGGACCCAGCAAGGCACACTGATGCAGGGTGCGCTTCCACTGGACACCTGGAGCACAATCATGCAGGGTGGCATAATGCGGGGTAGGCTCCCACTTGGTTCCAATGCCAGGCAGGGGAATCCCCATGCCAGGATTCCCTCAGGACACTCTGGCAGCCCAGCGCTGCAGAGCACACATGCTCCTCCCATCCTGGAGCAACAGACAAAGGATGCAGTGCTCATGAGATGCTAGAATCAGTGTTCCAGGGGGCAAGGCTGTGCCCAGGCAGGCCAGCTCACAGGGTCCTCCAACCAGGCATTCCTCCTGGGGCCCAGCAAGAGCAAGTCCCTACAGTAGCACAAGGAAGCACAACAATCATGGGGTCACAGCCCCAGTACTTACACCACATTTTCCTTTGTTCTGCCCTGGCACAGGGATGGGGGAACCAGTTCTAACTGGTTCTGGGGGGTATTGGTGCACTTTGTTTACAGGGCTCCTCTTCCCCTATGTCAGGTGGAGGCTTGGTCATCAGACACACCACAGAGGGGCAGAGCCAGCATTCACCTAGGCAGGCACAGACCTATTCAGGGTCAGGGGCCGACTACTCCCATTACTCCAAATGCATATCTCCTATTCAGCCTAGCACTGACTCACCCTGCCCACCCTAGAGCCACACAAACCTTCCCAGCCCCTGTCATTCCAGAGCCAGACAAGCAATACACATCAGGCAGGTAGACACATAGCACACAGAAATTCCAACTTCTAAAAGTGGCATTTCTAAAATAGTGATAATAAATCTGCGCACGCACACCGTTGCGTAGCATTTGTTATTACTTTTCCAAACATACCAAAATGGATATTTGTCACTACCAGGGCATGTCAAACACTTAAGGTACATGTCCTACCTTTTACTTACAATGCACCCTGCCCATAGGGCTAGCTAGGGCATACCTTAGGGGTGACTGACATACAGTAAAAGGGGGGTCACAGACATGGCACACTTTAGGTGCCACGTCACAGCAGCAGTAAAAGTGAGCGCACAGGCCCTGCAATGGCAGAGGCCTGAGACAGGTTTGAAAGGCTACTTTGGTGGATGGCGCAATCAGCTCTGCAAGCCCACCAATAGCATTTAATTTACCGGCCCCAGGTATATGAGATACCACTTTACAAGTGACTGACAGGTAAATTAAATATGCCAAACAGGTGTGGACCAATCTTACCGTTTTATCTCAGAGAGCACACACCCTTTACACTGGACAGCAGTGCTACAGTGCCCAGAGTCCTAGAACCACCAGCACCATGTCTGAAAAAAGGCTAGGAGGAAGGAAGGCAAACAGTTCAGGGATGACCCTGCAAAAAGGGACAAGTCCAACACAATGTATTTTCAGGTATGGCATGACATCACAGCTGTTGGCAGCACCTATTGTTGCCAATTCGTTAAAGTATACATAGAGTTGGTGTTAGAAATGGGGATCTCTAGTTTGCAAGGTTTTGCACTTTTGTCCAACAAGGGACCCTTCCTTCAAGTCAGGATGAGGGAGTTACACTCATAAAGTAACCCCTGCTTACCCCCTTGGTAGCTTGGCACAAGCAGTCAGGCTTATCTTAGAGGTAGTGTGTAAACATTTGCATGCAACCAACAGTAACACAGTGAAAGCACTACCAAACAACACCACACCAGTTTAGAACAAAATCCAATATTTTTATATGCTTGAGACAAGACCAAAAACAATAAAAAATCCGCAATTCAGTACTTGGATATCTTCAGTCATCAAAATAGACTTGAAATAAAGTTCCTTAAAGTTGATAGCTCCATCTGGGGCTATAACCGTGTTGTGAACAACAAATCCAACAGGTCTGGCTGAACGCGGAGTCGTGGGCCAGCTGGTAACTAGCCATCATGTAGAAAAAAAAATATCGACTGGACAGAATATCAAGTGTGTTTATATAGAATGGACAGAATATCGAATTGGAAAAATGTAGTGGTGCAGAATATTCAAACGCAGGTAAGAAATATTGATTTCTACAATATCAAAGTTAGTAATATCATTTTTTTAGTGTTTTAAGTATAAGTATATGTGGTAAAAGTTTGTATTATTTTTGTAATTTATGTTTGCATTTTGTAAAAGTAATGAATTTTATGTTAATTCATTTTTGTGTAATTTAATTCCATAACGGGTTGTGGGTTTATAGGGAAATAGGGCGGAAAGTAATTTAATTATAATATATATTTTTAGCATCATTTAGAATTAATTAATTATATGTTAAATATTTTTTGCGTAATTTATGTTTGTAGCGGGTTGTGGGTTTATAGGGGAATAGGGTGGGAAGTAAAATGTAATTTAAATTAATGAATGTATTATTGTATTACTTAATAATATAATATTTAATAATTTATATTTTAATTAAGTTAATTAATGTATGACTAATTAATTATGAATTGATTAATACCACTTAATTAATTGATAATTATGTTAATTGTTATTTTTTTATTAATTAGTAATTAAATAGATATAAATTATTAACAATTAATTTGTAAATATGTGGCTTGAGGGTTGATAAAGGAGTAGGGTAGGAAGTAATTTATATTGAATGTAATTTTTATAATTTGTTATTATAAATTCTTTTAAGGTGTTTTATAGTGTTAATTGTGTGAATTAATTTAGATTTGAGTGTTATTAATTATATTGTTAATGGTAATTAGTTGATTAAGTAATTGTTAATTAAATATGTCAATTTATTAATATGTTAAAATATTGTAGGTAATGTTAGAGGGGAAAATGGTGGGAGGTAAATATTTAAAAAAACAAGTATTAATTGTTGATTAATGTTAATTAATTTGCAGGAGTAGGTATATTAAATTATTCCCCTAAGCTATCCAACACTTTCCATACTGTTGTACTCACTGGAGTGGGAATAGTAATTTTTACCCTCCGCTATCCAACACTTTCCCTACTGTTGCACTCACTGGAGTGGGAATTTTAATTGTTACCCACCCTCTATTCAACACTTCCCCTACTGTTGCAATCACTGGAGTGGGAACAGTAATTCTTACCCTGCCGCTATCCAACAGTTTCCTTACTGTTGCACTCTCTGGAGTGGGAATAGTAATTCTTACCCTCCCGCTATCCAACACTTTCCCTACTGTTGCAGTTACTGAAGTGGGAATAGTATTTTTTACCCTCCCGCTATCCAACACTTTCCCTGCTGTTGCACTCACTGGAGTGGGAATAGTAATTTTTACCCACACGCTATCCAACAATTTCCCTACTGTGAAGAACCGGGTTATTTAATACACAGCGGCGCCAGGGGCATGCCCAAAGTCTTGGGGTTCCACCGGTCTTAGAATACAGAGACACAGAAACTTCTTGGTGGCGTCAAAGATCAAATTTATTGGCTGCAGCCAGTAACAGAAGTCCTAGAAGTCATCACGGTATGAGATCTCAGGAGACTGCTCAAGTTTTCAAAGCAAGTCATCCCTTTTTATGCCAAAAATCACATTCCAGACAAATACCTAACATTTACAAACTGTCCAATCACATGTATCCACACCAGAGGTATCGCATGACAGTAAAACCCACTTTTCAGTTGCCCAGCCCATGATCAATCATCGGTCAAACCCAACATTCTTCTTTAGACAGGTCGAACGAACCCATAATAAAAAATGCCACAACCCAATCATAAATAGACCATAAAGAAAGGAGCAGAAACAGGTGAGAGTAGGATAAGGCATATTTGTGTTCAATAAAACTTTACGATGTCCTGTGCTCTCATCCTTAATCTTGATCAGCTAAAGGGCAGGAACAGGTTTAACAAGGTCAGCTTCAGGCAACAGGGTCAGTTCACTCAGGTCAAACAGGAGTCAGCACGAACTGGAGCTAAGGTGTACAGGTACTTAAAAGACTTGTTCAGCCACAATCATCGGCCTATATGAAGGCAACTACAAAATGGCTGCCATACACAAAATGGAACCCAAGGGTTCAAAACAAAATCCCTAAATACGTAGTGAATCCATCAGTCTAACATGACGAAAACACTCATACTTGCCGCACTAACTAGTTACGGTTCGCTAATATCAAATTCATAACGAAACCATGACCTTTATGGAACGGGTTCAGAATTCACGGAGCCTCAGCTGTTGCACTCTCTGGAGTGGGAATAGTAATTCTTACCCTCCCGCTATCCAACACTTTCCCTACTGTTGCAGTTACTGGAGTGGGAATAGTAATTTTTACCCTTCCACTATCCAACGTTCTCCCTGCTGTCGCACTCACTGGAGTGGGAATAGTAATTTTTACCCTTCCGGTATCCAATGCTTTCCCTACTGTTGCACTCATCGAAGTGGGAATAGTAATTTTTACCCTCCTGCTATTCAACGCTTTCACTATTGTTGCACTCACTAGAGTGGGAATAGTAATTTTTACCCTTCCACTATCCAACACGTTCCCTACTGTGCCACTTGTTGGAGTGGAAATAGTAATTTTATCTTTCACACTATGCAATCTTTTCAGTATTAATATATTTAATGTAGTGTAAAATATTATTTTTTAAGAAAAAAAATATTTTAATGTTTCAACTTATATATAATTTATTTTTACATTTATATTATAGGTTCAGTTATATATATGTAATAATATTTAACATTCAGTTTTTAACATTTAATTATTAGAAATATTGATTGTTTTTTAATATTATTAATTTAATATATATGTAATAAAAAATAAAAATGCATGTTTTGTTTTTAAATTACTTTGATTATTTATTTATTTTAAGGTTATTTAAGTATTTATAAGTATGTTTTACTTAATTATATTTATTATTTCATTAATTTTACATTACTTTTAAGTTATTTAAAAAACTCGATATTTTAGCAATCTGTATTACTCACAACAATATAAAGGATTAGATATTTTTGTACTTACCTGTTTGTAGATAGGAACTCAATATTCTGGTAGCCGATATTTTGTCACCAATATTTTTGTAGGTCAATATTTAGCTCCTCGATATTCTGCCAGTGATTTGGGCCCACTACGGTGTCAGGAAGACCAGCAAAACAGTACCTTTAGAAATGCAGGGGGTTGGCAACCTCTTTTGGAGCTCCAAAAGCATGGCGTGCGCAGGCATCGGTTCCAGAGATTGTTGCAGGAGTCGTCTGACCCTTGAAGTCACACGCGTTGCAGTTGAACTCCTCGTGTTGAAGTCAGGAGCACTGGCGTCGGCAGGCGTCTGAGCTGTGGTCAGAAGTGCAGCAGTACGGCGAACAGTGCCCTCAGGTCGTGGTGCTGGCAGTTGCTCGGTGACAGTCATCCAGCGACGTTGGTGAGACCAGGGCTGCGTTGCAAAGTGATGCGGTGCTCGTTGCGGTGCTGGCAGGTCACAGTGCATGCAGCGGTGTCATTGCTGCTGAAGCGCTGTCATTGGCTGACGAACTGGATTCGATGGCTCCGGAGTTGGTAGACCAAGGCTTTGATGCAGGATGAGGACGGTGCATTGTGTAACTTACGAGGGGTGCCCCTTGAACCACGGTGCAAGCAGCGGCATCGATGTCGGCATGGAACGGCGTTGTCCGGGATACCAGGACAACGGTGTGAATTGAGGTGGTGCGGAGTGCGGTGCCCACAGGTCGTGGTGCAAGCAGCGTCTCAGTGGCCGCGTCAGGTGACGTCGGTGAGACCAGGGTTGCGGTGCGGCATTGCAGCAGTGACCTCTGCTGTACCTTCGGGACACTGAGTCCACAGCACCATTGTAGACAGCCTCGGGTTGCTTTTCTTCTGTTGCAGCACAAAACACAAGCCCCCAGTGCTTATGGCAGAAGAACTTGGAGTCTTTGCTGTTCCTGAGACTTATTGAACAGGGGGAAAGCTCTCCCTCAAGCCCTTGGAGAAACTCAAAGAAGAAGTTCGTAGAATGTTCAGTCCAGTCCTTTCACTGCCCAAGACAGAAACATTCACTGCAGGCCAACTCAGCAAAGCTCACAGCAAAGTGGTAGTTCCTCCTCACAGCTTCTCCAGCTCCTCCTCTTGGCAGTCTTCTTGTTCCAAAAGAGTTCTAAAGTTTAGGCCCTACTTTTTATATTTATATATTTTTTTATTTTAACAGTAAGACAAGAGCAGGCAATACAGAGATCAGGTGTTTCGCAGTAAAATACAGAACAGGGCCAGGCGGGGGAAATATACAAACAATAATCACTGTAAGAAGTAAAAGGCCCCTCACGGGTACACATAACGGAAATAGGAAATAAGCAATCTATTAAGCAATCAAAGCAATCCCACCCGCGTGACCTCGTCCACAATGTTACAGGATAATTAAGCCAGCGAAGACACCCGGACAATAAAGGATTCGTGAAAAATAAACAGCCCATCTCTCGTAGAAGGAAAAAGAAAAGACAAAAGGGGCCATAGAACAAAAGAAGGCAAAATAAAAAACCCCACCCCTAACCCCCCACCCTGCACCCCTGCAATGGCTACGGCCTAACCCCACTAGCAGCGTGCCTGTCGCCCAAGAACTACCCTAAAGGAAGGGAAAAGAGAAAGCGGAGGAGGAGAAAGCAAACACACTCCCGGTCTCCCGTACCCCCGCCAACAGCGACCACCCCGAGACATGGTAAAATCAATATTTAGCAATTATACAAACCAGTCAGGGGAGGATAAACAACAACCACCCAATTCTCGTCACAATATAGGCACAACCCGGCATCGCTAAAAGCTATTTTATCGGAACCCAGCGATAAAGTTCAGCCCTGGCCAGTACGGTCCGTCATAAGAGTCTTTGCCACTCGAGCCGCCATTTTGAAGGAAAAGGCAAAGCGTCCACAAAAGTTCTTGTCAGCACAGGAGGATCGAATACAGGATAAAAGTTCACGGCTCGAACGAGGAAAGGTGTCCAAAAACAGAGAGTATCCCAAACCATCACCAAGGAACTCGTAGCCACATGGAAGACCGTCTATAGATGCGTTAGGCGGCAGCAGGATCAGGCAAGAGACGCTAGCGAGAAGCACGGGCTGGCTTGTCGGTAATAGGGGACCGTCAAGGTTCATGAACTCCGGGTCATGCATGGGGACCTCGACCTCTGATGTGCAATGCACCGCTGGTACCATCTCTAGCTGGAAACCAATCGAGGTGTCGTCCTCAGGTTCCAGGATACCGTCCACTTTCACCATCAGTGTCCGGAACACAGCGACTGTGTGCGAATTGAGTGCCCCAACTGCCTGCAGCGATGGCGCGCCTTCCGTCCGCTCCATCCCCTCTCAATAGGCGACAGAGCCGGACTTGAACCCCGGAGGCCGGCTGCTCCGGAGTCGCAGGCCACGCAAAACTGATATCAAGTAATGGGCGCTCCTCGTCTTACAGAACACACCTTCGCCATCAGAGAGGGCCCCAGCCCGTCGACCCCGGGAGGGCAGCAAGGTCTCCGGGCACCGGACCCCCACCACAGCAGCCGGCGTGGCACGCTGGTGTGTCCTCGGTGTAGATCGTTCAAAGGATCGTCACAAAAAGTCAACAATTCAGGCACTCTTCGGGAGACCGGGCTCAGTCCAGGTCTCACGGCCGATGTTGTTCAACTCTGACCCGGATAGTCTAGAAATCGAGGCCCCGGCTTCCACACGCTGTTAGGCCGAGAATGGAAACACGGCGTATCTTCGTCAGCCGATAAGGTAGAAATCACGGGATTGCACCTTTAGAAGCAGTAGACCTTCATAAACAAGGAAATCAGGTGTAAGGTCAGGATTGAAGACAGGATAATCGAGCTGCTGGCGGAGGTCAGCGGAGCCGGGAGCTTACGCGGCCATCTTGATTCGTAGCGTAGCTCCTCCTCCGGCCCTACTTTTTATAGCCCAAAATCCTTTGTTCTATGGGGGAAGATAGTGTCTGTTCCCAGACAGAATCAGTTCTGTCCTCTCTGGTGTAACTTCCTGGCAGGAGGTGGAGACAGCATTGTAAGAGGCAGACCAGACCCATTCAGGTGAAAGGAAATCTCCTCCCCCTACTCTAAATGCGGTCCAGGTCTATTCAGCCCATCCCTGACCCATCTAGACTCTCTGGAGCCACTGCTCCACCCCAGCCATGTCATCCCAAAGTCAGACAGTCAATCTACAAGCCCAGCAGAGGCACACTGTATGGCTGAGCAAGAAAATACCTACTTTCTAAAAGTGATATTTTCAAACACAGAATGTAAAAATCACCTTCACTAAAAGATGCATCTTGGGATTTCGAGTTTAGGCATATTAACCTTTATTTTCCTACCTTGTTCTCAGGGGTAGTTATGTTTATAAAATGTTATAAGCACTCCCCATTCTATCCTATGGGAACAGGTAGCCTTGCAATAGTGAAAAACGAAATTGGCTGTAATTCACTATCAGGACATGCCAAACACACCAGGGCATGTTCTACCTTTCACATACACTGAACCTTGCCCACAGGAGTATCTTGGGCCTACCTTAGAGGTGACTGATATGTAAGAAAAGGGAAGGTAAGGGCCAGGCAGGTGGGTACACTTGCCAAGTCGATGTGGCAGTACCAGACTGCAGACAAGCTCTGAAATGGCAGGCCGGAGTAACATTTACAGGCTGCTTGCTGAGGTGGCACAACCAGTGCTGCAAGCCCACTTGCAGCATTTGATTTACAGGCCCTGGGCACACACGGTGCACTGTACTAGGGACTCATCTCAGCCAATCATGGAAACACCAATCCATAACACAATTTACAACAGGAGCACTTGCACTTTCACACTGAACAGCAGTGAGAAAGTGCACAGAGGCACTAAACCAAAAAACAGAGTGAAAACCGGGAGGTAAGAAAGCAAAAAGTCAGGGGAAACACTCCAAAATAAGCCAAGTCTAAAACATGCCCCCTCCAACTGAAAGGAGGGAGAACTACCCAACCTCCTGGGAGTTCTCTTCACTAAGGCGGAAGAACCTGGAGAGACCATCTGCATTGGCGTTTCTGTGCCAGGGCAGTGTTCCACGGTAAAGTCCCTTCCCTGTTGAGAGATGGGCCACCTCAACAGTTTTGAGTTCTCACCCCTCGTTTGCATCAACCATCTGAGGGGCCTGTGGTCTGTCTGAACTCGAAAGTGAGTCCCAAGCTTCTTCAGTGCCCAGACCACCGCAAAAGCTTTCCTTTCTATGGCACTCCACCTCTGTTCCCTAGGGAGTAGTCTCCTGCTAAGGATGACTATGGGCTGGTCTAGGCCCTCTTCGTTCAGCTGTGAGAGTACCACTCCCAAACCATGCTCTGAAGCGTCAGTCTGCATGACAAATTCCTTAGAGAAGTCGGGTGCCTAGAGCACGGGTGCTGTTCAAATGGCGGCCTTCAGGGCATCAAAAGCTTTCTGGCAGGATTCTGTCCAGATCACCGTCTTGGGCTGCTTCCTGGAACATCAGCTCTGTTAAGGGGGCAACAATGGTGCCGTAGCCCTGGACAAATCTCCGATAGTACCCGGTGAGACCTAAGAAGTCTTTCACCTCTGTCTGGGTCTTGGGGTGCTCCCAAGCCAGAATGAGGTCAATCTTTGGCTGTAGGGGTGCCACCTGGCCGCTTCCTACCTGGTATCCCAAGTACATCACAGAACCCTGCCCGATCTGGCACTTACTGGCTTTGATCATGAGGCCTGCCCTCTGCACTTCTCCGAGGTGCTACAAGTATTCTTCCCAGCTGGAACTGAACACTGCAATGTCATCCAGGTATGCGGCAATGAAATCCTCCAGTCCAGCCAACACCTGGTTCATCAACCTCTGAAAGGTGGCAGCGGCATTTTTCAACCCAAAGGGCATCACCCAGAACTTGTAATGTCCTCTGGGGTTGAGAATCCTGGCCTATCCTTGGCCCCATCGGTTAAGGTAATCTGCCAGTACCCAGACGTTAAATCAAACATGCTGAGGAAGTTGGCAGCTCCCAATCGATCAATGAGCTCATCAGCTATAGGGATGGGGTGTGCGTCAGTCCCGGTGATGGCATTGAGCCCACGGTAGTTCACACAAAACCGCAGTTCTAGAGTGGCACTGGGTGCAGCAGCCTTTGGGACCAAGACCACTGGGCTGGCCCAAGGACTGTTGGAGGGCTCTATCACCCCTGACGCTAACATCTTAGAGACCTCTTCTTTGATGCTGACACTGACACGGTCAGTCAACCTGTAAATCTTGTGCTTTACAGGAGAGCTGTCCCAAGTGTCCATGTCATGGGTACAACAGTTAGTAACACCTGGGGCAGAGAGAGCAGTGGGGCAAACTGTCCTACCATTTGCTGACAGTCACTCTGCTGCTCTTGGTTCAGTGTAGGGGAGAGGATCACACCTTCCACTGACCCATCATGCTCCTTGGTAGACAGGAGATCAGGGAGCGGTTCACTGTCCTGTTCTACCCCATCATCTGTCGCCAAGTGCATGCTCACTTTGGACCGCTCTGGGTGTGGCTTGAGGCTGTTCATGTAGAGGACCCTCAAAGGGTTTCTTGGAGCCTGCAAATTCACCAGGTAGGTGACATCACTTTTGCGTTCCATCACCTCAAAAGGCCCAGACCACTTGTTCTGCAAGGCACAAGTTTCCACTGAGGCCATGACCCACACTTTCTGCCCGGGTTCAAATTCGACCAGAGTGGCATTCTAGTCATACCAATTTTTAATTTCTTCCTGGCTTGCTCCCAGGTTCACCTGAGCGAGTTTCATGAAGTGGGCAGTTTGGTTTCTGAAGGCCAGCATGTAACTAAACACATCCTGGGGAGTTTTCCTGGGAGCTGCCTCCCAAACTTCCTTCAGCAAACTCAGAGGTCCTCTCACAGGGTGACCGTACAGGAGCTCAAAGGGACTGAACCAAAGTGACTTTTGAGGCACCTCCGTGTATGCAAAGAGAAGGCATAGCAAGAGGGTTTCCACTTACGCCTCATGGGTTCTGTTGGACCCTTAATCATGCCCTTCAAGGTTTGGTTGAATCTCCACGAAACCACTACCTTGTGAGTGGTAAGGAGTAGTGAACTTGTAAGTTACACCACACTCCTTCCACAGGGATGTCCTATACCTCGATATGAAATCGGTCCCTGGGTCAGAAACCACGTCTCGGGGGAAACCTGCTTGGGAATAGATCCGCATTAACACCCAGCTCACTACTGGCACTGTCGTTTTTCTGAGAGGGATTGCCTCCGGGTACCGGGTGGCATGGTCCACCAAGACCAGGATGTACATGTTGCCCATGGCTGTCTTGGGATCCAGGGAAGGGTTCTGCTCCCTGCAGAACCCTTCCCTGGTAGAACCACCTTCTTGCTGCCAATAGGTCAGCTCAGAGATGTCCCCCAGTTCAGCTGCCTGCTCCCCTCTAGGTACCGGGGCATCCATTGTACATTGTACGAACTAAGCAATGCTTTTTTTTTTTTGACTGCAGCGGACTTTAAAAAAATGTTTTAATCATGAATCCAGGGTGAGTCACATTCCCATGTGCACATACACATTTCACACAGGCGCAGGCAGAGGGTATACAATCCAACTCCTTGAAAAAACCAAGAATTGGAAATATGCCTGGTTTCAATATACAAATTAATGGAAATATAGACATGAACAAATGAAGTGTGCATCTGTTAGCACATTAAAGCCAGACCTTCTGACTTTGCCAAGGCTTGTCTGCATAGAGCTCCACTGATTTATATTGATACTGTCTGACAAAGTATTTCAGAATATTGCAGATCTTCCTGTGGAAAGAGGTGGTTTTGATGGTAATTTTAACAAGCATTATCAAAGCCAATAGGTATTTGCCGTGAAACTTATATGTATTGTAACTGCTTTCTCTTTATCCTAGATGACCAATGAGGATGTGCCTTCTTCCTCAGCAGCCATCCTTGAATAAAATTAGATTTAACACTATAAAATGCATTCAATGATGGCCACCACGTCTCTGTGCACTTCTACAATGACCATCTTTGAAAGCATTTTAAAAAACCTTTTTGAGGTCATATTTGTATAAAAATAAACCTAAAACAAAACATTTCTAGATGCTCTCCACATATGCCTGTATGTTAGTGATCACCTTTCACTGGTCAAATGTTTTTAAGATGGCTGCCTGCCAACATTTAGCAAGTGTTTGGGAGGGGGGCAAAAGGATGCTGAGCAGAGGGGTAAAAGAGAGAGGCAGGTGGCACTTCAATATGTATATAAGAAATGAAATACCTGAAATTGGTTGCAGAGTACTTCTGTTGATAATTCACACCCCATCCCGAAGAGCCACCAACCCTCTGCCGCAAACTAGAAGGATAGACTCCAATGGGGAAATGATGAAGAGAAGCATTAGCATTTAATAAGCCAGCACAAACTTCCTTCCTTCCATTGTTGAGAGAGTTGCATTGGCTCCCTATATAGAGAAGAGCGATTTTCAAACTTTTATGCCTAGTGTTTAAAGCTCTACATGGGCTAGGGCCAAGATACCTAAACAAGAAATTGGAATGGTATACTCTGGCCCGTCAGTGGCCAAAACCTTCTCCGACCTTGGAGAATTAAGAAAGTGAAAATGGGAGGCCTGGCCTTTTCCTACCTCGCCCCTAAGTACTGGAATTTGCTGCCAGAGGACCTTTGGGCATGTCCCACCCTGGTTTTCTTTAAAAAAAACTGCTTAAAACCTGGCTATTTTAATACACATCCCATACAATAGGTGGCCTGCTCCCAGGGCACCGAGATATCCCCTTGGGGACGATTCGTGCTCCATATAAGAGATAAATAATAATAATAATAATCAGTTGGCCAGTACTTTTGGTTGCCTCAGCCACCCTAGAAAGGGAAACGAAGCATAGTTACTCTTTAGGCTGGAACTCTATTTACATTCATTCAGAAGACTTATATCTAACCACATGTACTTCTGGTATATTCATGATTGTCTTACTCTATTTGTCATTGGCTAGAGTTCCTATGAAGCAGAGGTCTGAAGCAGGTTCGGACTATCGAAAAGGAGAACAGCGAGGCTTGGCAATCAGGAACAGTTTACATTTAATTAAACAAGAACTTCCGGGAATAGCAGCTACAACTTTTAAACTGTGTGCTGGAATTCAACTTGCATTAGGTACATAGCATGCCTTATATTGTACAACAAGGTGCAGTAAAGAGAAGCTCGGCCCCCTTTGGGCAGGAAAGACTGGTACAGTGGCCCATAAATTGGGTGTTTAAATGCATGATCCCACCCTGATTGTAGGGGCCTTAAATACCAACTGGAGGTCGCATTCTTAGCTGTTCCAGGTGGCCGGGCGTGTCATGTTGGTTATCTAGGGTAAAGCTTACTATTAGTCACTGTTTGGGCTTTATCTGATGAAGGCATCTGACTGGCTGCACTAGTATCATAATATGGAAATAACAAGGACCCCCTGTGAAGGTAAATACAGTTCATAGGACAGGGAAAAAAAATTATGTGTATAACCCTAGGCATTCAATAACAACATGAAGGAAAAAAGGGGGATCACCATAAAGGAGAACAGACAAGGCACAAAATTCATTAAAAATTGAGTTATTTTTAATTCACACATATATATAAAAGAAGAAACAATTCATATCATACAAATGTAATCAAAATAATTAGTACATAATTGGTCATATAAAAACTCAAAAACAATTTTAAACAAAACATAAGATCTAAAATCAACTAGTGGCATTAATGGGTCTCTACGCGCGTTTCGGCGTCAAACAAAACGCCTTCTTCAGGAGCCACGATTATTTCTGTGAAAAAACATAAAAATTATGACTATTAATTTATTATTTACACAACACTATACACAGTTAATTACACGATTAGACATCTGCCTTATCAATTAAACAGTTGTTCTCCTCTCTTTATAGTGTTTCCCTTTTCCCTTTTTGATCGAACAGTCATCTTCTACACTATTCATAATATATACTTAGGACAAGTTCACAGTCTATTTAGTGAGCATTTGCATTTGTACTTTTTATTTTAATTCCATAATCTTGGTGCTAATGTATAAGCAAGTAACAGTTGCCTGTATCAAAATTACAACACGGTGAGGCAACTATAAAATTAATGCCCAATATATTCCGGAGATTACTATTTCTAAAGAGATTCCTAGTTCTTTTTGATTTCCATATATTGAACAGGGGCTGTCTTTCAGCGAAGCAGTCTTCATAGAAAAAGTTTTACAGTATTCTAGAATACTCAGGGAAATAGAATTATTCTATCTTACCAGTTCGAAGTAGAATGATAACAACCTTATCCCTAAGCAGTCTTCATAAAAAGAGTTTTACAGTATTCTAGATTACTCAAGGGAAATAGAATTATTCTATATTACCAGTTCGAATTAGAATGATAAGAACCTTATCCCTAGAGAGTACTTACTTTAAAAATTGGCAGATTTTGCCTTTCCTGACCAGTCAAAGATATGTTGACAGGTTAACGTTATAGAGTGCAATTACACTGTCTTGATACAACTATTGCACCCCTGCACCTAATGAACGAAGTAGGCAAAGTTATAATTATTACATTTTATACAATTGAAAAAGTGAAATTCTTAACTCTGTTTTAATTTTTCACCAAAGGGTTGGATAGAGGGGTCTGTTATATAGCACTCACCAATTAAAAACTTTATCGCCTGTTTATACACAAGTTTGTAGTCAATAACTGCTTCAAAAGTGGATTAATTCTTCCTTATATTAATACCTTCATCTTCATGTTTTATCTGGGGGACAGATAAATTACAAATGTTTTTATTAATTATGTCCTACGCAATCGGTAGTCAGCGTAAGTATTGAAGGGATATTTATTCAATTTACCTTACCATTAATGTATATATTAATAAGGTGGTAATCCTTATGTTCATATCAGAGACATCCAGCTAATATTCTATTCTGCGAAGTAGTGGTATCCTTCAAATCAGGCACCTAAAAATAATAACATAGGCTCAAAAGGCTTGTTTTGTAAATCTATCATAAGGACCTGATACATGGTAACCAAACGATAGTTACTAACCACAAGCGATAGTTCCTCACCTTAAGAATACACGTGCCTCAAACGTTCCATTAGTAGGGACGTAGAACAAAATTGGACGATTCTCTCTCGAAGCTGTTTACTAATAGGCAAGTTCTAAGCAGTCGAGTCTGTATGATAAGAGAAAAATAAGCAGAAATTCAGATCCGCTTATCATGATACGTTAACACCCTTTGCTCCCCTAAAATAGGGACTTCTAATTCTAGCATCGCACTTACCGAGATAGGACTTTCTGCGAGCTTGACCAACGGATAACCGACAGCGTCTTCTTGGCGGTTGAAGATGACGACAACCACCTCAAGCTCACTCACTATATATATATATATATCCCTTTCAGTGATCACATGTTCTGCCACATTTTAAATGTTAAAGAGGCAGAGTGGAGTTTGGGCTTTCAGCCAGTTAATTATATTCAGCTGTGTTTTCCTATCACATGGTCTAATTGTTTAAAGGGGCCGGGTTATGTGGTTTAATAGCGTTCGATTTGCAGTGATTATAAAGCCGCTCTGTGTTAGTCTCGGGGAACCGGCACAGCGCAACCATGCTCAAGTCACTCGGTGTCCGGCAGGGGTTCGATACCACCTTGGTTCTACCCATGTTTTTACAGTAATGCAAAAGTTATTATAATTATAGTCATTTGTAGTTATGTGCCCTATTCTTCGTAAAAATTATATTTTACATTTCTGACACCTTATTGTCATTCATTAATGTATCAATGACTCTGCTCAGACATCAAACTCCTTACATATAAATCAATGCAACACTTCAGAATTTCAGCAAATTTAGCATCATTAAGCCATATTGCCAATATAACACAATAAAACACCATAATTAAAATATTGCATTTTCCCAGGGAACCTCACCGTTCAAACCCTGTTTGAAGGTGTTCAAAACAAAAATCCAATAGACTTCTTTCTTTTTTCGAATTGCGCATCCACCTTTACTTTCTGGTGTCCTAATTCTTTCAAGGATGCGCCAATAAAAGTCCTCTGCTTTATGATTATTCTCCAAAAAATGTTTTACTAATGGAGCTTCAAGTTTTTTAGTTCTGATTGCAGATCGGTGTTCTGTAAGTCTTACCTGGATTGGTCTACAGGTTTCTCCCACGTAGCCCAACCCACAAGGGCACTTTAGAAAGTATACAACATTGGCTGTTTTACAGTTCCATATTTCACACGCTTTGGTTTCAAAGCCATTATGTGAAAAATGTTCACCTGCAAGTATGTTGGCACATGACTTACATGTTGAGCATTTAACAGTGCCACGCACTGGGAGATTGTCAGTTAAGGATCGCTGATTAGATCCAAGCATGGTAGATTTTTCACCAAACTTGGAGTGGACAATATAATCCTTGATATTTTTATTTCTTTTATGTGCGAACAAGGGCTTAGCTAAATTTTCTTTAGATGTTGGATTGCAATTCAGAATATGCCAATTGGCATTGATGAGCTGTCTAACGCGCTCATCTAGGGTGGAATGTCTCGTAACGCAGACAAGCTGATCTTTTTTAACTGGCTCTTTTGCTCTCAGCAGGGCGTCGCGATCATAGAATCGCGCTCTTTTATAAGAGTTTCTCACGAGCCTGTGTGGACAACCACGATCTAGGAACTTCTTTCTCATAATTGATGCTTGTCTATCATAATCAACAAGATTAGTACAATTCCTACGGACCCTCAAAAATTTAGAAAATTGAATACTTTCACGCTGGCTTTTCGGATGAAAGCTTTGAAAGTGTAAAAGCGTGTTGCGTGCCGTAGGCTTTACATATAAATCAACTTCTAGGCCATCATTTTGATTTTTTATTAGAAGATCGAGGAATTCCACTTGTTCAGTGCTATGATGAGCAGTGAATTTTAAGTTCACATCAACAAGATTGATCCATTCTAGGAATTCCATCAAAGAATCTCTCCCATTGGTCCAGACAAAAAAGAAATGATCAATGTATCTAGACCAATGGGAGATAGATTCAAAAAAGGGGGCAACCTCATTTTCAATAACCTTTTCCTCAAAAGCAGACATATAAATGTTTGCTATGGAAGGTGCAACAGATGCACCCATGCTCACTCCTCTTATTTGTTGATATAATAGATCTCCAAATGAAAAAATATTTTCAGTCAATACGACGAATCGACAGTCAATCAGAAAAATTCTTAGGACAATTTATGTTAAACTTGTCGATGAACCAATCCGTTGCTATAATAGCCTCATTCAGAGGAATGTTACTGTAAAGAGACTCAATATCCATGGTCACAAGGATGTCTCTATTAGCCATAAAAGTCAGATTTTCTACTTTGCTAATCATATGGCCACCATCTCTGATGTATGATTTGATTTTTGGTATATGCGGTCTTAAAAAATGATCGAAAAATTTAGATAGAGGTTCAGTTGGAGTTCCTATCGTTGATCTATCGTGGGTCTATACGGAGGATTCTTAACGTTTTTATGTATTTTTGAAAGACCATAAATACATGCCGTTTTATTCTTGTGGGAATTTAAAAATTCGTGTTCTTTGGTGCTAATATCTCCATTCAGTAAAGCCTCATTTGTTAGATGTTGAATTTTCTTTGAGATTGAATGCAAGGGATTAGAGTTAATCTTACGGTAGGTGGAATCATCGTTTAACATCTCAATCATTTTGCATTCATAAGCATTTGAATCTAGGACAACGATTCCACCACCTTTGTCACATCCTTTAATTACTAAATCCTTATTATCAGATAATTTTTTTAGAGCTGTTGACTCCTCTCTACTCAAATTGTAGATAGGTTTAGTATCACATCCTTTGTTCGAATGCAGGCCCTCTGCTGTGCATTTATTTGCGTTTATGAGTGGGTGCATCTGACTTGTTTCTTTAGGTCTACATCCTAGGCTATATGTGATTTATTGCTACAATCTTCCAGGTGTGTTTGAGGCTTGTTCCATAAGATGATAGAGGTTAGATATTATTTACTAAGAGGTGAGTCTGCTCCTTTTGAGGGTTTTGATTGACAACATTTGGAGCGACAACTTTGCAGATGAAAAGAATTTGTGGGTGAAGACAAAAGGGGTTCCAGTCAGTGGCCATACATGACGTTTAGAGGAGCTCATTTATTAAACTTGCTATATCTCTCAATGCCCTTAAGGCCCTAGGGTGGATATTGTTTTCTTAACTAAAAGCAGAGCTGGCTATAACTGTGGAATTTACTGTAGAGAAATTATGCAAAATTATGCGCTGGGGGCAGCAATTCGTACTTGCTAAATGTATTGATCCTTTATGCTTGTAGTAGGATTTTTTTGCCCCATTACCCATAATTATGCAAACAGATATGAAAAGAGTAACAAGAAAAACATGAAAATTACATCAATTCGGGTACAAATCACGGGAGAAGTTATATTATTACTTTATTGAAATATGTACATTCGAATAAATCTCGTTGTTTATTGCTAATTGATGAGTCAGGCATTGTGGAGTTGTATCTGAAGAAAACAAAATCAAATCTTGCAGTGATTATGATAGTGGTGTGAACTATTGGCATTTTATTTTAATATTTAGTCAGATATTAAAATATAATTATTGTAAACAACAAATAACAAGCTTGGGGATAATAAACACAAGTCGGACCTGAAGATAATTGTTAAAGGTATGCCCCTTACAGTCATCTTTGCCTGGCAGTCGTCAGCTGTTATGTGCCTATTTGTGGATTACAATCTAGAGAAGATACACCGTTAATTCTCTTCTTCTGTGACGCATCCAGGTGTAATTGAGGATGTTTTGGCTACGAGCTCTCCCTGATATGTATATCTTCTTTAATACCATTACAAATATAAACAGAGTGTATTCCTTTGTTATGTATGTCTCTATTAGATAGCCTCTATCATTTATTTCAGTTTTTGTCGTAACTTATTGCTGTGATGTGGCAACAGTTGATAACAAAATTTGTCACCCACTGTTTCTACGTCATAAATGCCTTCAAGGGCAGGCTGAGAGAACTCAGAGAGAGCCTGTCAGTGCAGCTGTGCTGTCTGCTTTCACAGAAAGGACAGCTCCAGGAGGAGGGAGGAAGGTAAGGAAGGTGGTGGGGGTGGACCAAAGTCTATACTTTATTCCTTTGGGGCAGGGATACATAACAGAGACCATGTTATGTATGGTTCCCCCATTACTCCTCTGCCACTGCATAGCAGTTGGAAGCTGGGAAAAAAGATTTTGGGGGCCATACGTAACATAAAATTATAGATGGGTAAAAAGTGAAATATGGGTATGTTTTTCACATCAGGGTTCTGAGTGACATCGCAGACAACTCAAGCTGGCTCGACTTGCTATATGACACTACTCAAAATCCATCAGTTAAAAACATCCCTTTAATTTACTGTTACCCATCTATAATTCTATACATTGCATCCTATCACTAGATAGCGTTTAGCAGTAATTGCTTTTTGTGCATCTTGTTTATGTTCAATAGAGCATCTTAGGTAGAAAATTAGCCTCGGTGTTTCATCTCATATTAGGATTGATTCCTTTTAAAATCCAATTCGATTACTCTGTGTATGAAATAGAATAGGATATTTAGTGCTGTACCGTCTAGCTTAACCTGTGCGATGGGAACATTTTTCATATTACAGGGTAATTACAATTCAATAGTTTGTGTTATGTGAATATTTGCAATTGTATTACATGGAGCTTCAATAATCCCATAGCAAGATAACAGTGTAGGAAAGCATGATGTCACTATATGCATCCGGACTCGATAAGTTCTTTGTCAAAATGCCATTTCTCTTTTTGCGCCTCACATCATAAAACCTCCTTTAAATACAAACAAACCCGAGGTTGGAAGTTTGTGACAGAAAATAATAAACAACTGGAATGTGCTGCATTCAAATCGACCAGATAAGCAATTGTTTGCAAGTATTATAAACAAGGCGTTTTTCTCATCAGTTTTTCCTGAAACACAAATAAAATTCACGAGTCTTTCCTTCCAAGTTTCCTGTGACATGAGCTAAAATTCGACACATCTCAATTATTGCCTCACAATTTAGGATGCTAAACGAATTGAAAACTATACTCGCTAAAATGTAACAAACGAAAATTATTTATTAATTGTTAATTATAAATTACTAAGTGAGCCCTACATTAAATTAAAAGCAAACCAGTGTGGTGGTAATTATTCTATCTGTATATGTAGTTCAGTTCAGTTCAAAACTTTATTGCGGCTAGATGTAGCCATAAAAGCACAGTCACATTCAAACAAATATTGATACTGATCAAGATTTAAAATAAACAATTCATAATATACAAGAGCATTTTAGGCGAGATAAAGGATAACACTCAATGGGATCGTCATTATGGGGCTACATGGTTATAAGATGCAGTTATAAAAATATAAATTACCGTTCAATTAATTAAAAGTTTAAAATCACTAAAAACTTTAAAAAGAAGAGTAATGGCCATCTATTTCTCTTGGGTCCCAGGACTTCCCACCCGATATCCCTCTTCGGTCCCTCCATGTAAGGACTCCAACTATATAACCGATATTCAATTTTTTAGGGCTTAAGGCGCTAATTGGTAGGTTAGTGTGGGCTTTTGGCTGGGTTCTCAAACAAACTTACTGACACGGGAGTTCTAGGTAACAATGGCTTTATTGTTTTATATTGTCTCCTCTTTTGTACTGGCACTCTGTAAAATGGTAGCGGGTTGTCGGCGTCCTCAGCTGCTTGATTTGCCGCTCCCTGTCGTCGGAACTCCCGGGGCCTTCTGGGTGTTGTAGGCCTTGAGTCCGCCGTTTTCTCCACTCCCGTCAGGAACGCCGCCCAAAACAGAAAGAAACCAATATTAGGCTATGGTTTAAGTGCGTACTCGGGGTAGGGGAGTGAGGGACCACACGTGCTCTTCAAGACTAGGGTGCCGGTAATGTGAGGGGGGGGTTTGGTGCACCGAAGGTCGTTGGTTGGTGTCTCGGAGGTTTACCCCACTTACGGCCCGCCCACCCCGTGAACCGTGACCGTACCTGTTCTAGCCACACTTCATGTGAAGTGTGGCTGGGCGATGCGCCTTCCCGTTGGCCTCCCGGCTTGTCGCTGTAGTCACTGGTCTTTCTCCTCTCGGCTCCGGTCTCCGTCCTCTGCGGTGCCTCTCCCGCCTCCGCTCTCTGATGTTCTGTGCACGTCTCCGCTCCCGACCTCTTCCTCGTCTCTCCCGACTCCTCCAGCTGATGTTCCCCGCTCGTCTCCTCTCCCGACCTCCTCCTCTGCTTTCCCGACTCCTCCTCGACTGCAATCTCCGTTTCTCCGTCCTCCGTCCAGCTCCACTCCGCTCCTCTCTCACGCCACCACTCTCCGACTCCTCCGGGTGTAATACACACCTGAGTCTGTTTAGGGCGTTCTTTTACCTCCAGCAGGTGGGCGGGTCCAGGGTCTAGCTCCGCCCAGTTAAAGCAACACGGCTCCTCGGTGTCCTGTAGGGGATGAATCCTGTCCGCAGCCGTTTGCCAGGTATCTGTGTGCTGCACAAAAAGAGGGGACACAGGTAAAGGTAAGCCGGGAGGGCCCGAGTCCGGGTCCTCCCCGTCACAGTTAGCTATTCCTTTTTTAGCAAATTTCTACGGATTAGACACATAGAATACAGGAACTTAGCTACAGAAACCGCATAGACCAGGTCGGTGTTCGACTTTAAGGTCCTAAAAAAGTCTAGATAGTTCCTGACACCCAGGTTCTTACATAGCTGAATAATCCATTTGCGCCTGGGATATTTGTATGCTCGACAAAAAAGCGTAACATGAATTAAAGTCTCTTCCTCAGTTTGGCACCCCGGGCAAAGATGAAAGGAGTCTCCCGCCCAAATGTTGGTAATTGCGAATAGCGGAAGATTACCAAATCTGAACTGTAGATTTGCTAGGGTAGGATTGATAATGTCCAGAGCCTTTTCAAATTCATGGTTGGCTCTTGAAATCAAGAAATCTATAGGTCAAGCTAGAAAGGTTCACTGACTGGAACAATTGTGCTAATTTGTACTCTTTCAGTACATTTGCCAGCAGTTTCTTGGAAATGGCTGGGCAGGATGTTTCAGGGTCTGACCACAGACTTTCCAGACCACTTGTCCTGAGAGAGTGTCTAACATAAGAAAACCAGGGTAAACTACCCACCCCAAACGTGGACAGCACGACTTTTAGCTCGTCCTTATAGCTAGCCAGCTCAGGGGTGCTCCACAGCCGCCGCCAATACAATAGTGGTCGGGTGGAGATAATGTCCGTAACAGGAACAATATTTAAATCCATCCTTAATGGGACGAGCGGGGTACTTTTGGGAAGGGTCAGGTTATGTCTTAGGAAATTATTTTCAGTGACTGTGAGGGCACTCTGTGGTTTATGCCCCCACAGTTCTGCCCCATAGAGAGATGCTGACCTTGCTTGTACCCTATACATTTCCAACGGGGGACTTAGGTTTTTAACAACACAACTGAAGTGGACTTTTAAAATAACCCCAACTGCCTGGGTAAGTTTTATGTTAGCCGTAGCCAGCTGGGGACCCCACCCCATTTCTTCAGTCAGTGTAAGTCCGAGGTAGTCAAAGGTAGGGACCCTTTCAAGTTCTCCATGTTCTAATTTCGGATGTGGACAATTAGTAGATTTAGCATTAAAAAACATGTATTTCGTTTTTTTTATACTAATCACGAGATTCCTTTTTTGGCAGAACTGTGTAAACTGGTTTAGGACGTGCTGCATACCCCGAACTGACTTAGACAGCAACAGGGTATCATCCGCAAACATTAAAGCGGGAAACCTAGTTTGGGCCAGTTTGGGGGAGTCTAAATCTTTGGCAGAGAGTAGGACATCTATCAATCCGTTTAGGAAGAGGGAGAAAAGGGTTGGCGCGAGCACGCAACACTGCCTCACACCCATCTCGACAGAAAATGTAGCTGTTAGTTGTCCATACCTGCCGTGCCTAACTCTAGCAAAGGTGCCTTCGTGTAGCAATTTAAGCTGATAGCATAGATATGGTGGGACCCCCATGGCCAGCAAGATGGTCCAGAGCTGGCTTCGGTCCACCGTATCAAATGCTGTTTTAAGGTCAACGAAGGTTAAATATAGGCTCCCACCCTCCAATGCAACGTGCTTCCAGTATATTAACTGGAGCCTGAATAATTGATCTATGGTGGATGTTTTGGCCCTAAAGCCTGCTTGCAGTGGAGTAAGGATATCATGGTCGCTAATCCATTCCTGCAGTCGCTGTAGGAGAATCCTAGCGTATACTTTTTGTGAGACATCAATAAGGCTAATTGGCCTATAATTAGCCGGATCCAGAGGAGAGCCTTTTTAGGTCGAGCGACCTATCTCAATGCGCATGTGCATTGAGCGGGAGCGAGATATATAGGGCCTATCGAGAGTTTACCGAACTGGCGATTCCACTGTCGATTCTATGCAGTGCATGTGCTTTTTAGGTCATTGCGCAAGCGCAAGCCCTACAAAGCGCGTGCACAATGCCACCAGCCGCCTGCCTGCCTGCCTCGCATTACCACATCAAAGGCAGCCCTCCCAGCGCATTTCTCACCCCCTAATTATTCACGGCCGGTCGGCCGTACTTTCAGTTTCACGGCCGCGTCTCCTCTTAAAACTTGCTTTTAAACTTGTTTAGACACCAGCCCCCCTCCCACAGTCATCCCCCAGCCTGCGCTGTGCCAACAAGCCCTTGAAGTGAAGCTTAGCTTCACTTCAAAGGTATCCGCTACCCCCGCCCCCTGCTTCACACGTTTCTCTATCTCATTGGATTCCTACCCCCTTGTTTCTTTCTCCCATTCTCTTTCTCTAGACTCTCTCTCATCCTCACATTTCCTCTTACTGTCCCTCACGCACTCTTTCTTTGTCACCCCTCAATCTCTCGACGTCTGTGTGTTCCCCTCTCTCTCTTCCCGCATCTTCGCTCTCAACTCTCTTTTGCACACACACCACAATTATCTTTCTTTTTCCTGTGACCCTCGCTTCCTCTCCTGGGTCCTTTCTGTGCCTCTCCGTCTATTACTCTTTGTCCCTTTCGTTGTCACCCCCACTGTCTCTTCACCTCTCTCTCCCACACCGCTCTCATTGATCTACTCACTCTCGTCTCTATTGCTCTCCCACCCTAAACAGTCCCCTTCCACTCACTCCCTCGCTTTCTTGCCCTCACCGTCGCCTTACCTCTCGATGTTGCGTGTTCGAGATAGACTAGAGGAACATTAAAATAATTCTATAATAATTTGTCAAAAATAAAAAATAACTATAAAAGTGAAACTCGAACTCAAAAGTAAAAATAAAAAACTATACGTGCGGTTTACTTGTTTTCATCTTTGAAGTTTTAGCCGTTAATTGTGATTCGATATTTGGAGGCCCGCCGTTTCACTCTTCACTGCCCTAATTCCTTACAAGCTCTGAGAACATCTCTATCTGAAAAATCTCATAGGCAACTTAACTCCTACCGGGTGTCTATGACAGGCTTCCTCCTTGCTGCTTGGAAGAACAGCAGACCAATAATCAGTAATTCAGGAGTAATCTGCTAACAATGAATGTCTTTGTTGATCGCAGTCCCAAAACTACCTAGAGCAATGACGATTTCCAAACATATATTTAGGCTTTTATTGCTCTTATGGTCCAGCCAAGGTTGCCCTCAATTACATTTTGAGTTCAATATATTGGAACAGATTGCTTGCCAATATAATGCTGATGGAGCAAGTGGCTTCATATGTGACCTTGGTGTCTGGTTGTAAGAGGAATACGCAAGATTTTGACTAGCTAACTCATAGCCCAGAGATACACCCAAAGGAGTTGCATGCATTGGAAGATATAAGACCGCTATCTGCATCTCCTATATGCATCTCCTAATTTATCAGTCCATCATCTGCATTTTTTGATAGCATATGATTCAGCTCTTTGAGTTCTATGTCCAAGCCCTGATTCTGCCTACGCATATTATTAGCCAGTAGTGTCTTAATTGCTAGGGCAACAAGCATTGGCATAGCCAATAGGTCTCGCCTTTGGGACCATATAAGTATTTAGTTATGCAGCATAATATCCTTGGTCCAACAACATCAACTGTTGCATGGCTAAACACTTATAAGGTCCCAAAGGCGAGACCTATTGGCTATGCCAATGCTTGTTTATAAATGGGGATAATCTCCGCCCCGGACCTAATACTGGGTATTGGGAGTCCCTGTAGAATCACATTAAATAGTAGATTTAAGTTGGGGGCCCACACTACCTGCTCACTTTTAAACAGATCTCCGGGAATCCGATCTAGTCCTGGGGCTTTGTTCATTGTTCATTTGGAGCTTGCTTATCGCTAACCTTACCTCGACCACCGTGCAGGGTGGTATATACCAGGTAGGGTCTGCTGACAGCAAAATCACTGGCAGCTCACATTTCTCATTTGATGTTACTGAATAAAGATCTTTAAAATATAGGCACCATGTTTCTTCTGGAATGTTTGGTTCAGCAAAGGTCCTTCCCTCGGTGCTTCCTGTGTGAACCAAATTCCAAAAAGCCCTGGGATTTTTTTCATCTAGGGCAGACTTAATATCTAGCCATCTATTTTCTTCCCATTCGGATTTTGCAATGTTAGTTATTCTTTTAACATCAGCCCTTGCTGCCTTTATAGATACATGGTCTCCACCCATAAGAGATGCTAAGAGGGTTTGCTTGGCGGCTCTACAACCCCTGCTAAACCACTGGTTGTTTACACTGCGGGGTTTGCCTTTATTGTAGATATTGTAAAATCTTTATTCGGTAATTTGATCACCATAAAAGAGTACATAAACATTATACAATTCCATTTCTCCGGTTAAAACTATAAATAATACGACATATAAAGGAAGGAATGCACCACAGTCACTGGTTTGCTACGAGCGGTTACATACATCAAACTGTTGGTACCCTAGAATGCAGTTTCAATAACCGGGAGCGCGTCACCCATGCACTGCCCAAAAATGTTGCCACCCCACATGTCATGAAGGAAGATGAAGAATCAGTAGAAAGTACACGTAGTGCCTGACTATGACACCTCAGCCCCAGCTCCCTACATACAGGTTTCAGCCAACATTTCCGGGCCACTTTATAAGCGGGGCAGGCAAAGAATAGGTGGGCCACAGTCTCATTTGGTGCTGCACAACCAGGGCACGAACGCAAGGAGGCAGCAGAGTTGGACCACCTCGACGTGAAGTCGTACACCGGGAGCGTCCCATATCTCAGTTTTAGATATAGCGCTCTGTCTAGAGGTTTAGTGATCAGGTCGAGGAAGGGGTCCAGTTTTTTCACCCATTTAATTAGCAGAAATTGATCCGTGAGTGAGCCCCCATCCAAACCACTCAGTGCTTCGCTCTGTACCCAGTCCCAATATAGCTTTTTGATCACATCCTTGGGCGGCGGCATTTGGGACTCCCAAGCATCCCTTAGACCTAATTTAAGCACCAGGTCTCTCACATTATTCAGCCATCCTATTTTTTTCCCCGAGTCCAACAGAAGAAGATCGTCCAGCCCTGCAGCATAATTTGCAAGCTCCTCAGTTCTTCTTAAACGGGTCCAGAAGAGCAATGGGCGTAGCCTCACCAAATCCTTTAGGGCTCTTCTGCCCAGATCTAATCTCAGGGGGATGAGTGGGGTGGAAACAGGAAGAGCCACCACCTTCCTCAAAAAATTATTTTCCGCTGTGGCGAGATCTGTAACATTTTCGAACCCCCAGAGCTCGGAGCCATATAAGGCCGCCAGAAGAATTTGACCATCGTAAATCGCCATGGCCGGGGAGACAGGTTTACTACTTGACTCGCGGAGCTCCCTCAGAGTCACCCCAGATACTCTTTGGTGGCTGAGTAACATTTTGGCCAGGTGGTCCTTCCAGGTCATTCGACTATTTATCCGGACACCAAGATAGTCGAATGAATTGACCAACTCCAGGGGGGCCCCATTAAGCAAGAAGTTGTTTTTAAACCTTTTGGAGGGGGAAAATGCCATCAGTTTAGTTTTCGAGGTGTTGATGGTTAAACCTCTATTAGTACAGAAGGAACTGAATCGGTTCAAGAGTTTTTGCAGGCCCCCTGGGGATTTGGATATCAGTAAGGTGTCATCGGCGAAGAGTAAAGTGGGGATTCTTTCCCCCGCCAGGGATGGGGCATCCGACTCTTCCCCTTTCAGATGGTCCACCACTCCATTCACGAATAGGGAGAAAAGGGTCGGGGCCATGACACAGCCCTGGCGTACTCCTCTCCTCACAGGGATCCTGTCCGTTAACTGTCCCTGGGATCCCCATCTGAGCCTCGCATAATTCCCCTCGTGGAGCTTTACAATTAAACTCAGAAGTCTACTTGGAAAACCTTTATTTACCTGTGCACTGTAAAAGAAATCCGCCAAGGTTGCCACCATCTCCTGATGTATTTTTCCTAAATCATTCCCAGTGCTACTATCCAGGATGTTCTCTTGGACTCTGGCTGCCTGTTCAATGAAGAGAGTGATAGCGTTATACATTCTACCAACAGTGTTTGGGGTTTGGATAAGTTTTTGCCCATCGAATGCGCCTCCCTCCATTAAGTATTCTAAGGTCTCTTCGGGGCTGGAAATCTAGCTTAATTGTCAATGGATTGTGATCACTTTCCATGCGCTCTTCAATCTTAAAATCTACCACTTTATGCCAAAGTTCCAAGCTAATTAAAAAAGAATCGATCACAGAAACCTGATCTAGTCTTTTAAAAGTTGGGAAACTGGGATTGTCTTTCGGGAAGTGCCCATTACAGGCCCTTAGTGAGGAGGATAATGTAAGGGAGGTCATTTGGAGCACTAATGGTGTACAGGTCTTTACCTCATAGGTGTTAGGGGGTGGGATAGACCAAATTGCGTCTTCTTCTGCGGTGATCGATTTGAGCGCTCCATTGAGGGGTTCGTAGTGACAATTGAAATTCCCCCCAATCAAAAGAGTCACACCTCCCGGTAGGGATTTCAATAGGGTGTCCAGTAGGACCAAGGACGGAGAAGTGCCACTGTACTGAACAGGTCGGGAGTAAATATTAATAAGAGCCAATTTTTGTCGATTTTTAAAAGACAAAAGAATACAGATAATGTCTGGCGACAGGGTATTGACTCTTTTAACCATGCATTCAATATGGGTTCCTACCCAAATGCACATCCCCCTGAAGGTCTGCCTCTGGGTCCCCTAACTGCGGGTTCGGAGTAGGTCGTGAAACCCACCCGGTGGATCGAGTTTAGGGCCCACGTCTCTTGAAAGAGGCAGAATCCAAAGAAATCTATGAACTCTCCCCAGTCTGGCAAGTTCATTTTAGACGTAATGCCCGCAATATTCCACAACAGTAAACAGAGGCCTCCACTACAGCTCTCTAACCCCCTTCCAGGACTAGTAACGGGTCCAGGGCCCTCCAGTGGATCGATGTCCACCAACCCCCAATCGATAATGCCGGGGCGAGAGGAGGGCACCACTACTGGTGCTAAGGATACTGGTACCATAGTTGGTAAACTAGGGCTTTCACCTCTCAAAACCTGAATCCCAACCTCCGCCGCTGGAGCATCCAAAGTTGTACTTCTACTTTCCTTAAACTCATTGGCTCGATTAGTGGGGGGTCTCGTTTCCTCCCCTCTAAACTCCTCTTTGTCGTCGTGGCCCTCTGTATTAGTTCTGGTAGAGAAGGGGGAGTAGATGGGAGTCAATCGACCTGGTCAAGAGAGCTAAACCTATTACTAACTGGGAAACCCCACAGAGACTGGTTCCCACCCATATTATAACCTTGGCCCCAGGGGTTAAGAGGAACAACCCATCCCTCGTTGGAACCACCATGGTGGGGGTTTGGACTTCGGGTGGAGGGGGGATAAAAAAAGCCAAGGCTCCTGGGGTATATCTTCATTTGGGCAGTACTCGGTGGGCCCATGCACACATGTTCAATCACCCTTCTGTCCTCAAAGTTAATAACAATACAGTCCCCCTCCACATTTTTAGCTCTGTTACCCACCCAACCCACTCTTCTTGCAAACAAAATTTTACAGTGCACATTACTGGGTAGGGGTCGGTTAGTGTTCAACCAATGAATAGATTTGTTTTTTAACTCATTATAAGATTCAAACCCATTGGCGGTCAATTTAGGAACCACGTATGGTGCACTTTCTGGTGGTAAATCAATACGTGGTAATATACAGTTTGAGCCATCTGGGGTCAACTTTTCTTTTGTCGTTCCCCTAGGATCTCTCCTCCGATCACCTCCCATTTACATACTCGAGGGTACAATGAATCAGGGACATACTACCCTTCCCTTTAAAGTTATTTCCTGTAACATCAAAGGAATTTGTCCCAAACTTACGATTGAGGTATGGCTAGAGTATATCAGAGGCTTTGATAACATCTGTCTCCAGGATAACGTGGTCCAGGGATGACATTGACGTAGATGGTTATCGCTCCTTTACTGTTCCAGCAATACCTTTGTTAGCGGGAAGGGCCAAAGGAAGGATCGCGCTACTAATTTGGATATGGAACTTTGAAAGTCCTCTGTATAAGCTCATCACCCTGGTATCAATTATTAATGATCTCTGATCTAACAAAGGTTAATATACTAGTGGTGAATTGGTATTATAACATCTATGATCAAAATAGCTGCCATGTCATTGAAGCCCTGCAGGTGGAAGTCACCAAAATTACTGGGAAGAGGCAGCCATTATGTATACTCTGGGTGGGGGACTTCAATTGCACAACTTGTAAGATAGCTTCCAACAAGTCTGTGGGTAGTTGGATACTGAGGGCCAGCCCCAGCCACATTTTATTCACTCGCTTCAAGGCGAAGCTTTCAATTCTGTTTTTGTTGGGAATGATTTAGGTTTCATTAATAATTTGGTCTGTGGTTCTCTATACCAGTGCCCTATCTATGTTGTTGGTGGCAGGGAAAGTTTTACTGACTATATGTTAATATTTAGGACATTTATTCTGCTTTTTTGTGATTTTATGGTGGAACCTAATTGTGCTAGCGACCACAATCCCCTCATATGTAATATTATGTTAAGGTATTTGTGGAGCGCATGGCTGCCCCAGCAATGGGGCGAACCAGCGCTAAAGATGAACACCGAGTGAGATGACAGAACAAAAGAGAGACTAACATTGGGTGAATAGCCAGGTCTTCACCAACCTTCCGAAGGTAAGGTGAGCAGGGTTGCTGCGGATGTAGGGGGGAGGGAGATCCAGAGGGCAGGAGCCAGCAACCTGAAAGACCAACGACCCGCTCTGGCCCTCTGTATCTGAGGAACTCTGGCCAGGAGCCGATCTGCCGAGCGCAGCACACATGTGGGAACAAGGTAGGAACATAAATCACTCAAAATTCCGGGGCCAGTATCCAGCAGGATTTTATGCGTGATGCACAGCATCTTGAAGCGCACTCTCTGTTCAAGGGGGAGCCAGTGTAGGCAACAGAAGAGGCTGGAGATATGACAGTGTTTGGGAGGGCAAAGATTGCGCACGTAGCAGCATTCTGAATGCGATGCAGCCTATTAATAGCAGATGTGTTGGCTCCCAGAAGAAGCACATTGCAGTAATCTAGTCTGGCAAGGACAGAAGATTGGATGATCAGTTGCCCCCAACAGTCCAAAACATTTCCCTGCCACCAATTTGTCATGGATCTCAAAGGTGAGATCACTATCCAACATTATGCCTAGGTTCTTCAACACAGGTTTGGGCAGGGGCAGAGCTCCAAGAGCAGGAGGCCACCACTCAGTGCCCCATAGAAGGTAATCTCTTCCTACCAGAAGGATCTTGGATTTGGACGAATTTAGCTGCAAGTAGTTAGCAGCCATCCACTCAGAGATATCAGATCCTGTCTAAATTTCACCATATCCTGGCAGGGGTTGTCGGAGAAGGCAAACACCAGCTGGGTGTCATCTGCGTTTGATATCAGGGAGATGCCCCTGGTATTGGCCAGCAGAGCCAGCGGTCTCACATATACTTTGAATAAGATAGGGCTTAATGCTGACCCCTGGGGCACCCCACAGCACAGTGGGTGAGTGCAGCAGTGGAAGGGAGGGTCCGAAACTTAGAAGGTCCTATCAAGGATGAGAACCATGAAAGGGCTTTGCCCTTGACATCGATCTATTCCAGAAGTAGGAGCAGGATCTCATGGGAGACCGTGTCAAAGGCTGCACTCAAATCCATCAGAATTAGTGCTGTGGGTATGCCGGCATCCAAGAAAGTTCATAGCTGTTCTATGACTGCCAGCAAAGCGGACTCGGTGCTATGCAGAGGCCGGATTAGATTTTGAGATATGTCAAGTATTGAGTTGGCTTCAAGATAGGAGGTTAGTATAGAATTGACATACGATTCTGAGATTTTGGACAGAAATGGAAGCAGCAAGATAGGACGGAGGTTTTCTGACATGAAGACATCTAGTGATGGTTTTTTCAATAGGGGAACTACCTTGGCATACTTCCAAGGTTTAGGGACCACCTCCGAGGATAGGGACAGATTAATTAGCTACAAGCATTCAGGCTGGAGACATTGCTGATATCTCCAGAAGGCATCAGGTTTCATAGGGTCAGTTGGGGATCCTGAGTTCACTTTGACAAACAGTGCTTCCATGGTTTGAAGGGAAATAAGGGGGAGCACTGCGAGCGAGTGGGACTCAGAACTTGCCAAGACATTCTGGCCTGTGCCCCGAGGGATGTACCCCGGGTGGAAACTGCTGTAGATGCGTTCTACCTTCTCCAGAAAGAATTTGGCCATGCTTCACATTGCAGACCAGAAGATATGATGCTGTCTGAGGCAGAGGAGGGCTTTACCAGGTCCTTCAGAAGAGAGAAGACGGTTTTAGTAGGGTTATTGCTTGAGGTTATCAGGTTGGTATAGTGTTCTGCCCTTGTCTTGCGGACCGATTTATGGTAAGCATTAATTACACTTCCATACTCTGTTTTAGCCAAAGGGTCATAGGATCACCTCCAGGCTTGCTTTAAGTCCTTGCAATTTTTCCTAGCTAGGGTCAAGGATTCATTAAACCAGATGTTGACCCGTGTGCTTTTAGAGTGAGTGAGCTTAAGTGGAATGTATGTGTCCAAAGCTTGGGTAATCCACCCCTGAAAGTGCAGCAGAGTCTCATCCATATTGGTGGACCTCTCTGGGCAATGGGTACTTAAGGCGACCAGAGGGTCGCTTGAGTGAAGGAATGCTTTGAGGCAATAGTTTAGGACCCGTTAACACAGCCGCATCTGGATAAGGAAGTGATCCGTCCAAGGCACAGGGAGGGGTGGCAGCACCTCACAGGACTGAAAAAAGTGGGTCCAGAAAATGACTGGCTATGAGTGTGGATCCTGGGACCAGTTGGACTAACTGGCACGCTGCCATGTCTCCCAGAAAGACACAAATATCCGGAGCCTCCTGAAACTCTAAGAGGAGATTCAGATCCCCAATGATGTTAAAGCTGGCTGCCTGAAGGGCCAATGTGGTGATGGCATTGGCTAGGGCTTCTCTGAAGGTGGTAGATGGGCCAGGAGGGCTATAAATCAGAAGCTCAGTGAGCATAAAATTGGCTGTCATGGCGATTTTAAAAAGCGCACTTTCACTGCTGGCGATGTCTATGGGGACGAGGCTACAGGTATAGGCGGCTTTATATATAATAGCAATGCCTCCCCCTCTGTTCTATTTAGACACCTCATTACATAACCAGCTGGAAGAGCCAGGGCTCATAGCTTCTCTAAATATAATGATTCAGGCAGGGGAGGGTGATGATTTTCGGATTTACTATAATCCGAATAAAGTAATAAGACTACATTGGGGCAAGATAAACCCTCCAAAATTTGAGGAAGATACTATTATAGCAATCTATCACTCAATCATGAGGTATTTGCAGCAAGATTTCCCCCAGCTGAGGTTGTCCAAGAGTTCCTGCTGCTCTGCTCGGATGTAACTAAGAGGCAGACCAGACCCGCTCAGTGTGGGGAACCCCAGATGGTACAGTGGTTTAATATTGAATGTACAAAGGCCCAAAAGAACCTTAAAAGGGTCCTTAATGGTATTCCCCATGATAGAAATCTAATTAAAAGCACAAGGAAAACTTATAAAACCACTATTGGGAAAAGAAAAGAAGAACTGAGCAGACTGGAATGGGACGACCTGGAGGGAGCAAGTTCCTTTAAAGACACTAAAAGCTTCGGGGACATCATCAACCACCCTCTATTCAATCCTGGGGGATGCCTGAGAATCTCACTTTTCTGCTATATTTAACCCTCAGCTCAAGCAGTTAGAGGAGACCATAGGGGACCTGCCTGTAGATTTAATCAAAGCATCCCTACTAAGTTCATTTATTACAGTATCTGAGGTTGAGGAAGCTATAGCGCAGGGCACTTGTTTGAAAGCTCCAGGCTCTGATGGGGTTCAACTTGATTTGTTTCAAAGGAATCCTACCCTGTGGGCACCCCTATCAATAAATGTTTTTGAAGCAGTATTTATCGACCCTGTGTTATAGGCCAATTTCTCTCACTGATGTCACAGCAAAGGTTTTGACACCCTTTCCTCTTGTTAATCTACAAAATGGCCTAGAGGCTTTTGTATTAGATAAGGAGATTGATTTTCCTCGAATTGTTGGTAACCCAGTCCAACTTCTATCATATGCTGATGACACAGTGCTAATGACAGTGACAGCTAAAAGCCTCCAAAAATCGCTTAATACTTTTACTGATTTTATCTTGTCGCTTAACTTAAAAGCCAATTTTATTAAATCACTAGCAGCTCGTCCCGACGTTGTCCGGGGCAGAAATCGAATGTGTGGCACATCACTTACAATCCGCTCCCTGTGACATACGTGATTTATAATGAAAGTGTGAGCAACTGTGCCTCTGAAAGCCTTTTCATTGTAGTAATTGGAAAAAAGTAAACCGTGAGGTTAGCAGCATTAGGTAAGTATCACAAAATGTAAGATTATTTGGGAGCGTTATTTATCATTGAGCTTACACGTCGTTATGTACCTGTTTATTAACCCTGGGCGTAGTTTGCGAAGTAGCGCTACGCGAAACTACGCGAACTTCACGTAGCACTACGTGAACTTCACATAGCACTACGCGAGCTGCGTAGTAGCATGTTCGTACAGTGCAAGATGCGTTTTCAATGATTGCACAGTGCGGACAAGCATCCGGCACTGTGCAATCATTGAAGTCGGCATCTTGCACAGTGCAAGCTGTAGTTTTCTGCCGCTCGAGTAGATTTTTACTCGAGCAGCAGCTTTCTCAACGCGGACTGGTAGTTTCTCATCGCAAGCGGTCGTGAGCATGCTCGACCACTCGCAATGAGAAACCTGACCTCCCTGCGTTGAGAATCTCGCCGGGATGTCATTTTACTTGCTCGCGTTCGCAAACATGACGTTGAGGACCGCGAACAAGCAAAAAATGACCGCTGCACTACGCTATGCTGCGCTACGCGTGTTCGCACTGTGCTACATGCAGCTCGCGTAGTGCGAAGTTGCGCAAACTTGGCAAACTACGCGAGCGTAGCATAGTGCTTCTCCCAGGGTTACTGTTTATTGAAGTTGGTGCTTGAGCCCCCGCCTGAGCACCGGAGCAGTATGCAAAGCTTTGTGATCCCCGCTGTTAGGCTGAGTGGCTTGAGCCCCCGCGTGAGCACCGAAGCTATACCGCGGCCCGTCAAGCCTTGCCCATTGGTGTTTGGCCACGCCCCTGTGACAGTCTTTGAGCTTGCACGTAGTTATGAACCTGTTTATTGAAGTTGGTGCTTGAGCCCCCGCCTGAGCACCGGAGCAGTATGCAAAGCTTTGTGATCCCCGCTGTTAGGCTGAGTGGCTTGAGCCCCCGCGTGAGCACCGAAGCTATACCGCGGCCCGTCAAGCCTTGCCCATTGGTGTTTGGCCACGCCCCTGTGACAGTCTTTGAGCTTGCACGTAGTTATGAACCTGTTTATTGAAGTTGGTGCTTGAGCCCCCGCCTGAGTACCGGAGCAGTATGCAAAGCTTTGTGATCCCCGCTGTTAGGCTGAGTGGCTTGAGCCCCCGCGTGAGCACCGTAGCAATGCCGCGGCCCGTGAAGCCTTGCCCATTGGTGTTTGGCCACGCCCCTCTGACAACGTCCAGGAGTCGCGCCCCGTGAATGCGGCCCCCATTCAGGTTTTGCCACGCACCTCTGACAATGGCCAGGTCCACAACGGAGTAATGCAAAGGTTTTTGTTTACAATGCCGTTTTCGCTTTTACCAGTAAGGACGGGGAATGGCGCGCCCCGCGCCCCGTGAATGCCGCGCCTATTGGTGTTTGCTGTTTGTCCACACCCCTCTCACAACGCCCACGCCCACAAGGGAGTCCTGTGAAGGTTTGTTTGCCGCGCCCATCGTTGACAGCACAACGCCCACAAGGGACTACTTTACCCCTAAGGTTGTTTTACCTTTGTAATGTATATGGTTGCCACTTGTATAGTCTATGTCCATCTGCTGCAACTGTCCTTTCCAATGCTGTATTGTGTGTTGTGATTGGTGCTGTGGTTCCTGAGATTACCCGCCTCAAAGATTTGGGCTCTCTCTTTATTATATTAGTATAGATAAACCATGGTTTGTGGCCCTACATCATCAAAAAACTGAAATTTTGCTGAAAGGGGCAAAAGAATAGAGAACCTGAACAACTTTACTTATTTGGGAAACTTATTCAACAACAAGATGAACTGGAAACAACTTATAACAGCAATGGTGCATTACACAAGCAGGGCAGTTGTGGGGCTATTTTGCTCTCTATGAGAGAGTTAGTTACCCTAAATGCTAACAGCTAAATGTCTATCAGTCGCAACATACGGGGCAGGGATTTGGGGACACCACAAAAGCCTCCAATTACAAGTTTTGGAAAGCACATTTTTAAAAAGATTATTGATGATCCCGAATAGTGCCCCCACACTCTTTTGTCATAAAGAATTGGAATTATTGAGGACCACATAGGTAGTGCCCCCTGCTCTTATGGGCAACAATTTGGCTGGATGACTAATTAATGTTTACAAGGGATGTAATCAAAGATTGTATTAACTTGGACAACGCCTTAATGATTCTATGGATTCGATTTGTGAAAGACAAAGTTAAAGAGATAGGACTGGGCCATAAAAAAAAAAAAAAAAAAAGAGATAGGACTGGGGCATTTTTTATGACAACCCTGAAACCATTACCATAAACGCTAAAGTTATCATCAAAGAGGCACATCACTCTAGGGCCATTATGCGCTACTCCCAGCATGACGAGACGGGTCTCTTATGTTTGCCCCGTCCTACAGCAATATTATCTAACTTTCACAACTAATGGGCAGATTAGATTTCTTTTAACCAGATTTCATTTATGCACTCTGCACTTTCTAGTGGCATTTCCACGCTAAATTGGGAAGGCTGACAAGCTCACACCCTGCCCTTATGATAATTTGGCTAGCCAGAGCACTATGCACTTTACTTTATTCTGCACCCTGTATAAAGAGGCTAGTAGGAGAACATTTTTAGTCACAATTTTGACGAAGTTCCGCCCCTGTACATATATTGATGGGTATAACAGGGGCCACCCCTGTTATCTGCACTGCGGTATCAAATTATGTTAAAGTGTTGATGGCTATTAGAAAGCACTATGAGGCATAGGGACTGTATAAGAATACCACAATTTCTTGTTATCTACATTTATACTGCTGGAATTTTTTATGATCTGTGTAACATTATGTCACCCTAGACCTTCTATTTTATGTATTGAACTTCTTTATTGCAGAACCCTATCAATTGTGCCTCTTTTTCATCCCATTTATTGCAACTGTTGTATAAATGTTTTATCTGCAAAGCTTTTATTTGTTAAACTTTTATGGTTCTTTGAACTGCAATAAAGTTATTCTTGACTTGATCTTCATGGGGAAAGGAAAATCCACATTGGAATCATAACTATGTTTTCTTTAATGATGTCGAACTACTTCTCCAGTTACCTCCAGTAAGTTCCACATAGTAGGTTTGCTGAGAAGATGCCAGAGGCATGCCCCCTTTCTGCACCAATCTGCAAAAGTGCCTCCTGGCACACTACTAGTCGGGGGGAGAAGTCACATTGGCTGCAGAGGGACCTTAAGGGCCAAGAAGCCCTCATGGTACCTTCTGTAAATCCTACACTGTAGAATTCCTGTGAACTGGTTGGAGGCCCTGCCCCCTTTCTCCACTACTCTGCAAACATGACTACTATTTTAAAAACCATGGAAATTCACTTAAAAAAAAGGTTACAGGGACGTTATAGTTAGGAATTAGCATTTAAAAAACCTTTGAAATTCACTAAGAAAGCCAAAGGTTACAAGGATGTTATAGTTAGAGGCAGATTTTACTCATACAAAACCAAACGTATTCAGCTGTTATAGTTAGCTGAGTTAACTATACCTCGCGCCCCTGCAATGCACTGCTTTTGACCTCACATATTATATCACTCATGACATGGTCAGTGACATCAGTGATTAAATCACTGATGACATCAGTGGTGACATCATCCACAGCATCTCTGACATACCCACTCACACCTCTATAGAATCTTTAATACACCCACTGCCACTCCCACACAACTATTCACACACCCGTTCACAGAGCCATACCAGTACTTACACACCCACTCACTGATTCATAGATCTATACACACATCCACTTGCTCACCCCTACTGCCACTCATACATCCACTCACTCACTAATACAGCCACTGACATATCCACTCATACACCCATACAGGCAGTCCCACACTGGTGAGTCACCAATAGAACTACTCACACACCTAGACACTCACCCATACAGTAAGTCACACAGCCACTTACTCACCCAAACAGTTACACACACACCCATTTACTTACTCATACAAATAGTAATATGTACTCGCTCACCTATACAGTCACTGACAGAAGCATGCACTCATCCATATAGCCACTCTCATATTCACTGACTCACGCATACAGTCGCTCATATACCCTGTCACTCACATATACTGCCTATATAGTCAAGGTTCATATATGTTGACTTAGGAACTGAGAAACAGAAAACCTATACATACTTATCTGTCCCTATTTTTGTCTTACATATTTTAGCTGCATTAATAAAGTGTAACAAAATTCCCTACTTCAAATTCCAGACCCTCACGCCACTGTTTTGTCTTTAATTCTTGGCAAATGTGGTTACAGCATGGGTGGCGAGTACAAGACACATGAAGGCTCGGCTCGTTTTGGGCTCGACAGTACAAGAGGATCTTAAGCTGAGCTCAAGCCATGCACCAGGCTTGAGCTTTTAGTGACATTCCCACCTCTATGAACACGTGAAGTGATTTAAGCATCTCAGTTTTAACTTAGGAATTTTGCTACATTACCACATACCTAGTCTCTGTTTGCAGCTAGAAGTTTCCTGCAGGCACAATAATCCATCCTTCCTCATTCTTTCAAAACGTTCCTATACACTTGTTATTACAACTGATTTCCCATAATTCTTATTTGAAACCCACAATGCAGAGTGTTAACATATTTCTGTGAACTGTTTTTTTTCCATTGGCCCTCAGTCTTTCAGACGCTTTTAGGATTACATCATGAAGAGGCCCGGTGGTTAGAAAACCGCACCAGTTCAGCATCTCCCGAATATCACTTATATTTCTTTCCCACCAGTGGGTTAATGTACTTCTGCCTCTTTTTGTGTAGCCTGTTAGATTTGGGGGTCTCTAGTTGGCACAGGTAGGTACTTGTGACAAATAGGGACCCTTGCCTCTAGTCAGGGTATGGGGGTATATTCCTAAAATATCCCCTGCTCACCCCCTTGGTAGCTTGGCACAAGCAGACAGGCTTATCTCAGAGGCAGTGTTTAAAGCATTTGTGACCACATACAGTAATCAAGTGACAACACTACAGATGGATGCCACACAGGTTTTATATAAAAAAATAAGTATTCTTTATATAGATTTAACACAAGACCACAAATGACAAAAATCCACACTACTGTACTGAAAATGGTAGTTTTAACTTAGTTCTGTTCAGTTCTTAAAATGCGACACTTTAAGTCAATGTACCTTATGATGCGTGACGCTTCCACAACATAAGTGTTGCTGCGATGGAAATGCGGCAAATTTCTGGTGCAAAGCAATAAAGACGTGAAGATCTTCCACATGCGGCACGCTTCTCCGATGTTGCGAGAAGTCTCAGCTCGATGCGTCAGCTGCAGCGGCGACACCCTTGTTCAGAGATGCAACGACAGCGGCTTTGGCGGTGACACTCTTCTCCCTCAATGCAAGATGCTTCGCTTCATGCGACCACTGCAGCGGTGACACCCTTGTTCAGAGATGCGACGACAGCGGCTCCGACGGCGGCAAGCTTCTCCGTGGATGCGAAACGCTTTTCTTGATGCGTTGAAATGCATCAGCTACATCGGCAACATCCTTGTTCAGAAATGCGACGGCAAAGGCTGCGACGGCGACACACTTCTTCTTCGGTGTGAGACGCTTCTCTCGATGCGGTGCAATGGGTCAGCTACCGAGGCGACACCCTTGTTCAGAGATGCGACGGCAGCGGCTGCAACGGCGACACACTTCTACCTCTTGAGTTGCGCTTCCAGCTCCTTGCGACACGCAGTCCCACAGAAGGCCAAAAACAGCAGCAGGCACTTCCAAAGAACCCTTGGGGAGCTGGGGGTTGATGTCTGTTGTCCCTGAAACTTCAGCAGGTGGCAAGCTCTTCTCTCAAGCCCTTGGAGATCCTTACAAGTTGAAATAAAGTACACAAAGTTCCTTTCTCCTTCCTCTGGCAGTCTGCTGCAGGCCAATCCCCCAAGCAGCACTTTATCTTAGGGATAGTCTCTCTCAGTTTCTTCTGATTCCACTCCTCAGCAAAGGTTTCTTCTTCTTGTCCAAAAGTGAGCTAATTTCTTGGGATCAGGGTCCCAATATTTATACCCCAAAATCCTTTGTCCTCTGAGGGCAGAGGGGCCTTTGCCCAGTCCAAACCAGTTCTCGAGCACTCTGTTGACAAGACTCCTTCTTTCCTTTCACAGTGCAGGGCAGAGACATCAGACGCACCACAGGGGGGCAGGCACAGTCCTATTCAGGTACCAGGTGCAACTCCTCCCACCCACCTAGATGCAGATCTCTCTATTCACCACTGGGCTGACTCATTCTGTCTCCTGGAATCCCTAGCCCTGTCACTCAAACTCCAGACAAGGAATACACAACCTAGCAGAGGCAGGTCTGGATAGTTAGACAAGAAAATACCTACTTTCAAAAAGTGCTATTTTCAAACACAGAATGTCAAAATCACCTTCACTGAAAGATGTATTTTATCATTCTGAGTGCAGGCATACTAAACTCGAATTTCTACTGTGTTCCCTGAGGCAGTTAGAATTATACAATGTAATAATGTAACTGCCCATTCTGGCCTATGGAGAAAAGGAAGCCTTGCAAGAGTGAAAAATGGAAATGGCTTTAATTCATTATTAGGACATGCCACACACACCAGGGCTAGTCCTACCTTATACTTACAAGGTGCCCTGCCCTTGGGCCTACCATAGTGGTGTCTGATATGAAGAAAAGGGAAGGTTTAGGGACTAGCAAGTGGGTGCACTTGCCCAGTCAAGATGGCAGTACCAGACTGCACAGAGGCTCTGCAATGGCAGACCTGAGACACACATATACAGGCTGCTTCTGTGGGTGGCACAATCAGTGCTGCAAGTCCACTAGCAGCATTTGGTTTACAAGCCCTGGGCACACTCAGTGCACTGTACTAGGGTCTGAAAAGTAAACTAAATCAGCCAATCATGGAGTCACTAATCCATACATTAATTTACAATAGGGAGAGCATATGCACTTTAGCACTGATCAGCAGTGGTAAAGTGCCCAGAGTCATAAAACCAACAAAAACAGGTCAGACAAAATACAGGAGGAAGGCAAAAAGTTCAGGGATGACCCTGCTAAAAGGGTCAAGTCCAACATAGCCCAAAACATGAAGGTCACAGATGCACAAACTTGAAAAACATAATTATGCATGAAGCTGCAAGGGTTGTCTGGAGACTGTACACACTGTGTTATGCACAAACCATGTTACATAGTATAACGTAAGATAGCACCATAACATAAAGTAACATAAAAATTCTGCCTCTTGGGGTCAGATATAGATTTGGGTGGAAATGGAAAATGCCTCCAGTGTCTGGATGAAGTCTTAAAAGTAGAAGACAATTCCCCTACTTAATTTCCTCTGCGCTGGACAAGATATTCTGGAAGAAATTTTTTCAGATGGACTATTCTTCTATTTTTGCATTTCCTCCATAAACTGGGGAAATCTCCACTAGAACTACTCCTCAAAATAAATCAGTTTGTGAAGGAAAAATAAAATCCGAAGAAGAATATACTGACCCAGTGCCTTCCAAAGACAATGCCAATAGGGCAGAACATTCCACGGTTGGATTATCTGATAGATTTAGCTCCCCCCTCATACATTGGAGGGTTTTCTGATCCTGCATGGCTCGAAATCTGACATTTGTTTTATCTATATGATACTAATTCTATCTAGCTAAAAACATGAAAATGTGGATTTTGTAAGCTGGTTGGTGGCTTTTCCTGTATCATAAAGAAGTTTCCTGCAACATACCCTGCACACATGTAGTTAGTGGAATTGTGCACTGTTACCCTAAAGAAATGGGAACACTTAGCAAAAACAATGTAGCATGTTTAGAAGATGTGATCACTTTATTGTTAAAGTTCTTGGGATATGCAGAGGAAAGTTGGAAATGGTCGATATAATATAATGAGATTTATACTCATTTTGTGAGTTTCAGAAGTATTACTACATAACTGAAATGTTATAAATACATTGGAGTATCCACTCTCACATCCTGTAAAAATAAAATCCTCACGTTTTAAGGAAAGTACACATTTTACAGAAGAAATGAAATCACTCCTCTTAGTACAATTTTCAGAATACTTTTCCCAGTACAGAATCTACAACAGTGGTGACGACTTTCATGAGCTACACATTTTGTAAGGTAAACTAAGATCAAGGGTCGATTTGTAAGAGAGTGGAAACTTTGATTCTGAGTGCAATTGGCCGGGGTCAGTGAGTGCAGGGGCAGGGTAAAAGACGTGGCAAAAAGAAGAATGTATTCTGTAACTATTGTGTTTGCCTTTTACTTTCAGGTGCGTGTGAGTGTTTTATATTTGCAAATCGCTTCACAATGAAGCCAAGTAAGTTTCACGTAGGTGTACATCTCCACTCTCAAAAGAGGCGTATCCAAAATGATTTACCTAGGTGTAGAAGCAGAGCTGCATCTCAGTATAGCTACACATGTAAATGTACCTTTGAATTAAGACTAATGCTTTCTGCAGGGAGCCCGGGATTTAAAAGTCTACAAGTTAGCCACTTGACGACATGCAAGTAAGTCAGAGTGCTGCCACATAGTTACTGAGGACCTGCTTAAGGTGCGCCCTGCAAAGCCACAAGGTGAATATTGAGTAAAGCAAAAACACGTGTACTGATGTGATGAAAAAACACTGCTTTGTAATTGTTGTTATCATTTTTTAAACCACCAGTGATGGAGAGGGATGGATAGTGCTCTGTGGCAGCTAGATAGACCTCTGATAATATCCAAGTTGGCTCAGTAAACATTGTTTTCCCACCAAGGTCTCATCATCAGAATCAGCACGTGCCTTAAGGTTGTAAATAACGACAGTTAATTTACACAGCCAGGTGCCGGAGACTGGTACACAGGAAGCTGCCGTGCAGGAAGTAACTAACCACAAAACATTCTTAGACAAAACTAATGTTAATAACTGAAAGAAAATGAAGGGTAACAGAAGGCCGCTTCTAAAAAAAATCATCCACCCAATGAGACAACTTGATTCTAACTTACACCTAATTTTTCCAGCATTTAAAGTTTGAAATACATAAATAAATAGATAAAGGATAAGGTAATTCTCTAGCTTGGGCAAGCCCTTGACTGTGTGAAGTTAAGGTCTTGTGGTTCAGGAAAAGGAGAAAGTGGCATATAGCTGCAATTAGAATAAGCACATGCACTAGCTTGTGCCTCAATTCAACCAATATGCCAGGTGGTGTAGAGGGATACCTTCACCCCCCTCCCCCGCCCCCCACTGCCATCACAGATCTGATGTCTTTGTGCACTCATGGTCCTTCATAACATTCCCTTTCTTGCTAAGAAACCACTTTTAGCAGTTCTGTGTACTGTGTTGGCAACGGTCTGCTGATTAGTTCTTCCTGAGAACTGCTACTTGGTAAATGGTAGGAGTGCGTGGCAGGTATGTAGTTTCTGATGAAGGTAAATACGTTTCTGTTCTGCAGCATGATACATTGGTGCCATTTCCAGTCCTGTACTACATGCAACATGTTTTGACTTCTGCAAAACTTTGAGGAGTCTAGCCCAGATTAAATTGGGGCAATGAGCCCCCTTTCCTCCATTATGTATTTCAAAATTGACTCTGTGGAAGTCTCTTGCTAATATATAGGTTTGTGAGCAACATCTACTCTCTTCATGCAGTTTGCATCACTGCAATAGAAAGCTGCGTTTGCAGTGCTACTGTTCTGTTTCATGTCAGTATCGCGAAATCGACTTGAAGAGTTCGGCGTGTGCACTAGTCCGGGACCCTGGGCATTGCATACAGAGTGGAGGCGGTACCACAGAGTATCAGGTGAATAATACATATAAAATAAAATTAATTCTCACATATAAGCATATTATGAATTTGCACTAAAGAATATGACAGATCATAAAAATAAATATTATTCAATTTAAAACAGATATAAAAACATTTCCTAAGTGTATTTAACCATTAAAAAATATTTTTTGTAGACATGTAAAAAAATGAATATCTTTTTTAATACTAAAAAATAAAAATTGTATCTAATTTAGAAATCAAAACACAAACAAAAATGTATTTAAAAAACAAAACAATTGAAAAATAAACATACATTTTAATTAAATATGCTCAAATTAGCTTAAAAAACATATAGAACCTCGTTACAATGGCAGTCAGATGCTTTTTCATGCATGGGAACATCCGACAAGGAGCCGGCGGTCCCAACAGCCCAATTACAATACGACCACCATATAGGCGGTGGTAAATATGCTGTTTCCATTGTGGCTTGTGCTGCGGCCCGGAAAAATGCCACAGCACAAGCTGCAATAGAAAAAATATGTTTTCAAACATCTGCTAGGGACCCCCAAAGTTCCTATACATCTGCCTGTACATGGTGGTCAGACCACCATGTAAAGGCTGAGAGACAGGGACATCCTAATCACTACTGCGGTGGCTCTGCAGGCATCGCCCCCATTGCAGGGATTAGGCTCAGAGGCCTGTAGGAGGTGGTGGTATTTCCTCCAGTCAAAATCGCTCAAACTGCTGGCATTGTAATCCGGTAGTCGGACCGATACTCTGGTTGTCGGATGGACCGCCATCGATGGCCAATCAGAGATGGTCCACCTGACATCCTAATCGGGCCCATAGTAACCTAACTCCATCACAAACCCTGATAAATATAGCTAACAAAATATTAGGCAATTTCTAAATATCAAAATGGCTCCTTCCTCTACTCCAAGGCAAGATCCAACCGGTTAAATTAGAACTTATTGTGGGTTTATTTACTCCATATAATCTTTGCACCGTTTTTTCCTTGATCCACCAGCTAAATCCCCAGTTCAATATTATTTCACCATTCGCTGAATGCAACTGAGGCATTTGGTTCAGGAACGGAGCAACTATTGAAGGCATGTGGAAGCATAAGCCTTTCCTAAGTATTGGCTATAATATAATAACTTATGCCCATATCCAACAGAAAGGCCATATCTGCCCCAATGCCAGCCTCTACACATACCAGGCAGGGTTGCCTCTCATCCCCTATTTAATTTGCTATAGCTTTTGTTAGAAGCCTGTATTCCCGCGCGTACTGTTGTTGTCAAGTGCGTGACCCAGACCTCCCCGCTCCCGCGTTAGGCCAAGAAAGGACACCGTCCGAGACAGCCCTGCTCACTCCCTTAGTAGCTTGACACGAGCAGCCAGGCTTATCTCCAAGGCACAAGTGTTCAGTGTGTGCAACCACACTCACAGCAATCCCAATGATGTCACCATAAATAGACTCCACACAAGTTTGTATAAAACGACTATACCATATATAAAAAGATATACGAAATGACCACACAATACAACTCCCACCTATACACACTGGGTAATATTGTTTCTGGCGGGTTGGGTAGTCCTAATCCCCAACCATCGCTTCTAACCAACAGTTACACTGACGTTTAACCGTTCTCAACAGGTTAGATACATTGTATCACTAGATTCACATACCTGCAAAATACAAGGAATATTGCACTACTTAACGATGCGTTCATGTACAGTACAATGCAATGCGTAGCGTCAAGCTCATGTACTGAGTCAAGACAAGATAATTCAACTCGGTCTGCTACCAGCATGACCTGTTAAAGGAAGGAATACAGCAATGCATCATGCTGCAATTCCATACAGTGCGATAGGAGAACAATGCAATGCGTATCACCACCAGCATGCCCTGTGCACGCAAGGAATAGGGAAATGCGTCACAGTGCAATCCACTACAGTGCAGTAAACCATCAAAGCAGTGCACTACGCTATGATTCTGTTTCCTGCAAGGGAAACATAACAGAGTGAGCAGCGCACTAACCCCTGAGTTCGTTAAGTACCTCTAGTGTCAGATACTATTCAATTGTTTGATAGTTTGTTAGCAGCAAATATGCAAAGGGTTATACAACTGTTTATAGAAGTGTGTGACCGATTGCCCCCAACACGGATCAATGATTACACCCACGATCCACTCCGGGCCCTGGCCCCTGGACTGCCCCGTCTGGGACCAGCACAGACTGTGATCTGGGCCGGAGCAACAGGAGCACACAGCTGCCAGCAGCGAGAGGCCAAGAGAGTGTCCCTCCGGGCCCGCACCCCGCCCGAGGCAATAGTCCACTTTCCCTGGGGGGGGGCGTGACCTCACTCTCCTCTCCTGCCACAGTGGCTTGGCCTTACTCCAGAACCTTGTCAACACGGGAAAGGCGCGCTTGGGCTGGTAGTAAAACTCCTGTGGGGCTGCCAGTCCGGGCCACCAACGTTCAGCCAAATCTTCTTCCACAAATCCCTTCACACAACGCTGGTGCTACCTCATGTTGCCTTCGAGGGCCCGATGACTTGGCCCTCCTCTCCAGCGCTGTTAGGACTTCCTCATTCCCTGGTGCTCACTGCTCCCCAGTACTCCTCACCAGCACCTACGGTGGCACCTTCGACACTCACCCAAGGCGTGTCCAAGACTCACTCTGTCTCCTGGTGCACACGGTCTTCCGGCGCTCTCCACTAATGCCCGGGTTGCACCACGACATGCACACTGCACGTCCGAGTCTCACCTCTTCACCACACGCCAATCTGCATGTTTGAGACTCACTCCCCCTTAGTGCCCACGATGTCCCGGCACTCTCCACCAGTGCCTGGACTGCACTGCAACACACACCCCAGCCCGTGCCGAATCTCGGATCTCTTCCATGATGCCCACACTCTACAGGCGCTCCAACACCTGTAGCCGCATCAAGACACGCACCCTGCACGTCAGAGTCTTGATTCGCACCGGGTGCCCACGATCACCTCAGGCACCCCTTCGGAGGTCTCAGGCTGCCACGAGATAGTCCCACTACTACATCACATGAGACTTCCTGGAAACTTTTATGTTCCTGTGTTTCCGAACAGGGAGCCAGCTCACCTCGGGCCCTTGGGGTACAGGACGCAGCACACAGCAAAGTCCTGCTGAGGAAAAAGGGGGGGCATGATCCACTGAAGCGTCCCTTCAGTCTGTCCTCAGTCAAGAGCTACAAACTGCCCACAAGCCCCAGGTAATGAAGCAAGGGTCAAGTGTCTCCCTCAGCCTATTCAGCAACTCTTCCTGAGGCAGAGGTTTTCTTCCAGATCGCTGACAGGTCTAAGCAGCCAGGGGCTTGACCTATCCACAGCATCTTCAAAGCTCTCCCAGCACTTCTCTGAACGATACCGAGACCGTTTTCGACGACATCATCAACATGACCAAGACCAAAGTCTTGAGGTTACAGTTCTTCCAGTTATACCCCTCATTGTCTTTGAAGTTTCCTTGTGCTCAGGGGTCGCCGACCCATCCCTAAATCAGTCCTGCATATCTCCACCCCAGGGTCACTGTCCTCTCTTTGATACTGGGGGCCTGGATCTTTCATAACTCAGAGGGAGATGGGTCTATTGTTTTATGGCTCTGAACCAGGTCTCTTTACCTCGCATAGCCTTTCCTTCTCCCAGCTCCAGGTGCAGAGCAGCCTGGCGCCGTCTCCACCCCTCCCCTGGGGCATGACCTCCCTCAGCCTTTCTCACCTCTCCGAGATCCAGGCAGGCAATTCACATTCTGCTGAGACATGAAAAAAGGTCTACAACACAAACTCAGCTATTTTCACGAACAGTGGTTACTGGACACACAGCGACCAAACCATCTACCCAAAAAGATGCGTTATGGCGCTGTGAGTTCAGACATATCAAACTTCACTGTTCCATTTCCAATTCTTGGGAAACTAGGCTAACGATACTACACACAGCCTCCCCCATTCTGTCCTATGGGCAGGATTGCCTTTCAACATGGAACATGAAATAGAGCCTTTTCCACTGTCAGGGACTAGCACCCACATTGGCACAGGTCCTGCCTTGTACCTACACTGCACCCTGCCTAGGGGTTACCCAGGACGTCCTACAGTGGTGCCCTGTGTGAATGTAAAAGGGAAAGAAAAGGACTGACAAGTGGTAGCACATGTCAGGACAACATGCTAATTTAGCACAATGCGCGCAGGCCCTACACCGAAGACCTGTGTTCCCTCTCTGCGCATTTCTTTAGTACTAGCTCTAGTACACACAGTGCACATCACTTAGGGATCTTGCTAGTAAGGCAAACATACCAAGCAGAAACAACCAAACACCTCTATAAATCATACTGGGAACATCTGTACCTACAGCATCTAACTTCACAGCTCTATGTCTAGGGTAAAAGCAAAAAGTTTAAGTGAACTCTAGCCAAAAAGGCCAAGTCCAACAGCTATGTAGTCTATGGCAGCCATGCTTAGGCAGCAACATTTACAACTGATAGCTCGATTTCACATCAAGATATCTGCTCATTCCACTAAATTATGACTGTGCTTCTTTTTCCATTAGATACCCTCAATAATATGTACCCCGGATCACTCATGGATTTCTCAAATGTAGACACTTTTCAGGCATAAATATTTGTTGGCATAAATGAATAATATTCACTCTGACTCCATCCATTTAAAGAAATCTGGTTGTCTTGGTCCACATCCTCTTTGAAATACTAGGGTCTCTGGGTGAGTAGAAACATAAAGATGGTTATGAGAGAGAATTACAAGGTAACAATATCAAAAATAGAAGACCAGATACACCGCTAGATTATGCTTCCATTTTGCATGGCCAGGTAAATTGCCCTCATGAAAATGGTGATACTTCCTAGACTGCTTTACCTGTTCACAAATATCCCACTTTCGCTTCCCAAATGGTTCTTTGAAGGACTGAAGTTGTCTTGAGGGGGGGGGGGTAAACAGCCAAGGCTAAAATGGGATTCCGTAATTTTGTCTTGTGAGCAAACTTTGAATTTTTTTATGTATGCTCAGAGACCCAATATGCACATTATCGTTACCAATCTAACCCCTTTCAACCACACACTGCAGTGGAAACAGACAATGCACACCGACTCCTCTTACTAGGGCAATCAACACTGAGATGCATGACATAGGCCTGGAAAAAAGAACACGCTCAGGTGAAACTAAATAAGATCTACTGACCTAAGATCATGTTGACATATAACCCATACATACAAGCAACATGCAATGAAAAGGCAACACTGCAACTGGCATCACTGGAAATGTCTATCCTGAAGATAATTTATTCCCACAGAGACAGTACGACATACATCTACCTGTTGCCTCCTTGACATCTTCCTATACCATGGAACACCTCAGACCCCAGTCTTCTTTAAAGCTTTAACAGTGATATTAACATCCCCATCACCGCATTGACTTGTATCTAGCCTTCATGTCACTTTCCAGAAAGAAGCACTATTTTTCATCCCAACCATGAGAGCATGAAAGCATGACCAATTTATTGTTCAGTTACTACCGTGAGAGCAAAAATTATGGATAGATGTAGATACAGTACTCTTTGAGGATGAATGAGAATACTGTTGTGCCCAAATAGTCTGACTATCACCACACAGTAGACTTAGAATAATACACTTTACATATTTACATAGAATATATCACACCCTGAACAGCCTAAATAAACAGGACCAGAAATATAATTCTCCCTTCAAAATGTGTAAAGCTCATGATGCTGATTGTATCCTCCGAGCATGCTCATCCCCACATATTGCTGAATACAGGCAAAAACAATCTCTTTTGTTGCAGTTATAACAGGAAATTGCCTTTGCCACCCTTCTCTTCCTTTGGCTAGGACACATTAGGGACACCGTGCAGGAATTAGAAAACTCACTGGCATGGCACTTTTAAGTCTGCAACAGGATCTTGGTCTTACGTAAGCCTTTGCTCTCTGGGTAGGAGTGGGCAAAAAATCAAGGCTTACATAGAGATATGTACCTATCCACTGGAGATGGCCACCCTCTCCTGATCATAGTTAATGACTGCTGCAAAACATACGTTATTGTAATGAGCAACTAGAAATATCATGTGAGATGCTCCCAATGACATGCAGATCCATAGATATATTGAGCCCATTGGGATCATACCTTCTACACCATGACCCTAAAAGACACCTTCTGGGCCTAGAGCCAATGGAACCAGAACCTAGAGCACACCAGAAAAATGCATCAGGCCACTGATCTCCGCTTTGAGGATAAAATAGTCATGGGTTAGATCATTCACTCAATGTAATTTGGTATGATGTGTTACCCAGACGATGAAACATGTTGAATGCTCTCTGTTTTGCTACAATGTTCTAATTGTGTAGTATGTATGTTGAAGTCCATTTACTTTTTGTCGTCATTTGTGGTGCATATACAGTGTACTTTTTAGATGCTCTTAAATACATGTTGATAAAAAAATACCTCCGATCCAAAATCGTTACAATATTAAACAAATCAAAAATAATTAAAAATCACTATCCTCACTACAATCCTACAAATGTTGAGGAAAGTATCACTTAAGACTCTGCAACAGGGAGGTGGGCCCAATTAATACTTTACTCTGAGTAAATATGGGCGATCAATCGAGGGAAGTGAGTGGGAAGAGTCAAGGCACAGTAAAATCTACAATGATCAAAGTATGAAAGTGCTACCATATATGTGTATTAGTAAACAGGTTTGATCATATATATTCAAAATATTTACATTATAGGCATTAATTAGGGAGTACAAAGCGCACAAAACATAATAAACAAATGTAACAAAATATATGGGATGAAGTATTTCCTGCCGTATATTATATGGATATTACAAGTCAGCGAAGAGTTTCATAACCATATAGAGAAACAAGGTTTAAGGCCGAGTTTGTTTATACAAGTTATGGAACTCCAAGGTGATTAGCAACATTCTTATCATGTATGCCATGGGGCACTTTATCCCATATAATGCATGGTCAAAGTATGTTTGCAAATATGAAAAAAACAATAAAACCCCTAGTGCAAAATTAAAGACATCAAAAACCTGCTAGATATTTGTTGCAAACAGATGTCATAAACAGTTCAATGCAAGAAAGTTTTTTAAATATTTTTTTTTAAAAAGGCTGCAGTAGCTCGGAATGTGTAGAAACATGCAGAAAGAGTCTAGCTTTTCTCTGTCTGAGGAGTGCAAAAAATAAACAGATTATCTCTGCTTGTCATTGAAAGCTATTAAAATAAAGCAGAAGAAAGAAAAGCAATGTTCTGTTTTTGTTGCTTTGCACAGCAGCTTCAGTTTTGCTCCATGACCTGACCTGACCTTGACTGCTGGCTCTGGCAGTAGGCATTGCAATGTTAGAACTCGACCGTGATAACTTATAATAGTCGAGTTCTGACTTCTTTTCCTAAAAAATCAATGACTGAGTGCTGCATTAATCCCAGATTATAATGAAATTAGAGATGTGCATTTATACAGTGATTACAGAATCCCATGTATTCTATTGATATAATGAATCAGCAATCTCACACTTTGGGGCCGATTACGATGTCAGTCGGAAAGCCGCCGAACGCAAGTCAGAAACTTTCCAACAGCAGTTTGAGGCTTTCTGACAGACACGGTCTGTTTGAGGTCTGACCACCGAATTATAATGTTGGCGGTTAGAGCGTGAACCGGTCTGTCATTCCAACGCAGTTCTGACCGGCTCTTGGAGTCTTCCGGACAGTCAGAACCACACCGTAATCCCCTATGGACAGCGTTGCTTCCCACGGGAATTACAATGTAGGTTTCCCACAGCCTTTGCGTGTCGGCCTTTCCGACATGGAAAGGCTTTCAGAAAGCGACTTTGGAGGCCCCTAGCAGGGCCCCATTGCCTCCACAGCCTACGGCTGGTGGCCGAGGGGGTACCTAGAGTGCCCACCTGTAAATCCCTGCCCTGTGTTGCAGGTTTATGGCCCTAACACAAGCTCCCATAGAGAAATGTGAGATCAGATGTGACAGTGTTCGGTCATATCATAATCAGGCAGTCGGTACCGCTGGCCAGAGGTCAGTCGGTCCCGAGATGGTGTCGGTGGGAGGCAACTCTCTTATTTCGGGATCCAGAAATCAAACAAAGAAATACAGACAGCAATGAAACCTCGACCTCTAGGCATTAATATTCTGTTTAATGCTTGCAAAACCTGAAATTTTCTACCGCTCTAATGTTTGGAAAACTGGTCAGACACCCAGGATGGCGTTGGGTGTTTGCACTTTTGCCTGTCTTCAATCTTCTAGTAGTACATAATTGTGAGAAGTTGGCCTAGAATATGCTGTCCACTATTCTAGTGGGCACCTTGCACCAGTGACCCCAAGGGAGATTTCCTCAGTCCACTTGCCTTGAGTAGAGCGTCGAAGTTCCGGGATTCAGTTTCAGAGTTTCGTCCAGGGATATCTAAAGTCCTGTTGCCAGGGGTTCCTTACTTATAACTAAGAAAGGGGTTGGACTTACTCTGGGGACCCACCTATGGGAGGGTTTGGAAAGAGGGTTTGCTACACCCATTTCCCTTGTCCAGTTTCACACCAGAGCAGGGGCTGGTAGCCCCTGCAACCGGTTTGAACTGGACTATGCACAGGGACACCAAATGTGCCCCAAGTGCAGACTTCAAAGCACTCCTGGAGTGCACCCACCCAGCCCTAATCCACTAAGGCCTGTCTGGGAGGTGGTTACACTTCCCTGTGACAGGAAACCTATTGTTCAGGTCTCCCATGCTGGAGTTTAGGTCAGTAGCAGGAGGCCAGACTCTTGCCTGTGGCTGTAGCATCCATTTTGTGATGCCAGGGTTCTTTTAACCAGTTACCGGGCAGACCGGTGTGTACATGTCTCTCCCTCTAGAAGGGTGGAATTCTACCCTCGCTGCTAGGACTGGCCGGGAGTAAGATTCCAAAGTGTTTGACACCAAACACAACATGTTTCCATGCAGCCATCCCAAAGTTAGCATTTACTGCGAGGTTATAACTCACTTAAGATTATATGGTCAGGCTACATCACAGAACAGCGCAATACCATTCTCAACGCATACATTTATAGAGGGTTCTGATACATCTAATGTCCATGAACACCGAACGCACATTACAGCAAATGTAAAATCACAGTTTCTACACCAAAGTAGGTTACTTTGAATGTCTGCGGCAGTAATTAAGGTTTGCAACATTATAGATCTGTAAGCATATAAACAGCATGAAGCAAAATGAATATGATGGTAAACACAGTACCCAGTTTGTGTGACGGGGCTACACGAGGTGTAGTCCCGTCCTTCATAGCTCACTATGCTATATTGTAAGGATTATCTTCCTGCACATAAACAATCTTGAAAAGCGATTTGATGCTTCTAAGTGTGCAGCTTAATGCAGCACACATAGAAAGAACAAAATTCGAGGAGAAATAATAATTTCTCCTTGTATCGCCATTCTAAAATCAGTGTTTACCTGATCTTAGTTTTTGGCGCTGCCCCATCCTTGTAAATATGGGGCAGCATGAAAAAGCACTGAGTGTTGCGGCGGATCTGCGTCTGCAACACCCATTACCCGCCCTTGCTGCGGTAAGGGGCATAATAACAAGGTGGTGTTAAGGCACTTTAAGTGGTTTAACGCCAGCGTGTAAATATTGGCAAGAGAGCAACACCACAGGAGCTTCAGAAAAAGTGGCACTCAAACAGTTTGCGATATAGATGAGAGATCACAACTTCTTCATCTTTACTTATGCAAAACAAGCTTTGTGGATATGTGTCTGCATATACCTGAAGTAGTACTTTGTATTAACAATAAAGAAAAATGTCTCATATAACTCCTGAGGCTCACTATAAAGGGTTTTTTAGGGCTCGGACTCCTCCCCAGTGAAACTGGGAGGAGTTTCGAGAACTAATGTTAAAGGAGAAAAAAAAGAAGTATCTCCTAGGGCCTTGGTGAGAGGAATTCCACACATTCCTTAGCGTTTTCTGTCATCTGGTCAGTGATTCGTCTTCCCTGTGCTGTGTATGTAGTAGCCTTGAAGTGATAGGCTGTAAGTAATTTACGCGTGCCCGATGTGGCATTTTGTGTGCGAGAACGAGCATGGCAGAGTGATTAATCTTAATTACGAGCTGTCAGAGTGCCCGTGTAATGCAAGCCAGATGGTGCGAGCGCGTACACCATTGCATGCAACAGAACAGTGACACGGTAAGCTCGCAGATGTCCTCCCTCTCTCCTCAGCGCCCCTCCCACCCCCTCTGAGTCGGGAAGCATGGCCTGTGTGTACTGGGTGTACGCAGGGGCGACGAGGGACCCCCCCCCCACGTCCTCCTTTTCAAATTCCTTTCTAGCTGAGCGGAGCCTGCGACTGCGGACTGCGAGCATGAGCTGCTCCTCCCGGCCCCAGCCCCTCCTCTCCTGTGAACTCTGGAGTCTGCAGATTGCACCGGCGGCCGTCCCCAGCAACTTTAAAGGTGAGTGTTGTGTCCTCATGAAACGTAACTGGTGCTCTGTAAAGCGCTCTGATACCCGATTCGGGTCAAGTTAGCGCTATTTAAAACTCGGCAAAAAAAAAACGGACGTCAGTGATTTCTTGTAGAGAAGCGAAGACTTCACACGAAAACCTACAAGCCACTGCAGAACTCCAGTCCTGGTGGAGAAACTCTGCACCCTCCTCCCCACAACAGACACACCCGGTCTTCCTTCAGCCCCAGTCTATGTATTAGGGAGTCCAATATACACTGAGTGTGGCCGTAGTAGATTAGACGCCACTGACTGCTTGGGCGGGAGCACATCCGTTTGTGGACAGCAATGGGCCAATATTTCATCTGTCAAGGGACCTAAACCTGCCCCCACGCTGATGCTGCGGAGTTACCTCTAAATGCATTTTGGGTTTTGCCGCCTTGTATAATAGGGTAATACAGTTTCTGTAGAATGCGTTGTTTACAGCAATTTTTAAAGGTTCCTGTGAGGTTCGGTGTCAGTTGTGTGCTCGCCGTGTGGAGCGAGTGAAGTGAGCACGCCCAACTCCTATATTTCGAGGGGCCGAATGAAATCCATTGCAGCGCTATCTCTACCTCTATTATTCCCCGAACTCGTGCCAACCGAGAGTGTCGTACCTCTTGGGGTTCCATTACAGCGCAGCAAGAATCTACTAAATGCAGTATTCTCTAATGACTCGAGGCGTGCATTCCTCCCCGGGGCCAAGGTAATTAATTTTATAGAACCTTGTTACGCTGTAACGCTTTAATAACATGCCGGTAGTTTCATGCATTTGGGGCGCCCTGGGCAAATGTATTTATGGGGTCCTTGTGCGGAAAGTTGGAGTTCTGATAGTTTCGGCTCGTTCGTGACCTCTTTGACTAGGTCACTGACAGTGCAAGAAAATCCCCCTCTAAGTCCTACATGTGTTTATATCTCCTATTCAGGGATAGTTAAGTGTATGAGCAACGATCGTTCCTTTATTGCACGCATCACCAGTTCTCCCTAAGCTGTTGAACCCGAGGCAGTCAGGTTAGCAGGATTGGGGGGCCCTGCTAAACTGATATCGTGACTCTCACTTTAAAAGCAGATCGCTTCAGGCAGTGCATAAGCCAACTGAGCTGCCTTATCAGAAAGGAGCCAAAGACTGAGAACAGGCCCCTGTATTGATAGCTGTACCCCAGAGCTTGGATGCCATTCTCCACGCAGACCACTTCCTCCAGCCTACTGACCACGACCTGCACAGGGCACTAGGGATTACTGTCCATGCCACGCGCGGCGCGCCTCGAGGCACTCTCAGCTGCCCATGAACGCTAGTTTAGAAGAGTCATCAGCCCGAGTGTGCCGGAGCATGAGGGGGGTGCAGTAGGCTGCATAGTGAGCCACAGGTCCTGGACACAGAGCCTTTAAGCGCAGAAGGTCAAGGTTCTCAGCAAACGAGTACCCCAAAGACTGGCCCAGGGACAGTGCCTCGAGGTGCAAAATGTCTAGGAGGGAAGGGCAGGAGTAGTTTGTAGCGCCTAATACCAGTATTTGCCCAGTATTTGCAGGAGCGGGAGAGACACAGAGAGATGGGATAGAGAGAAATACAGAGAGTCTAGAATAGATAGAGAACCTGAATGTGCCTCAGAAAAGTAAGGGAAGTGAAAGTGGTTGTGAATAAGGTGAAAGCCCTAAAGCGCTATGATGTGACTGACATAATAATGTAACTTCAAGCGGCCCATGTGTATGTTTGGCTCTTGCAGACATGTTTTTTTTTTCACTTTGGTTCCGCTCTCTCGGTCTAGTTTCGTTTTTGCTGCACATTTCGAACGTTTGTATGTTTAAATTAGTATTTGGGAGTTTTACGTTTTTCCATCACCAATTGGAAAGAAGATTTATCAAGTTCTTTGCAGAAACACAAGTGTGAAATCGAGCCGGAGGGAAGTGTGCAGGCCCACCCAGTTGGAAAATATTTCTTGACAACAGGAATTTTTATTTGCATTTATATTCTAATGAGAAACAGATTTTTACCTTGTAATGTGACAGAGGTAGCTGCACTTTTCTGAGAGGAATAGAATTCGGGCCTTGTTCACATTGAAAACGGAATAAATCCCTTCTGCCTGGAACAAAGTAAACGTTTCAGAGCGATATTTGTCTTTTATTAATAAGCGCTGGTGGGCAGATAGTTATCCAGGCCCTGTGTGTTTCATCATTTGTGCTTCATTCACAGATTAATGATCGGAGTGGGCATTTCAGCTGCATTTGAATTCCATTTGATTATGTACATATAATGTGCATTTAGGCGACTTTTAACAAATCTCTGTTGGTAGGTTCATTTGCTAATTGTGTCGCTTGTGTGACTTTTGGTTTGTATGTCTTGCACTTATTTTGTGCTCTTTGAAGTTTATTTAATTTACTAGTATATCTGTTAACTAGTTTCTGTCTCCTCTTTGGTATTATGTAGTACGTTTGAGTTTTTGGTGCATGGGTGTTGTCATTTGGGTAGATGTGTACAGTTTCGTTTGTACGTATAGCATTTATTGTGTTTGCTGCTTATATTTATATTACAGACGGTACATGTGTGTATGTTTGTGCCAGTTGTCCTTTATACCATTTAATATGTATGTGACATTTAGCGTGTTGGAGTGTGTGACGATTTCTTTATTGGGCCTGCCGTTAGTTTTTAATTTTATGTCCACGCTCTGCTTGCTGCTGAGTGTGTGTGTGTGTGTGGTATTTCGAGTAGAGTAGTGAGTAGTGAGTAGTGAGTAGAGTAGTGAGTAGTGAGTAGAGTAGTGGGTAGAGTAGTGAGTAGAGTAGTGAGTAGTGAGTAGAGTAGTGAGTAGTGAGTAGAGTAGTGAGTAGTGAGTAGAGTAGTGAGTAGAGTAGTGAGTAGAGTAGTGAGTAGAGTAGTGAGTAGTGAGTGCAGAGTAGTGAGTAGTGAGTGCAGAGTAGTGAGTAGTGAGTGCAGAGTAGTGAGTGCAGAGTAGTGAATAGTGAGTAGAGTAGTGAGTAGTGAGTGCAGAGTAGTGAGTGCAGAGTAGTGAGTGCAGAGTAGTGAGTAGTGAGTGCAGAGTAGTGAGTGCAGAGTAGTGAGTAGTGAGTGCAGAGTAGTGAGTAGTGAGTGCAGAGTAGTGAGTAGTGAGTAGTGAGTGCAGAGTAGTGAGTAGTGAGTAGTGAGTAGAGTAGTGAGTAGTGAGTAGAGTAGTGAGTAGTGAGTAGAGTAGTGAGTAGAGTAGTGAGTAGAGTAGTGACTAGTGAGTAGAGTAGTGCGTAGAGTAGTGAGTAGAGTAGTGAGTAGAGTAGTGAGTAGAGTAGTGAGTAGAGTAGTGAGTAGTGAGTGCAGAGTAGTGAGTAGTGAGTGCAGAGTAGTGAGTAGTGAGTGCAGAGTAGTGAGTGCAGAGTAGTGAATAGTGAGTAGAGTAGTGAGTAGTGAGTGCAGAGTAGTGAGTGCAGAGTAGTGAGTAGTGAGTGCAGAGTAGTGAGTAGTGAGTGCAGAGTAGTGAGTGCAGAGTAGTGAGTAGTGAGTGCAGAGTAGTGAGTAGTGAGTGCAGAGTAGTGAGTGCAGAGTAGTGAGTAGTGAGTAGTGAGTGCAGAGTAGTGAGTAGTGAGTGCAGAGTAGTGAGTAGTGAGTAGTGAGTAGTGAGTAGTGAGTAGTGAGTAGAGTAGTGAGTAGTGAGTAGAGTAGTGAGTAGTGAGTAGAGTAGTGAGTAGTGAGTAGTGAGTAGAGTAGTGACTAGTGAGTAGAGTAGTGAGTAGAGTAGTGAGTAGAGTAGTGAGTAGTGAGTGCAGAGTAGTGAGTAGTGAGTGCAGAGTAGTGAGTAGTGAGTGCAGAGTAGTGAGTGCAGAGTAGTGAATAGTGAGTAGAGTAGTGAGTAGTGAGTGCAGAGTAGGGAGTAGTGTGTGCAGAGTAGTGAGTAGTGAGTGCAGAGTAGTGAATAGTGAGTAGAGTAGTGAGTATTGAGTGCAGAGTAGTGAGTGCAGAGTAGTGAGTAGTGAGTGCAGAGTAGTGAGTAGTGAGTGCAGAGTAGTGAGTAGTGAGTGCAGAGTAGTGAGTGCAGAATAGTGAGTAGTGAGTAGTGAGTGCAGAGTAGTGAGTAGTGAGTGCAGAGTAGTGAGTAGTGAGTAGTGAGTAGTGAGTAGTGAGTAGTGAGTAGAGTAGTGAGTAGTGAGTAGAGTAGTGACTAGTGAGTAGAGTAGTGAGTAGAGTAGTGAGTAGAGTAGTGAGTAGAGTAGTGAGTAGTGAGTAGTGAGTGCAGAGTAGTGAGTAGTGAGTGCAGAGTAGTGAGTAGTGAGTGCAGAGTAGTGAGTAGTGAGTGCAGAGTAGTGAATAGTGAGTAGAGTAGTGAATAGTGAGTAGAGTAGTGAGTAGTGAGTAGAGTAGTGAATAGTGAGTAGAGTAGTGAGTAGAGTAGTGAGTAGTGAGTGCAGAGTAGTGAGTAGTGAGTGCAGAGTAGTGAGTAGTGAGTGCAGAGTAGTGAGTGCAGAGTAGTGAATAGTGAGTAGAGTAGTGAGTAGTGAGTGCAGAGTAGGGAGTAGTGTGTGCAGAGTAGTGAGTAGTGAGTGCAGAGTAGTGAATAGTGAGTAGAGTAGTGAGTAGTGAGTGCAGAGTAGTGAGTGCAGAGTAGTGAATAGTGAGTAGAGTAGTGAGTAGTGAGTGCAGAGTAGTGAGTGCAGAGTAGTGAGTAGTGAGTGCAGAGTAGTGAGTAGTGAGTGCAGAGTAGTGAGTAGTGAGTGCAGAGTAGTGAGTAGTGAGTGCAGAGTAGTGAATAGTGAGTAGAGTAGTGAATAGTGCGTAGAGTAGTGAGTAGTGAGTAGAGTAGTGAATAGTGAGTAGAGTAGTGAGTAGTGAGTAGAGTAGTGAATAGTGAGTAGAGTAGTGAGTAGAGTAGTGAGTAGAGTAGTGAGTAGAGTAGTGAGTAGAGTAGTGAGTAGTGAGTAGAGTAGTGAGTAGAGTAGTGAGTAGTGAGTAGAGTAGTGACTAGTGAGTAGAGTAGTGAGTAGAGTAGTGAGTAGAGTAGTGAGTAGAGTAGTGAGTGCAGAGTAGTGAGTAGTGAGTGCAGAGTAGTGAGTAGTGAGTGCAGAGTAGTGAGTGCAGAGTAGTGAATAGTGAGTAGAGTAGTGAGTAGTGAGTGCAGAGTAGGGAGTAGTGTGTGCAGAGTAGTGAGTAGTGAGTGCAGAGTAGTGAGTAGTGAGTGCAGAGTAGTGAGTAGTGAGTGCAGAGTAGTGAATAGTGAGTAGAGTAGTGAGTAGTGAGTGCAGAGTAGTGAGTGCAGAGTAGTGAGTAGTGAGTGCAGAGTAGTGAGTAGTGAGTGCAGAGTAGTGAGTAGTGAGTGCAGAGTAGTGAGTAGTGAGTGCACAGTAGTGAGTGCAGAGTAGTGAGTAGTGAGTAGTGAGTGCAGAGTAGTGAGTAGTGAGTGCAGAGTAGTGAGTAGTGAGTAGTGAGTAGTGAGTAGAGTAGTGAGTAGTGAGTAGAGTAGTGAGTAGTGAGTAGAGTAGTGAGTAGTGAGTAGAGTAGTGACAAGTGAGTAGAGTAGTGAGTAGAGTAGTGAGTAGAGTAGTGAGTAGAGTAGTGAGTAGAGTAGTGAGTAGTGAGTGCAGAGTAGTGAGTAGTGAGTGCAGAGTAGTGAGTAGTGAGTGCAGAGTAGTGAGGAGTGAGTGCAGAGTAGTGAGTAGTGAGTGCAGAGTAGTGAATAGTGAGTAGAGTAGTGAATAGTGAGTAGAGTAGTGAGTAGTGAGTAGAGTAGTGAATAGTGAGTAGAGTAGTGAGTAGTGACTAGAGTAGTGAATAGTGAGTAGAGTAGTGAGTAGAGTAGTGAGTAGAGTAGTGAGTAGAGTAGTGAGTAGAGTAGTGAGTAGAGTAGTGAGTGCAGAGTAGGGTAGTGAGTAGGACATCACAGGCAGCAGCTGTGCAAGCTTCTTACACTCACAAGGAGACCACAGGCAGCTGAGGTGCAATCTTCTCACACTCACAAGAACGACATCACAGGCAGCAGCAGTGCAAGCTTCTTACACTCACAAGAAGGACATCACAGGCAGCACCAGTGCAAAGTTCTTACACTCACAAGGAGACATGCCAGCAGAGGTGCAAGCTTCTCACACTCAGAAGAAGGACATCACAGGCAGTAACGGTGCAATATTCTCACACTCACAAGGAGATCACTGGCAGTACACACCACATGAACACACTCCACAACACATAGCAACAATACATTGGCATTTATAATGCCATTAGCTCAAACTCAAATAAATCCGAGCCCGATTGCATTTCTAATGCTTGTTTCTTTTTGCGCTGGACATAAGAGAATCAGTATGGAAAATGAATATATGATGAACAAAAATGTGTGAGAACTGAAGCTTACCTATTGTAATTACATTGCTAACATTATAGTTTTATTTTAATATTTTTCTCCAAGCAGAGTATCTGTGTAGAAAGTAGACCGTCTGCAATAAAGTACCTTGTAAAGTACATACAAAGCATCATAAATCACTGTTGTCTACTATTCTCCTAGCGCAAGAAAGTCACGGCTGTGAGGTAATATCAACAATGTAAATAATGAATGGCTCCCAGAGCAGTGAGACGTCCAACATCGGAAACTATACATGCACTTGAAATAAACCCAGGGGTTCCTTCAGCGTTCTCGCTAACTCGAAGATAAACATCTCTCCAGAGCAGCAACTCAATTGGGCAGTAGTTCCCGCACTGAGGCCTCTTCCTGGCAGTTCCACGAACAGAGCTGTGACGTGCACCAGCAAATGCCGCAATAGGTAATAGTATGTGCCAATGCTCAGACGGCCTTATCTTTGCATTTCTAGCATATAGAAGTGTAATTCTTAGTAATATTGATGAATAAGGGCTTGTGACACCTGATATGGACTTCCTGCAGCATGACTTACCCCTTTGTTGCAAATGCTACTCAATTTAGCCTTCCGCATTGTTTTTAATGCATTTGCCCTTATCAGTCATATGACTATCTTTTAGACGGGACTTAGAGACAGATTTAGCTGTCTTGCCAGCCTCATATAATGAAAATTGAATTTTAAAAAGTAGATAATGATATGGCTATGTAGAGCGGCTTTGGGCTAGCCCTCTACAACCATTGCCCTATTCGACTGACATTCACATTTGCTTCCATCCACCACATAATAGAGCATGGGAGAATGGGTAAGCCCATTCTAGCCTTTGGCTTTCGTGAACTATGAACTACGTCAAATTTCCTAATCACATGTCTATCTCCATCTAAAAATAAGTGCAAGGCTGCTGACCAATAAAGACTTTCTCTTACAACGTTCTATCCTTCTTAGGTCTAACCAGACGATGTATCAACACTAACACTGGGTTTTGGGTCAGCCCGATGCTGGGCTTCCCCACCATTCTCATTTTCTTGCTTCCTGTTTGATGCTTTCCTTCATCTACTTGTGATTGTCCATCCATCCATTTGAATGCTGAATACTTCTCTTTTACTTTCAGCATTGTATGGGGTGCATGTATTTCCTATATTTATTCCTTGTATGGTTCTTCCTCCTCAAATCCCCACCCGTGAACTATGTTACTTCCCACCCCTCAGTCTCTATTTATTTAACCCATTCTTCCAAGTTTTCCATTGCTTCTCTGTCCATCACTGTTTCCCTTTTTCCAAGCCCACACACTCTGGCATTGCTAGCCCTGGTTCCTCCATCATTCCCCCCCCCCGCACCCCCCCCCGGCCCCAATGCAATCTTATTATGTGAGAGCCTGGCAGATACGACTTGATAATGTGCCACCTCTTTCTCTTTTATTTGCTTTCTTCCATATTTTTTCAAGTATTGCTCCAAGATTGACGTCGGCTATATTGGAAGAGTAAATAAACATTTAGCAACAGCCCCAAACCCCATTCCAAAATGATAATGTATAAGGACACCAAAGTAACATAGCATAATATCACTGTTGGGAGAATCACGAAACTAACATTTGGTTGACTTGTCGGTAGAATACTTAGCACAAGTAAGTGGAGTGATGTCAAGTTTATGAGAAATAAAAAATAATGTTTGAGTTGTGCTAACTGACCTGGAAAGTTAATAAATTCAGTCATATTTTCTTCCAAACCGCAATATTAAAATCAATACCCAAATAACGTTCCCAGAGGAGTTCAGCCTTGGACTTAGTTTGTGTGGGATTTAGAGGTAAAAGAAATGTGTAAATGACGGAAGCCTTTGGATAACAAGGGAAGAGTCTAGACATATCTGAATTGAAACTTATGGAGGATAAATTATCAGGTAAAGTAAAAAAAAATATTTAGGATCGTATTAAAGCAGTGAAAAACATGCATGAAAGGAGTGAAGACAGTAAAATGTGGGCCTGAAATTAGGAAAAGAAATAGGTGCATCCCCTTCAACCAATTGTAATCTCAACATAATGCCTTTGTCTTTCCATGATTTCCAGATGATAGGTCTATTGTGCATTTTAACAAGTTTATTCTCCCAAAGAGGCATGGCCAAGAACATAGACTTGGAGATAATAGCAGAAGGATTTATGGACCGAAGCAAAGAACAAGTTTGTCTAAAAAGGGGAGGGGAAGTAAGAGAAGATTTAGACGAGAATTATCAAATCTCCTGTGCTGTAAAAGGATGAAGTAATTTCTTCACAATATCAAACTAAAAGAACAGAAGGAATAACTAGACTCTGAAATTTAAAGTGCAGCTTGACGCAATCCAAAAGCGTTATGGTATCGACTAAACTCTAAGAAATGTACCCATCTTTCTAGTTTAGATTTCTTAAGTAAAGGAAGAGAGAGCCTAGCTTTTATATTTAGCTATAAAAACTTAGAGAGTACAGAATCTCTCTTTTTAAATGTAGGTTTGGAAACACTCACTAGTATCATGGAAGTAATGTATAATAAGAGTGAAGAAAGCATCATTTTAATGGTGTCAAAACATCCCCACCTGGACAAGAATAATGGATTACATGAGGAAATATAATTTGTAATATGAGTAATACATTCCTTATAGTTGAGAGCAACAAAATCCTGAACACAGTGTAAACCAGATCCCTAAACATTTTATTCTAGAAAGCACCCATCAAAAAGAAGAGGTCCTAAGGGACTTTTTACTTGGCTATTTATTAAAGGGAAGTATTGCAGTGTTATACATATTTACTTGTAATCAAAAAGAGGACTAGCCTATTTGTGAACAATACAGGACTCAGGTCTGTATGGTGGGGGGAAACTAGTAAGTTTCTTTATGAAGCCCTGACCCACCAACCTAGTTGGTGGCTTGCTTCATCATCCGGAACACCCCGTGACACCGAATGTGTCCCGGGTGTGCTTCTACGCCTGTGTTACAGCGGAGCTGGTGGGTTGCTGAGTGTACGGTGTCAGTGACATGAAAGTGGTAATTTAAAAGCCATACAGCAGTTCCAGTTCCCAAGGAGGTAATTTTAATGTCTGTGCCTCTGTTAGCGTTAAAAACAAGGCAAGTGGATGCTGGTGGACTGGTTATTAGGAACTCCTACATCCGTGGTGTGGTCTACATGTTTCAGCCAGGCCTTTTCTTTAAAACTGGCTTTCCTCAGGACCGTAACATATGTGAAAGTGCGATCTATACTTTAAGTGAGTATGTGATCAAAAATGTGGAGCACACATTAAGGTGCTATACATGTGGGAGGGGGATTCACTCTCCAAGCATTAGCTAGCGTTTTGCTGCAAATGCCCCTATAGAGAAATCCAGCAGAGGTGCTGGAAACCTGTAGTTCAGTCACGGATCTAACTAATGCTTGAGGTCCCATAGAATACAAACAGGGATGTCATGTTATAGAAAAAAATGGAAAAGGACGGAACAACCTAACCACTCTCTCAATGACAAGAGATAGTTTATTATAAAACAGAAGACCTCTGGGCTTTGTCAGCAGACCCCCATACCTCAAGACCTAGATGCAATGTTCACATCACAGGACAAACATGGGTCTTCTCTCTGGAAAGGTGTCTCTCAGTGTGTGTAACAACAGGTTGTGGTTGCAATATTAAAGTACACAATTTCCAGAGGTGCTGCTGTGTGTAGCCTATTACACCTAGGTGCGAGGGACAGATCAGAACAGAATAACAAGGGGCATTGTTGTTTAACCTTGAACATCGTGAGCAGACTAAACCTCAGAGCACAGCAAAGAACCTGCAAGGCAGACAGTTCTCATATGTGAAGGGGCACAAATAAAGTCTTGCGAAATAGATGCTTGCAGTGTCGTGTGCAAAAGCAGCCTCATGGCAGCGAAGCAAATGCTAATTTAGCAAGTGTCAACAATGGACCTATTAGCCTTACTACACCCTCCCCCTGATATGGCCATCATATGTAGATCATATATGAAAGCAAAGTTCAAGAAGCCAGAGCAGATATCAATCGGCATAATGCATAAAATTTGGAAAAAGCAAAAATGAAAGTTTGTGCAAACAAAAAAAACAACAACAAAAAAATAAGTCCTGGAAGAAGCCAAAAGACGAGAAAGAGAGGAGGAAGTGATAGTAACATTTTTTTGAAAGCAAGGCATCCGGAAACCCAGCGGTCTACTGGCATAATGTACCTGATTAATCCATCACGGTGTAAGTGCAAAAGAATGCAATACCCTCCAGAAGGACATCATTTTGGTTGGCAGGAACGTGAAATGCCATCCAATTTAGTAAGTTGAAGGAACAAGATTGTTCTTCATAGTCAGGTGCCTCCCTTACCATTGATGGATAACTTGTGTGATATTCACTGAAGCTCTGTAGTAGGAGAGTCTGTGAAGCCTCACAGATATCCCAATGTGCCAAAATGCCAAGTGCAGCAGCACGCGCCATCAAGCCAACCCCAGTACACTCCTGCTCATGAGCAGCTGAGTGGGCCATTAGCCGATCGAAATCCAGGACTGGACATGATGTGTTGGTGAGACATAACTCCAATGCCCACGTAAAGTCACAGTGGAGGCATGAAAATACAGTTTGCACGCAAGTAAAGTAAACAAAACAAAACGATAATCCATAAGACACACTAAGTGTCACAAGAGGCAGTGTACCGAAGCATTTATGCATCCGGTCATGAAGCAGTTGCAGCTGAGCCTGGCGTGCACAGTACAACAAGAGGAGCAGCCATTGCGTAGCAGGCACAACAGAAGCAGGACACCCGCTGACAACGCCAGTAGTAACGGTGAACCGCCAAAGATGCTGGAAAAGATAGAATGAATGAATGCAGGTATCACACCAAATATAGTCTGGAATGAAGTAACAAGGCTAGAACACGCATGTTTAAAAAAATGAGCCAGGCATTGTGTATGAGACGGATTGAAAATACGATGAATCAACTCCCCAAAATGTAGTGGGAGGTTTGTGTTTAAAAGTGTTTGAATCTCAGACACCACACTAGCCACCTGGAGCATGAAGGTTTCACTTGCGGAAGTCAATGCAACTTCTTGTTGCATTAAAAGGACCTTTAATCTGCTCAGCTTGTTGAAATCTGCCTTCGAAGTTGGAATTGAAGGCCACACTGGACTATCCAGTGGCCCATGCGTGGGTGGGAAAAGCACATTATTGCAACAAATTATGCGCTGGGAAACCGTTACAATGTAAGGAATGCCAGCCTGCAAGCAGCATCATTTTTGGTTATTTAAAATAAGATAGCTACTGTTAGTAAGCAGTGTGACCGTGGGAATGCGGGCTGGATCTGGTTTACCTTTTAAAACACACGCAAGATTTGGGGCTGAAAGATTACAAGCCCCGTACAACTGTATGTTTTTACATACCATGGAGTGTCCCACAGTGGAATCACAATCCTCCCTGGTTGGGTGTCCCTTAAACATTGATAAGTGAATGGCAGAAGCCACAGTTCATGTAAAAAAGCACCTCCAAGAGGTTCAAAACGGCCCACTGCGTAATGTTTCATACATGATGTAAATTGAAACAGTGAGAACGGTAAACTTATAACCCCATGGATTAACCAAACCGCAGAATCTGATTTCGCATCAGAAAAGGGTAAAGGGTCTATTTTTCCAATGCGCAAAAAAGTATAAGTTGCGTCTTTCATGGACATAAATTGCTGTTTGTCTGTCAAATTAAGCGGGAAAATGAAGCGGTAGCATTCAAAAATTGCCATGGCACTTTTCCCATTTTTAATGTTTAAAAAGTAAAATGCATTACTGAACATAATTGGTTTTGACCATGATATAACAGAGAAACATCTTCTTGCACAATGTCAATACCAGAGGAAACAATATTTTCTAATGTATAAATGCGAGAAGACAGTGTATTAATGCTGTTGTCGACAACAGCTAAAACTTTTTCCAAGATTGCCTGGTCTAATTCCCATAAACGGGATGCTGCTTCTATTTGTGACAGTTTCCAAATTTCATTGTAAGCAGCATGTATCCATCTCTTTGTTCTAGGAACTCTCAGTCCTAAGACAACGTCAGCCAAATTAATATTAGTGGACAGCAAGGATAAATGTTGTTTAACAGACAAATGTGTTGAGTGATGTAACCATTGTTACCAACAAAGTAGGTTGTGACAGTATGCGAGTCAGAAAATCTAGGGTTTGGCCTGTCTTGTTTATAACCTAAATTAGAATTAAGAAAATGGAGTTGGCATGCATTCAAACTATTAGGCCAGATTAACCAACCTAGGGTATACATGGCAGATTCATTAAATGAATTATTTTTCAATAAACTCTGTAAATCTTCAATGGTGTAATTTGTGTGTGAGCGCCAAGTATTATATTCAGCTAAAGTCGGAATGGGTGGGGCGTTATTTTGTTTGGTAGTTGCCAAACCAAAACATTTGGTTTGGTAAATAGTATTATTCAGAAATAGCATTTGAGTGGGGATGAGGCACGCACGATGTAGAGCCTTGCACCTGCTAGTCCTTAGAACCCCAAATTACTTTTAAATCAATGGTTTCCTTCCAATGTTCATAACCCTTTATGCCCAAATTATGGTGAAAGGAAGAAGAATATATTAATTTACTATGAGTCAACATGAGTTTCTGGAAGGAGGGACTATTCATTTTGAAATAGAAAGATTCCGGATTGGATGGGCTAAATTCTGTAAAGTAGGTAAACTTTTTCTTTAATGTTTTCGAGCTGCCTTTTACTGGCATAGGGCCATGCTCCCACTGAGTGAAATTAACGACAGGACGTAATGTACTAGTCTTGTGTATGAAATGATGCCCATAATGTTGACAACAGAAAAGGTCAGCATAATTAGCAGAATTCATACACAAGTCTTCAGCATCAAAAGCAGCATTATATTTTAAATCTGAAAACAAAAAAAAAGAAAAATAATTTTTTAGAAATTAACTTGAAAATGCCAAGAACAGACCAAGGAAACTCTTTGATCTACTAAAAGATCAATTGAACAAATTAGCCAAATCTTCCCTACTAACATCGAAATCAGACATGAACTGTGAGGATTTTTCAACATTTATCGATAAAGCCAACTCATTGGAGAGAGAACTCAAGAACAAGGGGAGTAAGCCCAAGTACTAGAAACATGTGCGCACAATCAGTTAAGTCAACATATTACTGATTTTGAGCTACTTAATGACTACCAATCTGCGTTCCGACCAAACTATGTGTAGCAATCCTACACATAGTAGATGACGCTTCACTAGCACTCTACCGCAATGAAACCTGTCTCTTGATCCTTCTAGACCTATCATCTGCATTTGACACAGTAAACCATCCAAAAGTATTAAAGCGCCTGGAAAATAGGATGGGCTTATCAGGAACTGAACTGAAATGGTTCCACTCCTTCCTAGAGAACAGATTCCTGGTAGACAGCAAGCTATCCCCACCATCTCCGATAAAAATTAACTAACATTTCATTTCACATGTATGCTGACGACACCCAGCTATATATATAAATATATTATCTCCGGAAGAGATCAACACTATGAACCATGCACTCCAGAAAACTGTTGACTGGCTAGCTGACAATCATCTTAAGCTCAACTCACAAAAAAACGAATTCCTTCTGATCTCCCCTCCTAAAAGTGCAGCCAAGATCAAAGAATGGACCAAGTTGATCAAAGCACTAAACGGTATTTATTTATTTATTTTTATTTATTTATGGGATTTTTAATGCGCAGCTAATACCCTAGGGTGTCTAGGCGCAGTAAGATACTTTAGGATACAGTGATCAGCACACAAACTTATTGATTGAAGAGCCAAGTCTTCAAGGCCTTACGGAAGCAAATAAGAGTTGGGGCGGTTTTGATATGTGAGGGGAGTGAATTCCACAATCTGGGGGTTGCTACCAGGAATCGTCTGTCACCCCATGTGGTAGTTCTTGTTCGGGGAACAGATAGTAGACAACTAGCTGCTGATCTTAAGTTCCTTATAGGGGTGTACACCTGAAATGCCTCATTTAGATGCTTCGGGCCAGTATGATGAATGGCCTTATAGGCAATGCATAAAGCTTTAAATTTGATCCTGCTCTCCACTCTTAGCCAATGAAGATGGCGTATAGCTGCCGAGATGGACTGGCGCCTAGGAATGTTGAGAAGGATTCTAGCTGCCATATTTTGAACAGATTGGAGCTTGTTCAGAATGTATTTATGAGTGTTGAAAAAGAGGGCATTTCCGTAATCAAGCTTGGAAAACACTAAGGTGGTGATTAGTGTTTTTCCAGCTGATGCTGGTAGGTACGGTAGCAGTTTCTTTATCTTTTTCAACATAAAGAAGGCAGCTGAGACAACCTTGTTTACATGATGTTTAAAAGATAGGTGTTTATCAAAGATCACTCCAAGATTCCTGACCTTTGCGACTGGGACCGGGGGAGGACCCATCTGGGTAGGCCACCACGTTGGTGACCATTCTGGAGAGATGTTACCAAAGGTCATAACCTCTGTTTTCTCCGCATTCAGTTTTAGGCAATTACTGTGCATCCATACTTGTACCTCCAGTATCCCCTCCTGAAACTTAGCTGCCACCATTGGGCCGTTCTTATGCACCGCCAGCAAAAGTTGGGTGTCATCAGCGTAGGTAGTTAAACGCATCCCATGAGATTTTATGACCCTTGCCAAGTCTGCGACATAAATGTTGAAAAGCGCAGGACTTAACGAGGATCCTTGGGGGACCCCGCATGGCAGTTCAGAAATCGGTGAATAATAATTGCCTAATTTAACTGCCTGTTTGCGGTTAGCTAGAAAAGAAGCTATAAGATCTTTGGCCAGGTGGTTAATCCCCAGGGCTGCAACACGGTCGACTAAGATGGCATGGTCGACCGTGTCGAAGGCCGCCGAGAGATCCAACAGAATAAGCACTGCTGCTCCTCTCGAATCCAAGATGTCTCTAATTTCATCGGAGGCCTTTATCAGCGCTGTCTCAGTTCCGTGTCCCCTCCGGAATCCGAACTGCGTATCATCCAAGAGTTCGTGTTGTTCAATGAACTCTGAGAGCTGCTGGTTCATGATGGCCTCTACGATTTTTGCGGGAAAGGGAAGGCATGCAATGGGTCTGTAGTTGGCCATAATAGTGGGGTCTAAGGAAGGTTTTTTGAGCAAAGGTTTAACGATGGCCTTCTTCCAGATCTCTGGGTAGACACCTGTTTTGAAGATGGCATTACAAATAGTGGTGAGCGGCTGCGAAATGGTATTGTGAAGTTGATTCATTATATCAGGAGGGCATGGATCGAGCGGAGAACCCGATTTGATCTTGGCAACTAGCATGCTGACCTGGTCTTCTGTCACTAGCTGGAAGCCAGAAAAAGGAGGATGGGTCACAACCAAGCGAGTGGATGGATCGGTCCTAACTACCTCCGGTTGCTGTGGAAAAATGGAATAAATGTCCATTACCTTAGTGGTGAAAAAAGTGGCCAGCGAGTTACAGAGTTCCTGAGATTGCTCAATTACAGGTCCAGTTGGTGGGATAGAAAGAGAATTCACCACCTGGAATAACATCCTCGCTGAGTTCTGGGCCTGTTCGATTCGACCAGTGAAAAAAATATTTTTTTGAGTGGTGATGGCTTTCTTATATATCGCTAGAGCATCTTTATAAGTTTGCTTAGCGGAGGGACTGTAGTGCTTTCTCCAGCGTCTTTCTAAGCTTCTACAGTACTGCCGTTGGAGACGCAATTCCTCTGTATACCACTGGGCCGATGGAGTAGCTCTATTTGGACGATAACATTTCTCAGGTGCCACCTGATTAGCTGCCTTTAGTAACCAGCCTCGAAAGTTAGTGGACAAGATTTCAGGATCACAAGAGCACTCCCGGACCGAAGTCCTTAGGAGATTTGAAAGGTATGGAATATCGGCATTTTTCCAAACTCGTGTGCCCAGTGACGACCGGGCTTTGGGCTGGGGGGGGTGAGATTGTAATGCTCGAATTCTAAAGATAATGGCTTGGTGGTCGGACCATACCAATGGTAGCACTGCTACCAGGTCAATGCCCGGGTTACTTGTAAACAGACCATCCAGTGTATGCCCAGCTTCATGCGTGGGGCCCCTCACCAACTGTTGCAGTCCTATTGCTTGCATGTCTGTAATAAGTTGGGCTGTATCCTTAATTTCCATATCTTCCAGCGGAAAATTAAAATCCCCAAGGATTGTATAATCCAAGGATCCTATTACGGCTTCAGTGATTTCTGCGAGTGCTGCTAAGAATTTAGTCCGAGGACCTGGTGGCCTATAAACCATTGTCCCTTTAAAAGCTTGCTTCTGCGTGAGATTGATAGCAAACGCGATAGCTTCGCAGTTTAGAGTTGGAATATGCTCAAATTTTGTCTGATAATCATCTTTATGGATAATGGCTAAGCCACCACCTCGCCCGGAAGTTCTATCTTCTCTGGCGACACCGTAGCCTTCGGGGGTAGCCGAGACGAAATCTGGGCCTGATGCCTCATCTCCCCAGGATTCGGTGATGAAAAGAATATCCAATTCCTGGTTGATAATGAACTCCCTAATAGATAGACTATGTTTAGGGAGGGAGCGAGAGTTGATCAGTGCTGCTCTAAAATACTGTTCATTGGGCCCTGGTAATTGGAGGAGAATAAGATGTACGATTAACTGCAGATAACGGCAGCGGGAGGGTATAATGACAGCCCACACATGATGTCAATATGGGTGTTAGATCATTAAGGGGCGGTAGCATCTGGCAAGACCTACCTAACCCTGGGTTCATCCCTCTCAGCTGACCGGAGGTGTAATATAATGTTGGCATAGTATCTTGGGTGGCAGCTGGGACAGGGGGAGTAGCCCTGGGCCCGGAGCTGGCTCAGACGGGCGCAGACGAGCTTGTCTTAGGCGCGTCTTCGGCGCGCGCCCCCTGCGCACGTCCGCTGCGCATCCTGGCGAGAGAGAACTAAATAGCTCTCTCCCGGAAGTGGAGAAGAGCTAGAACGCGTCCCGAGGCAGCCCCAAGATGGCGGCTGGTACTCGAGGACGAGTCCGAGTCCAAATGCCCTATTCCCTCCTCTATTGAAGATAGGTAAGCGCGAAATGAGATGTGCAAATAAGCGCTAAGTCAGTGCAGCAAACTCGATGTAAATGGTCAATTTTAAAAAGATACAATTTAAAAACATAAGGCAACCTAAAAATGCCTGAACATAGGGTTAAAATACACAAATGCTGGGCAATAGCGGGGTACAGTGTCAGTTCGTGCTCTGTGCCGTATCATAAAGGTATCACCGAGCCTCGAGCTCGCTCGGTCTAAATAGCTCTCTCCCGGAAGTGGAGAAGAGCTAGAACGCGTCCCGAGGCAGCCCCAAGATGGCGGCTGGTACTCGAGGACGAGTCCGATTCCAAATGCCCTATTGCCTCCTCTATTGAAGATAGGTAAGCGCGAAATGAGATGTGCAAATAAGCGCTAAGTCAGTGTAGCAAACTCGATGTAAATGGTCAATTTTAAAAAGATACAATTTAAAAACATAAGGCAACCTAAAAATGCCTGAACATAGGGCTAAAATACACAAATGCTGGGCAATAGCGGGGTACAGTGTCAGTTCGTGCTCTGTGCCGTATCATAAAGGTATCACCGAGCCTCGAGCTCGCTCGGTCTAAATAGCTCTCTCCCGGAAGTGGAGAAGAGCTAGAACGCGTCCCGAGGCAGCCCCAAGATGGCGGCTGGTACTCTAGGACGAGTCCGATTCCAAATGCCCTATTCCCTCCTCTATTGAAGATATGTAAGCACGAAATGAGATGTGCAAATAAGCGCTAAGTCAGTGCAGCAAACTCGATGTAAATGGTCAATTTTAAAAAGATACAATTTAAAAACATAAGGCAACCTAAAAATGCCTGAACATAGGGCTAAAATACACAAATGCTGGGCAATAGCGAGGTACAGTGTCAGTTCGTGCTCTGTGCCGTATCATAAAGGTATCACCGAGCCTCGAGCTCGCTCGGTCTAAATAGCTCTCTCCCGGAAGTGGAGAAGAGCTAGAACGCGTCCCGAGGCAGCCCCAAGATGGCGGTTGGTACTCGAGGACGAATCCGATTCCAAATGCCCTATTCCCTCCTCTATTGAAGATAGGTAAGCGCGAAATGAGATGTGCAAATAAGCGCTAAGTCAGTGCAGCAAACTCGATGTAAATGGTCAATTTTAAAAAGATACAATTTAAAAACATAAGGCAACCTAAAAATGCCTGAACATAGGGCTAAAATACACAAATGCTGGGCAATAGCGGGGTACAGTGTCAGTTTGTGCTCTGTGCCGTATCATAAAGGTATCACCGAGCCTCGAGCTCGCTCGGTCTAAATAGCTCTCTCCCGGAAGTGGAGAAGAGCTAGAACGCGTCCCGAGGCAGCCCCAAGATGGCGGCTGGTACTCGAGGACGAGTCCGATTCCAAATGCCCTATTCCCTCCTCTATTGAAGATAGGTAAGCGCGAAATGAGATGTGCAAATAAGCGCTAAGTCAGTGCAGCAAACTCGATGTAAATGGTCAATTTTAAAAAGATACAATTTAAAAACATAAGGCAACCTAAAAATGCCTGAACATAGGGCTAAAATACACAAATGCTGGGCAATAGCGAGGTACAGTGTCAGTTCGTGCTCTGTGCCGTATCATAAAGGTATCACCGAGCCTCGAGCTCGCTCGGTCTAAATCGCTCTCTCCCGGAAGTGGAGAAGAGCTAGAACGCGTCCCGAGGCAGCCCCAAGATGGCGGCTGGTACTCGAGGACGAGTCCGATTCCAAATGCCCTATTCCCTTCTCTATTGAAAATAGGTAAGCGCGAAATGAGATGTGCAAATAAGCGCTAAGTCAGTGCAGCAAACTCGATGTAAATGGTCAATTTTAAAAAGATACAATTTAAAAACATAAGGCAACCTAAAAATGCCTGAACATAGGGCTAAAATACACAAATGCTGGGCAATAGCGGGGTACAGTGTCAGTTCGTGCTCTGTGCCGTATCATAAAGGTACCCCTACTAAAGAGGACTCAACCAAATTCCTGGGTATCACACTGGACAAAGATCTAAACATGCAAGCACACATCAACACAATGGTAAAAACCACCCGTTTTCATCTGAATTACCTCAGAAAACTGAAGTCACTCATCGATCCTGATGATCTGAAATTTGAAGTACAAGTACTGGTCATTTCAAGAATAGAATATGAATGCACAACCCTATTAGGACTCCCTAAGATAGCACAGCACCCCGAAAAGCGTGTCTCAATGCAGCAACTAGACTTATAACGGGAAAATATGACCACATCACTTCACACCTGAAAGCGATCAACTGGCTTCCATACGAAGCAAGAATAGAGCTAAAAATTGCTTATATCACTCACAAGGCATTACACCACAAAACTCCATATTACCTAGGTCATAAAATTACGCTATCCAGAGGCACTAGACCCTCGAGGGGATCAGAAGACTTTCTACTGAAACCAGCACTCTTCCATAAGAAAAAAACGTACGATAGAGCATTCACGGGAGCAGCACCAAGGATTTGGAAGTCGCTCCAACCAAATATCAGAAGAATCACCTACGCTCCTTGATTCAAAAAGGAAACATAGTCATTTCTGATGGGTAAATATCTCCCATAACGACCAACAGGGACGTTGAAGTAGTTATGGATCGGAATGTCAATACGACGTGCCTAATAAAGAACAAAGAAACTGTTCACCTCCCGATGCAATATACTATAATTTACTGAACTTGAATAGCGAGCCTCTACTCATATATTTGAAGTATGACAAGTCAATCTTGAATGTAATCTAATGATTTTGATTATTCCTTTACTATATTATTGTGTATAGACAAATATTTGCCAATATTAGTGGAACACTTAGAGATGTTATGGATGTGAAAGAATTGGATATCCGCTGATATCGAAATGGTTGAAATGTAAAGCGATCTGACACCCAAGTCAGGGTCTGGTTCGCGCAATAGAAAACACAGAATAAATGAATAAATAAATAAAGCTTGAATCGCATGCACATCCCAATCTTCTGAACAAATGTTTTGTGTAACCACATCACCATAGAGACTCTAAAGACCAACGGTACGTTAATCAGACCTGTTGGACTGTGAATTTGGAAACCCACTTTATCCTAAACGATACCATCTGAAACAGGGAACGCTGAAATGTTAACAAGAGTCTGGTCACGCTTCATGATGTGTGAAGATGAATGTGGGGCCAAAATTCCATCGACAAAGTTTGCAGCAGAACGTTCAGGCAAGTAGTGACCATCGATGAGTTGAAAAAATGCAGTTAAAAACCTAATGGACATAAAAAGAAAGATTTAAAATAGAGTCAACCAAATGTATGTCTATGGAGGAACCAAATAAGTCTTTTTAAACTAAGATAAAAAAATTGACAATTTCGTCAGGTCATCTGATGGTGTGGAGGATGCGTCAAATCAAAATCTGCCACGGTGTAAAGGAGTATCCGGCAAATCATGCACAGATTCACTTGTGGGATATGTGTATTCAGCATCTGTTGTATCTGTTGATACACAAGGGTCGGTAGGGAGCTCAGTAACAATGACCATCTCGATGACAGTGTCATTTGGCAAATTAGAAGATGTTATAGTCTATCAAGTTCTTGAAATTGTGGGACAGGAAACAGCAGATGTCACACTATTCAGAATCGGCCAGATGTTGTAACTTGACATTGTCCACTGAGATGTATTTGTTGTCTTTGCGGCCAGGTAGAGGAGGTAAAATTACTGTTTGAGTACCCTTCAGGCCAAGCACTGGAACCAGTGCACGATAAGAGGGACCACCTTCTTTTTTGTTCTCCAACTTTACTCGGACCAGATCTCCAACTTTAGGAAGCCAGCCGACCACTGGATTCTGTAGCACTGCGTCAGTCGATGAAGACAAATGTTCAGTAGCAAGGCTGGCACGGGTCTCTTGTAGATTCTGTAACATAGCTGAATGATTATCTACGTCAAAGGTTGCGGCATCAAGGTCTGGCGGCATCAAGGTCTGGCACAAACATTTTGGTGCAAAAACAATAGTTGATGGACAGAATGCAGAACAATATTATTAGCAATTAGGGGACCCCCTCTAACGGAATTGCTTTCAGGTCAGGGAGAAGAGGGGAAAGAAGCAACCAACACTGAAAAAGCTCCCTCCTGACCTCTCTATTTTATCAAAAGATTCAAACACTGAATTCCAACATGGGCAACACCAAATACCAAAGACATTTTTTACTTTCTCATTTTCTTTTTTATTTCATTACTTTTTTTTACTTATTAGTACTTTTTTTCCCATATTATTATTTTCAGCATAAAACTTTATCAAATATTACAAACTTTTCATCAGAGATCTATAATGCATAAATTAATATCTACACTACAATCCATTCATTCCCCAGTACAGGGATCTGGGCCTAAATCCATAGGTTTTTTGCTCACCATGGATTTCCAGTTTGAACCCAGCCATATGCAAATCAGTCTTGACCCTGTACCCCATGGGAACAGTCCAGCCCGAACTGCCGAGCCAGGTCCTCCTGGACTGGAAACAAGCATCCTAGGACCAGTTTCGGGGTTTCAGCCCTCATCAGCCAGGATAGCTTGATTCCAGTGGTATGGAGAGCACAGGACTCACGTCTGAGCATACCCGTCCCACTCAGGGTGACAAATGCAAAAACAGCAGTTGATGGACAGAATGCAGAACAATGCCCAGTACAGAGATCTGGGCCTAAATCAATAGTTGTTTTTGCTCACCATGCCATTCCCCTTTGAACCCAGCCATTTGCAAATCAGTCTTGACCCTGTGCCCCATAGGAACAGTCCAGCCCGAGCTGCCAAGCCAGGTCCTCCCTGGACTGGAAACAAGCATCCTAGGACCGGTTTTGGGCTTTTGATGCCAAAGAGCATTTTCTATGGGGTCTGCCCACCCACAGGTCTTATAGGGAGATTATTAAGTGCACGTTGGATGCCATACATATGGGCTTACCAGTTCCTGCCAGTACCTAAGACTCTAGATGTCAAGGATTGCTTTAAGTCACGATTCATTCGATCCACAACTGAGTTGCCCTCAGGGCTATATAGAGACAAAAAGTGCACCAGCAGCCCCAAAGACTTCATGGCTTCCTTGTATGCCTTATAGGCGAACGCTGGACCCTGGTCAGAATGTAAGGTGCCACAGGCAAAAATCCTTAGAAAGACATGCAAATCCTTGATGACAGTTCGAGCATCAGCACTGCGTTATGGTCACACCCAAAGAAATCTGGTGTACGAATCCACTGCAACTAAAAAATATTTATATGCAGTATCTGAAGAGAAAGGACCGCAGTGATCAAGCAAGCAAAAGTCCGGTTAGCTATGCTAAGCGGTCTTTGTGGAGGACGTGTTACCACAGATAGCTTAATCTGCTGACAAATGTCACAAGAAAGTACATAACTGCGGGTCAGTTTATACGCCACCAGTATCGCTGCTGCAAAATAGAGACAGTAGCAGACACTCCAGCATGTGCTGAGGCCATGCCTTTGTGTGAGGTTTTAATTAAAGTGTGTCTGCGCTCCGTGTTGGGAATCTGCCGATCTCCAATGTCTAGCAAAAGGAACTTGTTCAGGAGTTAACTGATACAAATATTTTGAAAGGAAACCCCGCGGGTAAGTAAGGCCCTCCTTTGTTGCAGCTATCGCTGCCAAAATGTCATTATTAATCTTTGACATGGATCTAGTAACCGCTGCTATGGAACACGTGGACAAAGAAGGTGGATGAAGATATTCATACTGCAAGAACTCCTGTGTCTGAAGAGAAGCATCAAAGGTAAAAGTGACATCCAGGGATGTCAAAGAAGTAACCCATTGTATCCAACAGGAATGTAAAGCTTTTGAGTTTGGCACACTTGCCTTCGTTACTGCCTCTAAGACAGGGTAAGGTGTAACCACCAAAATGCGTTTTCCCTGGGCCAGGGCGAGTTCTTTTTGAACCGCCATTTGGACAGCTCTCAAAACTTTTTCGACAGTTGAAAACCTCATTTCGGCCAAAGTGTACAAATGTGATTTGTATGCGATTGGCACTGTGTCTCCTTCATTGTACGTCAAGTGAGTGAAACCCACTGCGCCTGGTACGATTCATATCACCAGGTTAATGTGGTTATCATGCGTCAACAAGTATTTAGATTAAAGCAAATCAGATTGCAAAGATAGTAATATAGCAGAATGTTCCGGTAACCATCTGGCTTTTGAAAAAGTAGGTTGTATCAAGGCATAAAGTGGCTTGATACGCTGGGCATATTCGGGAATATAAGAACGCCCGAAATGTAAAAATCCCAGTAAGGACAGAAGTTTTTCAGTGTGGTTGGAGATTGTTTGCATTTCTCCAGGAAATGAGGAGCCAGGCCTCGACCTTCATTGTTTGAGCTCATAGCCCTATAAGAGCACTGCTTAACATGTGATGTGAGACTTGGCAAAATTAAACTTGTAACCGTAATCTGCAAAATGCAGAATTATGCGGTCAACTCGGCACAGATGCGGCCATAATTTGCTGTCTGTGATGTAGATATTATCAACATATGAATATGCATCTGGGTCTATGCTGTCTACCAGGGGCTGTTTTTGTAGCCCATTGGCAAACGCCTGTGTTTTTTCTGTATTCCACCTTTTGTGAATGTGGTCTATTGGCTGCATTTAGAGACAGATTATGGCTGTAAAAACCATTTAAAATATCAAGTGACATTTTGTATTTTTTACGAACTATGCTGTCCAACAAGGCAGAACTATGGGTATTCTGTACTGCAAAGGTCTAGCAATGAGATTTCAAATGCCAGTAATCAAAAACTATGCGGTACGACACATCCGGTACGACCCATCCGGTTTGGAATCAGTAAAACGCAGATTATTAATTGGCGATATACACGCCTCAATCACTCCTTGATATTCGAACTGAGTGAGAATGTCGGCAACAGGACCTTTAGCTTCCGGTCTAATAGGATATTGGGGTTCCGCTTCAGGCATCGACCGTAATGGAATATCATGTGGTGGTGAATCTTAAACCCAGCCATCCTGATTGCGGTACACAGCCACAGCAAGGGCCAAAACCCACTCAGCTGCAAAGGCGTCTGCATGCTCTTTGGGAATGTAACGTGAAAAATTAGGAAGTATCACATCTTCTCCGCGAGCCTCGGCCAAATAAAAGGTGGGGTCCAGTCCTACTCCGCTAGTAAAATGTCATAGGAAGTGGTCAGATTCTCCCGAAAAATCCCAGTAATTACACGCTCAATGTCTCCCTCTATACGAAAAATGATTTCGTACAGCCGATCTGGGGGGACTACCCGTGTGTAGGCTGTCTCCACAGTAATGAATGTTTCAGTTGCTGTTACTTCAGACATGGATGCAGTGCCTCACCCATTATTGTAACTTCTGCTGCGCTGTTTAGCAGGGTACCGCCCAAGTCCAATCCAGTAGTCGTGTTCTCACTGTCTGAGGCATATCTTGCTGTTAAAGCAGCAACTTTCTTCTTTTGAAAAGGGGCGCGGAAACGTGGTTGTTCTTTTTGCTTCCCTTTGTAGTCAAATTGACAAGGTTGTTCATGACCCCTTGCAGCCTGTTGACTCTTGCCACGATCCTGGTGATCCCCACCACCAGCTTGTGAGCCGGATGTGTCCTGTGAAGAACGAGGAGAACGTTTATTAGGGACTTGAAATCTATCAGGAGTCTTCACTTTTGCACGGTCGCGGTAGTCATAAGAACGCTCAGAAGATTCCTGTGTTGGGAACTAGCACAAGAGCCTTGTTTCTGTTGTTGTTTTTCTTATTCCTCCAGTTCTTTTTAGAAAAGACTGGGCGTACATCTGTATCAGATGGAACCTTAGTCTGTGCCTGTGTTGATTAAAAGGTTTGTTTCCCAATTTATTGCTGCCAATTGTTTTATAAGCCTGCGCAATAATTCTTGGTAATTCACATGGTTTGGCCAGTTCAGGAACAGCCGCCAAGCCGTTAGCGCCTTGGAAGCTTACAGCATCGCCCTTGACATTGGCAAGAATCAAATCAGCCACCACGTCGAATATTCCCATAAGACCCATCCCCAGTTTCACAGGCGCTTCAGCGTCATGTTCATCTTGAACGTGCTTTATCACGGAAGGGAGGACAGTCATGGACATTTACTTCGAGTATACAGCTTCAAACACCTTTCTTCAGGTGCTACAATCAGCTAACTCTGAAATCAAATCCTTAGGCAAACTAATAGTCGAAATGTGGTGCTTCTCTACAGGAGAGGTATTAGGATAAACAGCTTCAAGCTGTCCAAAATTTTTGCCAAGCCAATAAGGTAGCTCATCCTTATTTGTCGATTGCTTGCCCATTACCGAATTAACCATAACAGGACTGATAGACACACCACCAGTCCCCGCAGGGTGCGCGACAACCCCAGGTGGAGCTGCCTGTAAAGCACAGGAAACAAACTGTATAACAGCTCAATAAACACAAATTAAGGAAGTATGCAACACCCGCAACTCATCGAGATTAGCGTTGGTTAACCAACGCGGGTGCGGTGCATACCCAGCTAACACCGGCCATGAGGCTCCTTCAATTGATAAAGGACCTAAACAGACTGGTGTAAATGTGTGAGGAAGGGCGCCATTAAACCAAATTCAGTGATACCAAGCCGATAGCGGAAGCTCCAGGGTCTGATATGGACGATACACGACCAGAGGCACAAAGGCGGTATACTCATGAAACAGATTATCATCCGCTTCAACTGCTGGAAAGGTGACCCAAGAATAAAAGACTTCGAATGGACACGCAGGATCTGTTTCAACTACAAAAATTAAATCAACCCCTGCCTCGGGGAGCCCAAAATTCCTTAAGTAATCCCCGAACGGGACGCAACTGTGTGTAGCAAGCTCATGCCCCATTACAAAAGTAGGATGTACAACACAACGACAGGCAGCACAGCAAGGGCTAATAAGAGAAAGTAACCTTTTTTATTTAACTTCATACTTGAAAAAACCTACAAAAACTTCAATACAGGAGGTCTTCCCTTCACAGCCGCCTCCGAAGGTGGATGTGAGGGTATCATGGACAAGCACAACTGTACTCAAGCGTCCTGCCGATAAGAACAAGACCAAACGTTGGTGGTGCCATGTTGCAGGGATTCTGCTCATACACAGAACAATACACAGGAAAACAGGACCTCAGTGAATAGGTGGTGTACCCACCTACCACATCCATACCAAAAATCCCTTGCCGACTAGCTATAGTTTCTCATTCGTTCTCTGTCTACAGCGAAGCGAGCAATGATTAGACAACACAGAACACGTAACTCTATCTTGGGAATCACGGGAGACAGACACCCTTTCGCTTAGCCACACATACTTGTACACAATGCGCGGAATCAGACACGCAGTATAGTTTAAAATGGTTATTTCAACTAACGCGCTCTATGGTACAGTACATGAGCCAATACTAGCAGCAGAAAGCATAAAGAAACTATTGTAAGCATTGGTACAATTCTAAAGAATATAAACGGGGATGTCATGTCATAGAAACAATGGGAAAGGACGGAACAACCTAACCACCCTCCCCGTGACAAGAGATAGTTTATAATAAAAAAAAAGACCTCTGGGCTTTGTCAGCAGCCCTCCCTACCTCAAGACCTAGATGCAATGTTCACATCGGAGGACAAACAACGGTCGCTCTCTGGAAAGGTGTCTCTGTGTGTGTAAAAACAGGTAGTGGTTGCAATATTAAAGTACACGATTTCCAGAGTTGCAGCTGTGTGTAGTCTGTTATGTCTAGGTGTGAGGGACAGATCAGAACAGAATAACAAGGGGTATTGTTGTTTATACTTGAACATAATGTGCAGACGAAATCTCAGAGCACGGTAAATAACCTGCACGGCAGACAGTTCTCATGTGTAAAGGGGCACAAATAAAGTCTTGCGAAATAGATGCTTGCAGTGTCGTGCGCAAAAACAGCCTCATGGCAGCGAAGCTCATGCTAATTTAGCAATTGTCGACAATGGACCTATAAGCCTTACTACACAACCACAACATTATGTTCCAATTGAAATACCTCTGAACATTAATGGGTGCCACTCCTTTTATCTCTTGCACTCAAAGCACTCTTTTCTCAAAACATTGCATTTATGGGTAGTTGGTGTACAACAGTTGAGTGCTTACGGTCTTTATTTCATTGTTTCCGGAAACATGTCCTTTCCTTTTTACTTTGTGGAGATGCAGATAGAATTAAAGTCAAAGCTTTTTCGGAACAGGCCTGATAAAGGCCTTATAATTGGTGATTAATTACTGTTGGACTCAGGCCACGATTAAATTTCAGAGGAGGGACGTCCACTCGCACCCTGGCTACCTTACCCTGCAAGCAGCTCCATGAGAATGCACTGTGAATTATGTCAAAGGTGCAACAGTTTTGGCTAGACCCATCTGCTCGGCTCGGAGTGAGGAGTCGCGCCCTGCACCATCACTGTGGCCGTTGGCTAAAGGTTGGAATTCTTGCTGTGGGGCTTGGGAAACATGGACACTGGGTGCTGCAGCCATGGTCATACTTTTCTCAGCCCCTGCTCCCATGTATATTATCTCAGGTAGTACATTGTTCAGGAAGACTTGAAGAGAATACACATTGTCAACAATTGGGGAACAGCAACAAGTTGGTGCTAGATTGCACTCTAGTTATCAGTTTATTCAGATTGTCCAGCTTGTTATCTATCCATGTGGTGAAGACAACTAGGGTTTTAAAAAGATCAACCTGAGGGTCCAACTTGTCCAAATGTTAGTTAATGGTAGTGACCTTCAACTGTGAATCCTGCAGAAATTGTAACCAGATGGAGTCCGTCACTAAAACTGGCGAAGAGAGGATTAGACCAGCACTGCTGGTGGTACCGCAATTGCGGGGCTCATCAGAAAAAGAAAATGAAAACTCTAATAGTGATTGGTCATTTAATTCCAAACCAGCAGCGCTAGATGGATTGTTGCCAATGCCTCCCAGCTGAGAGGTTGGTGATAGCAGGCCGATGTTCCCCACTGTGGCCTGTTCCCACCGAGCAGATGGTGGACTGAAGGGGGATTTTATTATTATTATAAACTTTATTTCGGCCATTTTTGACCATAAAAGTCATGTACATACATAAAATCATCATTAAATATAACAATATAAAAAGAAAGGGAACAAGTGTTATGCGGGCGTGGAAAGTTTTCACAGTTCATCCATATTTTTTTAAAAAGGACAATAATACGTTATGTTTCATTTCATAGGTTTAGAAGAGAATTAAAAAATATCACAAATGCAGGGATTGGATAGACATGTACATTTTTTCAACTCAGAGACAATGTCCTTGTTTTTTCCGGATTATAAAAACAGAATATAAAAATTTGCTTACGCTGAATACAATAAACTGGGTTGTGTTACTTTTCATGATCCTAAAAGCTATTAAACAGGACCTAGTCCCCAGGAGGTTACACATGGGTTTCAACCATTTCTTTCTCGGTTTCGCGTAAGCGCTACAAACAAAGAGCATGTGAACCTCATCCTCGGAGCAGACAGTTGAGCACATGGGGCAGCTAGTTATTTTATCAGACAAGGCCCCCAATCTTTTTTGTGCCCATTTTTCAGTATTGTAATTCAGCATAAGTGTCCCATATCTAAACTTTAGGAAGAGAGTTTTTGCAATAGGTGGCTCTATCTCGTCCAGGAATGGTTCAAAATAAGATTCATCTTTGAATAATAAAAAAGTCTGGACTGCAGAACCAACACTAACTCCATCCACTAGCTTCCCACTTATATGGTTCCAGAATGCACGCTTAACTACCATTTTAGAAAACGTAGGCATTTTATCTGGAGTCTCCCACATAGAATGTAGGTCCAAGAGTATAAGCCATTTTTTAATGTGCACTAGCCAATGCAGGGAGTTAAAGGAGTCAAGCCTCATCAGTTCTTGCAGGCCATGTCTATAGTCTATCAGTTCGGGTGTAGTCCAAAGCCTAACCCAGAATAGTAATGGCCTCAACATAGTTAGATGATCTGTTCTCCTAAAGTTTAAATCAAGTTGGAGTGGTAAAAGTGGTGTACTACTAGGAACCCTAACAGTAGAACGCATAAATTTATTGTCCATAACATGGAAACTATTCTTTGCCCATGGGCCCCATATTTCTGCTCCATATAGTACAGCAGATTGTATTTTAAATTTAAAAAGTTCTAAAACCGGGGTAACACTCTTGCTTGTACTGGAATTCATTTTGTTTAAGATTGGTTTGACATTTTGGGCATAAGTTATTTTGCTTTTCTCAATTTGGGGTTTCCAGCTTTGTTTGGAATCGAGTACAACACCCAAATAAGAAAAGTTATCCACAGTATCTAGTTTTTGGCTATTTAGGGTCAAAAACCCTCTATCTGGCATACTGGGATTTAGAAACATGCATTTCGTTTTATTTGCATTAATTTCCAGGCCCTTTGTCTGACAATAGCAGCTGAATGAGTTGAGGAGTGCCTGAAGACCCTTTTTTGTTTGGGATATGAGTATAGTGTCGTCTGCAAAAAGCAGCGCGGGCACCCTTACACCATTGAGCTGCGGTGAATCATTAACACAAGCATTTAAATAATCAGGGACATCGTTGATAAACAAAGAAAATAAAGTAGGGGCCAGAACACACCCCTGGCGAACCCCACGTTCAATGGGAATATTGCGGGTCAGCTCACCATTTGGACCCCACCTGACATTTGCAAAATTATCTGCATGTAACTCTACTATTTGTGCTAGGAGGCATCCCGGCAGCCCAAGATCTTGCAGTGTGTTCCAGAGTAATCTGCGTGGAACTAAATCAAAAGCAGCCCTCAGGTCAACAAAGGCTACATACAGATGACCTCTTTTCAGCTGGACATATTTCCAAATCAAACAGCAAAAGCGAAAAATTTGGTCTGTTGTGCTTGTCTTGCTACGAAAGCCAGCCTGGAATTTGGAAATTATGTTCGTAGCTTCAAGCCAATCGTTGATTCTAAACAGAAGATGTTTGGCATACAGTTTTTGAAGTGTATCCATCAAACTGATTGGCCTGTAGTTAGAGGGTATCATTCTATCCCCCTTTTTAAATATTAGCACAACCTCCGCTGCCCGCCAGCTGTCAGGAAAGTTGCAATTTAAAGAAAGGGCGTTAAACAGACGATTCAGATAGGGGGCCCAGACTTCAACCTCATGTTTATAAAGATCCCCCGGTATTCTGTCTGGACCAGGGGCTTTAGAGTTTTTAAGATCGTTAATCGCCCTTACTGTCTCGTCCAGTGTAAAGTTGAGCGGTTCAACCGGCCGCGGGGACCTTTGGCTCCATTGGCTATCATTATCATATTGTTTATAAAGGTTTGTAAAATGAGAAACCCAGGTCATTTCATCCAAGAATACATCTTTCACGACTCTCCCAGCATGACCACCATTGGCCACTAGTCTCCAGAAGCCAACGTTGTCATTGGTTTTTGCGGCAGATAACATGTCGGCCCAGATCGATTCCTCCCAAAGTTTTTTCGATGTTTCCAACGTACTTTTATATTCCAACCTTGCAACTTTTACTTCTTCTTTGGACTTGTTTTTAATAGCAAACAGTAGGTTTGTTTTGGCAGATCTACACGCGTGGCCGTACCATAACTTTCCATGGTTTGCCACCCTTTGATTTTGTTGCTTCTTTTTCGGCATTTTTGATAAGAGCATTTTTATTTCCGAAAAGAAGATTTTGTGTAGATCAATAAAATGTTCAAAGTGTTCCGGTAGGAAGGCATAGTCAACTACATGTTCAAATGTTTGATCAAAAAGAGAATAAACCAGTGATAAGGCTTTGCCATCTGCCAAGACACGTGGCCATCTCACCGCACGTCTGTTGTTGCTTATGTGGACGTCCTCACAAGTGGTGACTTCGGTGGATTCAATTGTAGTTGAAGTGATATCGCTAACCATGCTCTTATTGATGTAAAGTTCCAAAGGGTAGTGATCACTTTCCCCCCTACTTACTACTTTCAAATCTATCATAAAATGCCATATACTGAGAGAAACAAGTACAAAGTCTAAGTTGCTTTTAGCTTTGGAAAAGGTTGGTTGTTTTTGGAGGTCAGATGGCAGTCGGCCATTGCCTGCTCTGAGGCCGTGATCTGCGGAAAGTCTTAAAAGTTGGCTGGCCAATGTCGAATATTTTACAGATTTAGTGGTCTCAAGCTGGGGGATATTATAGGCTGAGTCCTCATCTTCAAACACTTCAGAAATGCCCTGAACAGGTTCAAAATTGCAGTTTAGGTCTCCTCCTAGAATGACCGGGGTGTCTACAATTACGTTTTTAAGCAGGAGCTCCAGGGCCTCAATTGTTGTTGATACCTTCGAGTGACTAGTTGGTCTATTATAGACATTCACAATGTACCATTCGTTGCCACACGATGAGGTTGCCCTTAGAGCTAAAATATCCGGGGAACCTGTATCCACAATTTCAACCTGCATGGCTAAGGTGATTTTTAGCCAGATTAATAGACCCCCTGATGGTCTTCCTCGGTCAGACTGAACTGCCTTAGTGCCAAAGGTTTTGTAACCTACCCGATGGGGAACCTCTAAGGCCCAAGTTTCTTGTAGTAGGCAAATATCACAGGTGTCAATGTAATTTGCCCACTCAGGGTCTTTTAAGTTCTTATAAACACCTGCAATGTTCCATGATAGGAAAAGTAAACAAGGGTCAGTACTCTGGAAGGCAGGGGGGGGAATAACTACACACTGATTGCAGCTAGTGCCTGCTTGCAGTGATATTATATCTTTCTCTGCATCCTTTATCTTTTCGCCAGCTGCGGTAGTTATACTCCTATCCCGACCACCCTCAGCTGCGTAGCAGCATATCCTTCCAGCTCTATAAAGTGGTCCCTTTTTCTGTGGATCGGGATTATGGTTATGCATTCTACTCCTATTAAGGTGTTTATCATCATGAAAGTGTGCAACATTTTTTGGTTTAGGGTAGCCTTTGCCCAAACTACAAAAATCATCATATAACTCATGAATGCAGTTAGGCATTGTGGCAAGTCAATCCACTGCCTCTAGGCAGCTAAATCTGTTAAAAGTAGAGATGCCAGACCACATGTTGTAATCACCATGTCCACCCAAATTTGGAGCACCAGACCACATATTGTAATTTCCATACCTAACCAAATTTGGAGCATTATCTGAATAATGTTTAACAAGTTTCAAATTTTGGCCGTGGTGGATAGGTCTTGGTGGAGGATAAAAAAATGATAAGGGTCTGGCTTCAATAGGGGGATTCATACCATACGACTTCCAATTGCAGATTTGCTCAGCACTCAGGGGTTCCTCAAAGGATATGACAATACAATCGCCCGTGATTGATTTTGGGGTTGGCCCTACCCATGGTACCCTCCTAACCATGAGAATCTTACTTTTCAGGTGGTTGGGAATAGGTTTATATTTGTTTAGCCAAAAAATCACTTTATTTTTTAGCGATTGGAAGTTTTCCTCGTATTGACTGTCCAGTTCTGGCACCCCTGTGAGAACGGCTACAAATGTACTAGCGTCTGGTGGCAAGTCTATGTACCCTCCTCTAAAATTGTTGCGAGTATGGTTGGACTGGTGGTTTAAGTTATGGGAGGCATTAGCATTGATTTTGTCCGGCATGGATTGAATGCCTGCCGCACTAATGTAGGGATAGGTGGAAATATTAAGTTGAGGTTTATTTGAAATTGATGTATTCTGAATGGAAGAGTGGGAAGAAGGGGGAATTTGTGGTAAGGGAGAATTAGTATATGTTTGATTTTTCTGCATTGGTTTATTAATAGTAGTATTTACAGCTGAAGCCGTAAATATTGAGGGAGTTAAGTTTGGTTGGATTTTAGTGCTACTTGATTGAGTGGTATTTGTGTTATTCGCTATCCCTATCTTTTTTTTCTGCACATCTAATAGCTTAGTATATGGTTCTTTTGATGTGGTCAGGGCAAGGACCGGAACTTGCTGGGCGACTCTAGGCACTTCAGTACAATTAAGACTTATACTGGAAAGAGTGATAACACTTTTCTCAACTTCAAGAAGCTGATTCTCAATTCCAGTTAACCTGATTTCTAATGGTTTAAGTAATGTCTTAAGTGTTTCCCATACTATTTTTAAAAATTCCTCTCTTCCACCATCTGATTCTACCATACCACAAGAGACTCTCTTTCCTTCGCTACCTAAGTGGTCAGACTTATCTAGGGAAATGAGCTCATCTGTACTAGTATTGGTGTTATCAGTATTTACTAAATCATGTACAGGGCTCACGGGTATTACAGCAGGCATCTTAGGAGTCCCACCCTTAATATTATGACTAAGGTTGATTTTTGCTTTTTTTCTAGCAAAAGCGGTAAGATGTTTACGCTTCCTTTTGTGCTTTGATGGAACTTTGCCTGGAGATTTTGTGGAGGACTCTGTTTCAACTGGCAGCTGACTAGTAAGTACGGGACATGTAATTGGTATTGTCCCTGCTAATGAGTCACAAGACACCCCATCTGGAGGGACTTCGACTTTCTCCTTAGAAAGTATCAACTGAGATGAGCTTCCTGACTCGGCCCCAGCTGGAAGCTCATGAGATTCCTGGAGGGTGGGAGGAATTAGTTCTTCTACTATCGAGTGTACTTCAGCTACGACGATGAGTGGTTTTGGACCAGAAATCCGCTCAGGGGTTTTAGATGTGGCAATGCTGCCTAGGGAAGATTTTTTCCTAAGCGCAAGTTCAGTTGAAAGCCTCCTAGCGCATTCGAGTTCGGTTGATACTCTATGCTGAAGTTTGGTAATTTCATTGTCAATAGAGAGGCTAGTCCTGGTGATGAAGTCATCTAGGGTGCCTGTGGCTTTTTTGGGGATCTTTGTAGCCTTACTCCTAGTTTCACGTAAGGACATTATGGGGAAGAGAGCTTACAAACAATATATAAATTTATTCAAGTATAGTACTGTAACCCCAGACTAAAAAACCAAGGGGAGTAGCCCGGTCCGGTCTCAATCGGTCTCTAACGGCCTAGAACGGCCCTGTCTTTGCCCAGTCTTAGCCCGGGCTGCGTCCCGCGCTGCGGGAGTGATCTGGTATTATGAGGCCTCAGGAGGGCGGGGGGCGGGCCAGCAGGGAGAGCGGACCGGAAGCTCTCCGTCGGTCTAGCAGGGACTTCTGGGAAATGAAGTCCCTGCACGCTCGCAGCCCCGCTGCAGCCACACGCCCAAGCCGCTTACCTCCTTACTGCCTCTGTGCTCCTTACTCGCAGCAGATGGTTTACTTCCCTCCACAAACGGGCGAAGGGGCACCCGCGCAGCGGGTGCGCCGAGAAGTGGGCGGATGACAGGAAAAGACTTGGTGAGTCGCTCTGGCTTGTTGCTGGCGCTAGTTTCCTCCGTGTAGCGCTTGACGTGGCAATACAATTCTGAACAATGTCCCACTCGCTTTTACTGATGGCAGGTGTTTTGAGGCCTCAGGAGGGCGGGGGGCGGGCCAGCAGGGAGAGCGGACCGGAAGCTCTCCGTCGGTCTAGCAGGGACTTCTGGGAAATGAAGTCCCTGCACGCTCGCAGCCCCGCTGCAGCCACACGCCCAAGCCGCTTACCTCCTTACTGCCTCTGTGCTCCTTACTCGCAGCAGATGGTTTACTTCCCTCCACAAACGGGCGAAGGGGCACCCGCGCAGCGGGTGCGCCGAGAAGTGGGCGGATGACAGGAAAAGACTTGGTGAGTCGCTCTGGCTTGTTGCTGGCGCTAGTTTCCTCCGTGTAGCGCTTGACGTGGCAATACAATTCTGAACAATGTCCCACTCGCTTTTACTGATGGCAGGTGTTTTGAGGCCTCAGGAGGGCGGGGGGCGGGCCAGCAGGGAGAGCGGACCGGAAGCTCTCCGTCGGTCTAGCAGGGACTTCTGGGAAATGAAGTCCCTGCACGCTCGCAGCCCCGCTGCAGCCACACGCCCAAGCCGCTTACCTCCTTACTGCCTCTGTGCTCCTTACTCGCAGCAGATGGTTTACTTCCCTCCACAAACGGGCGAAGGGGCACCCGCGCAGCGGGTGCGCCGAGAAGTGGGCGGATGACAGGAAAAGACTTGGTGAGTCGCTCTGGCTTGTTGCTGGCGCTAGTTTCCTCCGTGTAGCGCTTGACGTGGCAATACAATTCTGAACAATGTCCCACTCGCTTTTACTGATGGCAGGTGTTTTGAGGCCTCAGGAGGGCGGGGGGCGGGCCAGCAGGGAGAGCGGACCGGAAGCTCTCCGTCGGTCTAGCAGGGACTTCTGGGAAATGAAGTCCCTGCACGCTCGCAGCCCCGCTGCAGCCACACGCCCAAGCCGCTTACCTCCTTACTGCCTCTGTGCTCCTTACTCGCAGCAGATGGTTTACTTCCCTCCACAAACGGGCGAAGGGGCACCCGCGCAGCGGGTGCGCCGAGAAGTGGGCGGATGACAGGAAAAGACTTGGTGAGTCGCTCTGGCTTGTTGCTGGCGCTAGTTTCCTCCGTGTAGCGCTTGACGTGGCAATACAATTCTGAACAAAGAGGGATTTTGGTGTTTGACTTCAAGCAACGCTGCCCAACTTTTTGTGAGGGGTCACCTTCTGTAGGTGCTGCATGTCTCGGACGTACTATTAGAGCAATGAATTTACATTCACATTCAATGGTGGATTGCTGAGGACCTGAGATTGGGACATCCAGGAATGATAGGGGCAATGCAAGGATTGGTAGCCTCCAAAGAGTCTTGTAATATTTTATCTGGAAGAATGCCACCGGAGAGACACTCAACTAAAGGGGCAGGATGAGAACGCTTCCTAAGATTAAGTTCCATTAGTTTGCTTTCTTGTTAGCCACCCGGACAATTTTTCATATAACTGCCTTCCCTTGGAGACAGCGGGGCTCAGTAAACAATTGCCCTGTGGTCCCCACTGCTGGACTAAAATCACATAGAAAAAACCTTCCACCCTGTTCAGCAACTTTGATTCAGTTTTAGTCCTTTTCTGGCAAAAGAAGTCAGTCATTATAGGAGTGCAAGCCCAACTTGTCGGGCCCTGTTACAAGGTCTCGCCTCACCTGGATTGGCTGTTGAGTTTGTGGCAGAAAAATTATGTAAAGGAAACGGAGCCTGTTGCACTGCAGCTGAGATAGCTGCGTTAACCAGATTCCTGCGCTTGAGATTAGTTGGTAGCACCAGCCTCTTCCGGCCAGACCTCATTGCAGCCTATAAGATTTGGTGGACCAAGAGGGAGAGAGCTCACTGGAGTCACAAGCCGCACCTGAGCCTATCCAGGCTGCTTCTGTGGCGTCCGAGATAAACCTTCTATGGCAACAGTAACTAAAGTTATGCTAATGAGCTAGTGGCCAAGTGGCTTGGCTAATTGGTAGATCAATGGAGCAAGTTGTTGCCTCATCAGGGATGTAGAAGCACGGATGTTTTCTCTCCTTTTTTAGGTTGAGCCTATAGTGGCAGCGCGCATGCGTTGCTCACTTTGCAAGGCATGGAGTATTCGGTATGTCGTGGAAGCACCGCCCACTCTCTGCCCATCTTTTTCATTGGTTTAGGTCCTAAATGCTGCTTTCTGATTGGTTGTAGGCCTGTCAGTCCATCCTCATGACGGCCATGTCATCATTAGTATCATTCCATGGTTACTGGCCCCTTTACTTCAAACACTATTTTCTGCTCATGCCCCCCTCTCCCACAGTCCATGACTTCCCTGGCCCCCCATCCTCCCACTGCACTCCCATTCCTTCCTTCTCGCAAGCCCTCACTCCCGTTTCCATAGGTCTCGCATAAATGCGAGTCCTATTGCATTGCAAATGCTTGTTCAATGCAACTCAACCGAGTCCCAAGCGGCGCTAGGATGTTATTCTATATATTGCAATCAGACTGGCAGAGACTTCATGTGCTCTAAATGATTAATGAAAATGCCTCTCCGTTAGTTTCCATGATGGTGGAAACTCAACACCGCCCAGGAATCTGCCATTCACAATGCATAAATTAACCAGAAAGTCGCCACAAGCGAGATGCTGACAGTCGAGCTACCCATGGATTACCGGCTATGAAATATCACAGTCAATATTGCATTATTGGGCGAGTCATTTGCCATTCGTATCGTATTACCAATGTCATTGTTTATGGCAGCAGCCGCTTGTACCTTAGGGCGCCGGAGTGCCGCCCCTTTGAACGCGCTGTTCATCAAAATGTATTATTTATCTTTCTTAAACTATTTCCTTTTAAGTATGTCACTAGTGAGCACTGGCGTAACGAAAAATGAGGGGGGCTCCCTGCACGGTACTTAGGGGGGCCCCCTCTGGGCTCAATCAGGAGCTCTCCCGGACAGAGTTTAGTGCCGTGGGGGCCCCTTGGAGCTAGGGCCCCCCCGCACCACGTGGGCTGCGGGGCCCTGTGTTACGCCCCTGATGGTGAGACAGCCAGGCACGGCAGGTCAGTCATGTGCATTTGCGCATGCATCAAATCACAATGCTTGGGTGACGACATGATGCTGGACTTACCTTTGTACAGCCTATGTTTCCTCTGGAGAAGAAATGGATACTTCATATTGTTCAGAAACTGAGGCCTGGTCGGGAGCTACAATCTGAAGCCCTGCGTGCTATAAGACATGTCACACATGGGCAGTCACTCCACTCCTTAGACTATTTCATTGGCCCCCCACCGTTCACAGCGGTCTTTCTGTAGGGCAATCTGTCTTCACTTTTTAAAAAAAGAAACCGACTGCCTGCCACCGAGATTGTCTTTTTTTTTTAGGACTCGCGTGCGAATGCAGCGCATGCGCTGTTTCGCTTGCGAGACTATTTCTGCCGCTTTCTGTCCCGAAGGGAGACAGGAGGTGGCACGCGCCTGGACAGGCAATGTGCACGAGCACGGCGTGTTATGTTATGTTATATTAAAATCATTTCTAAAGCGCACTTACACCAAACGGTTTCATGGCGCTGTGAGCGGGGGGAGAAACAGAAAGTCAACTGTGAAGGTCAATAGGCAGATAATACGTTACTCATAGGCCTGGTAGAACAATAAAGTTTTCAAGCGGAATCTGAAGTGGGTATAGGGAGTGATTTGTTATGTTATGTTATGTTAAAATCATTTTTACCGCACACGGTCACCAAACTGTTTCATGGCTCTCCTGGCCTGGTAGAACAATAAAGTTTTCAAGCGGGATCTGAAGTGGGTATAGGGAGTGATTGATCTAAGTTCAAAAGAAAGTGAGTTCCAGAAGGAAGGGGCAAGAAAAGAGAATCTGAGGCCACCGTGTTTCTTACGGATAAAAGTAGGGGTTGTGAGTAGAGCCAGGTGAGAGGAACGAAGATTACGAGAAGGAAGATAGCGGTGAAGCAGGGAAGAAATAAAGTCAGGACCGAGGCCGGCCAGTGCTTTAAAAGTGATAGAGCCTAATTTAAATTCTCAGCGTTTGGCCACAGGGAGCCAATGAAGGCTTTTAAGCAAGGGGCGGACATGATGGTGTCTTGGTTGATTGGTTGATGAAAAATGAGTCTAGCAGCCTGATTTTATACCAGCTGCAGACGACGAAGCTGGTAAGCAGGGATGCCAACGTAGAGTGAGTTGGCATAATCGATGCGGGAGATGACTAGGGCCAGAGTTAAAGCCTCCATGGTTAAAAATCGGGAGATCTTACGAATTCTGCGGAGGTGGAAAAAGCAGGAAGATACCACAGCGCTAATCTGGGACTTCAAGGAGTGCATGCGTGTGTACATCTCCTGTCCTGATGTAGCTTTCGTGCGTGTTTTGCTTTAAGAATGACAGGCACGCCATTAATGTTCCTCGTGAATTTATATATTTATTTTCAAAGCACTGTGCTTTTAAGAGATGTGCGAGGCACCTTCACGTTCGAGAACGCCAGCCGCGCATTTCTTTTGTAATGCACGGATGCCGAAATCGATTACCACAAACTTGCTTATAGCGCCGGCAACTTCCAGCCTCTCATTCCTGTCCTGCCCCTAGGCGCTGTAACAACACAAAACCTACTCGCTGCCCGGGTAAGTTGATATTCTTAACTACCTTCATTTTCATGCTTATTCACGTACTCATTACTTAGACCGATCGCACAGAAACATGCTCTAGAGAAGAAGAGATAGCTCTCGTCAACGTATTAGCACACACTGACATATAACACAGCACGAGAACACCCCCCACCCCTGCCTATTCACGTATTGGCAGCACACAGTGGCCCCTTACAGCGCGCGAGGCAGACCCGGCGCCTGTTTACCCCGTACACAGACACCTCCAGCTGTAAAAGAAAAGAAGACATCCTCGTGTACACAGCGAAATATCGTACGACATCAGACAGGGTACGTATCTCCCTGTTTCATTGACATTTCTGAAACCAGCTCAGAAAGCATCGCTCACCTCCCCCGGGGCCTCCCTCTCCTAATCCTGCCCAATGAACGTCAACAACAACTGTCTTACACCCCTGGTGCCCACTCCTGTATCTATAAGCCAGTGCACAGAGGCATTCGCCAATAATCTAACACGAGACAGTCTCATGGACAAACTGACAGCCACCACAAAACGAAGTCTCTTACTGTATAGGAGACAGCCCATCACTCTCACAGTAACACCCACCAACGACAATAATAACATAAGGTCACATGCGTGACGTCACGTAAGACGCAGTGTACTGTATCAGTGACGTTCTAACAGCACACGATGCCATCTCTTGCACCACGGACTCCCTGGGCATCTCTTGACCTGCGTCTCGAGCACTTATCCTACCTGGATGCTCCCCCGCCTCAGACTGTCTGTCACTTTGTCTTTCGCATCTGTTTCCCTCCTCCCCTTTTACACCACCTGTCTCACTCCAGCCATCTGTGCCTCTCTTGTTCCCTCCATGTCTGTTCTTCTGTTGTCTACCCCTCTCCGCTGCCTCCCTTTCTCTACTTGCATTTATTTCTGTCACCTCTTTGTACCCCAAAAGCAATTTGCCCCATGTCCCATTACAGCTGCGTTTCCTCAGCTAATGGGCACGCCTGTGCGAGAGTCTGCTCATGAAGCTGCATTATAACGTCATGAGCCAGACTATGAAAATTTACACTGGTGTTAGAGTATTTCATAGGCCTATGACATGTGGCAGATCTATTCAGTTGTTCTGTATCTGTTCTGTTGGTGATGGGTGGTTGGTTTTGGTTTACTCCTGTGGACTAGTACAGTACTGCGTGATGGCCATGACCCAGAGCAGTTTTGTCTTATATGAGAGTGTCAAGTGCCATAAGCAGGGCCACTGGAATAATGCAGCTGTGGCCATTTTAGTATAATTGTTGATTTGCCACATTTGCCACCTAATTCATCATCTGCTGCAGATTTTGACAAAATAAAATTGTTTCTAGCTGAAAAGGTTCAAAAGTTGGTAAAAACACAGCAACATGTGTTGCCGCCCAGTTGAAGGCTCTTTGCAAAGGTTGACTGGCCACCTTTCTGTAGCTTTTTATTATATTTGGGTGTTACACTGGTGCTAATGAGGTACAACTAATGCTCAGTGTTAACAAGCATTTACAATGCAATAGGTCTCGCATTATTAAAGTTTGAGCTATTTGCATTGTAAATGACAATGCCTTTTATTCATTTGTTTTTAAAACCTGCGATCGGTGCATAAACACGCACTTTGAACGTATAGTCCTTGCTTACGATGAGCAAGGCTGGCAGTAAAAGAGACTGCCAGCCTTGCTTCTCATAAGCATGGACTATAAGTACAAAGTGCTTGTTTATACACCGATGCAAATGAATAACAGTGGGTACACCAACAGAGCTCCTGCTGCTCCAGGTAAGACTTTCAGCAGCAGGAAGTAACGTATTGCAAAGGAAAGCCCTGGAGCGAAGTCGATCTGGTTTCCAAACAGTCAATACCACTATAATTATATAGTGCTTTTTTGGCTCTTGCCGCTTGCTGCTATGTCGCTATTTTGTTTTCAAATTGCATGCCTTTAAAGAATACCAGCAAAGCTAGATCATTAATTCATTCAAATGAACTAAAGGGGCGGCAAACACCTATCTCACTCGCATGCCAGATTTTACATTCACCGTCTCTCTCCTCGGACTTGGAAGCATGCATGAGAACGTTCTTTAAAAATACTTTCTGTCTCCTGCATGGTCAACATTTTTGTTCATACACATGCACTCAAACTCTGTCTCTCCTCGTAAAGTCATAAGCCTAATGGCCTTTGTAACTGGAGGCATAGGTGAAATATTGCATTCACTGACAGTGACTTCAGGTAGCGGTTGTTGAGCTTGCTGTATTGTGGTCCGCATCCGCATCTTAATGCCCAATTGCCTACATTGCCTGCCTCTGTGTTTGAGAAGAAAAAAGAAAGCACCCGGTGTTGTGAAGAAATGGTTTTAGAATTTCCTTGGCCTTTTAAAATCATCTTACTGTTCCAATACGTTTACAGTCCTAACTCTTCATAACGTGTGTGCTTCATGAGAAAAAATAAATAAAGTGTGAGACTGCAAAGTGTAAAAAGCACATAGGTCTCTTGGTGCGATATTTTCATTTGAAGTAACAATTACACATTTTTAACAGATGCATTTCGGACCTCAGATGTGGATCTCTACCTAAAAGACATGAAGACCTTTGGCAAATTGCATGTTGCATCTAAATTCGAGTTTATTTTACGGCTAGCTACTTGATAATTTGTGGGTGATATTTTAAAATATAACAGTTCCATTGTAGCGTGCAGCCAAAGGACAAGAAAGATGGAATCAGTGAAATTAATCTATGGACCTGGTAACAGTAAGGTAGCTCTGTAGAATATTGTATTTAATGTAAAGCACTATGTTGGCCTATAGCTTGGAAGGCCAGCGAACTGTATTCAACCTTTTAATCTTTTTGAGATGCCTATCCATCACAGAGTAGAGTGGCCTAGGACTTAGGTTATTTAGTTGATTAGCCAAATGATTTTCATAATTCTGCTCTAACTCGGGGTGGGGGGGGGTGAGTCGCTTTTTGCAAATACCTAGGTGTTACTGTATGTGCATTAATATGTATTTGATCACTGGTAAATGGATTCACCTTCGTAGCCTATTCATGACATTTTTGGGCAGAGGCATTTTACTATCTTCAATGATAAAGGTTTTGTTATGTTATCAACAGCACTATCTGAGCCATGAATATGTAAGAGTGATTGTATTTGTTTGCTGTGTGATCATGGAGTTTCTTTGTAACAGAGCTGTAGCACTGCTTTGTGAGCTGTAAGATTGCGTAGCAGTTTTACCTATGGTCTTTCATAATATTATCTGTATAACCTTTGACTTAGTCACCCCATCCATGTAGAATATCAGCCATAACATATGACAGAGAACATGCTTCGAAGGGACTGGATGAGACGATAGACCAGGGTGACTTTGCATATTATCTGGGTTTTTTTACTACCTGGAATGAACATCGCTATACCCTAATTTTAAAGACAATTACATTACAGTGTTCATGGTTGTGCCTGTGTTGCTATGCTTTTGTTGTGGAATTTCAAGACCTCTTAGTGATGGTAAAGCTTACTTGGCCGAACTCAAAGGAACTCATTGAGAACCACTGAATTTTTTCTAACCAATGTATGCATAAATTGCATTGTAATTATCCAATTTTGGCCTGTTTCTGTTCAAATATTATCAGGGCAAGACTGCGTCCACCTCTAAACATTCTACAAGAACTTCAGGCTCGCTCACTCCACTAACTTACTGATTCCAGCTTGACGAAATAATTTATGCTGCAACACTTTCAAAGTTCACCAGCCGCCCCTTCTCTATGGATATGATGTATTTAAACAAAAAGTGGACGGTGGTATAAGGGGTAAGTAGACGTATAGATGATTTAATTAAACATCATCGCCTTAACACACTACTGCTAAAACATTTTTTCAGTTTTAAGAAGCCTGCCCTGCCACGACTTTACTGGGTCAGTGGTTTTAAATTACTTTTTTACTCTATTTGAAATTCTACGAAGCTTTGCTCTGAGAGAGGAATTAGGTTTGTATATTGGAAAGTGTTAGACCTGGCATCATTGGTGTGGGTCCCCCTTCCTCTTTACTCTTCCTCTCTTTTATGTTGGCTGGATTTAGATGCTCAGGGCGCCGTGCCACTGCTAATCAGTGCCACAGCGTGAATGCTCCCTGTGTAAAGATGACTGTATGAATTAGGATAACCATAATGCCTAGCTCTGTGTAGCATGTTTGAATAGTGAGCAACCCTCCCTTTCACTGTCGCTACTTTGAAACGATCGATTCTCATAGGCCAGATTGGGCCGGTTGAGGATTACCTTCTATCATCCTATCTGAACCCAGGAACCTGATAGGAACTTCGAGTTTGATATGTTTATGCTCAGCACATTGAGAGACACTGTTTATATATCACATGTTTGGGAATGGCTCTTCTGAAAATGCTGTAGTTTCTTGCATAAGCGTTACTGTAGGCTTGGCAAGTATTTGTATTGTCCGGCTGGTTTTGGAGCAGTAGGGCCAGCTGGGTCAGACCTGGCTGGAGAGAGAGATCAGTATTCAGGGCATGGGTAACTCTTTGATCCGTGCAGGGCTGTGCCTGGCAAGGTGAATGATGGCTCCACCTCCCACAGGGTGTCTGATAGGAGACCCCTCATTCTGAAAGGGCAGGATGTTGCCTCGTAAACCAAGTGCTCCCTGACCCCACCGAACTGGTTCTGACTGGAGCCAGTGATTTGTGAACTTAGAGAACAATGACTTTTTAGGTATAAAACGCTGCGCTGGAACTTTGTCCGAGTGTGTTCCTTCTGGATGTCAAGATGAAACTCTGTCCGAGTCAACAGTGGAAAGGACTTTGAAACTTTCAACAAGCTTGCCAAAGAAACTACCCGAGAGCTTGAATCGAGAGCGCCTCTTGTAGAAGTCTCAGGGACATTGGACTTCACACCGTCAGCCGTCCGAATTCCTGTGCAGGGAATTCTGCTTGCAGGTGAGGCCTCCGTCGAGTAATCCGGAGCCTCTAGTTCTACTGTCAGGACTGGGGACTGAACCTTTGAAACCTTCACTGAATCTGCAATGGCCGCTGCAGCTAAGAGAGAGCTGCCGCCACTGAGAGCCCAACTGAATTGGACACTTTTGAAACTTTCCCTTAATCTGTGTGGCCTCTGCAGCTAAGAGAGAGCTGCCGCCCATGAGAGCCTTCCTGAATTTGCACCTTTGAAACTTTTGCTGAATCTTTGTGGGCTGCTGCAGCTAAGAGAGAGCTGCTGCCACTGAGAGCCTGCCTGAATTTGAACCTTCTAAACTTTCGCTGAACCTGTGTGGGCCGCTGCTGCGAAGAGACAGCTGCCGCCGCTGAGTGCCCACACCTTTGACAACTTTGCATCACCCTTCGTCCTGTGGGCGGTCGCAGCTAAGAGAGAGCTGCTGCCGCTGAGTGCCCGTGCATTTGCCATCTTTGTATCACCATGATTCGTCCTGTGGGCCACTGCAGCTAAGAGAGAGCTCCCTCCACTGAGTGCTCGAACCTTGGCCAACTTTGCATCACCCTTCGTACTGTGGGCCACCGCAGCTAAGAGAGAGCTGCTGCCACTGAGTGCCCGCACCTTTGACAAGTTTGCATTATTGTGATTTGTCCAGTGGGCCGCCACAGCTAAGAGAGAGCTGCTGCCGCTGAGTGCCCGCACCTTTGCTAACCTTGCCTCATTGGGATTTGTCCTGTGGACCGTCGCAGCTGAGGGAGAGCTGCTGCCGCAGAGTGCCCGCATCTGGTTCACCATTGTCGAGAATTGTCACTATCGTCCCGTGGGCCGCCGCAGCTAAAAGAGAGCTGCTGCTGCTGTGAGCCCACCACGGAGCTGCAAGACGAGAGTCATCGTCACCATCAGCCTGTGCTGCCTCAGCCACGTGCTGCTGTCCCCGAGTGCCCGAATCATTGTGGGTGCCCGCTGCGGACCTCTGCAACCAAGACTTGTGGTCGCTGGGAGTCCGCCTGTCACCGTCTCCGCTTCTTCAAGAAGCTGCGTGCTATGTCCCCTTTCAGCGGCAGGTATATGGTGCGCAACGGGTCACGTAGGCCCCGGCCTTGAACTCAGTCATTTCCACGTTCTGGTTAATACGTTATTGCCTTTTTGAGTCCCTACTAGTTTACGTGCATTGTAGGTTGTTGAAACGCTTTGAGAGTTTTGAGTTAAACTGTTAGATAAAGATATTTTCTATACCTACCTGAGCTGTGTCCTATTGTGGTGTCGTTACTACCTTGTTGTACATGGCCATAAATGCTTCACACACTTACTCAGAGAAAGGCCTAACTCCTCGTCCTACATTACCACAGGGTTGAGAAAGGGTTGTCAAAAGGGGTAGCCCACATGCCCTGACTTAGGAAGAAGGGTCCCTATTTGGACATTGGCGCCAGCCATTGACAACTAGCGATCCCCATTTCTAACATTGGTGTCAGCAGTGAGGATCAGGACTTGCATTTATGATCCATGTACAATAACTGGTAGACACCACTGGTGAGTGTAGACCAAAGCACAGCCACAACCCACAAACCTAGATAGGGAATGTCTTACAGCATTTCTGGTTCCCCCTCGGGAGGCCCTATGCCAGATTGCAGGTAGTATTAAATCAGTCTCCCCTAAAGATCCGGCACCCCCAAAGTACTACAAGGCAGTATGGAAACTCTCGAGCCCCATATCAGACACTTATTAGAACTCTCCTTTGACTCAGGACAGGTGCCTCAATCTTGGAAAAAGGCAGTGGTCCTCCCTCGGAGAAAAAAAACCAACATCAGAATGGAACAGCTTGAGAACCTACGCCCCATTTCACAAAAGGCAGTCAATAAACAGCTATCTGCTTATATTGAGGCTAATGGCTTGCTTCTTTCCACCCAGTCGGGTTTTCGGGCCCTCCACTCGACCGAGTCAGCACTTTTATTTTCAACTGAAACCCTGCGGAAATATGCTGATGAAGGTCAAACAGCGGCATTGATTTTACTCGACCTTAGTGGCGCTTTCAACACCGTAGCCCATCACACTCTGCTATGGTGTCTGAAAAAGGGAGGAGTAGTGGGTAAAGCATGGGAGTGGCTGGAGTCATTTCTAGCAGAGCGCAGTTTCCAAGTGGCACAGGGACCCTTCCGGTCCAAAGAAATTGGCCTGAAACAGGGAGTACCACAGGGATCCAGTCTTAGTCCCACCCTTTTTAACTTGTATGTTGCACCTGTAGCGGACATCACAGATAGATTTGGGGTGGAAGTAGTGTCCTATGCAGACAACACGCAATTGGTTGTGACTTTGACACAGCCAAAGGAGCAATGTGCCACCAACTTCACCGCGTGTATGCAGGAACTTGCTGCTTGGATGGCTGATAATTGCCTCAAGCTTAACGGAAATAAGACGGAGGTGCTGATTGTGGGTAGGGCTCCTTCAGTATGGACTTCGGCATGGTGGCCTTCCATGCTGGGTGACCTGCCCACTCCCAGCAATCCGGTGAAGAACCTGGGGATCTGGCTGGATAATAAACTCTCGTTCGAGCATCAGACCAAACAAATGGCAGGCACCCGTTTTGGAATGCTGAGGGTCCTCAGGAAAACATTGGACCTCCTATCACTGTCTGCTAGGCAAGCCTTAATCCACGCCCTAATTACTTCCAGATTGGATTATGGGAATGTCCTGTATTTGGGAGCCAGTGCAAAGTGCACGCAGAGGCTGCAACGCATACAAAATGCGGCTGCCCGCCTGATTCTGATGCTACCCAAGAGAGCGTCAGCTAAGAAAGCGCTCAAAACTCTGCACTGGTTGCCAATCAAGGAACGTGTGTTATTCAAAGCCCTCTGTGTAGGCCACCGAATCTTACAGGGGAAGGGCCCCACGTACTTGCACAACCTGCTTAACCTATACCTTCCTACCCAACAGTTGAGATCAAGTGGGACGGGTCAACTCCAGGTCCCAAAATTCAACAGTGCGAGATTGGGAGGGCGCTCCTTCAGAGTCATGACCACCACCCAGTGGAACAAACTACCTCAGAGGCTTCGCCTTGAAACATCAGAAGTCGCTTTCCGTAAAGAGCTGAAAACCATCCTGTTCCCCAAAGACTAACTCAGGGACTGTGGGCTGCCTAGAATATATGATCATCAGGATTAGTCATTCGGTTCTATCCAGCGCAGGGACACACTAGCTAGTGTAACCAGGCGCTTTATAAACTTTATATAATAATAATAATAATATTTTTTTTTTATTGTTTGGTTGGTTTTTCTAGGATTGAATTGTTGATTGCAGCCATGAGTACTGCTAATATGGGAAGGCCAACCTCCAATGCTTCGGAGGATCTCACTTTTGAGTAGGAAATATTAGATACCTATACTGCCAGACAGCTGAAGTAATTTTGTAAGCAATTTGCCGTCCCCTTGATAGGTCTCTCTAGGAAGAAGGAGTACCAGAAGGCGCTGAAGGCCTGGTGGGAAGCTAGAGAGTCCGCTGGAGTTGAGGAAGAGATTGCTGGAGGGCAGCAGGATGATGCAGTTGTGAGGGAGATAGAACGCCCTCCAATCCAGGTACCAGTGTATCCCAAAGGATCCTGACCCCAGAAGAGCTGGAGGACAGGGAGAGAGATAGGAGGCATTGTTTGGAGATGGTTAAATTGGAAGGTCAGAAGGACCTTGAAAGTACGAAGTTAGACTTTGAGAAGAATCGATTCTCAATTGAACTCGAGAAAATGAAAATGGAGCATGAGAGAATGTTGAGGGTGATAGAGATCAGGGAGAGGAGTGTCCCGGTCTCCCCCTCTGGTGGCAGCATACCTTTAGTAACTCCTGAAAGTAGAGTTTATATTCCTAAAGATGTAAATAAAGATTTTCACAAAAGTGAGGATATTGGGCAATGGTTTGCCGCATATGAAATAGCAATGGTGCCCTACCGGGTCCCTGAGAAGAATTGGGAAGCGGGGTTGTGGGGACGCTTTGTGAGTGATGGTAGGGATACCCTGTTGTACCTGCCTGAGGAGAGCAGGATGGTGTATGTCCATATGAAGGAAGCTTTGATGACCCAATATGGTTTGACCCCAGAAATGTACAGGCAGAGGTTTAGAACCTGTAAGAAGTTAGAAGGTCCCACATGGATTGAATATGTGTCTTATTTCTGCAGGGCAATGGATTGCTGGGTAAAAGGTAGCAAAGTGAAAACCTTTGAGCAGTTATATGATTTGTTTGCGTGGAAGCATTTTTCTAGTAACTGTTTTCCAGAGCTACACCAGCACCTGATTGATAGCAAGCTGACTAACTCTAGTAAGCTTGCTGAGGAGGCAGACCGCTGGGAGAGCACCCGGGTCCGCAAAGGTTTCATGGGAGACTTCACCAGAGGTGGGCAGGGTCCCCAGCAGAGAAGTGGGGGGACAAGTGTCAGCCGAGGGAGTTCCAGAGAGGGCCCCAGAGTAATTCCCCAGGGAACCAAGCAGTGGTGTCCAAGCCTCCCCCGGGGAAGAAGCCAGTGTCCCCGAAAGGAAGGCCTGTTCACAGGGGGCCACTCGCTTGTTTCAAGTGTGGTCAAGTGGGCCATCAGTATTATGATCCCCAGTGTCCCCAGAGGGACACTGGGGACCCCAATGCATCCCCGCCAGCACCATCCTGCCACATTGCCAATGTAGCCCTGGGAGGGGAGGAGATGAAGGTCCAAGGTGGGTGGGATCCCGTGAGTTAAGCCTTGTCTTGCTAGGAGACTTTGAGAAGGTCCCTAACCCCACACTGCCTAATGACCCTAAGAAGCACCGGGAGTGGGTGACCATCAAAGGCCATAGGGTGGAGGCTCTCAGGGACACTGGAGCTAGTGTGACTACTCTCAGCTCCAGGTTGGTGTCCAAAGAGCAGGTCGTCCCCCATGTATTCTGCCCCGTAGTGTCAGCAGACAACTCAGAGAGCCAGTGTGAGGTAGCTCAGGTTCCCTTCGAGTGGGGGGTCTCAGGAACTCTTTAGTGGCTGTTAGGACCGCCATGCCTGTTGGGCAATGATCTAGAGAACTCCCCATGGGCTACGGGGGAGAGAAAGTCTCATTTGGAGATGTTGGGCCTGCGCGACCACTCGGTCCATGACAGCTCAGAAGGATGTTCAGGAGGGCCCGGAGCCTGAAATTATGGCCCAGGCCCCTGCCTTAAAGAGAAGAGGTAGGGGCATTGGAAACCGGCGCCTGCAGTTCCCACGGTCACAGAGGGAGCAGACCCTGAGGGGGATGCCCTGGAACCTACAGGGGAAGAAGTGGCTGAACTGGGGGACCTACCAGAGCTGACTCATTGGCAGCAGGAAGTGGGGCCCTCCAGGGAGGAATTTTGTGAGCAACGAAGAACCTGCCCTTCCCTTGAGGGAGTGCGGCAACAAGCTGCCACCCAGGCAGCAGGTGATCAGACAGGGTCACATTGGATCTATTGGGAGAATGACCTCCTTTACAGTGAGTCTAAGGTTGCTGAGCCTGGGTCAGCCTGTGTGCTAGTGGTACCCCAGCGCTTCAGGACCTTTATACTGGGGTTGGCTGATGATGTGCTACTGGCTGGTCATCTGGGTCAGACCAAGACCTTCGAGAGGCTGGTCACCCACTACTATTGGCCCCAGATGTGCAGGAGCTCAGATACTCACTGCAGGACGTGTGTGACTTGCCAGGCAAGTCGGAAGAGTGGGGGGAAGATCAAGGCCCCACAACAGCCCTTTCCCGTTATGAGTACCCAATTCGAGAGAGTTGGAATTGATATTGTGTGGCCTCTGGATTCCAAGACAGCCATGGGCAACAGGTTCCTCCTGGTCTTGGTGGAACATGCCACCAGGTACCCTGAAGTAATCCCACTCAGGGCAGTGACGGCCCCCGTGGTTGGACGGGCACTGATGGGGGTTTTCTCCCACATGAGATTCCCTCGAGAGGTGGTGTCCGATAGAGGAACTAATTTGATCCCCAAGTATATGAAGTCTCTGTGGGAGGAGTGTGGGGTAACGTAAGTTTACCACTCCTTTCCACCCCCAGGGTAATGGGATGGTTGAGCGATTCAACCGGACCCTTAAGGGCCTGATTATGGGCCTCAGTGAGCCCATGAGGCAATAGTGGGATGTCCTCTTGCCATGCCTGTTGTTTGCTTACTGTGAGGTGCCACAGAAGTCCTTAGTGTTCAGTCCCTTTGAGCTGCTCTATGGTCACCCGGTAAGAGGGCCTCTGAGTTTGGTCAAGGAAGGCTGGGAGCACTCTCCCAGGAAACCTCCCCAGGATGTGTTTAGTTACATGCTGGCCTTCAGAAACCAGACTAGGCGTTTCAAGAAACTTGCTGAGACAAACCTAGAAGCCAGCCAAGAAGAGATGAAACGCTGGCATGATCAGAATGCCACTCTGATCGAGTTTCAGCCTGGACAAAAGGTTTGGGTCATCGCCCCAGTGGAGCCCTGTGTGCTCCAGGATAGGTGGACCAGACACTTTGAGATGGTGGAGCGCAAGAGTCCTGTTACCTTCATGGTGGACTTGCAGTCTCCCAGGAACCCCTTGTGGGTCCTGCATGTTAACCGCCTGAAGACCCACTTTGAAAGGTCTGAAGTGGGCGTACTTCTAGCCACAGATGCCGGGATGGAGGAGAAGATCGAGCCCCTTCCTGACCTCCTGTGTGCAGGGGAGCCAGATGGGTCAGTAGAGGGTGTGGTCCTCTCCACCACGCTGACTCCTGAGCAGCAGGGTGATTGTCACAAACTGTTGAGACAATTCAGTGACTTGTTCACCCTTGTGCCCAGTGTCACTGATTGGTGTGTCCATGACGTGGACACCTGGGACAGTCCTCCTATCAAGCACATGGCTTACAAAGTGACTGACCAGGTAAGGGCCTACATTAAGGATGAGGTTAACAAAATGTTTGCCCTTGGGGTGATTGAGTCCTCTAGCACCCTGTGTTCCAGCCCAGTGGTCCTGGTCCCAAAAGCTGCAGCACCTGGTGCCACCGCAGAACTTCGGTTCTGCGTGGACTATAGGGTCCTCAATTCAGTCATGAGGACTGACACGCACCCCATCCCGAGAGTGGATGAGCTTGTAGATTGGTTGGGTCACGGGTGCTGCCAAATACCTCACTCAGCACATATTATTTGACGTCGGGGTATTGGCAGGTCGCCTTGACCGAGGGAGCAAAGGAGAGGTAAGCATTCTCCACCCCCGATGGGCACTACCAGATCCGGCTGATGACCTTTGGAATGAAGAATGCCCCTGCCTCCTTTCAGAGGTTGGTCAACAGGGTGTTGGTAGGGCTGGACGACTTCATTGCTGCCTACCTGGATGACATTGCGGTGTTTAGCTCCTCTTGGGAGGACCACCTGTACCACCTCTGGGAGGTATTGATGGCCCTGCATAGGGCAGGCCTCACAATCAAAGCCAGTAAGTGCCAGATTGAGCAGGATTCTATAGTATATTTGGGGCACCAGGTGGGGAGTGGCCAGGTGGCACCACTTCAGCCCAAAATTGAAACTTTCCTGGCATGGAAACCCCCCAAGACTCGGACGCAGGTTAGGGCCTTTTTAGGACTCAAGGGGTACTACAGGAGGTTTGTCAAAGCATATGGCAACATTGTTGCACCCTTGACTAAACCTTGACCGAAACTAGAAAAACAGTCACCCACGCTCTGGTCACGAGCCGACTGGACTACGGAAACACCCTCTACGCCGGCACCACCGCAAAACTCCAGAAAAAACTACAACGCATCCAGAACGCCTCAGCCAGGCTCATATTAGACATCCCGCGTAAAGAACACATCTCTGATCACCTGAAAAACCTCCACTGGCTTCCCGTCAATAAGAGGATCACTTTCCGTCTCCTAACCCACGCACACAAGGCACTCTACGAAATCGGACCCGAATGCCTCAACACACGACTATCCTTCTACACCCCCTCCCGCCAGCTACGATCCTCCAACCTAGCCCTTGCCACTGTACCTCGCATCAACAAAACCACCATGGGAGGTAGATCCTTCTCCTACCTAGCAGCTAAAACTTGGAACTCACTTCCCACTCACCTTCGCCTTACTCAGAACCACCTAGCATTCAGAAAGCAACTCAAAACGTGGATATTCGACAAGTAACTCCCCACCCTTCTTCAAGCGCCTTGAGACCCTCTGGGTATGTAGCGCGCTATACAAATCTTCTGACTTGACTTGACTTGACTTGACTGAGCTGACTTATAAGAAGCAGCTAAAGAAGGTTAACTGGACTGACACCTGTAAGAAATCTTGTGACGCCCTGAAGACCGCCATGTGCACCGCACCCGTGCTTCAGAGGCCCCACATTTCCAAGGAATTTGTTGTCCAGACAGACTTCTCAGAGCATGGTATAGGGACTGTTCTGTCACAGATCAATAACGAAGCACTAGACCAACGGGTAGCCTTCTTAAGCAGGACGGCTTCCCCGGGAACAGAGGTGCGTGCCATTGAGCGTGAGGCATTTGCTGTGGTCTGGGTGCTGAAGAAGTTGAGGCCATACCTGTTTGGGACTCACTTCAGGATTCAGACAGACCACAGGCCCCTTAGGTGGTTGATGCAGATGAGGGGTGAGAATCCCAAGTTGTTGAGGTGGTCCATTTCCATACAGGGCATAGATTTCACGGTGGAACACTGCCCTGGTACTGAACATGCCAATGCTTACCGTCTGTCCATATTTTTTCGCTTTCCATCCAAATAGGGACCCTTCTTCCTAAGTCAGGGCATGAGGGCTACCCCTTTTGACAACCCCTGCACAACCCCTGCACAACCCTGTGGTAACGCAGCACGAGCAGTTAGGCCTATCTCAGAGGCAGTGTGTGAAGCATTTATGGCCATGTACAACAAGGCAGTAACGACATCACAAAAGGATACAACTCAGGTAGGTATAGAAAAGTAATATCTTTATCTAACAATTTAACTCAAAACTCTCAAAGCGTTTCAACAAGCTACAGTGCACATAAACTAGTAGAGACTCAAAAATATTAATAATGTATTTGCCAGAACGTGGAAATGACTGGATACTCATTAAGATAGCTATTGAGTGGGAGGCAAGATGGCGACCGACTGACATCGCTGCGAAGATGCTCTGCTGAGTCTCCCCTAAGGAGATGGCTCTGGAGGCTCTTTGATCACCTCCTAGGTAGCGGAAGTATGAAGAATCACTAAGCTTAGCAATAAACCCCTTCATTAGTTAATTTAAAAAAAAGAAGAATGCGGATGAAACCCGACATCGAGATCTGGCAAGACTCACCTATGCAGCTTGCAGTCACGCTCTGCCCCTGCCGGGAGGACGTCAAGGTAGCTCGGATCTCACAGATGCAACTTGGCCTGGGTGAGTTTTTCCCGGCTCGGCAGGACAGCGGAAGGGCTATCCGAAGAAAGCACGCTCGTCGCTTGGATCAGAAAAGTCTCCTGCTGTGGCAGCGCGGCAACTGCTATAGGAACAGAGATGGAGACGAACGTGGAGCGGAATCAGTGCGGAGATACTTTGGTTCATCAAGCACCTCTGCTTTTAGCTCATCCAAGTAAGGATGACCAGCAACGGGGCGAGGGCAGGCAAGGGAAAGACCGTTCTAGTACCCTCACAGACAAGTACCTCGGTTACACTCACACGCCAAAAAAGAATGGATACTTCAAGCGCCAGAGGCAGAGGTGGGGGGGAAGGGGACTGCTCGCAGGAAAAAGACTCTACAATCATGGCCACTGGGAAGAGGAGCACCACTCAAGTACTTAAGGAAGTTGATGGCTTGAAGGCCTTAATCACCAGTAGTTTCGCTGCAAGAAGAGGGGCAGAGAACAATGTGCCTGCCAGCGGTTCAGATAGTCAGAGCATAGTAGGATTGACAGGGTAAATATTAGATACTCTTTCATCTGGTGATGCAGACAAAGCCCTCGCCCTTAAACCGGTAACCTTGTCAGCAGAAGGCAGCCCTGAGGGCAACTTGACCAGCACGAACAATAGCCCCAGTACTTTAGCTAGCAACATGACTTCTGCTAATGACACTGCAGGCACAGCTAGCCCTTTCCACCAGTTCATCCTGATGACTGCGCCTATAGACTGGATTCCAAAAACTCCAGACAACCAGGATAAGTTCTTTTCTCTGACAGAGGAATCAGAAATGTCAGATAACAGTATCTCGCTGTCTAGTGGGGAAGAAGGCAAGAAGTGGTACAGCAGTCCTAACACTGATACTCAGAGGTTTAAACCAGGTACTAAAAAACTACAAAAAAAAAGAGCAGAGATCGTGCGCAAAGAAATAGCCACTTGTCTGATAAAGAGGGTGCAAGAGAGCGGAAATGGGGCTACAACAACACCCCTCACACGCTATTGACAAGTTCCACTACAACTTCTGGGCACAATCAAACAAGCATTGGCAGCGGTAAAGGGGGAGATCACAGAGACACAAGAAGTGAACCCACCTTGACAGATATTCTGCAGTCCATCAAAAGTTTCCAGGAGGGAGTCAAGGCAGACAATCGTAGATCCCGTCTGGCGGCCAAAAAACTGCACGGGGCAGTCAGAAAGGTTGGTAAAACCTGTGCCGATATTGCAGATCGAATTACTATGGTGGAGGGAAGGACGGAACAACTAGAAAAAGATGTCGCCATGCTACAGACACAGCATGATGAACATGAGGGGGTGGTGAAAGACTTGATGTGGAAGAAGGAGGAGCAGGAAAAATGGCAGAGACGCAACAACCTCCGCTTCTTAGGAATTCCGGAAGAGGCAGAAAAAGATGACCCCAGGAAATGTATGATTACCTTGCTCAAACCGGCTATTCCAGAACTGCAATCATGGGATTTGGACAGGGAAATTCAACAAGCCCACAGATTCCCTTTGTTTCCTGGTAAACATGCAATGGCATCACAGCACCCTCGTGCCATGCTTTCATTTTTTGGTAACTTTCTACTCCGCCAAACTCTTTTTGACTTGGCCAGACTAACAAAGAAACAAACCTTTGACGGGATAACCTTCTTCACCAGACAAGATTTCGCTCACGCCACAGTAGAGCGCAGGTGGAGACTCCGGCAGCTTTTTGAACCATTTCAGAAACAAGGGGTCGAGGTGTCCTTACAAAATCCGGCCAGGCTGAAAATTGTATACAAAGGAGCCACCCGCAGCTTTGTTTTTGAAATTCAGTTGCAAAAATATCTAGAGGAACTCTCTGGTCATAAATAATTTAGCTAATAATTTTAAAGTATATATCGGAGGGCTTCCCTGTGGCATGCTATAATGCTTAGCAGCTCTTTCTTCTGCTGAATTCTTTTTTCTGTTTTTGACTTATTTAGTTATTTTTTTCCATTGACTATTAAGGAATGCTGGGTCTTTTGGGGTAACTGCTATTAGAGGATGTGGGTTTTTCTTTTTTTTTTTTCTGTAGGTGGGGAGGCTCAGTGGGCTTGCGGGGCTCTGCATGTGGAATGTCAAACTCCTGGCTCGGCCAGGTAACCTCCAAAGGTGGTGGAGGGTGGGGGGTGGGAGAGGTAGGGGGGCGGGTCAGACCGGTTGCTCCAAACTGCAAAAAACGGTACAAACAAATTAGGTGTGTTACACGGATTCGATTTCCACAAGAGTGTGGCTATATACATGGGGCACCCAGTGTAAAGAGATGGGTCTGCTAGGAGTCTTATCAATGAATATCTGTGGCCTAAATTATATAAAAAAAGGCAAGCAGTTGCAGTAGGACTACAAGCATGGGGCACAAATATTGTTTGTTTGCAAGAAATGCACATTGAGGGTTCACAAACACATATTTTAAAAAACATTAGGACATAGGTTGATCTGTGCCACTTCACAAGGAGCTAGGGTAAGGGGGGTTGCTATTCTAGCAAGGGGAAGCGGGTCTGTTTTTAGTCACTCTAAGGCAGACAAATTTGGTCACTGTGCAATCCCCGAATGCCAGTATGGGAATGGGCAAAAGATGACTTTATGTGCCATTTATGGTAGTAACAGCGACGATGCATCGGTTTTTGACGAGATCTCAAACAAATTGATGCATTGGCCATTACCTTTAATGATTTGCGGGGATCTCAACATCAACCTTCCAAAAAACTGGTCCTTAAAGGATGGTTGGCACTATGTCGGCCGTACACCCAAAGTATTTAAAGCATTGAGACACATGTGTTGCATACATGGACTAGTGGATGGCTGGCAGACCATAAAGCCTGATGATCCAGGGTTCACATATTTTCCAGTCCACATCTCACCCATGCAAGATTGGATTATATATTGATGTCTAATGCAATTAAAACCAAATGCCAAATAAAGAAACTTCCCCGGATCCTATTGGATCATAATCCTCTAATCTGTTCCTTAGAAATAGATAATAGAAGAGACATGCCTAGCTCATGGACTTTTGAGAAACCCCTGCTCTTAGATGATAATTATTGCAGCCACATGAGAAAGTGTATCCCCAATTTTTAACCCCTTCCATGCTGGCCCATTTCCGCCGCTGTGCCGTACACAAACGAACAGGGCGGGGCCGTGACGAACCCCAGCCGTCATCAGCACACGAGCACCGTGGAGCGTGACGACTGGGGTTCGTCACCAGCATGGAAGGGGTTAACAGACAACGAGGGGAACACTTCAATCAAAGTAGTTTGGGGCACACTAAAAGCTGGGATGCAGGGGGAGACCTTGCAATATTCCCTAAAAGCTAATAAACAAGCCAAGGAAGCTATGCAGGGGCTGCAAGATAACCTGAGGAAGGCTGAGGAAGACTTAATAACTGTGACAACTGGAAATATGCCATGCGAGAAGTAGGAGATAGCAAAAGTACAGAACCAAGTGTCAATTGCTAAGGCTTTAATTATGAATAGGGCTCCCGGTTTTCCGTTTAAACAGATTTTTACATATAAATACAGACGGAAAACAAGTTTTCCTTTTATCTGTATTTATATGTAAAAACGGGAAAATACTAGTACAGTTTGTAACTATCTGCTGTCTCCCCCTCCTTAGAGGGTTAAGAGGTGTCAGCCCGGGCTGATACAGCACACACAACCGCACCCGAGTACTTCACAGGTCTTTGAAAGACCATTTGCATGATAATGCGACTTTGTTGTTCTTTCACCCCTTAGCCCCTGCCTCCTCCCTCTGCCGATTACTCCAGCACCCGTCTTTTCCTCGCAGACTGGGTTTTAGGTTCAGAGCCTTTTGGCTCTCACCCCCGTAGCTGGCTCAACTGTAGTGCCACCATTGATACTGTGCCCAGCTCGCACTCAGGGGGGCTCCCACTCTGTTCATCCCTGTGGTTCTTTCATCACACAAGCCTGCGCTGTACGAGAGGTATGCTGTGAGGCACAAAATGTTTTCACTCAAGGCAGATCTGCTCTCTGTGGGCACCCCAGCTGGGCCTGCTTCGAGGCCGCATTTACATGAACACAAAAGGATTGTTTCTCTCGGCTGCACCTTCGTTTGTTCGTGTGCCACGTGGATTGTGTGTGTTAGCTCTTTGCGTAGCGCTTAATACAGGAGTTAGTAGGTTATTTTTACTCAGTCCAGGATTGCTCCATTCACGTCTGTAGGAGGGGGAGGGAGCCACACTGGCCTGCAGGTCACATTAGAGGTCAGCAGTGGGTGTTGCGCCTTGAAGATAGCATTTGAAGAGCTTTATTGTGCGTGGGCTGAGAAAGGAGACAAGAGGCGAGTCGGTTTAAGCACCACAATGAAATGGATCCAAAAAAAGAAGAAACACTTTTGCTGCAAATGCCTTTGCCTGACATTTTTCTACTCCAAAATGCAGCCTCAGGAGGAGAGAAAAAAAGTTTTAAAATACAAACAATACATACATAACTAAATAAAGCAAGACAGAGTAGTTGAATAGTGGCCAGATTGGTTTTATTTACACTGAAACACATTAGCGCCACCTTACAGATTTTTCCAGTGAAGCGCTACTTATCTTTTCATGTTGTTAGCTTTTCAAGCAAAAACAGTAATTGATTTCTGAGTAATGAGTGTAAAAGCTTTAAGTTGTATTCCCTATGAGTGTTTGCTTTTTTCCAGGATGTTGTTATTTTTTTTTCAGGCAGCATATTACTGTAGTCTAGTGCGTAATTGGAATTGAATTGCTTCCAGGTGTTTATAGGGGGGCACAATTGGGTTGCAGCTGAATGCAGTGTGAGTTTCTCTCAGTGGGGCAGTATGGAGTTCAGTGGGGGAGAGGATGTGGCACTCTACCGATGAAAGAAACTGCAAGCCTCTGAGACAAATGGCTTGTGATAGCACTTTTAAGCATATTTGGGACATTCTGTAAATGGCAAAGTTTTCAGATGAATGTGTAGTGTTGACCAATAACAACCGCGTGCATGTGTGCATTGTCAATTTAAATAAATGTGGAAAAATACTAGCTGTAGTGTCGTTTTTTGCTTGTGGCAAAATAAATGTGGATAAATACAGAAAAGATGCCCCAAAAATAAATATGGATAAATACAGACGGAAATGGCATAAAAATAAATACCATAAAACCAGGAGCCCAAATTATGAATATCTTCACTGATAAAGCGATTAAAAAAACACTCTCTCAAAAGGAGATGCTATATGAAGTGAACGAGCAAATCGGACACCAGCTAGCCGTTCGTATGAGATGACAGGCCTCTTAAAATTTGATTCGTGAAATCCAGGATCCTCAGGGAGCCCGAGTATCTGACCCTAAACTCATAAGAGAAGCTTTCTGGCGGTTTTATCAAGATTTATACACTGAAACAGGGGGTTGTGACCAGGCAAGTATTGAGGAATACCTAGATTAGTCTAGTACCGAGAAATTTAAAGATGAGGATGCAAACTTCTTAGAGGAATCCCCCATAGAAGAAGAAATTGTAGGCATAATCAAAGGTCTGCCAAAAGGGAAAGCAACAGGGTTAGATTGCATCCCTTCGGAGTTCTGTCCTTCCTTTCTAGATCAAATTAAAAGCATCTTGATAGATCTTATCATACACATCTTTAAAGGAGGCCATCCCTCGAAATCTTGGTCTCGGGCTAAAATAGTCGTCTTTCCTAAAAATAATAAACCTCCAGAGTAGCTTGGATCATATCGTTCCATTACCCTCATAAAATCAGACTCCAAAAACTATTAAAAAGTACTGGCCAACAGAATTGCCCCTATTATTTACACGGCGATTGCTCAAAGCCAACATGGCTTTGTTCCTGGCAGATCCACTATCAACCACATCCAGCGAGGGATCACTTTATTTGATGGCATGTATGTTACGGGGGACCCTATGGCGCTGGCTCTGCTCGATGCAGAGGAAGCTTTCGATAGGGTCTCCTGGCACTTCCTGTGGGCTGCAATGACCAGAATGGGCATTAAGAGAGGTTATATACAGGCAGTCCAAAAACTGTATGTGAACCCAAGAGCCGTAGTGGTGGTAAATGGTAGTTTAACTGAAGAACTGATAATATTGTGTCGAGGCTCACGTCAAGAAGCTAGCCAACTATCCCTTGGAGTCACTCTGGGGTCCTTTGTTAAACAGGTGAAGGCTCAGTACTTCTCATCCAGGCAAGAGGGCAGAAGGCAGCAGGTAAGCACAGCAGGGCAGCAGCCCTACAGAGCAGAGTACAACAGAGTGGCAATGCTTTTAGCTGCATAACAGTCATTCTTCCTGGCTGTTATAAATGGGGTTTTCGGTTGGCAGAGAATGCACGCTGTCCAAGCAGGAGCCACAATCCTGGTCAGAGTAAGTTACTACACAACCTAAATTATCCTGTGCTCACCCTCGGGTAGCTTGGCACCAAGCAGCCTGGTTTAACTTAATAGGCAATGTGTAAAGCATTTGTGCAACACTTGAACAGGAAAACACTGCAAACACCAGAAAAAGACTCCACAAAAGTTGAAATAATTTGAAGTATGACTTTATAAATAAAACAAGACCAAAGCGATAAGAATATTTTCAGTAGATGTTGAAGTACAAAGTTTTACTGGAAAAAAGTCAGAAGAACGCTACGAGACAATAAGTGCTTAAGTGAGTTATCGGGTTGTACTAGTCCAGGACAAAGTCAAGAGTTCAGGCTGACCATGAGGGAGCACTGACTGGCTACAGGGACCTTTTCTGGGTCCACTGAACAAAAGTCATTTGATCCGAACATTGTCATTGCTACAAGGCTGGGTAGATGAGGCTGTGGATGAGATGAGTAGACGTCAGTCACTTAACTGCAGCAATGCGCCAAGTCTACTACACGTAACAGTGAGAACACGCTGGTTCTGAACCACACTACTACAGAGAGGTGGCAAATCTAATGCAGATGTGTGAGTGAGTATTATAGAGCACTTCAGGGACACTCTTTCAAGTGTACAGGATAGAGATCACACCACTTGGCACAACAGAGTCATGGCTTGTAGAGTCCAGGTGCAGATGCAAGTGGTTCAAGTCTTTGATATCACTGAGACTTGAGAACACGAGGTTAGCCAGCAAGCCCTTGGAGTCGCTCTGTGTTCAGGCAATGTGAGTCCATTCCATCTCACTCAGTCGGTCCATCGAACAGCAGGCAGCAGGTCAGCTCAGCACGGCAAGAAAACAGCAGGACAAAGTTTAGCAAAGCAGCAGTCTGGCAGCATAAAAGTTCTTATAGCAGCACCAGGCTCTTCTTCTTGGCAGAGAGGTCACAGGTCCAGAAGTGCACTGTGCTGGTAGGATTAGAGATCCAGTACTTACACTCAAATGTGCCTTTGAAGTGGGGATACTTCATAGAGTGGTCTTGAAGTATACAGAGGTCCTTTCTTCCCAGCCGCGGCTCCAGTCTATCAGTAGGGGGTGATCAGTTATTTGCATGGAGTCAAGCCTCTACCTATTGAAGTGTAAGTGTCCGCCCTTCCCTGCCTTCCTGCGCAGTAAGATCCATCATAAAAGCAGATGTCTTTAGATGGGTACTCAGACATACTTAGCCTTCCTGTGTTTGTGACTGCCTAGAGAGAGTGCACAAAGTGGAGTTTTCACCCACCCCAGGTATGTATTAGAGGCAGGCTGCAAGGCACACCAAGCAAAGAGCAGAGAAATACCCACATAATACAAGTGGCGTCTCTATGATAGTAATGGTAAACCCAACTTTACCAGCCAAAAGGACTTTACATTACCATTCCAAGCAGGGCCGGACTGGCTACAGGGCAGTTTAGAATGCTGCTGAGCTGGGGGCTGATTTTGTTCATGGAGACCTGCGTGTGCTAAACAAAATTCGTTTTGCTTTATTTATTTCATCAGCCCCCAACGCAGTGAAATGAGCCCTCAGTCCGGCAGCATTCCAAACTGCCCGGTAGTCAGTCCGGCCCTGATTCCAAGGATATAAAACATGATACTCCTTTCTGATCAGGAATTAGAACTTAAAAGTGTTTTAAAGAATTCTCAGTGTTAGACTGTGAGAGAATAGGCCTCACAGTAGTGAAAAATAAATGTAGCGGTTTGTCACTACCAGTGTTGAAGAAGTAGATTTTCCCCAGATATCCTCAAGCACTGCTGGGCGTTAGTCGCCTCTAATTCAATCGGTAATTATCAAATAAAGAGGCGGGCGCTGGATATTGGAAAGCAGGAAACAGATTTATTCTTCGAAGGAAAACACATCGGGTCAGACGAACAGGGCGTCGTTTCAAGGTGCTCTAACTGCATCTCTGTGGCCTGGCCTTTTATACACAGTTTTATCTCTTTATTGCAGTGTAACACATTCCTGACATTACTTTGATGCATTATAAACCATCTCAACAAATCTGTACCCCACCTCGGTTTCGATAGGTAATTGCTATCGTGCAGCTGGGCATTCCGGCAGGAGTTGAAATAGGCGCAATCGGTCGGATCTCATGGGGTTGAGGCATTGATTAATTCCGGCTCCTTTGATGGGAGATGGAATCCTACTGTACGGGGGCAATAAACTGTATCTGCAGGGGTTGGTTATGGCCTGGGATAGGATCGAACAGCCAGGTGCAGGGGAGGAGATTATCGAAGGGCCTGTTCGTGCATAAGGGATGAAAGGGTATGTGGGCTCGGCACGGGAAGTGGCTCCGGGGCAGGGTCGCGCTGAGAATGCTTTATGACTCTAGCATGTGTGCTTGGGGGCTGCCAGCACGTGGGGGATGATTGCGAGGTCGGGGAGACGTGCAGGCGATCGGCAATGTTACGAAATGGCCACAATGTCTAAAATGGCTGCCGCTTACGCGCTCGCAAAGGCCTGAGTGGGACAAGATGGCGTCGGTAATGTTCACATCGCATTCTAATATTCAAAAGTCCTCCCTTTGAACATTCCCATGACATCTTACTAGTCTATTTCTGTCAGCGTCTTCAGTCTTAGGTGTGCAAAGGGCTTAGGCATAGGAAACACAAGGGCGGTGTGTAATTGGGTTGTCTATTGCGGTCTTTTGGCGGTCTATTTGTACTACGGGCAGATGGAAACAATCCTGTTATCAGTAAAGACAGTGTTGTCAACAATCTTATACAATCAATATGACAGGCGAGGAGGCAATACATACAAAATGACATTTGTCATATCCTACATTTAGATCTGGAGATGCGTATATTTCTTAGATTAATCGGAAAGTTCATTCACATACAAACATGTTATCATACAAATTTGTTCAGCTTGGATAAGGACCATTAAGTGCATTATTGTGAGGCATTCATGCGGACAACTTGTGTTCTACAATTACACTTATTCATATACAGTAAAAGTGACCGATGCAAGGTTTCAAAGGAAAATCTTCTTCTTGTCCAATTGGGGCATAATCGATACAAAGTGATTGGGAGAGAAAATCGTTTTAATACAAGAGATAGTCTGGAGGTGGTAATGTTTGTTCGAAGATTTTTCTTTCCAGTGTCTTTCTACAGCGAGCCATCACTGGTAGGCTCTCGTTGTTCATCTTCTTTCGTTGGCGCTGTTGAGCACCGGCGGTGGAGCCATGTGTCCGGCTCGGGTTCTGAGTTCATGTTGCAGGGGGTGGTCATTCTTTGCTCTCGGACCACTGTCCTTTTTGCCCTGTTCCCTAACTAATCTATCATAGGTACTTTGGAGGCGATACCTGCGCTCTATTCTTTATCCATGAAGTCCATCCCTGCTACCCTATTCTATCTGTGTGCTGTGTTTCTATATCAAGTGAATTTCAAAGTTCCATATGAAGAAGGTGGGGGTGCTATGGAAGGTCGAGGGAAGAGAGGGTGGAGTGGGGTCAGATCTGAAATGGACCAAGGGGGGCAGAAATTTCACGCAAGTGGGCCCATCAATTAGGCTCAATGGGCTGGGACTTCTGGCACGTCTGATCAACAGGCTGGGGGCTTCTGGACAGCCCTTCTTTCTTTAATTTTCCACGTTGGGAATGGTGCCTCGTCCAGCATCTCTTTGCTCTGCGGCTCCACCTTGGTCGAGGTCATGGGTGTTCTATGATCTGCAGCCAGGCTGTGCGTCACGACCGGCCCCTCTCCTCCGACGACTGCATGATATCTTTAAATAAGTACAAAACTATTTTTAGAGAACTGGCTGGGGAATACATTTACACAATTCAATTTCTCTCCCATTCCCAAGTAACTGGGGAAACGTTTATCTGTTACTCAAATTGCGATAGGGCGGATACTTTTTAATCCTCGCAACGGTCACTACTAACTCACGAATCATTACTGTGGTGCAGGTCTGCAAGCATTTTCTTACGAATTTCCACTATAATTAACTTTGGTGTCCATTCCTTTTCATTCACAATTGTGGCAAGAAATCTAATATCTATCAATTACATGGTCTGTTAAATTCGCACCGGCTCCTCCGGCAGAGACTCGTCGTTCTAAACTAAATCCTGTTGTGCTATACTTTTCTTCAAGGTCCAATTTATAAAAAGTGTGAAGTGCTTTTATCATGGGCATACAGATACCCTTCCTAGCCATTGTTTACTATACAGTACATAGGCTAAGCATTGTTCCATCCTATCGATGCTCTTTTCCTTTAGCTAAACGTTTTGGTTACAGTACTTGTTCAGCAAGGTTTACCACAACTTTCCTTTCACGTAGGTACGAATCACTTATATAAACATTATTCTCATTACTGCATCATCTTTAAGTCAGGCAAATTCATTAGTCAGTGAGGTACTTGCGATGTCTATACAACTATCTAGGGTGACCAGAATCTTACAGTAAAAACAACTAGGGACATTTCACAAAATTGGGAGAAGGACTACGATTTTACTTCGAGCTACGAGTGTGTTCCTTAGCAGAGGGCTACAGAACGATCGGTAAGGACTTACATAAATTGCGAATTTTTAAATCTGGCGACTTGCTTGTCAATTAAATCTTTTCTGGAAACAATGGCTAACTTCTATCGGGTCTAGTCAATTTATCTTTAAAAACCCGTGCATGAGCGATATTTTTTTTAATATTCTGCGACAGCTGGTACAAAACTGGGACCATTCTGGAGAAGCGGGGACATTTGGTCACTCTATTTATGCGCAATGGGCGGGATAATACGAACGATGAAGGTCGTGACACTAAGGATCCAAAACAAAGGCCACTGACATAAAGTTCCCTTTTAAGGGTCAGATTAGGGGACATCAGTCATCTCACCTGTCCTTTCTTTCTCAGCCAATTTAAGTTTTATCAATTTACAGAAAGGAGAGGTAGTCATATGGCGAAATATGATATTTTGTTTCTGTCAATTTGTTCAAACACCGTCGTGTTTAAAGCCAATTGGGCGCGTACCGGTGAGGTACAGTTTGTCATTTATTCAAAAGTGAGCTCTCAGAGAGAGAGCGACGTGCACAACAATAGGCTATTCAGTACACGTACAACATAGAGAGAGAGAGAGAGAGAGAGAGAGCGTGCACAAGAATAGGCTATTCAGTGCATATACAACATAGAACAGCACAGGTTGGTTTAAATATAAAACACACAAGCCAAGGGAAAACATAAATGCATAGTTTACCTACACACAAATATCGAATAGGGCGCGACAGTACATACATTAAGTACAGAAACGAAGACAAAACACAGAGTTATCTTGGACAATAAGGACCTTATTATGTACGTTGCGTATTCTCAGTACTCTACTTATTAATTCAGTGGTCAGGCTCCTTCTTTCCTTCTTTCTTAATAGCCGACAGTTCAAGCCGGAGGCCTATTTTGAAAAAAATACTTACTCCTTTTTTTTTTTTTTTTTTTTTTAATTGGTCGGACACTATCCAAGCCGTACTTATACTCACTGTGGGGTCCCCCAACATCAAGCAACGATGGTAAAGAATGTGCTATATTTAAGAAAATGCTAATCATTTTTTGCATGTAGATACCATGCTCAGGCCTATTTTTCTCATCCCATTAATCATTCAATCAACACTTCCGTCATACCAAAAAGAACATTCTCTTATCGACCCAGGCGTATACAACACATACGCATTTATACCATACAAATCAGGACGTGCGCACGCATTCATACCCAGGCGTACTCGACACATACGCAGTCATACCATACAATTTTTCACATTCCCAGAGGTAGCCTCTGCATGCGCCGTACCATCTCGCAGTACTAGCCTATTTTTCGCGTGGAACACAGTCCGTTTTTGGGCCTTTTCCATTTTTCAGCTGAAATTCCGATGTAACCTACAGAAAAAGAAAAGAGGGGGGGCAGCATTTCAAAGCACATCAGCGCGCATTATAACAAAAATATTTTTTACTTACCATGTACCCGACTTATCTTAGGAGGTAGTCCTTGGCATCTTAGCATTGAAGCCCAGATGAACTGTTAGTGCGGCAAAGATAACCAATGGTAGGATGCTCACTACATCGATTGTTTGGAGTGCATTATTGTGGACCGCGTGTAGGAAAGGGTCTGAGGTACTCAGTATAAGGGATGGGGAGGGTAAACGATCAATGTTATTATCGGAGAAAAATGAGCTACTGTGGCTTAGAGGCGTTCCTAATCGTGGATCATGGAAACTATAGGTGGCAGCGAGTTTTTTCCAGATGCATTAGCGCTTTCAATGGTATGCATTTTTGCTACATGGTAAGACCACTAACAGATTTGTCTAATGTCTGCATGGAGATCAATTTTGTGGGCGGGTGGAGGACACAGGGCAGTTCTAGTTTTGATAACGCGGGAGCACAGTTGTGCCAGAAATTCACAGATTCGTTTTTGCTAAGGCTGGCAGACTTATTCATAGGGTCCATAAGTACGGACTAGGCCAGGCCTGAAATGTTGGTGCAAGGCGTGCTAATCTACTACACATAAAAGAAACTGTGCCTTTCTAAAAACAGATAATATGCATTTGTGCCTGACTGCTAAAATACCGTGCCTGAAATGTCTTTCATATATAATCTAAGCAGATAATCACTGCGTTTAGGGGGGGGTTACGAGAGGTTAAAACAGAGCAGGACTTTCCTAAAAATATTCGTTCTAATCATATGACTTGTGCAAGGACAACGAACGCTAACATTTAAAACAAGCTTTCTTGCGATGTTTTTTGAGCTCCGGCATTGGTCATGCGGGCAAATATGTTTTTAGAGGCGATTTTCCTCTCCTTATGACTTGCTATGTTTATAACTTACTCCTGCCTAATGTTAGACTCGATGGCATTCCTTGGGTGAGGCTTAGGGACATTTGAAAAACTCCTCTGAAGCACGTGGTGTGTAAAACAAGGACTACAATGTTTAGGACTCCAAGGACCAGAATGCACTTGGCATTCATAGCTAACAAATTTTGGGCTAATGTTCTTCTGTTTCCTTCCTATCGACTAAGGTCTTAACTACTTTGTCGATGCCGGCCTGTTCAGTTTTTGCTCAAATGGGGAATTCTCGCCGGTTCTTTCTCTTGGGTATCAATCCTTTCTGAGGTGTCTTTTGTCGAGGTGTTTAGTACGAGAGGCTCGGTCGGCGTGGAGGCCGTGGGTACCGAGGCCCTGGCACTAACTTCAGTTAAGTTCTGGGGTTCTAGGTGCATTACTAAGGGGTGGGTAGGGGCATAAGGAGGAGGCATGTAGATGATTGGGGGACCTAAGAGTAAATCATCGCCCGTCCTTTGCTTTGATGGGAGCTCAGGGTAAAGCGCTGAGGGTGTTCTAACAGGGCATTGGCCTGAGGTTTCTGATTCTCGTTCTTTTCTAGCGTTGTCTCTTTCCCTTACTTCCTCTTCCAACTTTTTACCAGCTAAGTGAGCTGCTTTTCGTAGGTTTTTTATGGATCTTTACTTCGTCCCTCTTTTTACGTTGCGTTGCTTCTTTGTGCCACATGCCGAGACTATCAAGCATGGTAGGCGTGGTTCTATTTTTTTTTTTCTTCGAAGGGCTATTTCGAGCGCTTCAATTTTAGCGAGGTCAAAAGATCCCATCAGTGGCCTACTGATTTATTCGATTTTATGTTGTAGTTTGCTAAAAGCTACAGCGACTAGTCCATATTTTATATTCATGTCCTTTTTATTAGGGGTGCCCTCTGGTGGAGCCGGATGACACCTCTAATAAATGGTCCGGGTAGAACCAATTTCCAATCAGTGGGGAGAAGATAGGAATGACGTATATCGAACAAGTGAAGATCTCAAATAATGTTGGACAAAGGTCCGCACTACCTATCCTTTACTACCTGCAAAGACTAGACAGAATATTTCTATTCTTCGTTGTTTGCAAACAGAGAATATCTCAAAGAGAACCAATATGTCGAGTAGCAACGAAGGCTAAACGAACCAATAAATATAAGTAACCAAATGCGTTGAGTAGCAACGAAGGCTAAACGAGCCAATAAATATAAGTAATACTAGTATTTTCCAAACAATCAATCAATCAATCAATCAAAAACAGTCGTGCTGCACGACCTTACCCGGACCGTACAGACTGTTTCTCGTCTTCCACTTCCAGCGCCCGATCGTCCTCTTTTCTCCGTTATTGCCGCGGCACTCCTGTGGGATCCCAGTCAGGACCGCAGATCGCTCGAGAGAGGTCCGTTCAGAACTAGTGAAGGTCGGATGATCGGCTGCGAGACGAGGGTCTATCGGGCAGGAGCTCTTTCCCGATCATTGCAGTCGTTCACTCCGTCATTAGGACCTCTCTCACTGGACCCACGTGTCGCTGATGGGCCCCGCGTTGGGACGCCAATTGTTGAAGAAGCAGATTTTCCCCAGATATCCTCAAGCACTGCTTGGCGTTAGTCGCCTCTAATTCAATCGGTAATTATCAAATAAAGAGGCGGGCGCTGGATATTGGAAAGCAGGACACAGATTTATTCTTCGAAGGAAAACACGTCGGGTCAGACGAACAGGGCGTCGTTTCGAGGTGCTCTAACTGCATCTCTGTGGCCTGGCCTTTTATACACAGTTTTATCTCTTTATTGCAGTGTAACACATTCCTGACATTACTTTGATGCATTATAAACCATCTTTGGAATCCCTGCTTCAGGCCCGTTCCCACACATCTCAACAGTACTGTACCCCACCTCGGTTTCAATAGGTTATTGCTATCGCGCAGATGGACATTCCGGCAGGAGTTGAAATACGCGCAATCGGTCGGATCTCATGGGGTTGTGGCATTGATTAATTCCGGCTCCTTTGATGGGAGGCGGAATCCTACTGTACGGGGGCAATAAACTGTATCCGCAGGGGTTGGTTATGGCCTGGGATCAGATCGAACAGCCAGGTGCAGGGGAGGAGATTATCAAAGGGCCTGTTCGTGCACAAGGGATGAAAGGGTATGTGGGCTTGGCACGGGAAGTGGCTCCAAGGCACGGTCGCGCTGAGGATGCTTTATGACTCTAGCATGTGTGTTTGGGGGCTGCCAGCGTGTGGGGGATGATTGCGAGGTCAGGGAGACGTGCAGGCGATCGGCAATGTTACGAAATGGCCGCAATGTCTAAAATGGCTGCCGCTTACGCGCTCGCAAAGGCCTAAGTGGGACAAGATGGCGTCGGTAATGTTCACATCGCATTCTAATATTCAACACCAGGATATGCAAAATATAAATGTTTATATCCTACCTTTTACTTACACAGCAACCTCCAATTAGGTCTATGTAGGGCATACCTTAGGGGTGACGTGTAATAAAAGGTGAGCTTTCAGGCTTCGCAAGTAGTTTTACATGCCAAGTCAAAATGGAAGTAAACTGCAAAAACAGCCCATGCAATATCAGATCTGAGACATGGCTTAGGGGCTACTCATTTGGGTGGCACAATCAGTGCTGCAATCCCAAGAGTAGCATTGCATTGAATTTAAAGGTTCAGGGCACATGTAGTGCACTTTACTAAGGGCTTATAAGTAAATTAAATATGCCAATTGGGGGATGAACCAATATTACCATGTTTAGGGGAGCGAGCACAAGCACCTTAGCACTGTTTACAGTTGCAAAGTGTGCAGAGTCCTAGAGCTAGAAAAAACGAGGTCAGAAAAGTCGAGGGATTCAGGCAAAATGTTAAGGGAAGATCATCCTAAGGCTGTCAAGTCTAATACTGACAGAGTTTCCACCGGCACAATATTTATACCCAGTGTCTACTTTGAAGTTGGAGAAGCTTCTAGGTGTTTCCACCTCCCTGAGTCATTAGACATCCTCTTCCTCCTTGTTCTGGCCCGTGTATGGGGTTACAATTGACTAGTGACCAGCCCTTTGTGGGAGTGCTCAGGAAGGGCCTTTGTGATGTGCAAGTGTGGTATGTAACAGATTCTCCCCCTCGTTAACTCAGAGTGGCCCATCCTGCCAACACCTTGCTTCCCTTTGTCTCACTGTCTGGGAGCAATACACAAAGTCAAACTGCAAGCTACACCTAGTCATGTGGCCCAGAAAAAAGCAGCAAGCACCAAATAGTTTGGACAAGAAAAAGGCAACTTTCAAAAAGGGGCATATTCAGAACTGTGACAAAAAATCCAACTTTACCTTTAAGAGGGCATTTAACAAGAATTATTTGACACCAAACTCAACCTGTCCACCTGCTTCTAATTGAACGTTACACTTTGTCAACTGCAATAAGCTAACTACAAAGTTTTACTATGGGGATGGTAGGCCTTGCAGTAGTTAAAATAATTAATTTAAGAATTTTTCACTAACAGGACATGTAAAATGTACAAAGTACATATCTAATCTTTTAAATACACTGAGCCCAGCCCTCTTCACTGTACAGGGCCTACCCTAGGGGTGACATATGTATTAAAAAGGAAGGTTTGGGCCTGGCAAAAGGTTTATTTTTTTAGGTAGAAAATTAAATGGTAGTTCAAACTGCAGACCCAGGCTACAGTGGCAAGCCTGAAACATGTTTAAAGATCTGCTTAAGTGGGTGGCTTAATCAGTACTGCAGGCCTACCAGTAACAATTGATGTACAGGCCCTGGGTACACATTATGCCACTTTACTAGTGGTTTAGAAGTTATTTCAATATGCCAATTCTGTATAAGCTAATTCTTCCATGTTTTAATGAGAGAGAACAATAATGTTTGCATTGGTTAGCAGTGGTAAAGTGCACAGAGTCCTCAAAGCCAACAAAAACAGGTTAAAAATACACTGAATTACACTTTAATACCTTGTTTATTTCCAAAGAACACATGAGTGATCTTGTAGCAGTACTAGCCAGAGCTACGATAATATAATACTCTCCATTTCAAACACTAGAAAACTCAATTGCTGATTACCATTCTTTGTTAACAATGTCCTCAAGCTTTACGTCCCTCTCTTTGATGTTCTTGATGTTCTTGAGCCAGACAAGGCAGGTGAAATAGATAGCAATTTGAGATTCAACTACAGCATCTTCAAGTTCAAATATATCTTAGAGTACATGCCAATGTTTGTTATTGAGTTTGGTATTCTTGAGTATTGTGTGTACATTGTAAAGAATATATTGCTTGAGGCACACCCAAAGATTGCTCCCACCTGTTGGACTTATGGACAAAAGTGTTAGTTAGCATGCACTGTCAACAAAGATGACCATCCACTGCTAATTCATACCAGTAGATCAGGAGCTAACCTGAAGTCTCTTCCCAGTCTAAGGAACATATTGATTCGAAACTGAAACTACAACTGAATTCCTGTGGAAGGTAATACCATCTTGGCATAAAGAGAGTAGATGTGCTTTTTGCGAAAGAGCAGAGTGCCATCACTCACAGAGAAGTTTGCCAATGGCTTGAGTGAGCTGCCCGATCAACCTATGGTGTAGGCTATAGTGGGCAGAAGAAGAATGTGAGTGCACAACAACAGACTATTAGATGAAAGGGGCAGTCTGAAATCTGTTGCAAGTAAATATATTCAAAGTATAATTCTAAATAAATCTAAAGGACAAGGATGATGCAAGACCTAAAAACTGTTCCTCTGTTGTGGAATAATTAGCCTGCTGCAATCCAAGCACTCTCAAGTGAGTTACAGATGCCCTTCAATGATTCTTGTTACACATAAATTAAAGCCAGGTCTAAGAGTCCCAGTCGCATTTTTGTGATATAGACACACACAAATAGCATTTATTGTTTAACAACTGTGCTTATGTTGTCTCCACTGTTAATTCTGATGCATTACACTTCTATCACTTGGGCATTTACTGTAAACTATTTGTTACATACTGTCAATAAACTGTTATGGCCAGATTAAAAAAAAGTGTAAACTAAGAGTAGTTTTGCCTTACTTCAAGTTTAAATCTGAATTTCAGCTGAATATCCAGTCCTGATACAAAACACCCTTTCTGTGAATAGCTGTGCCTTAATATAAGCTTAGCTATGTGAGGTACAGCACATTTTTCAGGAGCACGACATTCTTACTCTTGTAGAAAACACTTTTAAAAATATTTGTTCAGTCAGTTTCCATTTCTTCCTTTTGGAAATTCATGGATAGAACACACCTAAGCCTGCAGTTAGACATAATTACTGAAAGAAAATATTTTTCTACGTAGCTCTCCACCATGGAAAGGAAGATGGAAATCACTGCCTAGTAATTGTTTAAACTGGATTAGAAAAAATAGTGGATACAAAAACTCTGAAACTTTATCCTGGATTTGCTTTTTTATCCCCATTAGATTAAATAGCCATTGTTTGCATTTGTCATTTTAATGACGGAGATTTTATATTGTGGGGGGGGCGGGGCGGAAGCATTAAATACACATGCCACGGAATCAAAAAATTCATGATGTTAGTGTTCATCTTTTTCTGAACAGTAGTTTGTTTTGGCAAACCCTCTGCCTCCCACTGCAAAACAACTTGCTTTTGTTGGCAGCTCCACCACAACATCAGATACGGTCACAACGTATCAGTGAAGTAGTGTGGCGGGTAAAGTCTCCTGGCACCAAAGTGACTGTGAGTACTGAAGAGTGGAAAGCAATATTTTGTTTAATGCATTATGAAAAAGAAGGAGGAAATCCTGTATCCTGATTGAAGAAGTCAATGTTACACCCATGAAGTAATCTTGGAATCTGTCAACATGCCACATCGCAATCTAGAAAACAACTGTGGGTTGGCTCTATACAGCAAGGCTGAGCCGGATTATCAAAAAACAAAATAGAATGCCAATGCTGATATGGACAATTTAGACAAACAATATGTTAACCAGAACCTGAACAGAGGATTCAAGGACGGTAATTGCTGTTTAGTAGCTTTTTATTTTGATATATTAGAAAAAAAGGATTTCTGTTTTTTTAAAGCAATCAAAGGAACATAGTCACAGGGGAAGGACAAGTGAAATTAAAGAAAACTGAATATTTATCTTCAAACATTCGTTAATGCAACCATATCACAGACATTCAACAAACTTTCACACCATTCAGAAGAAAAGGAAGAAATAAAGAAACACACATTATAATAGTAAAAAGTTATATATACATTTGCAATTTCTAATTTTTCAAAAAGAACATGGGGCCACAAACTGCGAACACAATGTTACACAAAAATTAACAAAACGACTTCTATCATATGTACATGCGTCTCTAATATTTTTTTGCACTTTCGAAAGATTCTACGTAATGTACAGACGGGATGGAAACATTAATTGGATGGCCAAGCCGTTTTCGCAGTTGTGATGTGGCAAAGGAGCCAAATCTAGGCAGCTCAGTATGTGTTAAAAAAACCTGCTTATAGACTGAAACACTATTTTTTAGAATTTCAATGTAGTTGAAAACTACTGTAGAAACATTAGGTATCGAGGGATAAATATCTAAATCAATGTATTTTTTATCCTTAAAATGTTTCTAGTTACACAGTGTTTATAATAGCAATACATCGTCTGTAGGTGTTGTTTTGAGCATTGCTCATTGCACCTATATGCTGGTAAAACAGAACTTAATTTAGAGTTTGAGGGGAAATGGAAATCCTTCAGTTTCTATGGAGAGCTGAAAATATGAGACTCATTCCACTAATTCACAATCATGTCTCTATGGTGGAGGAAATTCAGCTGGTGGTTTGCACACCCTATTTAGAGTTTCCTCCCAAAATGTGAGGATTTTCTGGTCCCTTCACTCTCAATATGAGCCTCATATTTTGAGCATCCTTGTTGGACATTCTTTCTCTAGCCAGCAATCCAGCACGTTTTCAGGGGCCTTGGGAACTGGATGACAGTCTTAGTGGCATATGTCGTTAGTTATGTCTGGGACTAAGTATCCAGGTACTTAGGAAAGTACAGTATGTAGATTACTCCCCAGCATGGGCCACACACGGTGCTTGGTATTACATGTCTTTCTTCATATGTGTATAACTAGAAACTCAACATTCTAAACCTGCGTTTACTTCACTGTGCTTTAAAACTTATGTCACAGTCCTACGGAGTCGATCAGGAGCCAAAACGGTTCTGTCATTGCTAACTCACACAAAACTACAGCTCCTCCTCTGTTAAATGAAAAGTAATTTATATATACATATATATATATATATATATATATATATATATATATATATATATATATATATATATATATATATATATATATATATATATATATATATATATATATATATATATATATATATATATGAACCAGAATACCCAACTCCCACAGAGATTCCATGGAGAAGCAGGCATGGAAACGAAGTGGCATTGGATTCGGCATTTATTTGTTATGGCAGGACGCCCTCAATCATGAGCACAAGGAGAGACTTGTTTCAGCCTACAAGAGGCCTTTGTCAATCTCAAATATATATATATATATATTACCTACTGGCAATAGCCAGTAGGTATATATAGTTAGGACCTAGCTACCATAGGAAATCCGCAACATTCTATTGGGAATAACTTTGGCACCGGTTGAGGAATTTGCGTGTAATTTTCCAAAATTTAGGCCAGCTCCGTTCCGCTTCTTCCCTGGACGTTTCGGGGGGATTTGTCATGCGGGGGCCGAGAAAAAAGGGGGGTCCCAAAACGTGTTTTCCCCATGTTAATTTCCATAGGACAAATAGACAAGGCTACAGCCCGAACCGCTGAATGGAATTACACCAAACTTTGAAAAATTGTAGGGACTGGTACGCAGAAGTGCCTTTTGATTAAATGGTGTAAATCCCTCCAGTAGTTCCTGAGAAAATCAAAAGAAAAAATATATATATATCTGGGTGGAGCCTAACCACACATCTCATTGTGAGATCTGATTGGCTGTCAGCACTTCATCCAAGAAGTGTTGGCAGCCATCTTGGGACCAATATACATGATGGCACCTCATTAAAAAGCATTGCAGTTAATAGAAGGTTTGAGGACTTTAGTTACATTACAAATCATTTGTTGATGGCACCATACTCATTTTAGGAATTGTGATGTGTTCTAAGGTGATTTTACCATGTGAAAAAGCCTTCTGTTGGGATATCATGAATCATGTTTGAAAGAAAACTATTATCTCATGCTTTTCCCACAGTGGTTTGGAAGGGGATCTATAAGCTAAACTGAAAGCATATTTTCTGTAAATTCACATTATATTTCTCAGTCATGTGAGAATGAAGTCTGACATTCTCAGTAAAGCATGTACATCCAACAAGGACAGAGACTGTCAGTTGATTCCTTTGTGTTCTACTGCAGCTTCCCAGAGTGTTCTAAAGAACAACTAGAGCGCTAACAGTCCTACTTATTACAAAGGTATGGCACACCTGAAGCCATCTTGATTGGAATAAAGTGGTAACTCTTAAAACATTTAATTTAAAAAGGAACAACATGAGGGGGTATATTTTGCCATAGAAAGTATGATTAGTGCTTCAGAAAGAAAAATTAGGGCACATTTTGAGTGACTTCTTAAATCCCCTTCTATTTCATTTAACAATTCTGACATGCAGTCTCCCAAGATGGCCATCAGAGACAAATGAGCCCAAAGGTAGCCCAAATAACACCCAGATGTAGCCCAAGTATAGCCCAATGACAGAATGTCCCAGAGTGTTCTAAAGAACAACTAGAGCGCTAACAGTCTTACTTATGACAAAAGTATGGCACACCAGAAGCCATCTTGATTGGAATGAAGTGGTAAGTCTGAAAACATTTAATTTAAAAAGCAACAAAATGAGGGGGTTCATTTTGCCATAGAAAGTATGATTAGTGCTTCAGAAAGAAAAATTAGGGCCTATTTTCAGTGACTTCTCAAATCCTCTTCTATTTCATTAAAAAAATTCTGACATGCAGACTGAAACATGCACTTTGAATACCAGCAGCAGACTTCCCTGGTGAGCAGTAGCTTTACTACAGTGATATAATGAGCAACTAGAGTGCTAACATTCAGAATTTATGGCAAATGTGTGTCACATCTGAATGCCTTCTTGATGGAACCAAAGTAAACAAGCATTGAAAATGCAATAGATCTCGCCCTCGTTTAAGTTAAAGCCATTCTGTTTGTAATGAGGTGGCTTTTTAGCTTTGCTTTTAATAGTGTTATTCAAACTTTCATGTAAATAACATGCATATGTATGCATATATGTATATGTATGCATGCATTTATATTTGTATGTATATAGATATGCAGATTGTATATGTTTATATATGTATGTATATATATATCTATATACACATACATATATATATATAAATACTTTTCATCACAAAAAGACAAAACTCAAGACAGCATGTCCTTAACAGAACCAATTGCAACCCCACACCCCATGAGGGTCGCAGACTTTGAGGCATTGAAGGACATAATTGGAAATGAACTTGGAAGATGGGAGCCTAACAAACACCCAAACATGGGCATTGTCAAACATCCAAATTCACGCCACGGAAAAAAGCCCATTTAAACCAAAATCCACGTTCTATCCCCCTATGCCCAGGGATAACATTGACATGTTTGCGGACAAAGTGATCAATGACCTGAAAGAATTGGCCCTCTTAAGTAGCAATGACTTCAACAAAAATACCAACAACCAAAGGAAAAAATATGACAAACTGATGGAAAAATTGAAACAAAGACCTGACATAGTAGTTCCCAACGCGGACAAGGGAGGTAACATAGTGCTATGGCCGTTTGACATGTACGAGAAAGAGGCCATGTTCCAATTACAAGACAAAGATGGCTATATTAGAACTAGCAGCACGAACATTTATAACATCAAAGAGAGATACCACACATGTCTCTACAACTGGAGGGGTAAAGGCCTCATTTCAAAACAAGAACTGGAATTTCTAAAAAATGACTATCCAATCACCCCACAGCTGTATCTTATCCCTAAGATCCACAAAAACCCAAGCTGCCCACCAGGAAGACCCATAATCTCTGCTGTAGGCAGTCTGTTTGAGAACACGAGTAAATACATTGACTATTTCCTCCAACCGATAGTAAGAACTTTGGCAGCTTATCTTCAAGACACTGGGGACTTTTTGAATTGTATACATGATTATGTTTGGGAAGAAGATTACAGCTTTGTTACCTTAGATGTACAGAGCTTATACACAAGCATCAGACACAGGGATGGCTTGAAAGCAATGCAACACTTTCTTCGCAATAGAAACATAACCCTTTTCCAACACACATTGATGCTGTTACACATGTCAGAATGGTGCCTGGAGAATAATACCTTTGCATACAACAAGCTCCTGTATAAACAAATCCAAGGGACAGCCATGGGTACTTGCTTCACCCCCAGCTATGCTAATTTGCATATGGGCTGGTGGGAGGAGCAAGTACTCATGTCCCAACACCATCACGTAATTACCAACAACGTGGTTCTGTACAGGCGCTACATAGATGATATTTTCATCTTGTGGCGTGGCACGGAAGAAAGCGCCCTCCAATTCTCCAGGGACATAAATAACAACAACCTAAATCTGAAATTTACATGTACGGCGAGCAAAGAAAGCATCACTTTTTTAGACCTTGAGGTTTTTCATGAGGGAGGGAAAATACAGACTCGCACCCATAGAAAAGAAACTGCAGGGAACACCATTTTGCACTCATCTAGTTTTCACCCCACAAGCCTCAAAGAGAGTATTCCCTATGCTGAATGCATAAGGATGAAGATAAATTATAGCCTACAGAAAGACCTCACAGTAAGCACAGACAGTCTCTGTGCCAGACTAAAGGAGAGAGGTTACAGCGCTAATACCTTGAAGAAAGCGAGACAAAAGAGTGACCGCCTGGATAGGTCGGACTTGCTCCAAAAAAAGCCCAAAGCAGCAAATGACACCAAAACCACAAAAACAAACACAACGCCTAGATTAATCACAGGATACAACTTATATCACAAGAACATTAGGAAAATCCTGTACAGGCACTGGCCACTGATTAAAAATGACACAGTCATAGGCCAGAGTTGTGCCAAACTACCCCAGCTTACGTTCAGGAGAGCAACCTCAATGACCCAAGAATTGGTTAACTATGCACCTTCTGCTCCACTCAAAAAGATCTGGTTGCATTCCCAACCGGGGTTCCACACTAAAACAGTCAAGTTCCCTTTCAGAAAATCCACCTTTAAAATCAGACAACACTACACGTGCAAAACAGACTTTGCGGTGTACGTTCTCAAATGCTCCTGTGACTTAATCTATGTGGGGAGCACCATTCACCCAGTTCATATAAGAATCCTCCAACACCTCAGAGCCATCAACAATGACGACCCAGCATATCCTGTGGATCGCCATATCAATGCTCACCATAGCGGGAAAGCAGAGGAACTTACCTACTTTGTATTAGACAGTGTAGCACCAAACCCCCGGGGAGGGAACAGACAACAAAAATTGAGGCGACTTGAATCAAAATATATCATACAGCTTAGTAGCAAGATCCCATTTGGTCTCAATGCTGACGAGGCACTGAGTGTACACCTGTAACATGGCACTCAGAAACGCATATGACATCATATCCCACAATTTCTTGAATAATACCCATTCCACTGAGAACATCTAGTTTCACCATCTGGGACTCGGTCCTATTTTAAATCACACAGTGCACTTTCATTTAAGTATAAAAAAAAATTCTGTAACCACTCCTTTTTCACACACTTCAAAAACCACTACCAATCAGAACAACCCTGAACTCAAACTAATGTTGCAAGCTACTCCACAATCATGGTTCTCCCTTCATTGAATAATAATAGCTGCTGTCCCACATGACAGACGGCACCAGAAACAGTTACAGGGAAAATGCTGAGAGAAGCAGGTAGGGACCGCTCCAACGAGACACAGGTCCAACGCCCACATGGACGGGATCCCGTGCCCCCGGATGGCTACCCCCCTTTCACGCACTAGCGTTTAACCCTAGCCATCGGGTCTCACGATATCGACTGTGTCACGCATAAATCACTTCCACTCACTTGAGTAACCACTGCCCTTCGCAGGTGCTATAGCCAGATACAGCGGCCCCTTCAAAGTTTTCAAAACATTACCCGCGATAACACAGCGCCTCCCGTCCTGGAGAAAGTATTGCCCGTTTTGACTTTCCTTTCACACGGCGATGTCTCCGATTTTACCTTGACATGCCTGCCCCTAGATCAGCCCACCCTGAACTTACTTGCAAAACACAGCGAGACAGGGATGGTTTGCACTCACGTCTGGTCACGAACAGGCTTCACGAGATTACAGATTGCAGAGCAGCTGAGGATTTATACATGTAGCGAAGGAACTCTTCCATGTCTAAAGCAGCATGTAACGGGCAGAAGCTAATGGTGCTACCTAAAGTCATATCTCACAAACCAAACAGCTAAAAATTGCAAATAACAGTAATTTACACCCATTATCATTATTAACCAATTGTAAAGATGTATTTACTTGGTTTTGAATTTATTTTTTGCTTTATGTCGAACAATGACTTGCATGTTTTGCGCGCATCCAACTTTTCTATGTTTACAGTCACATGGTCATCTATGACACTGGGTTGTTCTATCACATGCCAAATATGCACTAGAATAAAAGATGCTCACTAACATGGTGCAAGCAGATGTATTGAACAAGGCGGACTTGTCCGCCGAAACGCGTCTGATCGTTTATTTTGGTGAATAAATACCTTTGATTTTCTTCCACGGAGTCGGTGCCTGTTCTTTTTAAAGCCAAGCCAGGATTGGGAAAATATATAAATGCATATATATGCATATATATGTGTATATGTGTGCGTGTAGATAGACCGAGGCACAAGAAAGCAGAAAAACAAATGTGAAGAACACAAAAAGGGGGCAGGGTAGATACACCCTGACCCCCTAGGCCTGCCCAGGTGGTTCCACAAGGACAAAAAAGGGCCACATTTAAAAAAAAAAATAAACCTGGTCTGTTTTTTTTTAAATTACCCCCCCGGGGGACCAAATCGCGGCGGCATAGTGATAAAGAAGTGTGGGGGTCCACAATCCCCCCACACTGCCCCGGGGACCGCCGCCCCGGGGCAAAGCAACGCAGCTCCTTGGCGCATACTGGAGGCTCCTGGTGGGCTACTTGGCCCCCAGGGACCCCCAGTATGCAAGGGGAATTAGTTCCTATTCTGCAAACACGCCAGGGGTTGCGCTGCAGAGAGGTGTAAAAAAGGGTGTGGCCTCATTACACCTCTCTGCAATGCAGCCCCCTGGCGCATACTGCAGGTTCCAGGTGGGATAGTTGGCCCCCAGGGACCCGCAGTATGCAAGGGGAATTAGTTCCCCCTCTGCAAACACGCCCGGGGGCTGCATTGCAGAGAGGTGTAAAAAAGGGTGTGGCCTCATTGCACCTCTCTGTAATGCAGCTCCCTGGCCTATACTGGAGGCTCCTGGTGGGCTAGTTGCCCCCCAGAGACCCCCAGTATGCAAGGGGAATTAGTTCCTCCTCTGCAAACGCGCCAGGGGTTGCGCTGCAGAACGTTGTAAAAAGGGGGCGTGCCCTCTGAACACCTGCCTGCAAAAATGTAGTAAATCAGTATAAAACAAAATAACAATTAATACATGTAAAAATTGTCATTTAAAAAACCTTCGAAATTCAATGAAAAAACCATAGGTTTTAGGCCTTATATGGTTAGGAATTAGCATTTAAAAAACCTTGCTAATTCACTTAAAAATCCATAGGTTTCAGGCCTTATATAGGTAGGAATTAGCATTTAAAAAACCTTGCAAATTCACTGAAAAAACCATAGGTTTCAGGCCTTATATAGTTAGGAATTAGCATTTAAAAAAACTTGCAAATTCACTGAAAAAACTATAGGTTTCAGGCCTTATATAGTTAGGAATTAGCATTTAAAAAACCTTTGAAATTCACTAAAAAAACTATAAGTTTTAGGGGTGTTATAGTTAGCTGGACATTTCACTCATACAAAACCATTGAAATTGCTCCTATATAGTTAGTTGTACTAACTATATTTTGCGCACCCGCAATCCACTGCTGATGATGTCACATATTAGATCATTCATGACATGGTCAGTGACATCACTGATGACATCTCAACTGACATCACTGATGACATCACTGATGACATCATCCACGTGACAATCACATACACCTTTTCATACACTATTAACATTTTTCATCACTCTGTAAAATACAGAGTATCATATTTGAATCCATTGTCACAGCAATACAAGTATCTAAAAATCCACTCAGTGATTCATAGATGTATACACACATCTAATCACTTACCTGTAGATTCACTCATACATGCTGTCAATGAACAATAGAACACTATCAAAAATACTTATACACCTATATCGACATTAAACAACAGCACACATCCTATTCACATATGAAGTCATCCTACTCACTTATGCAAACAATGGATCATACTTACATATTTACTTAGCAAAACACTTATACAAACACCACTTCATCTATTCATTTAGATAGTAAGTCATACTTAGTGAATTATAAAATCATTATTACAAGTATACAGTTATCCATACAGTCACTCACACAATCATTGAGTCTTATGTATACTTATTTATATACAACAACTGACACATACACTGCCTTTTTATTTTTCTAGTTTGTTGGACATGTATTATTGAGAAATATATTTGCTCATCACCACACCCATAAAGAGATTCACTCACCCAAACTGTTAGAACATGTAGTTTTAACTTCATATATCTACTGAATCAACTATTCACACATCTTTGGACAGTCACACACCCCCCACCGAACCACACACACTTTCACACTCCCATACAAATACTCAGTTAACTAATCAATAACTAATATAAACTTTCACATAGCTAGTAACCAACTGTAGAATCAGTTTACACAACAACTGACAACGTGATACAGATATTCACAGTTTAGTCACTATCCACTATATTTAGTGAGACATTATAAATTGGTCAAGTAAAGAGTCAATTACACTGCTACTAAATCCTCCATCCAAATATTTATTTATATATATCCACTCATTCTTCAATGCAAATTGCTATATATATATAATGCATATTTAAATAACGAAGCAAACCTCATTCAATGGATGATGTCATCAGTGATGTCATTTGAGATGTCATCAGTGATGTCACTGACCATGTCATGAATGATCTAATATGTGACATCATCAGCAGTGGATTGCGGGTGCGCGGAATATAGTTAGTACAACTAACTATATAGGAGCAATTTCAATGGTTTTGTATGAGTGAAATGTCCAGCTAACTATAATATCCCTAAAACTTATAGTTTTTTGAGTGAATTTCAAAGGTTTTTTAAAAGCTAATTCCTAACTATATAAGGCCTGAAACCTATGTTTTTTTCAGTGAATATATATATATATATATCAGAATCACTCTGCCCTTCCCTCGGTTTCTCAGGAACAGGAGCACAGAACACAAGTAGGTGCATATTTAAATTTTATTTATCTAGAAGAAACACCAGCAGCATAACGCGTTTCAACCCCAGAGGGTCTTGATCACATGACACACTTAACGGTACATTGTTGGTTTATATACCACTTTTTTACAACTTTTTTCATTTTCTTTTTTTGTTTCTTTACCTTTTAAAGTGACAAGTGCCTATAGTTGTGCATTGAAATAGAAAACATATTGGTGGTCTATACATGATTAGATTCATAGTTCACAATCATACATTCAGGTCTAAATACCTAGAAAATGTAATGAAAACATGATAGCACTATAAATGATCTGACCGTTATGACCAAAAAATCATGAGTACTGTTGATGTAAAAAAGCAATTTAAAGCCTTTTGACAAAAAGCCACTTTCAGTTTTTTTAGGCAATCACTCTTGATGTTGTCTAGCATTGTAATACAGGTTTGAATACCATAATCCTCCCTCAGAGAGTTTCCACTGGCAGAGGCAATTACAATTACAAAGTGCTAGTGCAGAATACAGTACTATTGATGTAAACAAGAGATTTGTAAACCTTGCAACTATAAAAGACATATGTTGGTGCTTATAACAAACTGCAATGGGCAAACTATATATAACATGTATTATTTCAAAAAAGCATTCTAAAACCCTGTACAGAAATGTGTGTAAGTACTTTAAAAAGTAGGGTTGTGGTGGCCTATTAAAACCCTATAGTTTAGTTAAAGGTGTCAGATAATGTATATTTCTTCTACCAGGGCTAAGCAGATATGGACCCAGAATTAAAGTTAGAGGAAAGTATAGAGTTCCTCTGCCAGCAGTCCAGCACGTTTTCAGGGGACTTTGGAACTGGATGACAACTGAGCAGTCATACTGACATGTGTCGTTAGTTATGCCTGGGACTAAGTATCCAGGTACTAAGGAAAGTACAGTATGTAGATTACTCCCCAGCATGGGCCACACACAGTGCTTGGTATTACATGTCTTTCTTCATATGTGTATAACTGCAAACTCAACATTTTAAACCTGCGTTCACTTCACTATGCTTTAAAACATATGTCCCAGTCCTACGGAGTCGATCAGTAGCCAAAAGGGTTCTGTCATTGCTAACTCACACAAAACTACAGCTCCTTCTCTGTTAAATGAAAACATAATTTATTTATTACCTACTGGCCAGTAGGTAGTTATAGTTAGGATTGTTTTCCATAGGAAATCCGCAACATTCTATTGGGAATAACTTTGGCGCCTGTAGACGAATCTTCGCGAATTTCTCAAAGAAGATGGCCCGCTCCGCTCTGCTCCTTCCCTGAAAGTTTGGGGGGGATTCGTCAAGCGGGGGCCGAGATAAAAGGGGGTCCCAAAACATGTTTTCCCCATGTTAATTTCCATAGGGCGGTTGGACTCACTTTTAGCCCGAACGGCTAAATGGATTTCCACCAAACTTGGCAAAATTGTAGGGACTGGTAGCCTGATGTGCCTTTGCTATGTCTGAAGATATGTGCTCCAGTGGATTTTGAGTAATTTAGGTTCAAAAAAATATATATATCTATAAGCGCGCCCCGGTACGCGCACCGGGGCGCGTACCAGCGCGCTACGTGAGTTCGCGAGCGGAAAGCTGATTGGCTCTCGGGTGTCTGTCAACATTCCAAACAGTCCGGAGCGGCCGCCATCTTGTGTCTCGGTAGGATCGAGACACAAGAGGTGGCAAAAACAAAGGGGGAAATGACCAAAAGGGGGCCGGGTAGACCCCCCCTGACCTCATAGGTTTGATGTGGGGGCCATCAAAGGGCTTCACGGGGCAAAAAGAAATGTGGGTTTTTTTCGATTTTCGCGGGGGGAGCGCCCGGTACGCGCCCCGGGGAGAGTACCGGGGAGTGTACCCGGGAGCGTACCATGGGGAAAACCCAGTGAAACAGTAAAATAATAATTTAAGCCACTGCTCTTTTCTTACCCTTCCACACCCCCGTTCCTTTACTACATTTTCTTCGCATATCCACATTCCCCATGTTCACTCTCCTTTTCCTCACTCTCCTTCCCCACACTCACCTTCTTTCAGTCCCCCTAGTTCACTTCCCTTCTCCTCTCGTCCCTTTCTGTGCTTTCTCACTCATTTTCTTCTCGTTTATCAATGCACTTCACTTCACTTACTCTTTTTCATTTTTTTAAGAACACAGCTCTTTGATGAGAATTGGAGGTAGTTCTGAAAAGAACTTCTTTTTTTCTTTTTTTAGAACAAAAACAGTGAATGGGAAACTGCTCAACAGGAGCAAAAAAACAAAACAAAATTAGGGCTGGGAACGGCAGCGATGGTTATCTAATGCTCGAACCATGAGCAGAACACTTTGTTCCCCATAGCAAAGTAACTTATCGTAATATCTGCATTTAATAACACCTTTATTAAAAGCAGGCTGGATGTTGGGAATCTGTTCTTGTGATTGCTCCCTCCCTGATGCAGTTTGTCCTCCGGTTGAAGTAGAGGTCCCATCACTGGGAGCCTCTCGTGCCAGAGCCCTGACACTTTCCCGGGAAAAGTTCTGGGGGTGCCATGAGTGATGTCACTGACCATGTCATGAGTGATGTAATATGTGACGTCATCAGCAGTGCATTGCACGCGCAAGTTATAGTGATTCCAACTAACTATAAAGTGGGAATTTCAATGGTTTTATGCGAGTAAAATTTCCAGCTAACTATAACTGGTGTGAAACCTATGGTTTTTTCAGTGAATATATATATATATATATATATATATATATATATATATATATATATATATATATATATATATATATATATATATTCACTGAAAAAACCATAGGTTATAGACCATATATAGTTAGGAATTAGCATTTACAAAACCTTGAAAATTCACTGAAAAAACCATAGGTTATAGACCATATATAGTTAGGAATTAGCATTTACAAAACCTTATTTTACTCACACAAAACCATTGAAATTCCATATATAGTTAGTTGCACTAACTATATATCGCGCACCCGCAATCCACTGCTGATGATGTCACATATTACATCATTCATGACATGGTCAGTGACATCACTGATGACATCACTGATGACATCTCAAATGACATCACTGATGACATCTCACTTGACATCAATGATCACATCACTGATGATATCATTCATGTGATAATACAATGCATCTCCTCACACTCTAATATAACCTCTATTACACCCAGTGTTAAATAGAGAGTATAATTTTTGAAACCATTGACACACCAATACTAGTTACTACATACGCACTCACTGATTCCTATGTCTACACACACATTCACTCATACAATCATTCATACATACAATCACTCATCTTTACAACACTATCATATGCACTCATACACCTATACAGACACTCACACTCTGCCACTCATCCATGGAGTTACTCACACACCTAGTCAGTCCTGAAAAGAATCAATCACACTTCCATTTTCTCATCTATACAGTTAAACACAGAACACCTTACATTTTTGAAACATATACTAACACATACTTACTCTCTTATAGAATCACTGATACAAGTACACATTGATCTGCACAGAGTCACACACCTCCCAGCCAGCCATACACACACTGAGTCTCCCATACAAATACTTGTGCAACCAATCAATAACCCATATAGCTACTTATATAGCTACTGATCAACACATGCAGCAGCTTGCACAACAACAGACATACTGATGCACACTTTCAGACAGTTTAGTCACTAACCCGTGCATTCAGTAAGACGCATTTAATCACTCACTCATACAGTCAATCACGCACCTACTAAAACCTTCATTCAGACACTTATACATCCACTCATTCTTCAATATGTAAAACATATTTAAACTTTACAGAAACACATAATCACTGGATGTTGTCATCAGTGATGTCATCAGTGATGTCACTGACCATGTCATGAATGATGTAATATGTGACATCATCAGCAGTGGATTGCGGGTGCGCGATATATAGTTAGTGCAACTAACTATATATGGAATTTCAATGGTTTTGTGTGAGTAAAATAAGGTTTTGTAAATGCTAATTCCTAACTATATATGGTCTATAACCTATGGTTTTTTCAGTGAATTTTCAAGGTTTTGTAAATGCTAATTCCTAACTATATATGGTCTATAACCTATGGTTTTTTCAGTGAATTTCATTGGTTTTTTAACAGCTAATATCTGTAGCTGTAAAATGTATTCTTCTTTAAATCCAAAAATATATTTATATGTTTATGAATAATTTTTTTAAAAAATTTTTTTTTTCTTCGTTCCCGCTTCGCGAATCGGGAAGCTTCCCGTTAGCTGACCTTGATGCCGCGAAATAAACCGCGAGCCGGTAAACGTTTCTTTACCGCAACTGCCGCGTTAGAAAACAACATCGTGACGCCTCCCGTCCGCATGACGTTTCGCGTTGTCGCGTGATACATCATATGACGTGCTACGTTAGCGAACTCGTACGCTTACCGAGTCGCAAAGCACAGGTTTCTGGAAGCAAACCGGGAGGCCCTGCAAAGCGCGTAACGTAAACACAGCAGGTCATGTGACTTGGTAATAACACTTTTCATTGGTTCATTTCACTTTCGGTTTCCTAATGATGTAAGACTAGGTCATATGATCTAAAATGAACACTTTTCATTGGTTGAGAACTATTTTTTTTCCCAAATGGTGAAAATCCCTCCTTCTTTCCTCACTCTGACTTTCATCATTGTGAGAGAAAGACCCTTTGTTACCAGTGAGCAATGGCTTCTTTACTAGCTTCAGCTGGTGCTTTCCCACCACCTCCACCACATCCAAGGAAGAGTGGACCACCTGCTAAAGTTATAATTCAGCAAGAAGAGGAAGAAGAGGAACAGGACGACCTAGATAATCTCCCTATTATGGCCAGAAGATCTGTTGTACCGGAAGTAACGGGACCAGAGGGCAGGGAGATGGTGCCAAATATACAAACGAGATTTCGTGAAGTAAAACAAGTCTGCGTACATTGCAGTGGATTCATTTGCTACGGAGAAAGTAGCATCACTCTGATCAACAGAGCTATTGACAATCATGCTCATGTTTGTCCGAAACTCCCCAAACAATAAATTCTTTTTTTTTGTTTTCTTGCTCCTGTTGAGCCCTTTACAATGAATCGTTTTCGTTGCCCCCTCCGAAAAAAAAACAAAAAAAATATAAAACTGTTCAGAAAAATTCAAAAAAAGTAAAAAAATGTTCAGAAAAATAATAAAAAAAATATAAAACAACAAAAACAATTTAAAAAAAAGTTCTTTTCAGAACTACCTCCCCGTTATTAAAAAATTGGTACAATATTTGCAACTGTGCCAACCTCTATTTCTCTTAGTTCGCTTCCCAGTTCGCTCCCCGGTACGCGAACCGGAAGCGAACCAAAAATTTTTTTTTTAAAAAAAGAACAGTAAGTATAAGGGAAGGAAACAGACAGTTATGTTAAAAGAAAGACAGCTATAGGGGAGTAAACTAGAGATACTATTACCCGTAATCCACTGCTGATGATGTCACATATTACATCATTCATGACATGCTCAGTGACATCATCAGCAGAGGATTGCGGGTAACAGTATCCCTAGTTTATTCCCTATAGCTGTGTTTCTTTTAACATAACTGTCTGTTTCCTTCCCTTATACTTACTGTTCTTTTTAAAAAAAAATTTTTAGATCAGTCAGAAACAGTGAAAGTAATGAAATATAAAAGACTACGTAGAATATGAGCACTGTATGCAACAACTTTGACACTTACAGAAGCCTCACCTTCTCCATGCCTCCTACACAGTTCTACATGTACATCATAAATGCAAACAGAACAGAATTAATTATACATGTTAAATGGTTTATTTTTGCTGTTCTCAGAATGTATAAAATTTCACTAAAACAGTGACTTGAAGGTATTCATCATATGACAGCGGGGAAAAAAAAACACAATCAAAATGATTGTGTTTAAAAAACCCATACAACATTACAAATCAGAATTCAGAACTCCTTAAAGTTAACTTACTTTCCATGACGGCCAAGGATGTCCTATGAACAGCTTACACTCTGTTGTGCTGTTATTACTTTCAACCCGCCACTTTCTGAAAGAAAACCTCCATCGTTTTCAAAAACATGTTACATACAATAAATGACTTCTTGCTCTCTACCACAAGTTTCAACAAGGCCAAATCTTGTCAGAGCCATGTATAACTCTTGGATTTCTTGTTAGCCAATCCCGTCTTTTCGCATTTCCGCAACTTTCAGAATTAAAATGTTGAAGATCATTTACACAATCCTGGACTAGTAATATCTTCCCCTTCTTGCTCAATCATGTTCTACATTTCCTATCACACTGATACTGCTTACTATGAAGCAGACTTACACTACCTTTATGACTAGTACAATTATTTAATTCTCTACATCACTTTTAATCACAAAGCAATGTAAAACAGTAGACAGCATTGCAGACTTACATTCCCTCTACTCCATGTTTTGATTGGCTGCTTCAATTAGCTTATAAAAAGAAATAGTTTTTCTGAACTCATTCAAAGTGCACGTATTTCTCAATAACGTCCAGTGTTATGGTAAAAAGTTATGTCTCTGTACTACACTTATCCTCAAGGCCAAATAGTGTAGGAGCCATGAGAACTTCTTGAAATTCCTCAGAGCACATCCCGAGATTCTTTCCCTAAAATTTTGGTTTTAAAAACACCAGGTAAGAGTTTTTAAGGTCATATGGCATTTTTTAAAAAAAAATTAAAACAGAATCATTGCAGAATGACCAGCCATTTCTACACTTTAAATAAGCTGTATAATGTCCTGATGTTATTGAAGGACCATCATGATATATAATTGCTACAGTTACAAAAGTCCTTCCTGATATTGACAACTGTGAAGCCACAAAATTTTTAATTAAAGTTGTCAATTTTGTTCCATCAGGCCTACATCGTTGGAACATTAAAATGACATACTGGCCATATGTTCGTATAAATAATGTGGACATCATTTCAGATTTACATTGCCTACACTCCATATTGTGATCAGCTGCTTTTACTAGCTTATTAAAAGAGACTGATTTACTGTCTGACAAAGTTAAATATATAAATCTTTCTGAGTCTACACTAGTACTACTTGATACCCTACAGTTCTCGCAGTCATGCTGCCATTGATAAGAAAGCCCAAACAGGTGATCTACATCTACACCTTCAGCATGCAATACATCAAGCATATACATTAAAAACTCCTGACAATCTTGCTGACTATTTTGAGAGAATTGTGTTTGGCCTGAACATCTGTCTAACAGATTTCGAATTTCAGACACACTTTCTATGTTTGTTCTATCAGTGCTACATTTCTCTAACACAGAATTTAACAAACTGCAAAATCTTTGATCAGAATTGACCACAATCTCTTCTTTTACATTTTGTAGAGAAAACAAAACATTAACCACTACATTAGCATAGCAGTTGACACCAGAACTGTTTTCAAATTGAAAACCAACAACATCTTCAACAGAATCCTTTTTGTTTCTGCTTATAATTTCAGGTTCATCGACTTTTCGTCTTTTTGCTACAACCTCCCCAGTATTGGTCACATTTCTTCGTTTCCGGCCTACCACACGTTTCTCAAACAAAGGATACTGAGGCAAATGTGGCGCATACTCTCTTCTCAACCTATTGTATTCCTTAACACAATCTAGATCCGCACAAATGTTTGTGACATCACACTCAATCAAGTACAATCCCGATAAAGTCCTAACTCGTGACAATGCCACATATGCCATACCCTCCTTGAACACAGAACTGCCAATATTCACCAATGCACAGTCTACACTTAAACCTTGCGATTTATGGATTGTCACCGCATATGCCAAGCAAACAGGAAACTGCTTACGACGAACATATAAGTCTTTTACAAGCAAAAATCTAGCAGAACAACGAGCAATTAGCTGTACTTCCTCAATGCCATCAAATTTAATTTTTAAAAATTCAATTCCATCTCTATTTCTGTATTTCACAAAATCAACAACATTACCCATTGATCCATTTACCAGACCTCTTTCAACATGTAAATTCCTTCTTAAAATTAAACGGCAGTTCAAGCACACATTCAGAGTCTTTTCAAAACCCGCAGTTTTAGATATACTCTTCTCTAATGAATCCAATTTTGTTTTCAGATTCTCAGACAAAATAATTGTTGATCCCATATGCTCTACTCTGTCAATAGCTTCCAATTTCACAATCTCTTGCTTTTCTAAATGCAACATTTTGTTGTTGAATTTGGCACATTCTGCAAGAGTTGGCATCAAACATATTCCAGATTTTTTCTCAGTAACTTTCTGAAAAATATTCTCAGGCACAACATCTTCGTCTGGATATAAATTTGTCAGTAATCGTGCATGTAAAGCTTCTTTCCCATGCTCGGTCACTTTTCCAATTCTAACATCTTGTAGAATAGTCTTGTAAACTTCATCCTTTGCCTGACGCATATTTTCATGCAGTTCAGCATAATTGAAGTTTAACCATATATTGACGTTGCCAATACTCCCTAAGCACTTCCTGGTATCTTCATGCGTGAGCATTTTGAACACAGGTTGCCCTTTCACTGGTGTCAGCTGCAGAAGATCTCCGAAAACAATGATGTGTTTGCCACCAAATAACACATCATACTCTGTTTTGAGAACTTCTTGCATTCTCAAATGCACAAAGGCAAGCATGACATTGGAAACCATGCTTACTTCGTCAATGATAAGAAGTTTCATTTTCCTCAAGACTCTTGAAACTTCAAAACAAGCATCTCCAGATAGCTTGTGATATTCTAATTTGTTGTCATGCTCCACTGGCAGCATCAGTAAACGATGTAAAGTAATCCCTTTAATGTTATGTGCTGCCAGTCCAGTTGGAGCAGTGACAACACAAGACAGCGATGACTCTGTCCTTTCCTGCAAATAACATGAAATTGCTTTAATAAGGAAACTTTTTCCAGTTCCCGCTTCTCCACTCACGTACAGTCGGACAGGCTTCAACGACGTACATGAGCACTCTTTCTTGTCATGACTTAATCCATGATCAAATTGCATGGTAAGTTCGTCATATATTTTCCTCTGCTCAACGTTGAGTTGTCTTTCCAACTCTTCTAAGTTAACCGCATCCTCCTGAGCATGTGCCATGGCTCTTTCCACTTCATTCATAGCAGTGGCAGCTTCATTTTCGATAAGAGGTCCTCCTAGTGGATCCTGACTCAATGAAGCAGAACTCTGACTGTCCTGAGAACTGTCTCTGGCAATCTCGGCTGCAATCATTGCTTTCTGCTCAATTTCCACATTCAACATTTCTACATATTTGGGAAAAGCAGGACATTCTATGGTCTCCTTGGCAGCATTGAATGAGTCTTCGTAACAAAGGAAATCTCCAAGCAGTTCCTCTTCTGCACGTCAAGGCTTAAAAAGTTGCAAAAGTGCTAAATAGAAAAACTCCTTTTTTGCAGGAGATTCGCCACTCAATTTTCGATGGTTTATCAAGTGGCATTTTCTTTGCTTGACCAGACATCCCTCACTTCCTATTACAGCATACACTCCTTTCTCAGTATCTTCTTTGATGTTCCTCTTGAATATGTAATTTTGCAGAACCTCATACAGACAAACATTCTCGAGGTGACTGCTTCGATTTGGATAATATGTATCCAACATGTTGCTCTTCAAAATGTCGGTACTGTTTGGCTCCTTTTCCGCCAAATACTCAATTTCCCGCACATGTTTCAGAACTCGATTACGCGTTGCAGCAAGACCAACACTCGCCCAAACGATACTCCTGGACTTGGCATAGAGACTTGCTGAAGACAACCGGTCAGAACATTCGTAAGCTCCGATTTCTCGATGCGACAACATCTTCAGACTGAAACTGTACAACTTCTTGCTGAGGCTCTTTTCATGGGAAATGTCCTCCCACATATCCTTCAATTCTGTCTTCTCTTTTTTGGTGATGTAAGATGTCACATACCGAGCCACAGCCATACAGTTATCAGCCACAAACTGTATATCCATGTTAGCATTCCACATGGACAAAATCACCGGGTTGTAGTCGTTGATGTACTTAGACTCTTCGTTCCTCTTCAAATTGTATGTGTTTTTAGGTGATTTCTTCATCACATTATGTCGCAGCGAAGACATCAAACTGTTCACTCTTCCTTTAGAAATCACCGATCGTGGAAAGCCGAAACGACATTTGGTGTAGAACTTGTCTTTGTTCCGGAATTTACGACGACAGTACTTTCCACATCGATGGCTTTGGAAACGTAGAACTTTTTCTCTTAGGCTTTTTTTCTCCTTTGCGTTTGGAACAGCACACGTAGAATACTGTTCTATGAAACTCATCACTGAGTCGTCTGCATCCGTTCCAAATTTAGGTGCATCCTTGATCCACAGCAACATATGTATATGAGGAGCACCTCTTGCTTGGTACTCCTTCCTCCAGAAGAAATCCAACACCTCTCCAAGAGGTGGATTCTTCTTATTCATGATGAAAGACATCATACCTTCAAATCTATGATTGAAGTACCTACATACATTGACTGGATCCAAAGAGCACAGTTCTCCGGGTGTCTTGAATTCGATGTTTTCTACGTTAGCATTTGCCTCTCGTAGAAATTCAAGTAAGTCTTCCCAGCCATACTCAGCACAGCTCAAAGTGAGGAACCATGTGGGAGTTCCTAAGTTCCTCAGCATACATTTTAAATCACCATGACGACGGTACCAGTACTCATTAGTACCACGCTGACACGCCATGAGATTAATCAGGTGAGAATCCAAAATACTGTCTTGGACATTGACTTTATCCATAAAGTCACTTGCCGAGATGTTTTGCATGTGTATACCACTTTTCAAGATGTGGTTCACTGCATATGACAGTCCAGACAGATCGCTTTCAAACAGGAGATGAAACAAATAAGGAATGCATTGTCGAAACCTAGGATCTCCTGCATACAATCGCAAAGTCCGGTATTCAGAAGCAGGAATTTGATGAGGTCGCTCATCATATCTTCCTCCCTGACCTGTTGGAAAAAGCTGTGGGAAACACCGAGCTTCCAAACTTTCCTCCCAAACACTAATGGGACTCCCTTTCGCTTGTTTCATTTGAAACAACTCAATAGCATTCCCCATGACTTCCTTGGAATGCAAAGGATGAACACTATAATGTTCATATATTTCTTCACTAGTACAGGGTTCTACTTTCTCAATTTGACCAGCACACAAATCGCTATCCTCTTCCTCACTTACTTCCTCTTCTGCAACATATACATTTTTATAGTATTTATTATATTTTTTCAAATACAATGTTGCCCTTTTGACTTTCCTAACATCTACTAAATCTTGCCATATTTTCTTATTCTTTGTCGGAACCCCATTAACTAAGATAACAAGAGGTTCCTCTTCCACTTTTTCTACTCCAATTGTGTTAATGTTTTTCTTCAAATCTAGAGGCAAATAAACAACTCTTCCCTTTAATCCTCTCTGTAAATCTGATGGAGGCAATTTCCCTGTCTTTGGCTCCATTCTTACAATAGCCTGAAAGGGATGGATACTTTGAATCAAAATAGATTCATAAGTATTTAAATCCTTCAATTCAGAAGGAATCTCAACCAATTCCAGATTATTATGAACTGCTCTAGCAGGCATCTGGTTTTGATTTAATTTGTTACAACAATAAGTACACACACGTTGATCCAATCCCAAATCAAAACAATTTTCTACCATCAAGTATGTTGTAAAATCCTTCCATTCACTATTATTTTCCCTTTCACTTTTTCCATATAAATCCACTAACTTAGTCTGATTCTTATAATAAGTGCGTCGACAACACACACAAGTGAAATTTGGCCTCTCACTTGATTTCACCTCAAACGTCGCAATTTCCCTCTGGAAATTATCTGTACTGGAAACCTGTACACTATCTTCCACATTACTCTCTTCTTCTTGGTCAATTTCAACATTCTCCTCTTTACTTCCAAAGTAACAAAACTCAATTTCTTCACATATATTCTTCACATCTATTTCAGAACCATGCAAAAGAGCAGCGCATAATTGTTTAAGCATAATTGCTGGACTCTTAGCATAATACAACATTCTAACTAATTTCCTCACTTTATTATGATGCACTGCTAGCATCCTGAAATGATGAAAAACACTCTGGCATACTCTCCTGGAAAGACAAGCCAGTGAATGACCATGCAAACCTATCACTTCTCTCACTCTGCAAGGATCTAATTCTTGCAACAACTTCATTTTCTGCTTCAAACTTTTCTTACTAAATGACCGTATAAAATCACAAAGCAAATTGATGGAATCCTGTCGTACACTGCAAATACTACTACACTTCCAGGTGTACACAGGACCCTTAGGACGTCTCCCTAAAACCTCATTACCTAACACCTCTTCTATCTCTGTTCTCACAAGTTTTTCTTTTTCAACTGGACAACCATCTTTCACTTCATAAGCTCGACCACTGGTGTCAACTGCATGCACCAAATCATTATCCTGGAAATAACTCTCCTCATTAAAAAATGCCTCAGAGCTTGAACTATGCATCCATTCTCCAGAAAAAACTTCACAAAAATTACTACGATTAACTATTCTCTTCCATCTACTATTTCTTTTGAAATCATAAATTACCTTGTTTAGCTTCCTAATTCTATTGATTGTCAAAATAAATAACTTACGTTTAATTTCAAATGCCTGATCAATAACTTTCTCAACTATTTTTTTTCTCTTATAAAAAACCACTTTCTGCTGACCTTTCTTAATATTTTTTAACAAATTCCCAATTATCCTGTTGCGGAACATTCGTTTACGAATATCCCTAAACTGTTGTTTCCTTCTACTTTCATGCATAGAGTTATCTCTTACTCTAGCAGTAACATTTCTCATTGGCCTTTCCTTACCATTTGAATTCTTTCTCCTTTTCTGGACTGAAACATTTTCTGTAGTAATATTTTTTTTACTACACATATTTCTTATGACTGTTTTTCGACTCTTACCCGGTGCTTTCTTGGTGACTTGGCAAATCTTTTTGTTAGAGGACTGCTGCATTATTCCATGGTCCTGCTGTCTTTGACGTTTTGCAGCCTTTCTTACTCTTTCTTTGTTAGGCATCCTAAAATCTTGAAATAATCTGCAGTTGAATCTCTGGTAAAATATAATAAAAAATGTTATTAACCACTATTACCCAACAGTAAATTAATAACAGTCATCAAAAACTTAACACACTACTTAAGTATATAATATACTGAAGCCTATCTCCAATTTTTCACTGAACAGGACTCATCTCTTCTTAACCTTGGATAAACCTCACCTACTCTGTGTCCCCTGCACATAATTAAATGTAAAGGGGCAGATTTATATTAACTAGCACATCCCCAGGGATGCACCAGTTAACGTGCACCGCTGCTCTGCCACCCACGGTGTGCCGCATTTACAATCAGATAGGACAAAGCTACATCAAAACCCTGCGCCTGCTTGAAGCAGGCATAGATCTTGACGCAGGTAGGCTGAAAGCTAAAGCAACAACTAAGTGTCGTGTGCAGAAGTTACAAAAAAGGAAAAATGGTGTTTAAACCAGTAATGAGACCATGCTAACGTAATACAGAGTAAAAATATCCAGGATCTACATCAGTTTGGGGTTCACGAACCTGGCAGGTACAAGGCACTGAGGCTTTCCACCGTGCATGTCTCATCCCAAAACATATGTTGTTTGTGAATGAAACAATTTCCCAGACCAAATGCTTTGGATTGGCTACTTCTAAAAAATTAAACACCCCTACTATCCCGGAGTTAGAGGAATATGATGGTTGGAGTAATTTTACTCGTTGTCTATTAAAGATTTACAGGCCCTACTCCGTAATTCTTCCTTTAACATTTCCAGTATAAATCCAAAAGGTTGACTGCTTTGGCAACGTGCCTTATCCACGGTTTAATAACGCTGCCTTTTGCTTTATATAAGTTTTCAAATTGTATGAAATATATACCAATAGGTCGTTATTAACCTTTAGGTAGTGGTTTTCTTCATGAAGTCTGGTCGCTTCCATACACATACAGATTTTCAAAGATGATCAAGAACTTTATCTGAATGGAGAGGAATGCACTGAGACGCCAGATCATTCACTAATGTGTAGGCACATACAGTTACACGGTTCATGCAACAAACACCGACCAAATATGGCTTGCGTGTTGCAAGGCACACCAGTTCCTGCTATCATCCCCACGTTCAAGTTCTTGGAAAATGGTAGTTATTTGATGCTCAATAATGAAGATTGTTCTGGGTTAATTAAAAGTATTCATTTTATCGTAACAGTAAATGAACGGGTTATTTGCTGCAGAAATGTTCTATTTCCTCCCACACATGAACATAGGGAGTTTTCAATCTGGCCACAAATACCAACCTTGGGAGCACATTTCAACGGCATGGCAAGAATAAGAGCTATTTTGTCTCAGAGAGAGGTGGCCTCGAGTTCGGCCCGTGAAACTTTCGTGCTTCACACAGCGAACACCCGTACAGAGGTGCAGACCCTTTTAAATACAGATTCGCCTTTCCATTTCAGCAAGATGGTTCGGACTATCTCTAACGCGTCCTCCACAAAGGGCCTGGCGCACTTTTTTAAAGTTGTTACCAGTGGTCTTGTGACTTCATTTGAGAAAATCTTTGGAGTCATCCCTGCTTTCTTACATTCTATTTTTTCCACTCTGCTTCGTGGATTCCCATTTTTACTTGCATTACCAGCGGACGCTCTTGTGCTTTTTTACATTTTTAAATATGGATGTCCCTCCTGTGCAAGCTCCCGCCCTGCAGCTGCTGACACTGTTCCGCAATCGCATGCTAGAATATTATGGCACAATGCCGTTGGCGATATTAAGCACGGCATATGGATTATCTTTTCTATGCTGATGTGATTCCTTCAAATCTAAGACACTAAAGTATCGGCACGCCCTAAACCAACACAAAGAGACCTCCTTAGCAAATAATATATTATGTGTATTAGGGAGGGTGAGATATAAGCAGCCGCGGGCCGTGGAGGGAGTTACGGTGGGGCAGGGATGCGGGGAGGGGGAGGGGCAGGGTGGAGCCCTCTCCACCCTGCCCCTCCCCCTCCCCGCCTCCCTGCCCCACCGTAACTCCCTCCACGGCCCGCGGCTGCTTATAAGTGTTGCTAACTCTTATTCATTTACAGCATGTTAACATACTGTCACCATTCGCTTTTTATGTACTATGGACTATGCTGGTAATTTTGCTACTGATAATATGTGTACTTGTATAATCTAAGATACTACGCCTGAGAAGACGGCATTAGTAAATAAACATTTCAAATACACATGTGTTCTTCTTAACTCCATGTTCTCGTTTCTAAGAAATATATAACGACCGACTGTTCATGAGTTCCACGTATCCTGAGGTACTATAAGTTCATATTCTGGATTGTCTAAACATTGAGAGTTTGTTATATCCAATGTGACACTGTACCTAGCTTGCTAAGGGGTTTTGATTACTAAGGTGAGTTTTGGGACACCCTAATTCGCCGAGGTTCCAATCCTCTGTCCACAGTTCTGTGTCAGAACAGAAACCCTGCGACAGGGGCACCCCTCAACCTTACTGGAGCTTCATCACACTTGCGATACAACTCCAGCAATGCGCCAACTTTACGGCACAAATACGTCACGCATCTGTGCTGTTTTTGCCCCATGATGCGCCGCATTGTAAATGCAGCACACCATGGGTGTCGGAACAGCGGCACAGAATGACTAACACATCCCTGGTGATGCGCCAGTCATCATAAATCTATCCCTATGCTTCTTATCTTGTTAGAGATAAACCGCCATATGTATCATCAAAGTTTTTTGCATTTCCTAAATAGCGAACTTTAAGGAATAAATAGCGATTCTTTACCATTCCTAGTTTGCGATGACCTATTTGCTAATTACAAATTACCCATTCATTTCCATGCAGCAGGAGGCCCATAGGAATGAAGGTGCAATTTGCGATTAGCAATTACCTCATCGCAAATTACGAATTTTTCCGACGGTGCAGGGGTGTCTCAAGAACACCCTGCTGCACCCCTGAAAAAGAAATTTGGGGTCATATGGCGCACATAAATTTTGAAAACATTCCTTTACCTCAAAAACGATTTTCAACTCATAATTTGAAAACACTGCACATGGGGAAATGACTTAAAATGTCCTTAAGACACATAAAAGCATTTTTTGATTGCCTTTGCAGCATGTTTCAGTCACCTTTAACATGCCTATGTAACGGAAACATTCAAAATCTAAATTTGCCATGCACAGGTGGGAGCATATTTACAAGCAATTTGCTCCACAGACAAACTTCTTACATTGAAATGGGAAAAATAACATCAGAGACTCTCAATTACCTTATAAAGAAGCAGACACCATTATGTCCTTCTCATCAATATTAAAACCATTGCTTTTTCTCAAAAACGATTTACAAGTCATAATTTGAAAACACTCCACAGCTCCTATGCACATAAAAGCCCTGTCAGTACTAATACTTCACATTTTCTCCAATTACAATTTCTCAAAGAAACAAAATCTATTTGTGAAACACTTGAGACAAAGCAACATTTGAAAAACACAACTTTCTTCATAATTTTCTCCTTAAAGCACACTATTTTCTATCTAAATTAAAGAAATCTTTTCTCACCTTAGCAAATACTTTGAGTTTCAAAACAGTCTCAGAAACACACCAATTTGTCTTCAGCAGAGCAAAAGGTATGCACTCCAGAGTCTGCAGCTATCAAAAGCACAGAAATGCTGTAATTCCTCACACATATCTCTCATGTCACCCAATCAAAACTCTTCCCTCACTTTTTTTCAAAGCAAAACCCTTCCCCCCTCTGCCCCCTCTCTGCTTTTTCTGCATAGCAACCACCTCTTGCAAGACCTCTCACACAACAATGTTGCAATTGAACTCTGAACTCTCAGTGCACCTGCATATCCAGAGCATTCTTTCATTTAATGATTTTTTCTTCGCCACTCAAAATACATCTTTCAACGAACTCATCCATGCACACTAACTTTCTGTTTTCAGCAATCAAAATCCACCAATCACTCTTACTGCTTCATTAACACAGAAACTCCTCAGTTTTTTTCATTTTACACTCTCATTTTTTCAACTGCCATTTCATTGCCACACTTCATCTGACTGCAGCAGAACCTTCTCTCACCATGTTTTCTGTCTGGATTGTTGGACATAGTTACATATATTGGGCTCAAAGGTACGCTGAAAACAGGAATTTACCTAACCTCAATTTACAAGATTTGGAAATTAAGTGGTTTGGCCACAGAGGATTAAAATGTCACCAATTGATACCATTGGTGAAAACCTTTATGCATTTGCCAAAACCTGACCTGTTAATTGTGCACTGTGGAGGTAATGATCTGGGCACTTTGACTGGGGTAGGTCTGGAAATGCTTTTAAAGGACACCTTTGAGCAATTGATGGCACTTTTTCCTCAGACTGCCTTGGTATATTCAAATATATGCCAAAGACAGAAATGGAGGTGGTCGAACCAATTTTGTCCACAAATTGAGAAATCGAGGAAGCATGTAAACAAATCTGTTTCAGCTTACACGAGAGACCATGGAATGGGCTCCCTGTACAACAATAACTTGCGTTACTACATGCAAGATATCTACAGAGGAGATGGAGTTCACTTCTCAGATGAGGGCAACAGAGTTTTCACTCTGAATTTAAGACTGTGCATTGGTACCTACTTATAAGTACCTAAATGTACCATAAACCCAAAAGCTCTTCTCAGAGCTACCCTACATCTGATCACTCACAATTATTATTTTACTCTAACTTTTTTCACTAATTTTCAAGAAAGTACGCTCCCCAGTACGCTTCCCGGTTCGCGAACCGGGCGCACTCCAAGCAAAAAAACTAAAAAAACGGTATCTTTTTTTTTGCCCTGCGAGACCCTTTCAAAGCCTCCACATCAAACCTAGGGGGTCAGGGACGATCTACTATGCCCCCTTATGGTCATTTGCCCCTTCGCTTTGGCCTCCTCTTGTCTCTCGATCCTACCGAGAGACAAGATGGCGGCCGCTACGGACTGTTTGGAATGTTTACAGACGCCGAAAAACCAATCAGCTTCGCAAACCTCCGTAACGCGAAAAGTACGCGAAGCGGAGCGCTGTTACAGATATATATCTTTTTTTGAACGTTAATTTCTCAAAATCCACTGGAGCACATATATTGAGACCTAGCAAAGGCACATCGGGCTACCAGTCCCTACAATTTTGCCAAGTTTCGTGCAAATCCATTCAGCCGTTCGATTATTATTATTTTATTTTTTTTTGCCCCGCGGGGCCCTTTTAAAACCTCCACATCAAACGTAGGGGGTCAGCGAGGATCTACTATTCCCCCTTATGGTCATTTGCCCCTTCGCTTTGGCCTCCTCTTGTCTCTCGATCCTACCGAGAGACAAGATGGCGGCCGCTACGGACTGTTTGGAATGTTGACAGACGCCGGAGAACCAATCAGCTTCGCTTCACAAAGCTCCGTTGCGCGAAAAGTACGCGTCCTGGGACGCTGCCCGGTCCGCTGTTACAGATATATATCTTTTTTTAAACGTTAATTTCTCAAAATCCACTGGAGCACATATATTGAGACCTACAAAAGGCACATCGGGCTACCAGTCCCTACAATTTTGCCAAGTTTCGTGCAAATCCATTCAGCCGTTCGGGCTAAAAGTGAGGCCAACCGCCCTATGGAAATTAACATGGGAAAAACGCGTTTTGGGACCCCCCTTTTTTCTCGGCCCCCCCTTGACGAACCTCCCCAAAATTTTCAGGGGCTGCTCAGAAACAAAATGTGCCATTTTCCTGAAAAATTCAGCCAATTCCGTCCACAAACGCCAAAGTTATTAGACATAGAATTTTCAAAAATCCCATAGAGAAAAAATCCTAACTATATATACCTACTGGCGACCGCCAGTAGGTAATATATATATATATATATATATATTACCTACTGGCGGTCGCCAGTAGGTAGTTATAGTTAGGACCTAGTTTCCATAGGAAATCGTCAACATTCTATTTGGATTAACTTTGGCCCTGGTGGATGAATCTTTGCGAATTTCTCAAAGAAGATGGCTCGGTCCGCTTCGCTCCTTCCCTGAAAATTTGGGGGGATTGGTGAAGTGGGGGCTGAGATAAAAGGGGGGTCCCAAAACGTGTTTTCTCCATGTTATTTTCCATAGGACGTTTAGACACGGCTACAGGTCGAACGGCTGAATGGATTTATAAGAAATTTGGCAAAACTGTAGAGTCCGGCTCGCAGATTACGCTTTTTGTGGAATGGTGTAAATCCGTTCAGTAGTTGTTGAGAAAATTAAAGTTAAAGTCAATTATATATCTATAAGCGCGGACGGGTGCGCGCACTGAAGCGGCTGCGCGCGCGCGGATTTTTTTTTTGCTGCGTGACGTCTGTTAACGTTCGATTCTAAGGAAATCAGGAAGTGTTGACCGCCATTTTGTCACTGCGAGTAAATATATTGTCATTTCAAAGCGTTGGAACATGGAAAGGGGAGAAGGTAGAGATTGTTTTGCTGTGTAGGTTTTCTCAGGGTGTGCAGTAAGGACCTTAAACGCGAAAATATATATATTTTTTTTTTCGAAAAAAGTTGCGGGGTGCGCGCACTCGGGCGCGCACAACTATTAACAAAAGTGTGAAAATGGAGATAAATCAGAAGTTTGAGTGCTTTGATATAAGGTGGCTCTGAAAAGAGCCCTTGTGTTAATTGAGTTGTTTCTGCATTTATAAGTAAGTACCGATGCAGAGTCTGATATAATATTGTTGGCAGCATTTTGAAAGGAAAGACAGGGGCCCATTTTCTGGTTAACAGGCGACCAGGCCAACTTTTCACGCCAGGCCCATTCCTGCAAAGTCGACCGCCATTTTTAGGAGATCTGCAACCACCGGCAGTCACTGGGTTGCAGGAGCAGATGAACTCAAACCTGTCGGGCGAAGTATCGTTGCACCGCCACAGTGGACGAGACCCTGCTGGGTGAGTGGAGCGTCGCTGTACCGCAACAGTGGGCGAGTCCTTTGCTGGGCTCGTGGAGCGTCCCTATATCGCCACAGTGGACGAACCCTTTGCCGGGTGCGTGGATCGTTGGGGGTGCAGCTGAGGGGCCTCCACCTGGGGAGGCGGGAGAGGCTCGTCCACGCCGCCTCTCCCTCCCAGTGCACCCCACGGCGTCTTGCTGACATTTGTTATGGCTGGACCAGGCGATGAAGAGAGGGGGGGGTCGGAGGCATATGCAAGACATTCCCCCCTCGTGGCCTGCAAGGCGCTGAAAAAAGAAGAGAATGGGAAGACAACTACATCTTGGGTAGGGCCCATGCCTTCTCTGGCCGATGGCGGCCGGCCGCTCTTTGCCACGGCCCCAGGAACGGATCCCTTGGTTCATCCTGGGGACAGGCCTTGGCGAGTGGTGTCGCCTCCGGACTATTCACGTAATGGTTCTCCACCCCAGGCCGTTGCCGACGGCTTTTGTAGACTTTCTGACGCTCAAAAACGCTACTAGAAAGCAGCCCAAAAGTAGCCCAACATTGCTACTTTGGGGAAGGAGGGATAGGGACGGCGTCAAGTAGACGGCGAAATGCATTGTGGGTTTGTTGCTGCGGCCGTTTGTCATGTAAATAGTTGTTTTAATATATTTTTGTTCAAGAATAAAAACGTTTTAACCTGTTATTTTGCTGTCGTGTGGTATATTTCTAATATTTGTCGCTCTGATGTCGTTTCCCCTCCCAAATGTAACATGTGATTGTAATCTACAGCCGGACATTCCGACAGGACATGAGAGCAAAAGGGGGGGGTCAGATCTGAAGTTGGGCAGGCGATAAGATCACGTTTTGCTATGTGGGGCTATCTATGTTCGTGATGGGGCCTAAAAGGGGGCAAGATGGCGGGGCCACTGTGCCGTGACTTTCGCTTTAACTCCAACAGTGGTGAGGGTGAACACAAATGAACGCCGCTTATGTACATATACATTTTCATTTTCTACACCACATGAAACCTGCGTCAGGTTTCATATAGGCGTTTTGTTGCAGGTGGGCATTCATTTGCATGAAAGCCATGTAAAACTAACACAGTGAAATTTAGAAGATTTCACTGAGTCAGCTTTATAGCATTCCTGAATCAAATACTTACGCCTGTTTGAAACAGGCATAAGGAGTGATGCACCATGCAATGTGTGGCTTGCTCCTGTGCATTGGAGTAGACATGTCGTGCTTACGACGTGATTCCTGCAATGTGCTGCTTTTGCGGCACAGGTGCGTGACGCATCTGTGTTGTTTTTGCTCAATGGTGCTCCACGTTGTAAATGCGGCACACCATGGGTGGCAGAGCAGCGGTGCACTTTAACTGGTGCATCTCTAGGGATGCGCCAGTTAACATAAATCTGCCCCTTTACATTTAAGTATGAGCAGGGGACACAGTTTTGGTGAGGCTTATCCAAGGTTAAAAAGAGATAAGTCCTGTTCACTGAAAACTTGGACATAGGACTCACCTCCTCAGCATCGCTGGACATGGCTAAATAATAGCTGCAAAATGTTACTCTTGTTAAAAAAATGTACTATTATAGTCTCTGAGATTTGTCTCTTACTCTGCAACATCTCATTGTTGTTCTCTTTCTTTAAAGATAACGACAACATTAACCATGAGTGATAATAAGCAATCCGTTGATCTCGATCTTATCGTTGAACTTGTCATTGAAACGTCAGTGGAAGTGGATCCCTTAGATGAATTAAATCCTGAGGATGATGAAGAACATGATGAGGATGCCGATTTGTCGGAATTGTATGACATAAGGTGGGAAGCTGACGTGCTTCAGCATATGGAACTATAAACATTTATTTTTAAAATGTACTGGAAATAAAAAGTGAAAATGTAAACCGTTTCATTTAAAATTAAACATAACTTGAAAAACAGGTTATGTGTAGTGTTTTTAATAAAATAGTCAAATATGCTCATAAAAATATTTCTAAACCAATGAAAAGCTTTATTAACAAGTCATATGACCTGTTATGCTTACGTTACGCGCTCCGCGCCGCGCCCCGGATTGTTGGTCATTCAAACTGAGGCTGGCGTCAGCATGAGAGCGCCAACGTCTCGTGGCTACGCCATTCAGAAAATATTGTTGGCAGCATTTTGAAAGGAAAGATCTGCAACCACCGGCAGTCACTGGGTTGCAGGAGCTGATGGACTCAAGCCTGTCGGGCGAAGCATCGTTGCACCGCCACAGTGGACGAGTCCTTTGCCGGGTGCATGGAGCGTCGCTGCACCGCAAGAGTGGACGAGTCCTTTGACGGGTGCGTGGAGCGTCGCTGCACCGCAAGAGTGGACGAGTCCTTTGACGGGTGCGTGGAGCGTTGGGGGTGCAGCTGAGGGGCCTCCACTTGGGGAGGCGGGAGAGGCTCGTCCGCGCCGCCTCTCCCTCCCAGTGCACCCCACGGAGTCTTGCTGACATTTGTTATGGCCGGACCAGGCGATGAAGAGAGGGGGGGGTCGGAGGCATATGCAAGACATCCCCCCTCGTGGCCTGCAAGGCGCCGAAAGAGGATCGTCCGCGCCACCTCTCTCTCCCAGTGCACCCCACGGCGTCTTGCTGACATTTGTTATGGCCGGACCAGGCGATGAAGAGAGGGGGGGGTCGGAGGCATATGCAAGACATCCCCCCCTCGTGGCCTGCAAGGCGCCGAAAGAGGAAGAGAATGGGACCACAACTACATCTCGGGTCGGGCCCATGCCTTCTCCGGCCGATGGCGGCCGGCTGCTCTTTGCCACGGCCCCAGGAACGGATCCCTTGGTTCATCCTGGGGACAGGCCTTGGCGCGTGGTGTCGCCTCCGGACTATTCGCGTAATGGTTCTCCATAGTTGTTTTAATATATTTTTGTTCAAGAATAAAACCGCTTTAACCTGTTATTTTGCTGTCGTGTGGTATATTTCTAATATTTGTCGCTCTGATGTCGTTTCCCCTCCCAAATGTAACATGTGATTGTAATCTACAGCCGGACATTCCGACAGGACATGAGAGCAAAAGGGGGGGGTCAGATCTGAAGTTGGGCAGGCGATAAGATCACGTTTTGCTATGTGGGGCTATCTATGTTCGTGATGGGGCCTAAAAGGGGGCAAGATGGCGTCGAGCTCGGTTTCTCTCACTAGTTTCATATTTCTCATGAGGGGTTGTTCCTAATGTTTCTATTTTAGCAAGGTCAAAAAGAGATCCTATCAGTGGCCTACTGATTTTGTTCGATTCCTTTTGTTTTCTCTAACGATTTTTAAGTTAAAGTTTGCTAGTACGATACAGCGGCTAGTCCGCATTTTATATATATGTCTTTTTTATTAGGGGTGTCCTCCGGTGGAGTCGGACGATCTACCTCTAATAATAAACGGTAAGTGTTCCTCTGAAGGAATGCGTCTTGAAAGTGGCTGACTGTAATGTATGATATTTCACTCAGTGACTTTCAGGCCCATGCTGTTTCAAAACTGTGCATGTGCTTGAAGCAGGCGTAGGTATTGACGCAGCATAGAAACTACTAGGAACCAATTGGAAGTGTTGTTTTCAAGTCACATGACTTCACATGCGCGTCTCAGGACGTGTACGCGGTGATAGTATCTGGTTGGAAGTAGCGGTCTAATTCAGGGAAGTTTCAAAACGTGAAAAGGAGTAAATCTAAACACATCCGGATTGAATATATCTTCTGAGTAGTATAAGTTCTATGATGGGTCTATGAAGAAATGTAATAAGTTACAATCGCGAAGTTTTCCCGAAATATATCGGCGGGTGCGCGCACACGATCGAAAGCCAAAAACGGGGAGATAAACGCCCTTTATAATATGCTCCTGGAGCTGTTTTTGGTACAATGAGTTAGTTCTGAAAAGAACTTTTTTTTTTTTTTTTTAAAACTACTGTTATGTTGTTTTTTAAATGAAATGAAGAAATTTATCTTTTCTCGGGGCATTTATGACTCTCAATTTTTAGTTTAGTAAGAATGAGGCTCTGCTCTCCGTACAGAAGAATTTCTCCACACTCGTTGCATTTCATGTGCACCTTTGCAAGATATGGTCTCAAGTCCATCACAGCACTCGATGGAGATACAGGTCGTCCACCAGAAGATGTGCTGGCCACCTCTGATGGTAATAGCGTGGCCAGGGCTCTTGTCGATGCCTTTGCAAATTCCACAGGGTGCACTTGTTTGACATGCCGCATCATGGTATGTATGGAAAAGGAATATTTTTTTCTTGGATTTCCTCTTGAGAGAACCGAATTGCATATCGTGCAGGTAACTTTTGGCGCATTTACTTTCTTTAATTCTTCAGGATAAGTAAAAAATTTCCAAATAAAACATTCCTTTTTTTTTTTTTAAAGGTAGTCGCTCATTTCCTTCAGATTCGGAAGATGAATGCGGGGCGGCAGCCATTTCAGCAAAGTCTTCCGAAGGGTGTTGAACTGTAGTGTAGTTCCTATTATCCCAATAGGCTCTGCGCATTGGAATAATACCTCCAATAGTATAGACCTAGACCAGACGTTAACTAGGTCTTCTACTGTCGATATTAGACTTAAAGTTTTGGGTTTGCCAGCTAGCTCAGAGTTCACTAGAAACTTTCTCGAATAGGCAAGGAGGAGTTGAACCTCCCTGGATAGACAAGAAGGGATTTAGTTTCTGACAACCATAGAACCTTCGACCTTTACCCCGTCTGACGGGATGGTGCCTCCAGAGGTCCTAACTTTTGAAAGAGCTGTTTTGAAAACCATGCAGAAGATACCTACAACCAAACCCTTCAACAATTTGTCCAATGCTGAGAGACAGGCAGCTACCGCCCTCGGTAGGGACCCCTCAATTGTTATTAAGCAGGCTGACAAAGGGGGAGCGACGGTCATACAGAATCATGACGACTATGATCGGGAGTGTAGACGCCAACTAGCCAATACCACACACTATAGACTACTAACTGAGGATCCCACCAATCGACTAACTACTACCGTGATGTCTCTGGTTATTGAAGCAGAGACCAACGAATGGATCAGCAAGAATGAGGCAGAATTCCTGGTTACAACGGACCCGATAACACCGTATTTTTATACACTACCAAAAATACACAAGGGTACCAGTCCGGTCCCAGGGAGACCAATTGTGTCGGGCATCGGTTCTCTCTTAGAACCCCTTTCCCAGTTCTGTGATGCTTTTCTTCAGCCTCTGGTCAAATCGATCCCGTCTTATCTTCAAGACACCAGAGATGTGTTACGTCTCATTGACGATATGGATGGCAGAGAAGACATCGACTTCCTCCTTACCCTCGATGTGGAAGCATTATACACAAATATTCCACAACAGGCCACGCTGGAAGCAGTGGAGTCCCTACTCCGAAGAGAAGAGTGGCAGTCTCCCACCCCAATCTCCTTCATCATGGAGCTGGCACACATTGCACTAACTGAGAACTTCTTCAAATACGGGTCGAACCTATACCATCAGATCCGTGGAACATCGATGGGTTCGACCTTTGCGCCGAGCCTGGCATGCATTTATATGGCATTGTTTGAAGAGAAGTGCATCTACCCCCCTGAACAGAACCCGTATCGTGAAAACCTCACGTGTTGGCGCCGGTATATCGACGACATCCTGGTGTTCTGGAAGGGTGACCGCTCGACTTGTGAGGCCTTTTGCTCGTGGATAAACCAACAGAACCCTTTTTTAAAATTCACGGGCACGATCTCCAATCAATCCATACCATTCCTGGACCTCTCTATATCACTGGAACCTACCACCATCAGTACCACTCTGTACAAAAAGGATACTGATAGGAACAGTTTATTATCTTACACCAGTCACCACACTAGATCCCTCAGGGACAATTTACCTTTCGGCCAATTTCTCCGCCTCCGGAGGAATTGTAGCTCAACTACTGATTACAAACAGCAAGCCCGATCCTTGCAGACCAAGCTCCAGGCTCGGGGCTATCCCACTCATCTCTTGAAAACCTCCACTAAGAGAGCCCTTAACAATAACAGGGAGGCCCTGCTCGAAATACACCCCAAGGAACAAGAGGACACGATTGTTTGTGTGACTTCCTTCACGAAACACTCCTCGTTCATCAAAAAAACGATCACCTCACATTGGGACCTTCTCAATTCTGTGGGGTTGGAACTTCCACGTCCTCGCTTTGCTTTTAAGAGGACGGCTAATTTGAAGGACACGCTGATCCACACCCGTCCTAAGAAGACCAACACCCAGATTGCCAATACTCTTTGGGACCTTCCCCCAGTAACTGGACACTATCGCTGTGGGTCCTGCGTTGTCTGCCCCCAAACCATCCAAGGCAAGACCATTGTACTCCCGGGCGACTTCACATGGACAATGAACAAGCATACCAACTGCAATAGTTCCAAGTGCATCTATGTGTTGATCTGCCCCTGCGACCTGGTATACATTGGGATGACCATGCGTCCGGTTAAACAACGTATAATGGAGCACAACAGCAACATTCGGTGCCAAAAATCACACACTAGACTGTATGAACACTGCAAAATTAATCATCATCGCCCAGAAAACATCAGGTGGGCAGTACTAGAGTGTGTACCTAACTTCAATCAACAAGCCCTCTTCCGACTTGAACAAAGATGGGTACACCGATTACAGTGCGAGGAACGGGGATTGAACGAGGGGGTGCCCTGGACTGCCCTCGCCAGATAGGCATGATTTTGGACTTCATTGTCCATTCCTTAATGAGTACTGAGATAACAAATCAGCTTCTATTGTACGTTCCAAGATGGCCCCCGCATTGAAGGGCGTTCTAGCTGCTGCCTCGAGCTAACCCCTTCTCACTTTCCACTCTTGCATTCCGGGGCGGAGCAACCAGAGGGACACGCCCCCCGCTTGGTGCGCTCCCGATGTCGATTTCCCTTTAACTACACTTTAGACTCCCGGGCTACCTAGCCGGCTGTCCTTGCTACTTGCGACCGTGGGACGGGTAGGTGCTGAGATGCCCGCCTTCAGCGACGCTTGAGGTAAGGTGTGGAGCCACTTTCAAAGACCGCGCGCTCTATGTTAGACGCCCGGCCAGCCATCTGCCAGCGGATCCCCTTCACGAGGGACGCTGCGTGATGGTGTTTACTATTTCCGTTAACCCCACGGGTTGCCTTACTTTCCCCATAGGAACCTCTCACCCGCTGTTGGCCCCACATGGACAGCTTGTGAGGCACCCGGATCCACATTAGCGGGTAAGCGCATTGTCATCATTGTTGACATTGTTCGCGCTCACGCGCACACGCTAATCAGGGCACTGTCCTTGTTTTGGGCTTTTTTGACTGTGTGCCTGTGACCGCGATCACCACGCAAACACCGACCTTGAGCACATGACAGAGTGTCGGACTGGATATGAGCGTCCTGAATTTTTATATATATGAATTGTGTTTATATTTGCGGTTTCTTTTCCTTCTTTTATCTTTTGGACTGTTTGGCTGAACTATTCAGTCTGCATATATGTATATTCATAACTTTGTAATGAATACACGGGCCGCCCTTACCAACTTATTGGGTTGGGGCGTTACATCACTAATGGCCCGGCATATTGGGTTCACACAGGACTCGGCAAGTCGCATAGTCGTTAGCCACGCCCTTTGCACTGAGATGCATGCTTTAAAACTTACAGCATGACTGCTCACATATAGAGCGTGTTCGACCGCGCGCACTGGTTTTATCAATCACCTCTCTCTCACATTACCATGCAATTTGCTATGGCATAGCGTTTGTATTCACGGGACATGCACGGTCAAGTCACCTTGATACACAGGCACCTGCTGATGTAAACTGCTACCATCATACTCTAACATCATGTATGTCTGTTTATTCAAATTTCAGTTTCCAGCAGGTTTCCCGCCTGGAACCATTCCAGTACGATACCATTCAGGTCGTATATGGGGGTCTTCGCAATCTAGTAGACACCCAGCAATTATATGAGCACTAAGGTCCTGATGAATTGCCCTTACGGCAAGAAACATGTCGACCATTTTCACATGAAGGGTTGAATAAGGATTGGTCTCATTGTCTATCACTCCTTAATACCCCTTAATTTTAACAAAGCAGCGAGCCTGATCATTAAAGCTACTCTTAATGGACTCGACTGACTTCTTTTAATTCTACACACACACACCCCCTTGCTCACTATTGCACTCCCTAGGTCCCTCACACACATACACCCGCTGGCTCGGAATAAAAGATCTCCATCAAAGTGCGGCCCTTCGGGCTGCCCGACGGGCATTGCACCGCCAGCCTGCCGTAGGAGCAGGATACCAATGATGACGCTGGACGGCCACCGATTGGGACAACAGGTGTTGGCCTGTCGGTGACTTGTGTGAGGTATCCTAAAATTCTGAAAAGGGTCTACACCATGCACTTGTCCCGCCACCTTAACTGAGAGAGACAATCGACTGAGCTACATCACTGGCTCACACTGGGGAACTCTGTACAACACTCTTTTGCTTGCTGCTGCGTTGGACGAGTACATTGGACCCCACAAAATAATCGTCCTTTTTATTCCCCTTGTTTGATATCAATTTAAGCGTGCTGAGCGCACGGGAACTCTATCACAGGTTACCAGGGGCGAGACACCCTCGCTACCCTGGACCATACCGCACAATATATATATATATTTATATGTGTATACATCTTACGCTCATCACATCCCAGTTTGACACTCTGCGCTGGTTCTGAGCAGTACAGGGCACCCTACCCATACCGCACCTGAAAATGGAGGATGTCCCGGGTCTCAGTTTCGACGAAGACACGATAGCAGAAACACTAAGGAACACACCGTCGTTACTCAATAATCCCCCGGCTGCCACATCAGGAGCCTCCTCTGATGAGTGGTCCACACTCAGCGATATGAAGAGAGAACTGATCAGAATAACGATCCACGGGATTATGATGACTGAGTATCTGCGAAGCAATATAGCGCCGCAGGGCCTAATTGTGAATATCATTCCCAGATTGTTTCTGGATGACAAACGCTTCAAAGTTGACTGGTGCCAGGTTTCCTGGAAATGTACTAAGGACTTGTTGTTTTTGATCTCCCAGACTGCGAAACGACTATCTGAAGCACTGCTAGAGAAAATTTCTGCCCTTGAAGCAACCATGAAGAACGCTACTACAAAGAACAACAAAACAGCATTCACCACCAAACTCTCTGAGATTAACCAAGAGATGCTCGACCACCATGACTTCTTGATGAAACAGAAAACCACGAAATTGGAGAAGGACATAGCCAAATTCTCAAAGGAGAAGGTGTATCCGTACCTTAAAGATGATTATAAAGCAAAGAAGAACACATACTCTTCGGACGAGAATTCAAGCACTGACACCAGACGGGGGTCCACAAGCAGTGACTCCAGCGGTGGCTACCAGGCGAGAAATACACGACCTACACGGCCCTGGCAACAGGGATACCACCAAGGTCCATTGTTCCATGGCCCACCCCATCTACCACCACCATGGCAATACCCCTTCTATCCACAAGCCCCCCCGCAATTCTACCCTCTTAATCAGCCTCCTTTTCAAGGCAGAGGTTGGGGCAGAGGAAGAGGGCGAAAGCGAGGAGGGAACAAAGGAGTACAGTGGCAGGACCAGACGCCGGAGCCGATCGGAGTGGAGACCAGGAGCGCGACAACCAGAGGGAGACGAGTCTAGTCGTGAATCTATCAAACAGAATTCTCTCGAGCCCAGAGACGAGTGTTCTGGAAAAAGGCCTGGGTTTTGTCCCTACCCCAATCCCTGACTCCTTCCAGGAGATGATCGAGCTCAAACAGTTTTTCAGAAAGATACGCCTCCGAGCGTTTTTTGATAACCGACAAACACTCCCCAGCGACGACACAGGCCTGAGGAAACCTTCGACCTTTACCCCGTCTGACGGGATGGTGCCTCCAGAGGTCCTAACTTTTGAAAGAGCTGTTTTGAAAACCATGCAGAAGATACCTACAACCAAACCCTTCAACAATTTGTCCAATGCTGAGAGACAGGCAGCTACCGCCCTCGGTAGGGACCCCTCAATTGTTATTAAGCAGGCTGACAAAGGGGGAGCGACGGTCATACAGAATCATGACGACTATGATCGGGAGTGTAGACGCCAACTAGCCAATACCACACACTATAGACTACTAACTGAGGATCCCACCAATCGACTAACTACTACCGTGATGTCTCTGGTTATTGAAGCAGAGACCAACGAATGGATCAGCAAGAATGAGGCAGAATTCCTGGTTACAACGGACCCGATAACACCGTATTTTTATACACTACCAAAAATACACAAGGGTACCAGTCCGGTCCCAGGGAGACCAATTGTGTCGGGCATCGGTTCTCTCTTAGAACCCCTTTCCCAGTTCTGTGATGCTTTTCTTCAGCCTCTGGTCAAATCGATCCCGTCTTATCTTCAAGACACCAGAGATGTGTTACGTCTCATTGACGATATGGATGGCAGAGAAGACATCGACTTCCTCCTTACCCTCGATGTGGAAGCATTATACACAAATATTCCACAACAGGCCACGCTGGAAGCAGTGGAGTCCCTACTCCGAAGAGAAGAGTGGCAGTCTCCCACCCCAATCTCCTTCATCATGGAGCTGGCACACATTGCACTAACTGAGAACTTCTTCAAATACGGGTCGAACCTATACCATCAGATCCGTGGAACATCGATGGGTTCGACCTTTGCGCCGAGCCTGGCATGCATTTATATGGCATTGTTTGAAGAGAAGTGCATCTACCCCCCTGAACAGAACCCGTATCGTGAAAACCTCACGTGTTGGCGCCGGTATATCGACGACATCCTGGTGTTCTGGAAGGGTGACCGCTCGACTTGTGAGGCCTTTTGCTCGTGGATAAACCAACAGAACCCTTTTTTAAAATTCACGGGCACGATCTCCAATCAATCCATACCATTCCTGGACCTCTCTATATCACTGGAACCTACCACCATCAGTACCACTCTGTACAAAAAGGATACTGATAGGAACAGTTTATTATCTTACACCAGTCACCACACTAGATCCCTCAGGGACAATTTACCTTTCGGCCAATTTCTCCGCCTCCGGAGGAATTGTAGCTCAACTACTGATTACAAACAGCAAGCCCGATCCTTGCAGACCAAGCTCCAGGCTCGGGGCTATCCCACTCATCTCTTGAAAACCTCCACTAAGAGAGCCCTTAACAATAACAGGGAGGCCCTGCTCGAAATACACCCCAAGGAACAAGAGGACACGATTGTTTGTGTGACTTCCTTCACGAAACACTCCTCGTTCATCAAAAAAACGATCACCTCACATTGGGACCTTCTCAATTCTGTGGGGTTGGAACTTCCACGTCCTCGCTTTGCTTTTAAGAGGACGGCTAATTTGAAGGACACGCTGATCCACACCCGTCCTAAGAAGACCAACACCCAGATTGCCAATACTCTTTGGGACCTTCCCCCAGTAACTGGACACTATCGCTGTGGGTCCTGCGTTGTCTGCCCCCAAATCATCCAAGGCAAGACCATTGTACTCCCGGGCGACTTCACATGGACAATGAACAAGCATACCAACTGCAATAGTTCCAAGTGCATCTATGTGTTGATCTGCCCCTGCGACCTGGTATACATTGGGATGACCATGCGTCCGGTTAAACAACGTATAATGGAGCACAACAGCAACATTCGGTGCCAAAAATCACACACTAGACTGTATGAACACTGCAAAATTAATCATCATCGCCCAGAAAACATCAGGTGGGCAGTACTAGAGTGTGTACCTAACTTCAATCAACAAGCCCTCTTCCGACTTGAACAAAGATGGGTACACCGATTACAGTGCGAGGAACGGGGATTGAACGAGGGGGTGCCCTGGACTGCCCTCGCCAGATAGGCATGATTTTGGACTTCATTGTCCATTCCTTAATGAGTACTGAGATAACAAATCAGCTTCTATTGTACGTTCCAAGATGGCCCCCGCATTGAAGGGCGTTCTAGCTGCTGCCTCGAGCTAACCCCTTCTCACTTTCCACTCTTGCATTCCGGGGCGGAGCAACCAGAGGGACACGCCCCCCGCTTGGTGTGCTCCCGATGTCGATTTCCCTTTAACTACACTTTAGACTCCCGGGCTACCTAGCCGGCTGTCCTTGCTACTTGCGACCGTGGGACGGGTAGGTGCTGAGATGCCCGCCTTCAGCGACGCTTGAGGTAAGGTGTGGAGCCACTTTCAAAGACCGCGCGCTCTATGTTAGACGCCCGGCCAGCCATCCGCCAGCGGATCCCCTTCACGAGGGACGCTGCGTGATGGTGTTTACTATTTCCGTTAACCCCACGGGTTGCCTTACTTTCCCCATAGGAACCTCTCACCCGCTGTTGGCCCCACATGGACAGCTTGTGAGGCACCCGGATCCACATTAGCGGGTAAGCGCATTGTCATCATTGTTGACATTGTTCGCGCTCACGCGCACACGCTAATCAGGGCACTGTCCTTGTTTTGGGCTTTTTTGACTGTGTGCCTGTGACCGCGATCACCACGCAAACACCGACCTTGAGCACATGACAGAGTGTCGGACTGGATATGAGCGTCCTGAATTTTTATATATATGAATTGTGTTTATATTTGCGGTTTCTTTTCCTTCTTTTATCTTTTGGACTGTTTGGCTGAACTATTCAGTCTGCATATATGTATATTCATAACTTTGTAATGAATACACGGGCCGCCCTTACCAACTTATTGGGTTGGGGCGTTACATCACTAATGGCCCGGCATATTGGGTTCACACAGGACTCGGCAAGTCGCATAGTCGTTAGCCACGCCCTTTGCACTGAGATGCATGCTTTAAAACTTACAGCATGACTGCTCACATATAGAGCGTGTTCGACCGCGCGCACTGGTTTTATCAATCACCTCTCTCTCACATTACCATGCAATTTGCTATGGCATAGCGTTTGTATTCACGGGACATGCACGGTCAAGTCACCTTGATACACAGGCACCTGCGGATGTAAACTGCTACCATCATACTCTAACATCATGTATGTCTGTTTATTCAAATTTCAGTTTCCAGCAGGTTTCCCGCCTGGAACCATTCCAGTACGATACCATTCAGGTCGTATATGGGGGTCTTCGCAATCTAGTAGACACCCAGCAATTATATGAGCACTAAGGTCCTGATGAATTGCCCTTACGGCAAGAAACATGTCGACCATTTTCACATGAAGGGTTGAATAAGGATTGGTCTCATTGTCTATCACTCCTTAATACCCCTTAATTTTAACAAAGCAGCGAGCCTGATCATTAAAGCTACTCTTAATGGACTCGACTGACTTCTTTTAATTCTACACACACACACCCCCTTGCTCACTATTGCACTCCCTAGGTCCCTCACACACATACACCCGCTGGCTCGGAATAAAAGATCTCCATCAAAGTGCGGCCCTTCGGGCTGCCCGACGGGCATTGCACCGCCAGCCTGCCGTAGGAGCAGGATACCAATGATGACGCTGGACGGCCACCGATTGGGACAACAGGTGTTGGCCTGTCGGTGACTTGTGTGAGGTATCCTAAAATTCTGAAAAGGGTCTACACCATGCACTTGTCCCGCCACCTTAACTGAGAGAGACAATCGACTGAGCTACATCACTGGCTCACACTGGGGAACTCTGTACAACACTCTTTTGCTTGCAACCATAGAACATGACAACTTTGCTCTCCCCTAATCAAGAGTGTATCTCTAGAGTCGTGTGAAAACAAAAGACAACTTATTTTACTCAGTCAGTACGTGCATTCTTAGTTTCACCAGATTGTAGAGAAAAGGAAGAGACGGGCGTGTTCAATAAAAGATGTTATTTATTGATCAGTCTCTTTTCTCGTACAAGAGAAATGAATCGATATTATTGCAATACTTATGGTTAAGTAAAGTGCATACAATAAAAGCAGAAGTATAAAATAATACTTTAAAAACATTTATATGGTTTCTAAGCCATATGGTGGTTTAAAATGGATAAAATAGATACATACATATAAACATTTGACTAATCGTACTCAACTGGTGCTTCTAACTACGCCTACCCCAGTGTACCTGACCTAAGCCTAATACGTGGGCGGGGATAGAAAGTAGCAGTTGAAGTTAAGTTTGTTTTGCCAAGTGACTGATTCAAGAATTCTCTGCAAGGGGTTATTCAGTTCCGTACCTTGAATCTAGGATGATTGAGGGATGGTATCTCTCATCTTTGGTCTCGATATTCCAGGCTGCCTGCAAGGGCTGCTCGGAAGCGCCGGAGCTGGATTTCTCGGCAGGAGAAAGGCAGCGTCTCGTTCTCAGCGCGTCAGGAAGGCGGGGCAGCGTCAGTGGGCTTCGGCAAGTCTCGCTGCTCCGATCTGGTCACCACCGCGTGTGTTTGCTTAAGGCAATATCGGTAATATTTATACCTGTAAGGTGCCGAGATTGACGTAAGTATGGACATAGATACGTCAATAAGGATGTCATACGAACTGGTCGTTAGCACATTCTTATGCTGAAGTTCTCGGTGAAATCAAAACAATTGCCGCAGGGTTTTTCCCAGGTTGTCATAGGTTTGATTTGTTTTGAGAACTCCGTATGCCTTATCAGGGGCTGGAGGAATATTGCTTTGCCTAATTAGATGGCAAGCGTTATGACCTAATCAGAAAACGCGCTCCTGTGCCGTGGTCTGGCGTAATCAGATAACGGTTTCTGCATCATGGGATGGCTGCTAGTTAACTTGTTAACCAGAATAGGGTCAGGAATAGGGGGATCGATACAGAACCTATAGGAATACATCACAGAACGTTGTTCTCTTTTGAGAGTACAAAAGATAGTGAGGGAAGTGGGTGGAGTCCTCCGTGTAAATTGCAGAATAGAAACTACTAAGAACCAATTGGAAGTGTTGTTTTCAAGTCACATGACTTCACATGCGCGTCTCAGGACGTGTACGCGGTGATAGTATCTAGTCACGTACGTCATTTGGAAGTAGCGGTCTAATTCACCGAAGTTTCAAAACGTGAAAAGAAGTAAATTCAAACATATTCGGATTTCATATATCTTTTGAGCTCGATTCAAGCATACAATTGTTAAAGTATAAAACCTTTTATATATTTTTTTAAAATACCAAGGTGTGTACATTCGGTCACACACGAAAGTTTAAAAAGACATTCGGCTCCATTTAATGAAAGTTTTCATAATATTAAAAAAGAAGCCTAGGTTTAGTCTGTTTGACGTATTATAAGTTCTTTGATGGGTCTATGAAGAAATTCAATAAGTTCAGATTGCAAAGTTTTCACGAAATATATAGGTGGGTGTGCGCACACGGTCGCGCACGAAAGCCTGGAAATGCGCTATCCATTTTATTGAGAACTGTTGCCGAGAGTGCGCACACCGGGTCGCGCACGAAAGTTTAGAAAGGCTATTTTTATTTACAGACAAATTTTAATGCGTTGAAAAAAAGGCAAGGTACAGACTTTCTAATTCTGTATCGCTTTACAAGGAGTCTCTATGCAACTTGGACAGTGAAGAAAACGGCTTGTTTCCGAAAAAAATATTGCCAGAACTTGATGGACAAAAGTATAGGTTGTATACACGAGATATTTTTGAATTAGCATTTTAAAAACCAATGAAATTCACTGAAAAAACCATAGGTTTTACACACGTTATAGTTAGGAAGTAGCATTTACAAAGCCTATGAAATTCACTGAAAAAACCATAGGTTTGACACCAGTTATAGTTAGCTGGAAATTTTACTGATATAAAACCAATGAAATTCCACGTTATAGTTAGTTGGACTCACTATAACTTGCGCGTGTAATGCACTGCTGATGACGTCACATATTACATCACTCATGACATCACTGATAACACCATCCTTGTGACGCAGTGACAGACCTCCTTTCACTGTAATCTAACCCTTGAAACGCATATTCAAAAATAGAAACTAAAATGTTCAAAAAAATGGAGATACTCATACCAGTTACAACAACCAATTCAATAATTCCACCATCTATATACACATGCACTAATTCACCAACAGTTCTATATAGTTACATATATTCACTAATCATATGTAGTGATACACCTACACATCCTGTTACACACCGACAGTCATCCAAAAGTTATTCACACACATACTCACACATGCAAATAAACTATTGAACATACATTTATTTGCATAAACAGCTATACCCACACTACCACTTTACTTCTAAGGAAACTTACACATACTTACTCTCTTAAAAATCACTTATAGAAACACATACTAATTTAAACAGGAACTCTTACAATACCTCACTCTCACATATAGTCACTTATATACATCAATATTCACATATACTACATTAAAACATATGTAGTTACTGATAAAGACACTAATAAGACAGTCATTCACTCACTAACACAGACATATACACACTAATCCACCCATACAGTCCTGCACATATGCTGTCTTCAAAACACATACAGAGACTCAGTCATTCTTGCATCTATGTACTAAGTAATACTCCCACCAAAGCATGCAAACACTCATACTGATACTAAGAAAAACATCTAATAACCTATATACATACACATGTATTTACTCATCAACCCATGCAGCCACTTATACACAAAGTGAAACACTAATACATATATTTAAATATTTAAGCATTACTCAGTAATATATGTATTCACTAAGATATTCAATAATATATACATATGTAACACATATTTATTTTTCAGAAAGACACACATTCACTGGATGGTGTTATCAGTGATGTCATGGGTGATGTAATATGTGACGTCATCAGCAGTGCATTACACGCGCAGGTTATAGTGAGTCCAACTAACTATAACGTGGAATTTCATTGGTTTTATATCAGTAAAATTTCCAGCTAACTATAACTGGTGTCAAACCTATGGTTTTTTCAGTGAATTTCATAGGTTTTGTAAATGCTACTTCCTAACTATAACGTGTGTAAAACCTATGGTTTTTTCAGTGAATATATATATATATATATCTCAGAAGCACTCTGCCCTTCCCTTGGTTTCTCAGGAACAGGAGCACGGAACACCAGTAGGTGCAGATTTAAATTTTATTTAGCTCGAAGAATCTCAAATGACATCACTTATGACATCACTGATGACATCATCCATGTGATAATCTGATGCACCTCCTCATACCCTAATATAACCTTTCATACACCCACTCTAAAATACAGACTGCCATTTTCGAAAATATACACACAAATACCAGCTATTACAAACTCACTGACTGATTTCTAGGTCTACACGCACACATCCACTCATTCAAACATACAGTCACTCATACATGCAGTCACTCATCAATACAGCAATATCATATGCACTCATACGCCTATACAGACACTCGCACACCGCAGACATGCAAAGAATCAATCACACTCCCATTTACTCACCTATACAGTTATACACACACCACATCACTTATTCATACAGATACTAACACATACTTACTTTCTTATACAATCACTGATATAAGCTCACACTCATCCATACAGCCTCTCTCACAATCACTCACTCTCTCATACAGTCATTTACATACTCCAAAACTCACATATACTGCTTTTCACATACGTAGTTAGTCATACATGTATGACTGAGACATCCATTCGCTCACCATCACACCCATACACACACTCACCAACCCATACAGCCTTTCACACATGCAGTCTTGAACCCATACACCCAGTGAATCCCCCACTCACACATCTCTGCACAGAGTCACACACTCCCCACCCACCCACACAGATACTCAGGCACCCATACAGATACTCAGACAACCAATCGATAACCAATATAGACCCTTATGTGGCTAATCACCAACCCATGCAGCCGCTTACATACCAACTAACAGACTGATACAGACATTCACACAGTTTAGTCACTAACCCATGCATTCAGTAAGAAAGGTTTAATCACTCACTTATATAGTCAGTCACGCATCTACTAAATCATCCATTCAGACACTCATACACCCACTCATTGTTCAATACAATTTGGCATTTATATAATATACTTTATAGAAACACACAGTCGCTAGATGATGTCATCTATGATGTCATTTGGGAAGTCATCAGTGATGTCATCAGTGACGTCACTGACCATGTCATGAATGATGTAATATGTGACATCATCAGCAGTGTATTGCGGGGGGGGCGAGTTATAGTTAACTCAGCTAATTATAACAGACCAATTTCACTGCTTTTGTACGAGTGAAATGTCCAACTAACTATAATATGCCTGAAACCTATGGTTTTTTCAGAGAATATATATATATATATATATATATATATATATATAGAAAGTGCTGAAATGTTTGCTGCTAACCTTAATGACAATGCTCTGAATTTGAAATTCACTTGCAACACAAACACCAACTCCATACAATTCCTTGACTTAGAGCTGTACACAGATGAGGACAGAATCCAAACACGCACATACCGCAAACACACCGCAGGCAACGCAGTGCTACATGCACAGAGCTTTCATCCCTACAAATTAAAACAGTCCATCCCCTATGCCGAATGCTTGCGTATGACCCGCAACTGTAGCACCAGTGATGTCAGCCAAAGAGAATCTTTTCTCTAGACTCAAGAGGAGAGGGTACAGCAATAAAACATGTGAGAATGCTGAGAGGAAATGTAACAATAAAAGCAGAAAAGATCTACTATTCCCTCCCAAACCTGTACTTGACAGTAACACCTCTGCACCTCAACCACCCAGAATTGATCACAGGTTTCAATGCGTACCACGCCAACCTCCGGAAAATCCTAACCAAACACTGGCCGTTGATAAGGAATGATCCGGCTATAGGGTCCATGTGTAGAAAAACTCCTTCCATAGCATTCAGAAAGGCTAAGTCCATGCGCAACCACCTAGTGTGCAATGCCCCTGTCCTCAAGAAACCTACCAACTGGCTAGAAAGCCAGAAAGGTTTCAAGGAATGTTTTAAGTGCAAGGCGTGTAAACACGGCAATAATACCAGCACTGTAAAAGTACCATTAAGACAAAAACCTTTTATAATAAGGAACCAATACTCATGCAAAACCGAGTACGCGGTGTACGTGCTTGTGTGCAGTTGAGGCAAACGGTACGTGGGTAGCACCATCCACCCAGTACACGTTAGAATTCTCCAACACCTCCGAGCGGTAGCCAATGATGACCAGGCATACCCAGTGGCCAGACACATAAACTCGGCCCGCGCGGGCAACACAGAAGTCCTATCGTACTTCGTGATTGACAATGTGCCCAAAAATATCAGGGGAGGGAACCATCTTTTATCTTTAAGACAGTTGGAGTCTAGGTACATTATTCTACTGAACTCCAAAATACCGAATGGCCTGAACGCTGATGAAGCGCTCAGTGTACATTTGTAATCTGCCCAGTCCTCTTCCCTTACCTTAGTACCATTCCAGGTATCATCTGTAGTTCACTTTTTTAACTTCAATTCACCTTGTACATAAGAGCACCACATGCACCACACGACTCTGACTTATTAGTTTAGTTTGTTTATTTTTACATTTCGGAATTTTTCTTTAGTCCCACTTTGGCACACAACTCGTGAAACTTTTTTCCTCGCACCGAGTGTGTGGTATTCGACCCCACTGTCCTTCGTACCCCACGAGGACAAACACCGTCAGGTAGACAGACACCCCACCGCATACAGAGACTTAGCTTGCACGAGCCCTTCTGAGCACCGCAATATTGGTAATACATTCAGACCATGGTCCGTGAGTCCTAAGTGAGCGCCTGCATCACGTTGGCTTACTCAATTAATCCACTTGGAGACGAGTTCTTTAGCTCGCTCAGGTCTAGTACTTTTGCTTTTCAATTATAACGGAAACCCGAATACATGCTACATAGCACCGGAGGTACATGCGTGCCCCCCAGTTAGCAAACAGGCAATCCTAGCATGCTAAACACACCGCCAGGTCCGCAACCCCCTAAAAATCACTTGTTTACTTTTCGGCTCTGTATACCAGCACGTTTTTAGCTTGTACAAGGGACCAATAACGCACGTCTATTACAGGATGAACATCCGCGTGGTGTCATTTACATACCCATGTTAAGCCGAGGCCGACTTTCTGGCGTATTGTTTTGAGGTGTTGGGATGTTTTTCGTGTTCCCGGGTAATTGTGGAAGATTAACACAGCGTACAGTGCGCACTAACTGTATGTTACAAAAAGTCACGAATACTATGTAAACACACTCATTGGCAATATGGTTGGGAAAACGTTTTTTTGTCACAATGACTCATGAGAAAAGCCAAGAACTCTTCTATGTCCGTTGAAGAGTTAGTTGACAGAATTACCATGACAACAGGAATCGAGTTGAAACCTGTAATGGAATGAGTCGTCAGCCGTGCTGTTATGTAAATATGTGTATATAAAGCAGTACTGTAAGCTCACAGATGTAGTGAACAAGGCGGGAAGCTAACCGCCGAAACGCGTCGTAGAAGCTACTGAAAATAAATTTCTTTGGATTATCCTTCACGGAGTCAGTGCCATTCTTGGATGTTTGAAGTTTGGATTGGTTTCCAATATATATATATATATATATATATATATATATATATATATATATATATATATATATATATATATTACCTACTGGCTATAGCCAGTAGGTATATATGGTTAGGGCCTAGTTTCCATAGGAAATTAGGAAATCCACAACATTCTATTGGGAGTAACTTTGGCGCCGGTTAATGAATGTACGCGATTTTCTCAAAGAAGATGGTCCGTTATGCTCCGCTCCTTTCCTGAAAGTGTCGGGGGGATACGTGAACTGGGGGCCGAGAAAAAAGGGGGGTCCCAAAATGTGTTTTCCCCATGTTAATTTCCATAGGACGATTAGACACGGCTACAGCCCGAACCGCTGAACGAAATTACACCAAACTTGCCAAAATGGTAGGGAATGGTACGTAGTAGTGCCTTTTCTATATTTGGTGAAAATTGCTCCAGTGGTTTTTATGAAAATTAACTTCAAAAACACATATATATCTATATGCGCGCTCCGAGCGCTTTGGGTACGCGTACCGGTAAGCGCACGCTGCGCGCCAAGGAAGTGCGCGAGCGGAAAGCTGATTGGTAGAACCGAGACACAAGAGGTGAAAAATAAAAGGGGAAACATTGAAAGGGGGCAGGGTAGAGACCCCCTGACCCCTAGGTTTTCTCTGGGGGGCCTAGAAGGACCACGAAGGGCAAAAAAAAAGAATTTTTTTTTTGAAAATTTCGCGGAGTAAGCTCAGGGTGCACATACATGGGCGTTTACAGGTAGGCGTACCCTAAGCGTACCATAAGGGAAAACAGTGAAAAAGGGGGTCCCAAAACGTGTTTTCCCCATGCAGTTTTCCATAGGACATCTAGCCCTTCTCAGGGGGTCCCAGAAGAACCCCAAGGGCCAGAAAAAAAAACGCGATTTTTCGAGAAAAAAAAAATATATTTCTGCCCTGGGGGTCCTTCTGGGACCCCCTGAAAAGGGCTAGGGAGTCAGGGGATCTCTACCCTGCCCCATTTTCGCGTTTTCCACTCTTGTTTTGGGCTCTCTTGTGCCTCAGTTCTCCTGAGAAACAAGATGGTGGCCAACATTTCTTGGTTTGGATAGTTTGGAATGTTGACAGACGACTGCCAGCCAATCAGGAGTGCGCGTAGACCTTTCCGAGCATGGGCTGCATTGATTGGATGTGAACACTCCAAACCAGGAAGTTTGGGCAGCCATCTTGTGCTCGGTAGACCGAGGCACAAAAGAAGCAGAAAAACAAATGTGTAGAATGCAAAAAGGGGGCAGGGTAGAAACACCCTCACCCCCTACGGCTGCTCAGGTGGTCCCACAAGGATATTAACATATTTAAACGTTATCCACTAATAGAATTAGCATTTAGAAAACCTTTGAAATTTATTGAAAAAAAACATAGGTTTCACGCCTGATATAGTTAGGAATTAGCATTTAAAAAACCTTGCAAATTCACCGAAAAAAACATTGGTTTCAGGCCTTATATAGTTAGGAATTAGCATTTAAAAAACCTTGCAAATTCACTGAAAAAACCATAGGTTTCAGGCCTTATATTGTTAGGAATTAGCATTTAAAAAACCTTGCAAATTCACTGAAAAAAACATAGGTTTCAGGCCTTATATAGTTAGGAATTAGCCTGAAACCCTTGCTAACCTCAAGCTTTGTAAAAAATACAAGTTTTCCTCACATTTCTGTGATGGAAAGTTCTGGAATCCATGCAGATCCAAACACTTCCTCCTACCCTCCTTTCCCCAAAGTCTTCCGATAAAAATGATACCTCACTTATGTGGGTAGGCATAGTGCCTGCGACAGGAAACAACTCAAACCGCAACTTGGACACACCACATTTTTACAGAGAAAACTGACCCTTTGGCACCTAGGAAAACCTGCAAACCTATACATTTTTTAAATGTAGACACCCAGGGGAATCCAGGATGGAGTAACTTGTCTGGCTCTCACCAGGTTCTGTTACCCAGACTCCCTAGCAAACCTCAAACTTTGTTTGAAAGACACATTTTCCTCATATTTCTGTGGTGGAAAGTTCTGGAATCTGCGTGAATCCACAAAATTCCATCAACCCCATATTACCCAAAGTCATCTGAGAAAAATGGTACCTCACTTGTCTGGGTAGGCCTAGTGCCCGTGACAGGAAAGGGCCCAAAACGCAACGTGGACATTTTCACAGTTAAAACTAACCCTTTGTTTACAAAGTGCCTACCTGTAGATTTTTTAACCCTAGCTCACACCACATTTTGACAGTGAAAACTGACCCATTAGCACCTAGGAAAACCTAGGAAACCTATACATTTTTGAAAAGTAGATACCCAGGAATATCCAGGATGGAGTAACTTGTCTGGCTCTCACCAGGTTCTGTTACCAGAATCCCTTGCAAACCTCAAACTTTGTACAAAAAAACACATTTTCCTCACATTTCTGTGGGGGAAAGTTCTGGAATCTGTGTAGATCCACACATTTCGTACCTCCCAGCATTGCCCGAGGTCTCCTGATAAAATTGGTACCTCACTCATATGGGTGCCCCAAGTACCCGCAATAGGTATGGGCCCAAAACGTATTGAGGTGACATTAAAATGACCTATCACAAAACAACCTGGTTTTGCAAGGAGAGTCACCTGGGTTTTTGGCCCCAGGCTCAGTGACCACCTTGGGAAATCTACCAAACCCACACATTTCTGAAGACTACACACCTGGGGGGTCCAGCAAGGTATGGCCTGTGTTGGTCTCTCAATGTTTTCCTACCCAGAATCTCCTGCAAACCTAAAATTTGGCTCAAAAAATCACTTTTTTCTTATATTACTGTGTGGGAAAATTCTGGAATCTGCATGGATCCACAAATCTCCTACCACCCAGCGTTCTCCCAGACCTCCAATAAAAATGGTACCTCACTCGCGTGAGTGGGTCAACTACCCGCAACAGACAAGGGCCCAAAACGTATTGAGGAGACATCAAAATGACCTATCACCAAACAGCCTGGTTTTGCAAGGGGTGTCGCCTAGGTTTTTGGCCCCGGGCTCGACGGCCATCTTGGGAAACTAACAAACCCACACATTTCAGAAAACTAGACACCCTGGGGAGTCCAGCGAGGTATGGCTTGTGTGGATCCCCCAGAATCTCCTGAAAACCTCAAATTTAGCTGAATTTGTGTGTGGAATCACCGTGCCGGCACAAATGTCCTACCCCACAGCGTTCTCTTTAGTGTCCAGAGTAAAATGATACCTCACTTTTGTGGGTGGGGCGAGGGCTAAGCATATAGCACCAAGAATTCTAAGCGCTACATTTTTTTAAAAATAAGTTTTTAGCCAATTCTGCATTGCAATTCTGTATTTTAGCCAATTCTGCATTCTCAAACATCAAGGTTGCAGGGCTTTCACCTGTGGTCAAGTGAGGTGTTGAACAGTAAGCTAAAGAGTAGAATTCAAGACCGTTTAAGGTTGGAGATTTTCCAATACAGCACTCTAAGCAGCTTTCTTAATAGTACTCATGAAACATTTGACAAGGGCATTGGTCTGTGGCCAAGAGGTGGGCCCTTCTGATGCTTCACATTAAGATGACTGGGAAAGTCTCTGAATTTTTGACTGTTGAAAGGTGGGCCATTGTCAAATTTTAGGATCACAAGAACACCCATGTCGTAAAGATGCTGTGTAATCTCTCAATGACTCTTACTTGAGTGATAGATGAGAGATCTTCCATTAATGAAAGACAGGAGTATTCATCAACAATCACCATCAGGTGATGTTCATTGTCAAGAGGAACAAAGAATTCAATGTCATTTCTTTCCCACATGTGCTTTAGCAAATCTGACATGTTGAAGATGTGTTGAGTGGTTTTCGAAGAAAGGCAGTTACATTGATGACAGGGCTGCAATTCTCTTTCAAATCTCTCATTGAGATGAGAAACCAGACTCAGCTTTGGAGAGCCTGTTTTCTGACAATGATTTCACAATGTCCTTCATGGGCCACTTCAATTATCTGTTGTCCCAGACTCTCCGGAATAACAATTTTTGAACCTCTCAGGATAATGCCTTCTTGAGTAATGGAGAGTTCATCTTTGACATTTTTAAACTTCTAGTATTCAATGTCACTGGTAAGAGGTCAAAGGTGCTCGTTCCAAGATTGATGTGCAATAATGTCTTTCAGTTTTAACATGTCACTATATTGACTCATGGCAGTAACAAATCAATGAAATGGCAGCCGTTGTGCTTGATTTCCCAATGAAATGTATATAGGCTTCAGCCGTCATGGAAGGCGTGCCAGGACACTGTAGTGTCACTCTTGAGATGTAGTCATAAGAGTTTTGATCTTTCCCTGGACAGCGCATGATTGTGTAGTTGTACTCTTGGAATCGTAGACCCCAACGTTCAATGCAAGGAGGCATCTTGGCAATAATGCGTGATGATCCGTCACAAACGTGAAAAGCTTTCCATATAGAAATACATGGAAATGTTCACAAGGTCACACAACTACTAAACTTTCTCAGGTTGTGAATAAGTATCTTCAATTGAGACAAAACCTCTGCTGCTTATGCCACAATTTGTCATCAAGCATTTGGGTGTCCGCTGTGTTGTGAAGGATTGCACCTAACCCGACTGGGATAGCAACGAAAACAAACTCAGTATGAAGCTTTGGATCAAAGTATGCCATTTCAGTAGCATTTTCAATAACTTGTTTGATATTTTTGTCAAGTTTCTCAACAGTCCACTTACAGAGGAAAAGTCTTGCATGTATGTAAAACAGTGTTAATGTTAATGTTAGTGGTAATTTATAAAGCGCACGTACGCCGTTTGGCTTCATGGCGCTGATAGGCTCACTAGCTATCCAGAGTTGATCAAGTTGTATGCTTGCTGGAACAACCAGGTCTTAAGAGATTTCCTGAATTGCAAAAGGTCAGTGTTAGATCGAATTTCCAGTGGAAAGGAGTTCCTGTGGCTAACCATGTCAAGGAAAGAACGTATATTGGAAACGTCTTATGGGAGATAGACATTTGACAACGCTTGCACTGTATCTGGTATCATACCCCCATTAGAAAAGATATGCCCAAAGAATTTTGGCTTTGCCTTATGGAAATTCCATTTCTCAGCATTCAAAGTTAAACCTGCATCAACAAGTAAACAACACACTTGCGTGCAAGCTTTATCGTGCTCCTTCTTTGTAGCTTTGCAAACCAGTAGATCATCACTATAATTGAATGCATTTATGACATATTGTATGATACGTCAAATGACATCTTGAAAAAGCTCTGTGGTTGATGACAGTGACACACCAAAACGTAGGCTTTTATATCAATATAGACCGAGATGTGTAGAAAAGTTTGTAATGTACCTGCAATTCTCCTTGAGTTCCAACTAATGATCTCCTTTATTCATATCAAGGCAACACAAGATGTTCAAACCATTCAATTGTATTATGTTGGCAATGTGTGGACCTGGATGTTGTTCCCTTTAGATTTCATTGTTCACTTGACACATGTCACCATAGATACATACAGCTCCTTCACTGTCCTTTTACTACCACTATGGGAGAGACCCATGGCATTGGACCAGTGGAATGCTCAATTATCTCATGTTTGAATAATGATTCAAGTTCTTTTTCACAACTGCTTCCTGTAAATTAAATGCAATTCATCTGTGTCTTTGAGCAACAAGACAGACATCCTCATTTATGTGTAATTGCACCCATGAAACAATGAAGGGATCTGACTTACTATTTTGTGAACAGCATTCATGTTATAGTCCACTGATATCAGTCTCTTATCAGCAGTTGTGTTGAAGCTGAGTAAACAAGCAGTTGATGCCGTACCTTGAAGCATATAACAAGTGCTTGTACTTTTGTTTTCTTGTGTTTCATCCTTGCTCCAAAGGAACCTTGACTTTTTAATGGCGTCGATGTAGCCCATGTATGCACTTTAGTTTTCGATGGTGCAATTCGGGGCAATGGAGATAGTTTTTAGGCGTGTTTATCGACTCATAACTGTCGATAATAAAAGATAAAGAGCAACTGTTTACTTGTAGTGTAATCTTCCGACAAAGTTTGAATGCATTTTCTTTAAGTGAACATCAACATTGCACACCCATCTTCTTCATTTTTATTTGATATTGATACTGTAGAACTTTTTAACAATGATTTAGATGATAACTGACTTTGTTTGGTGTCGATCTTACGCAGCTGATGTTGTCACTCGGCCTTGAGGGCATGTGTTAATCGTCACTTCTAGAAGCTTCTGGAATGTTCGGGTGGCTATGTTGTCTCCGTACCATGACACTTTCACTATTCCTTCTACTTGCATACCATTACAAAATGGTTCTCCTTCCCACAGCCTTTACAAATGTGTACAATGGTGCATACTGAAAATCCACACCTGATACACAACTTCTTTTTCTGTGGAGACATCACTCTGTGTCATTCTGCCTTGTGCTTTTGCTTACTCTCCATGTTCATGACTGACTCACTCTGGAAACTTTCGCCCTCCATCTCAGCAGTTTATTGATCAGCATGCACTTCAGCTCTGCCAGCCATGAGAACTGGCTCCAGACTAAGAGTTTCTCTCAGCATTTGCTGCCTGAATGAATCTGACAGACATCCATCAGTAAATCTGAGACATACAGCTTCCTCATCATTACATTTATTTAACTTACAGTGTTTGATAAGTGTATCCAATCTCTCAACAAATGTGTTGATGGTTTCACAAACATTTTGTCATTCTTGACTGAAAATGTACCTTTCATAATCTACAATGGGCATCGGCTTGAACTTGAGATTCAAGGCTGCTTTGGTTTGGTGGTATGTAATTTTGTCAGCTCGCAGCATTTTCTTCATGACTTCTTTTCCACTTTCACAGGCAAGATTATTAAGATATTTGATAATCTTCTTGTTATTTGTTTCTTTTAGTGCATCAATAAAATCATTAAATGTCTCTATCCAAGCAGTCCACCTATCGCCAATATTCTGCTTTTTGGCAATTTCAAATATTGGCGGTGGGTTCAGGAAGGTGGAGGTATTGTAAATAATTATGGGATTGGCTGACACTGACAGTGGAGTTTTCTCTCACTCTCTTTGCTGTCTACTGGAACCTTCATCACTTAGGCCCTGTGTTGTGTTATCCACTGGGTCATCTTGGGCAATCTGTGGAATCTTGACCTCCTCATGGTCCCCATTGGAACCTTTCACTTTCCTGGAGTCCTTTAGAGTTTTTCTGAGGGCCATCCGGCAGCTCCGGTAGTGTTTTTGCTTTGGGTATGGACAGCTCCGTCAGCACAACAGCAGGCACTTCTTCACCTACCGCTGTGGTATGATTATTCTCATTAATCCATTCGGGTAAGCAAATGAATGTTTCTTGTCTCTGAATCTTTCTGCCTTTATTTATTTATTTATTTGCATGTTTATATAGCGCTATGAATAAACTCCCGTAGGAGTATCTCCGCGCTAATGACAACCGGTACGGAACTGAAAAAGGAAGCAATGAAGTTAAAAAGTGCTGTGAAGCTCCTATAAACCAACAGAGGTGCTAGTTAAAATGAACTAAACAGAAAGGTTTTCAAGTATTTTCTGAATTGAAGGTGGTTATGGCATTGCCTCAATGAGAGCGGGAGTGAGTTCCAGAGGTTGGGACCTACTACAGACAGAGCCCTGCCACCTAGCCTAGATTTAGTTATCTTAGGAACACTCAGTAACAACTGGTCACTGGATCTAAGGGCACGGGTAGGGACATAAGGAACAAATTTGCTGGCCAAATACTCTGGTCCCAATTGATTGAGGCTCTTATGAATGATGCAGCAGGTCTTGAACTTCACTCGTTGACGTATTGGTAACCAGTGAAGTTTGTGAAGTAATGGTTTGGAGGGGGATCTGGGGGGTGCGTTTAGCACCAACCTAGCTGCTGTATTTTGCACCACCTGCAGACGATCCAAAACCTCCTCATTTGCACCTGCCAGAAGACCGTTACAATAATCAAGCCGGCTGATAACCAGAGCCTGAACTAAGGTTTTCCTATGGGAGTCAGGGAGAAAGGGAAACATTCTACGGAGGAGACCAATCACATGGAAGCAGGATCCCACAGTAGTATTGACATTTTGCATCATGGTCAGCTCCGGCTCCAATCAAACTCCCAAGTTTTTGATTATTGTTTTGGGCTCAGGAACTGGGCCCAAATCAGGAGGCCACCAATCGGGGGACCATTGGACCCTAGCTTCCCCGAAGAGCATCACCTCTGTCTTTCCAACATTACATTGAAGAAAGTTGGAAGACATCCATCTTGCAACTGCCTTCATCCCATCGGAAAAAGATTGTATAATTTCCGGGGTAAGTTGTTTAAAAGGGAAGAGCAGCTGCGTATCAGCAGCGTGGGACACTGGGCAGAATCCAAAAGCTCTAGTAACATCTGCCAAGGGAGCCACATAGGTATTAAATAAAGTCAGGCTCAAACAAGAACCCTGCGGGACCCCCTTGGCAATGTTAACTTCCTCCGACCTAAACTCACCCATGGTGACAGATTGGGTGCGGTTGGAGAGGAAGCTTTTGATCCAGTCCAGTGCTCTACCGCCGATTCCACTCACAGACAGTCGTTCGATCAGGATGGTATGGGAAATCGTATCGAACGCTGCCGATAAGTCTAGCAGCACCAGGACAACAGAGTAACCCCTGTCCTGGTACAGCCGTAGGTCGTCAGTTATCGACAGCAAGGCCGTTTCAGTGCTGAATTTTGGCCTAAAACCTGACTGCGAGGGATCGAGGCTACCAGATTGTTCTAGGTAGGTGGATAGGTGCTTGTTGGTGTGCTTTTCGATGATTTTCCCTAGAAATGGCAAAAGGGAGATGGGCCTCAGGTTAGACATGTTGGTCCAAGGAATAGATGTATTCTTCCTAATGGGTCTAACTAGGGCTTTTTTCCAGCACTGTGGGACAACTCCAGATATAAGTGATAAATTCACCAGTTTTTGAACATCAGGGCCTAGTGTACTCCCTAGCGGACCCATAAGTCTGGCTGGGAGCAGGTCTGCCGGGTTTCCACTTTTAATATCAGTGAACAATTTCTGAACCTCTATTAGCGATATTTCAGGAAAATCGTTAAAAGAGTAGGTATTGATGGGTGCTGTCTGTATCAAAGTATAGTTATCCTGGCTACTTATGTCAGGACTAAGTGCCTCTATTTTATTATAGATGGCATCAATTTTTTCTGAGAAGAAACAGGAAATACTATCACAGCGATGTTGTGAAGCCATGTCGGCGCTTTCACAAGCTGTTGGTTTCAGAAATGTGTTAACAATCTGATATAGAACTTTTGAATCATTGCCAGCTGCTTCTAGCTGAGCAGTAACGTGGTTTTTCCGTGCTGATCGTATGGCTTTATGATAGATGTTAAGATTCTTTTTGTAATAGATTTTATCTTCCTCCATGGAGGATTTTCTCCATGTTTTTTCAGACCTTCTAGCCAGGCGTTTGAGACTGCGTAGTTCCTCTGAATACCAGACCTCTTGTTTCCTGTCAAGGCTAGTTTTAAAAGTCTTTATCGGGGAAATTTGTTGTACTGCAGCATTAACTGCAAGATCCCAATTTGAAAGAGCAATGTTAATATCATCTGTGCAAACCTCTAGGAGGAGGGAGATATTTCTGTACAAAATTAGTGTTGGTTATTTTGTGCCACTGCCTACGTTTAGATGGAATTTGAATGTGGGAAATAGGTCGGAGGTCATTCATCGGCATGGAAAACTCAAGCACAAAATGGTCAGTCCAAGGATATTGTTTAGGTGCACAGCATTTAATACCAGGGAAGTTAGATATTATCATATCCAAGGTATGTCCTGCTTGGTGTGTTGGTCCACTATTAAATTGGTTTAGTCCTAGAAGAGATATATCAGTTAGGAAGGACTGTGTCTCACTATTAGTCTCTTCCTCACTATGAATATTAAAATCACCAAGTAACAGGAATTCTTTATCTTGGCACACATGGGGAGCTAATGCTTTCACTAACTGTTTGGACATGTTTTTTAAGGGGCCCGGCGGATGGTAAACCAAGGCTCCTTTCCTACTATATTTAGTGGATGAGCCAATCCTAAAAATCAACATTTCAAAGGTCGAATTACAACATTGATCAATGACCGAAATGGAGATCTCCTTTTTGAATACAATTGCTATACCCCCACCAATTTTTTGGGTCAATCTAATCTAACAATCTTGTAACCCTCCGGTATTCCAAGAGTAATGGCGGGGGTGGAGTGGGGTTTAACCCAGGTCTCTGTTAAAAAGCATAGATCTGCTTTATGTGTGGAAATAAGATCCCAGACCTCGAAAGAGTGTTTGACTAAAGATCTAACATTGCACAATAGAATCTTTCCTCCCTGGATCGGAGCTATGGGAGTATTACTGGGACGCTGTGGAAGGGAAAGTTTTTCCGTCAGGAATTGTGTATGGCAAGATCTGCATGAGAATGGCCCTTCTGGGAGGCAATAGAGTGGTAACTTGCAGTCAGATGTTAACAGATTAGAGCGTAGGCGCAGTAAAGACTGCGGGGAATAAGACCGTCTAAATACCTTAGTAACCACTGATGGTACTTCCATTGCCCCTAGCCCCGTCCTGTCGCGGACGGGCGCAGACGGGCTTCTCTCTGGCGCGTCTCAGGCGCTTCGCTGTGCGCGACCGCTGCGCGCGACCGCTGCGCGCGACCGCTGCGCGCCTGCTGTGACGAGGGGGCTAAATACCCCTCAAGGTGCAGCAACTAGAGCACTGACCGCTCTGTGAATGCGGAAGTAACCTGGCTCTGCCTGACCCGCCCTCCGCTCAACGGCACTGGTTGCCGAGTCGGACCGGGGCGGGCAGGACGCAAGATCGAGCCCAGGCTAGATGAGTATTACTTTAAGCTTGTACTCAGTAGCGTGTAGCGCTTTTAGCAAGGACTATTGTAGCATTAAAATACGGCGCTATTTAAAAGTCAAACATAAAATCAGCATTACTGTATTAAATCACAGTTTTTTAAAACAAATGCAGCATTAGTCAGTTGCTGGATACCTGGGCGTCAGCGGGTCGGGGAGACACTCTCACCGTCCTCCCTACCTTAAGGTTTCTCTTTATACTGTCTGACTTCTGGTTGATCTACACTAGTGATCACAGCCATATCTTGCAATTTGGTAGCTCTTCCGAAACCTAGTTGCAGCTGACTTTAACATTTGCTGGACCATGGCAAACTCTCTGGGAGAGCACTGTTAATCGCCGGGTTACCTAACCACTATCTTGTCATCAGTTGTAGCTTGCTCCCTAGCCTGGGCACCCGCCAATGACTACAGCAGACACAGAGATTAGTTTTATACTTTTTTATACGTCTGAGTGTAACCGAGAACTCACCATTCAAACCTGAATTCACTTCACCACACCCTAATACTTACATCACGGTGCTACCGAGTCCATCAGGAGCCAACAGGGCTCCATCATTGCTAACTCTCACAACACTACAATATACATTTCCAAGAACATTTATTTTAAGCTTTCACTTTCTGAAGGAAGGGAGTCGAACAATCAAGACCTACTCACAGAAGGCTGGTGTGAAGTAGAACATTAAATTAATTTAACCTATGGATGATGCACAATAATTACACTGTTCAGTCAATGTAAGACTTTCTGTAACTAAATAAGACTTACTTCGATGCTAATCCTACAGATTATCAGACGCCATTATTATATATTTATGTATTATGAAAATATGTTTTGGTTTCCTTAATTACTGTTTAATTTTGTTGTAACATATATACATGCATCCAGTGAATTTTTTTTTTAAAGAAAAATGTTTTGAAAAAATTCACAAAGACTGTGGCAGAAAGGGAGCAATATTCATCGACTGTAATGAGGGACAATGATAACGTAGATGGCTACGCTCGAGAAATATTCCTTCAATAGCCACCAATTTATATCCAAAGCATTTTTTCTCCATTTGGTATCACAATCCTACACCTGCAGCATGCTACAATGAAGACTGTGATGGTGTGTATGCCCATGTCTACTGTCTCATGGTTTTTGTTAATAGTCATTTAAGTCTGATGCAAGATACCTACACCATTGCATGTGTACCTGTTTTGCACTGTACAGCACACATCCAATTTGTGGAAGGTTTTAACGTTTCTAACCATAGTATTTTGTACTGGGAGGGTGCCCATCCAGTACAAAACCAATGCTAGACATCACATACCATTGTGCAAACATGTGTGTGGTGCTATGCAGCCAGTAGGTGCACCATTGCAGGTGAAAAACAGGAGCAGTCCATATTTACTAAATATGTCTGCACTGTTTTTGCTCCTAGCGCAACACAGTGCAGCAACTTTAATTTCTCGCTGAATTGCAATACTGTTTATTAAATCTGCCCAAAATTGTTGTTACCTGGAACACAGGGTGCAGAGAGAGAGGGTACATACAACTGAGAGCTGCAAACTGCTTAAAATAGGAGAGATAGAGATGACGGGTGAGATTTACTGATTATCATCTACAAAGATATGCACTGCTGTTCCCTTCCTAAGTGCAGTTGTACCTTTAGGCTGGGTAGGAATGTCTGTCTTCGAGCATAGGTTTTGTACTAGAAGGATTACTATCCAATACAAAATAATGTGTTTAGACATATATGAAAAAGTACATTTCCACTTTGAATGCGTTGTGTACAGTGCATCAAGCTTGTAAAGTTTGAAAGGTTTTGGAGAAACAAAAATATCTACTTTGAATCTGCCTGAATGAGTACATTTTTGATGCAAAGCACTCTATATCAATGTTAGCAGCTAGGGCTTTGAATAAAAAAACGTGGGTTATGTTGTGGTAAGATACATGTACCACTTATAGAAAGCTCCATTTAAGTGGTGGAAATCACTACTTTTCATTACTTTTGACAATATGCAGTGCAAGAAACATTTTGCTCCGAAAAGTCAATGCCAAATCAACACTTTTCACTAGCTGGTATAAGTTTTGGTGACATTGCATTAGCATAAAGTGTTAATATACCTGCCCCATAGTGCCAGGGGTGACTGCGTCTCACTCCACTAGCAGGACATTTGCAGTCTGCTGCCCTACCCTTGAGCGTAATCATCCTCTGACCACCCTCTTGTCACAATCAGGTTTGAAACGGTTCTGAGTATACAACTTTAGAGACTGTCACTGCCTTAAATAACGTGGCAACTTAATGTGACGATACCTATTATACCTGGTTCAAATACTGTAAGTTCTGACTCAGTATAGTCAATGATTACTATGTTGATCTGAGAGAAACAACATGCACTGAATTCTGCTGATCTAGTTTCTGTGATCCTTGGCAAATCATTCTACCTACCTGGGCATCAATACTGTAATTTGACAATGAGGCGCTTGACACAAGGTGTTAGACCTGGTACCATTGGCGTGAGTCTCCCTTCCATTTTTTGATGGCCTCCTCTGTTTTTTATATGTTTTGCTGGTTAGATGCTTTGGGCAAGTGCTTCCTATGCTAAATTGATGTATTGATTAGTGACTCCATGATTGGCTTATTTGATTTACTTGTCGGACCCTAGTACAGTGCACCATGTGTGTCAGGGCCTGTAAATCAAATGTTGCTGGTTGGCTTGCAGCACTGGTTGTGCCACCCACAGACGCAACTTGTAAAGTGTGTCCCAGACCTGCCATTGCAGAGCCTGTGTGCAGTCTAGTACTGCCATTTTGACTTGGCAAGTGCCCCCACTAGCCAGTCCCTAAACCTTCCCTTTTCTACATTTTAGTCACCCCTAAGGTAGGCACTTGGGCAGGGTGCATTGTAGGTAAAAGGTAGGTAATGCCCTGATGTGTGTGGCATTACCTGATATTGAATTACAGCCTATTTCGTTTTTCACTATTGCAAGGCTGTCTGTCCCCATAGGGCCAGAATGGGCAGTTTGAATATAACATCTTATAATCCTAACTGACCCAGGGAACATGGTATAAATTCGAATTTAGTATGCCTGAACTCAGAATGATAAAATACATCTTTTAGTGAAGTTGGTTTTAACATTCTGTGTTTGAAAATACCACATTTAGAAAGTAGGTATTTTCTTGCCTAGCCATCCAGCCTGTCTCTACTAGCTTGTGTATTGTGTGTCTGGTTTGTGAGTGACAGGGGCTGTGATGGCTCCAGGAGACAGGGTGAGTCAGTACAAGGCTGAATAGAGCTATCTGCATGTAGATGGGTGGGAGAAGTAGCGCCTGGGTCTGAATAGGACTGTGCCTGTCTTCCGCAATGCTGGCTCCACCTCCTTTGGTGTGTCTGACCCTGAACCACCCTGCCAAATGAAAGAAGGAGTCATGTAAACAAAGAGTTCCAGGACTGCACAGAACTGGTTTGGACTAGGTATAGGACCTTCTGCCTTCAGAGGACAAATAATTTTGCAGTATAAATATGGGGACCCAGGCCCCAAGAATTTAGATCGCTTCTGGAACAAGACGAACCTCTGCTAAGGAGAAGAACCAAGGAAGCTGTAGGAATTGGACTGCCCCCTGCCAGTGTGCTGTGTTGGCCTACAGTGGTGTCTTCAGTGCCATGGAGAGGAGGAGGAACTTTCAAAGAACTTTCATCATCTTGCACAATGTTACTCCAAGGGTTTGAACTTGTGCTTGCCTCCTGCTGAAGTCTCAGGGACAAAAGAGTTTACCACCAGCTCCCCTCTGAATTTGCTTGCTGGGAATTCTGTCTGCAGAATCCTGCATGTCCCTGGGAGCTGGAAGCGCGGCTAAACGAGAAGAAGCACGTCGGAGTCGCAGCTGTTTCCATCGCATCGCCAGAGGAGCGTGTCGCCCCCACAGAGGTTGCAGCCACATCACCACAGAATCATGCCTTCGCCGAAGCTGTTACCCGAAGCATCACCGGAGAAGCGTGTCACAGGGCCTGTCGCAGCTCCAAAGCTACAGAGTTCACCGCATGCCCACCGGGTGTGCACGCATCGTCTTCACGTCGTCCCATCAAGGCCGCCATCTTATCGCATCATACCGGATTCTCGCATCGCATTGAGGCGCCAACTTGCTGCATCGTTATCGGAATGCAGTACGAGAATCAACGCATCACCTCCTCTCGGGTAAGGACCAAGACGCATCCCCTACTTTGTGCATGCATTGAGGCATGACGCATCGTCTTCCCCGAAGCAAGGAACCGACACATCTCCATCCCTGCGAACCTTTTGTTTGTTTTGCGTTATGCATCCAGGTACTTTTGTGAGAACTGTGTTGCATTTATCATCAACTTGAACTAAGTGACTTCTACCATCTTTACGTCTATTTTGAGTACAGTATTGTGGATATTTGTCATTTGTGGTCTTGTGTTGAGCCTATATAAAGAATACTTATTTTTTATAAAACCTGTGTTAAGTCCATGTGTAGTGTTTTCACTGTATTACTGTGTGTGTTAACAAATGCTTAACACACCTCCTCTGAGATAAGCCTGTCTGCTCATGCCAAGCTACCAAGGGGGTGAGCAGGGGATGTCCAGTAGTGTAATCCCTTTTCCCTGACTTAGAAGCAAGGGTCCCCATTTGGTCAAAGGTGTATACCATTGCCAACTAGAGACCCCCAGTTCTAAAACAATTTTTAAAGGGAAATATAAAAAGTGGGAATTTATATTCCAATAGGTCAATAAGCGGTTCCAAGAGCTGATAAAGTTCAGCCCTTTGAAGCACTATAACATAACTACGTTATTATTCAAATCCTATGTTTTTAACCAAGAGCTAATGGTCAGGGAGTTACATGAACAACTGTCAATTGTTGAGGGGGAAGCTGGCACCTTCTTTTTCAGCCCTTTATAACGTGGAGTTGGTTCCCAGAATCCAGAAAAAGAAAGTATACAAATACTCTGCAAAAACTGTACTTTGTGGTGCTGCAAAGGTTTCAGAGACCCTACGTTCTTTTTTTGGCTGTCACATGTTAAATTGTGATATCTGTAGCCAGACCATTTTATCCCAAAGGTTGTGATTGAGTTAGTATGTTTCTTTTCTTCGACAAGCAGCTATCTAGCAGTGTAGTCTCTATTTTACACCTCATTTGCCTGCTCTACAAAGCAAACAAACTATGTAACGTACTTTCTTGAAAGGCAACCAGTTCGTTTTGAGAGGGTTGAGTGGACGATGGCAAATAGAGTGTAGACACGAGAAGTTGGGAAGGAAATAGTGTCAGGAAGAACCTTGTGTACCTTACCCAACACCTCCACAAGGTCAAATATCAATGCACACCCTACAAACCATGCATTCCAAAAGTGCTCCAAGAACCTGAAGTGGATGGCTGTACCTTGTGGCCCCAGTAAGATTAAGAATTGCTATACAATACAATACAATATTAATAATCAAATGAACTGTTAGTTATTTAAAAAGGCTGAACAATGAAGGTATTTCACTTGTATTTTTTAAAGTCACCCCCTACAAAAAAGTCAGGCACCATGTTCCTGGGTAAGTGGATCCTTCCTTCACCACTGGACACTGTATTTTCGGTGCCACCATGCCTGCTGGACTCTTACAGCTGTTTCATGTTCAAGTCCAACTCCTTTAGACTTAATTCATGAGCCAACAATATTTGTTTCTTCTCCAATGCTCTCGCTGCCTTGACATTTGTCTCCTCCACTATGGCTTTTTTAGCCTCAGCTCTTACTTTCTATGCAGTCAGCATGGCTAGCTGCTGCTCCAGGCCCCTCTCAGCCTGTCTGTCCTCCAACTCTTCAGGAGATAAGGTGTGGGAAGATACACTGCTTCCCTCATTGGATCTATCTGGAGCCATTACCAAGTCATTTTCCTTCTCAAGGTTATCACCTTCCTGGTCCTCTGGAGGTATCCCTTACCAGCGGTTCACCTCCAAATCATAAACGGCCTCCCGCAGGTCCCACTTAGTGGACTCCTTCATGGCCGCCCTTCACTGCTTGTAGTACTCCTTCAGATCCCTTATATTGTTGTATATTAGGCATTCAGAATTCATTTCCATTCTGTCAGGATATTACAGGTGGCATAGCAAAAGTGTGCCAAGTTTATCAAGGTGAGGCTGGTATCAAATTTGGAAAAATGACCAATTGAGAGAAAAAGGAGAATTTTTAAAATGCTTGAATTGGTCTCCGAATATTAATCTGAGATTTCCCAGTGTAACACAAAATCATTGTATGGCACTGCACAAACACAAGACTGGATCCCACCACTGATCACCAATGTGAGAAACTGGGTTCTTGGTTGACTGGGGTGTGAGCCCTGGTCATGCAGCAATCACAGTCCATGTCAGGGTGAGGCACAAGCCAACCCTAAATTAACTCTCAGGTATTGTGGCAAAGAGCAGTCAGGCTTAACTTAGACGCACATGTGAAAGTAGTTGTGTGACTCTTGAAACCATAATAAAGTGAAAACACCCCACAAAAAGGATCCAACAACAAGTTAGACAAACATTGGCAAAGACAATCGGTCTCGCATATTACACCAGAGTGCAGCCCTATTAGATTTGTTGATGCATGTATTAACCAAGGACACCTGAGAGGGAAATTCTGCTACATTTTGAACTAATGAACTGGTTGTCCAAGTTGTACGAGGGTATAGTAAGCAATTTCAAGAATTGTAAGAAAAAATAGGATTTCTGTGAAAATAGCGCCCAAAAACACAAAGCACCAACTGTGGATAACTGGCCTCCCCTGACAGATGCATCAAGCCCATATTTTGCGAATTTTAAATTGCGAAAAATACCGAATCGCAATTTAGAATTCGCAGAATGGGGTGCATCAAGAAAAGCGACTAAAAAAAGCAATTTTTGCTAAATCGCATAAAAATCGCAGAATCGCCCGTTTTCCATGTGAAAATTGCGAACTCGCAATTACCGAAATCGCAAATTGCGATCTCGCTAATTGCGAGATCGCAAAAACGGGGAAATCGCATTTCGAGCACAATGATGACAACACAAGCAGGAAGTAGGCATTTCTCATTCAGAACACAGAGCCTGAGAGTGGAAGAAGCACAGCCCAGAGCTCCACAAGACACATCCTGCAGCACCACAACAGGACACAAACAACAAAATAAAATGTCCCAGGAAGCAGCAGGAAGAAGTGCACCAGGCAGAAGGAGAAAAATAAAATTCTCGGAACAGGAATTGGAGTTCCTCATCGAGGGAGTATCGAAGGACCATGACAGGCTGTTTGGCAGGGAGTCACGGAGGGTTCCTGAGGCCGACAAGAGGCGCATTTGGCTGTGCATTCGCTCAAAGGTGAACTCAGTTTGAGTGACTCAGCGCTCCATTTATGAGCTCAAAAAGAGGTGGTACGACCTCAGAGGTCATGCTAAAGAACGCATTGCTGAGAGGCTGGGGGAGCAACATGCCACCGGAGGAGGAGACCCCACAGTTGCACCCAACACTCCACTCGAAGACCTGGTGGAGGACACCCTCAATCCTGCAGCCTGCATGGGGGTCACCCGGCTGGACACCTCCCGACCCACCCAACAATCCCAAGGTAAGTGCCATGCAATGTGCGACCCCTAACAATCCCCATGACTCCAGAGCTAGCCATTTGATAACCCAAGTAATGCAGGCCATGCAAACCTGAAATACCCTATTGCATTGTGGGACCTGTGGTGTGACAATAATTCCCGGATAGCCACACACAGCCAGACCTGTCAAGTGAAAGATATCCCTAAAGCCAGTCAGGGAATGCAAGCCTGCATGCATGTTGCAACATCCCATGTGCAAGATACATATCATTAATCATGCACCCATTTACATCACAGGTGCATCAGAACAACCCAGCACAGACAGCGAGGCACTCCACATTGAGGAGAACCCTGAGGACACCGAGGGAGAGGGCCATCCTGCCCCATGTCCTGGACCCTCACAACCACCAGCAGCAGTACCACCACCTCCCCATGTGGACAGGGCCACCCCTGCAGCTACAGGAGCACAGCAACCACCCCATGTGACACCCATGGCAGTGGTACAGGCAACACCACAACCCAGGAGGCAGGCACGGCGCAAGGCCACTGTGCGATCTCAGTCCAGCGGACTGATGAGGCAGCTGCGCAACGTGTCACCACGCGCTGGCAGGGGGGAACATGGCCGAGATCCTGGGCTGGCCATAGAATGCCGGATGCTTGCTGTCCACCAGAAGCAGGCACAGCACTTGGCAGCCATCCACCTGCAGCTCAATAAGACAGCACGAAACGTGAGCCAGCTCACGGAAAGCATGCAGGTCATGACCGCAGCTGGCAGGGAGGACAGCCAGATCCTGGTGTCCCAGCAGGACATCACCCACCGCTGCCACCGCCAGCTGCTGCCCCGCCTGTCAGCATACACAAGATCCAACCATCTGATTGGTAATGCCACCTCCCAACTTTCGCGCCGCTCTCTTTAGATGCAAATTCAGATGGTACAATGCTGCCAGGACGTCGCCAGGGCCTTGGAACAAGTCACAACAGCTGTCCACAGTCTGCAGGCATCTGGCCATGGCCAAGCAAGTGGGGGGGATGATGCAAGTGAGGGCACATCAAGTCACAGCAGCCTGTCCTTACCGGTGGTTACCGCACGCCGCCGCAGCACCAGGCCCACTGCAGCATCTCGGGCCAATAGTGGCGTGGAGGACGTGGAGAGGCGACTGGGTGAGTCCGGCCGGAGGAGCCAGTGACTCTATGAACTCTAGCAGCAGGGCCATGCTGATGAGACAAGCATGCCTGCTTCTCTATCATGGGGCTGTATGAGGAAATACAGTTATCATGTATTTAGAAATAAATAATTTAAAGACACATTACTGTTAAAATAACAATAACAATTTATGTCACACGTAAATTCGACTCATGTCATTATTGCATTTGAGTGCAGTGTTGTGTGAGGGGTAAATATTTTAAAGAGTAAAGTTATGATTTTTAGCTATCAAGGGTGTAAGGTGAGAAAAAATTTGAGTTGGTTTTTGGAAAGGGAAAAACTTGAAGTTGTGAAATTTTACCCATATTTAGGAAAAATATTCTCAAACAGGTGCTCTGCTAGCAGACATATGGACCATTGTAAAGGGAAAGCAATTTCACAAGCATCGGCAATTAATCGCCTGTATATGCAATTTGGGAAAATACATTTTTCCCACATCATTTCGGTGTATAAAATAAAAATACCGTCAACATTGAATTATGCTAGTGAAACAGTAGATGAGTGTGAATGGGCCAAATTTGAGAAAGTGGAAGGAAAGATCTGGCGCCAAATATGTAATCTGAATTATGCTGCACCAATTGCGGCACTTAGGCTCGAATTTGGTCTTCTTTCAACATATGTGTTATCAATGGCTGCCTGTCTAAGATGGTGCAATGCTTTGATTAATGGCCCCGATAACTTATTGAGGGCAGCATTGCACTGGGAAATATTTGTAAATATGAAGGCTAAAAGCGCTATTTTTAGAAATTATATAAAGGCTTTAAGTATGTTTGGTCTAGATAAGGAAGGGGCAGCAGCCTTATGTAAAACCGTGTTAAAGCAGATAATTAAGAAGTCAATTTATGTGGTCTCTAGCGAAAGAGATCTGATACTATGTTCATTGAATGGGAGGATGGACTGCATTGCGGGGAGCTCTATTGTCAAAACCCCCCAGCCATATGTTCTGTGGAACCTGGAACACGGTGTTCGTAGGGTTATTCTGTTGCTAAGATTGAATTTATTACCCCTAAGAATTGTAACAGGTGCCTGGGAGGGTATTCCCAAAAATGAAAGATGTTGTTATCTGTGTAATTGCGGAATACAAGATCTGAATCATCTTTTGATTGTGTGTCCCACACTCCACTCAATACGACGAAAATACTTAAGGATTGCCTTTTTAAAGTATAATATCTCAACAGCTGAACAGGCCCGTAATTGTCTTCTGTCCCCTCCGTCTGAACTGATGTGTTTTAAAAAATGTCGGTTCTTTAAAGAATTTTTAAATGTTTATTAGGATTGAAATATTTTTAAGTGAGTTGAAAGTTTGAAATTTCTCAATGGTATTTCATCTATATTGCTGCTATATCTGTTAAATGAAATTGCACTGAGCACTTGCACTTTTTGTATGACATGTAAAATGTTTGTATAGCGGCTAGGGGAGTGTTAGTAATAACTCCTCCAAATTTTGCACGGAGCATTTGCATTTTTCTATGTTAATATAGTGCATTTCCCCTTTCCCTAAATTCGGATTACATCTGGTATTGTTTCTTCTGTGTACCTTTTTTAAAATCAGGTACTCCTGACGGCCTATAGTGTGTTTTAATGGAAAGATGTTCATTTAAGTGACTCGAGTACTCATAATATCGCGATGTTAAATCAAATATATTGTTGCTAGGGGAGGGAGGCATTTGCCCTAAAAGGATTGCACAATGCGCTTGCATTTTTTGTAGGGGAGCTTTTGGTAGGTACCCCTCCGGAAATTGCCTAGAGCACTTGCACTTTTGTATGATGGGGTAGTGCTTTTCCCTTTCCCCAAGACCCTATTATGATTGAGATTAACTCTTCTGTGTACCTCTTTTTAAAATAGGTTCTCAGGACAGCCCATATTGTGTTTTAAATGAAAAAAGATCTTTTGCATTGAAATGACGTATCCCAGTGTATAGTTTAGTTTACTGTAGGAAAAGGTCCTTTCTTTTAATTGCTGGTATTTAGTATAAAATTGTACTTGTATTCTTACTTGGCATTTCTGTATGTAATGAATGATGTTTTATTTATGTATTTTATGTTGAATTCTTCGGAATTCTAAATCATAATAAATACTAGACCTGGTGTGAGGGGTATGGGTGCACTAGAAACAGTTCATTGTGATTTGGTTGCGGCGCCTGTGTCCTTTTGCAGGATTCTCTCTGCGTGCATGATGCACATGTGCAGGTGGGTGGTTGTCCCCTTCCGACTCACTGCCAGAGATCTCCACAGGTATCCTCCGCTTGGTAGCAATATTGTGGAGTATTGCACACACGGCCACGATGCGGCAGCAGACCTCAGGCTGGTATTTGAGGGCCCCACCAGTCTTATGTAGGATGCGGAATCGGCTCTTTAAAAGCCCAAATGTCCGTTCAATGCAATTTCGAGTGCGAATGTGTGCGGCATTGTAACGCCGTTGCTGTGGTGTGGCAGGGTTGAGGTATGGGGTGAGGAGGTACTCACGGACGCCGTAGGCGCTGTCACCTGAATGAAAGGAGCAGAGGGTCAGGGACTGTTATACGCAGCTACATGGTCTCGATGTACTGTTTGTGGGCATGTGAACTTACCTAGGAGGTGTCCTTCACCAAAGTCTCCCCTGGCCAGGCGTGTGTGGATGCCGCTGTGCCGGAATATGAAGGAATCATGCATGCTCCCTGGGTATTGTGCCACTATGTCGGTGATGATAGTCTTTGCGTTGCAGACCATCTGGATGTTCAGTGAGTGGTAGGACTTGCGGTTCCGGTACATGTATTCTGTCTCAGCGGGTGGGCAGATGTGGATGTGGGTACAGTCAATGCATCCAATTACATGGGGAAATTGTGCAATGTTGTAAAATTGTAGCTTTGTTTGATTCAAGTACTGTTGGGTGGTTGGTAATGTAATGTAATGGTGTATCCGGGTCAGTATGGCGTCCAGGAAACTTCTTAGGCAGCGGGACAGTGTGCTCTGGGACATCCCCCCGCAACTGCAACTATCCCCTGGAAGCTTCCGGAGGCCAGGAGGTGCAGGCAGCACTGGACATGGGTGGGCACGGCATTGGTCCTCCTTGTTGGGTGCTGCATCAGGGGGTCAAGGTCCCGGATGAGCTTGGTAATCATTGCCCCATTCAGCCTGTACTTCGAGTAGATTTCCTCCTCAGTCTGGCCCAGGAGTGTGATCCGCTGCCTGAAAATTCACTCCTGGATCCTGCGTCTGTTCCTGGCTGCAGCCTGAAGCCTTCGCCGCCTTACCACCATGTAGAGTCCTGGCATTGTGAATGTCCTCACGATCCTACTGTGTCTCCTTCAGTGTGTTTGTTCAGCACCGCACCTGTATCTAGTTTGAATTTCTTTTTTTTAAAACTTTATGGTTACCTCCTGGTTTGAGTTCTCCTTAAATTGCGCTTCGCAAATAGCGATTTTGAGGTTTTTCGCTAATTGCGATTTTTCATGCATTTGGTTTGCGATCATTTTGCGATTTCGCTGATGAAGCCGCAGAATCATTGGAAAATCGCATTTTCAGAATCGCAAAGGGGGTTCCACCTTGATTCTCAATCAATCAATCAATCAAACCATTTGTATAGCGCACTACTCACCCGGGAGGGTCTCAAGGCGCTTGGGAGAGGGGGTATGCTACTGCTCGAATAGCCAGGTCTCGAGTTGTTTCCTGAAGGCGAGATGGTCCTGGGTCAGCCGAAGGTGGGTGGGGAGGGAGTTCCACGTCTTGGCAGCCAGGTAAGAGAAGGATCTTCCTCCGGCGGTTGCTCTTCGGATGCGTGGTACGGCTGCGAGGGCGAGGCTGGTGGACCGTAGCTGGTGGGTGGGCGCGTAGAAGGTCAGGCGGTCGTTGAGGTACTTGGGGCCCATGTCGTGGAAAGACTTGTGTGCGTGGGTGAGGAGCCGGAACGTGATCCTCTTGTCGACGGGGAGCCAGTGCAGGTTCCTCAGGTGGCTGGAGATGTGGCTGCGTCGGGGGACATCCAGGATGAGTCGGGCGGAGGCGTTCTGGATGCGCTGGAGTCTTTTCTGTAGCTTGGCTGTGGTTCCGGCGTAGAGGGCGTTTCCGTAGTCCAGTCGGCCGGTAACGAGTGCCTGGGTGACAGTCTTCCTGGTCTCGGTCGGGATCCAGCGGAAGATTTTGCGAAGCATACGCAGGGTGTTGAAACACGATGAGGAGACGGCGTTGACTTGTCTGGTCATCGAGAGGGAGGAGTCCAGGATGAAGCCCAGGTTGCGTGCGTGGTCGGTTGGCTTGGGTGCGGTGCCCAGGGCTGGGGGCCACCAGGAGTCGTCCCAGGCGGAGGGCGAAGATCCCAGGATGAGGACTTCCCTCTTGTCCGAGTTCAGTTTCAGGCGGCTGTCCTTCATCCACTCGGCGACGTCTTTCATCCCTTCGTGTAGGCAGGTTCTGGCGGTGTTGGGGTCTCTGGTGAGGGAGAGGATCAGCTGTGTGTCGTCGGCGTAAGAGATGATGTTGAGTTTGTGCTGGAGTGCGATGGCTGCAAGCGGTCTCATGTAGACGTTGAAGAGAGTGGGGCTGAGTGAAGATCCTTGCGGGACGCCGCAGATGACTTCGGTGGCCTCGGAGCGAAACGGGGGGAGGCGGACTCTTTGTGTTCTTCCGGCGAGGAACGAGATGATCCACTCCAGTGCCTTCTCTTGGATACCGATGCTGCTGAGGCGCTGGACTAGGGTGCGGTGGCAGACAGTGTCGAACGCCGCGGAGAGGTCCAGGAGGATGAGGGCCACTGTTTCCCCTTTGTCGAGCAGGGTCCGGATGTCGTCGGTGGCTGCGATTTTATTTGCAAAGTCGCAAAAATAATTTAGCGATTTCGCAATTTGGTTGTTTTTCATTTCGTGAATTGCGATTCATGGAATTGCAATCACAATAGCTGTTTCGCAACTATTGCGATCGCAATTAGTGTTGATGAATCTACCTGAAAGTCACGAGACCATGATACCCACAATGGAGTGTGGGCAGGCTACAGGGACCCAGTTAGGGCCACTGAATAAAGAACCTTAAGTCTTGGTTTGCGGAGCGTTGCGATGGACCGAGTCGAAGATGTGTCATGCAGCAGAAGCAATGCATCAGCTCTGAGATGCAGTGAGGTTATGATGCAAGGTCCTGCATTGTCATCAAGGATCCCATCGATGAGGGCTTTTGATGCAAATTCCAGCTTTGAGGATGCATAGCACAGTTTCAGTGCTGCAAGGCTACAATGTGGAGTACTAAGGTGTTGTTAAGGCTGCCGTTGACAAGGGATGCAAGGGCCTGTGTCGAGGGTGTGTAATGTAGCGACAGTTCCAATGAGGTGATGCGTGTTGCTGTAGTGAAACTGATCCATGCAGCTGTGGAGATGCGTTGCTACTGCTCTGGGTTGCAATGCATAGCAGAAGTGATGTGTAGGTTCCACTGGCCCACCTTCCTGTGTTCAGAACTGGTGAGATACTACTTAGCAGGGTAGTCTCACAGATGGCATAGTTCAGGTGATGGGGTCGAAATTGTTGGAGTCTATGGTTCCTGAAACCCAAGTCAGGAGATCAGCCAACCACCCCATGGAGTAACTCTGGTATTCTGGGTTCAACAGGTGCAGGTCCAGTCTTTCCCACCAAGACAAGGGGTCAGCGGGCACCAGTTGAGCGAAGCAGGGCAGCAGTCCTTCAGAGTAGAGGTCCAGCAGTGTGGCAGTACTTTCAGCATTACAGTAGTCCTTCTTCCTGGCAGAGTATCTACAGGTCCAGAAGTGTACTGAAGAGTTAGGGTCTGAGGTCCAATATTTATTTCCAGTGACAACTTTGAATGTTGGAGAAGCTTCTAGAGGTTTCAATCCCCTTGAGGTATCAGGCATCCCCTTCCTCCCTGTCCTGGTTCCAGATTGTCTGGGGTTACAATAGACAAGTGACTAGCACTCAGAGTGCTTAGGCAGGGCTTTTGTGTTGTACAAGTGTTGGTGCCAGCTCTTCGCCCTTGTTAACCCAGAGTGGCCCATCATGCCAACACCTATCATCCCTTAGTCTCACTGTCTGGGAGCAATACACAAAGACAAACTGCCAGCTATGCCTCATCATGTGACCCAAGAACAGGCTGCAGGAACCAAATGGTTAGGACAAGAAAATGGTTACTTTCTAAAAGGGTAATTTTAAGAGTTTTGATTAAAAATCCAACTTTACCATTAAAGAGGTCATTTAATTACAATTCTTTAGACACCAAACTTGACCTGTGCATTTGGTCCCAATTGGAAGTTACAGCTTCTTGAATATATTAAGCTAGGTCCAATGTTATCCAATGGGAAAGGTAGGTTTTCAGTATTGAAAAACAAATGTTTTTCACTACCAGGACATGTAAACATTTTTTAATACACTATGCCATGCACTCTGGGCTATCCTTGGCCTACCCTGGGGTTGCTTATATGTATAAAAAGCAAGGTTTATGCCTTGCAAAATATTTATTTTGCCAGGTCGAAATGGCAGTTCAAAATGGACACACGTTCTACACTGGCAGGCTGATTAACTGGGTAGCACAATCAGTGCTGCAGGCCCGCTAGGAGCATTAATTTACAGGCTCTATGCACAGGTGGTGCCAATTTACTAGGGACTTACAAGTAAATTCAATATGCCAATTTGGTATAGGCTAAGTCTACCATATTTTAAGGCAAGTGCACAAGCAATTTACCACTGGTTAGCAGAGGTAAAGTGTGCAGAGTCCTGAAAGCTCAGAGAAACGGATTAAGAAAACAGGAGTGTGAAGGGAAAAACGTAGGGCTGATCCTGCAGAAACAGGCAAGTCCAACTAGGGGTATCGCTATCATCCAGGTACACCAGATAATTCTTTATGTGGATCTCCTAAAAGTTATAAGGGCAAAGATTCACCTTCTAGCTTATCTTTATTTAATACAACCTCAAGGACATTTACAACAGTTCCATCAGTGTTGTCGAGCTAATAAGGATAAGCCCTATTGTATGCAAATGTATTAACAATTACAAATCAATGTCCTTAGATCCTCATTCTTATCCATGAGCTAACGTGTTTGGAACCCCTTTATTACGTAGCTTTGCTTAGCTTTGCTTCTTTGCTGGTATAGGCTCCCCTCTACTGAATTCCACTTTAATACCATGTTTATTTTCAAAGAACAAATCAATGGTCTTGTAGCAGTCCTGGCCAGGGCCACGATAATACGCTACATTTCAAAGACTAGAAAACTCAATTGCTGATTACCATTCTTTGCTACCAATACCCTCAAGCGTTAAGTCCCTCTCTTTGATGCTCTTGAGCCATAGAAGGGAGTTGTTCAAATTCTGGTGTTTGTACAAGAATCCAAAAGTACCTTAATTTCAAGGCTATTTATCCCCCAGTACTTTTCCTTTAACTACATCATTACTACAGGACACCCATAAGGAACTATGATCTATAAGATGCTAGGTTAGGTGATGTCTGGTAAAACCAAAGTGGACACTAATAGCTATTAGATCATCAAACTGGAACTATTATATCTCATAATGAGTTTCCTAGAAAGGAACCCCAATCATTGTCTCTTATGCAGTAGTAGGGAAAGAAAAACATCACCCAACACGCAAGTGAACTAGATTGTCACAGGGATTCTGCTCCTACACAGAACTGTGCATAGAGACTTGGAACCTCAGTGAATTAGGGTGTACCAAAACTCAACTTAGTATCCAAAATCCCCTACCAGACTATCAATCAGTGTCTCATTGGTTCTTCCATAACCCAAATGATTAGACAACCCAGAACATGAACTTAGAACACCTCAGGTAACGTGGAACACATAAACACTCTTTCGTTATACTATCATACCAGTCCAAAACGAGGAGTGAATGAAGACACGTGCAAGTTTGAAATATTTATTTCTAATGCCGTGTTCTCAGGCGCAGTATCTTAGCTAATACAAGCAGACATATTGTAAGCAACAAGGTTATCAGCATAGTTACTATTCCATAAAATACGAAGGGAGAAAGCATGTTAAAATGCTAAAGGGAAGAAGGCTAAATTGCACCTAAGTCTTACCCTCCCTTGCTAGTAAATTATATTATATTTACAGAAGGTCTCTTGGGATTATAAGGGCAGCCCCATACCTCTGGTCCTAGTAGAAAGGTATCACATCATTTTCTACACCACCTCTCTGCATGCGAATGTTCTCCAACTGTGTGTGCATGCTCTGCGCAGTGCATTATTAAACGCGCCAAAATCAGAGATGGCCACAGCTGCATATGTGTTATGTCTAGAACGTGCGCTGACCAGACAGAACAACAATCACTGTGTTGAAATAACCTTGAAGGACTCGGCACTCACTGTTCAGACATAGCTTACCAAGCAAGGCTGATGCTATAGGAAAACATATTATTCTCGTGTGAAGCAAAATATTCTGCTAGACTCTAAACATTTATAATATTGTGTGCCGTGTGCAAAAGCAGCAGAGAGGAAAAATGGTGTTTAAACTTCTAATAAGCTCATGCTAACTTAACACAGTGTAAAGGCAAAGCCCATCTCCATGACACCCTCCCTTGATCCGAGCACGGCTAAGATAAGATAAGATAAGATAAGAGAAGGGACACATTTTGGAATGCAGAGTTCAAAAACGACAGTCAGAACCAGTCTCAAATCTGCACAAGGTAAAAAAATGTTAGAACAAAAAACCTTATAGTCCGATAAGGGTTCAAATTCAATATTGGTAGCCATTGGACATAGTGAAGTCAATAGGTCTGGGCAGAAAAAAATTCAGGCTCGATAAAAAATGTAAAACAATCCGATGTCCAATAAGTGGCCTCGTTCATGGAAGAGAGAGAAGCGATGACACATCTCAGTCTAACATAGAATATGCAAAATGTGCAGCAACAGCCTCCAACAGGAAGTCACTGTTCTCATCTGAAAATATTACAGCCATCCAATTTAACAAAGGGAAAGAACATATATGTTCCTCAATTACCGGAGCCTCTACCAACATCAGAGGACAACTTGGTGGGTTTTCAATAAAGCTGTGTGCCAAGAAATCTTGTGCCGCTGCGAGAATATTTCAACGACCCAGAACTCCATGCATCGATGCAAAGGCCATAATCCCTCTGCCAGAACAAAGCAATTCATGAGCAATTAAGGGGCTCATAAGCTGATCATAATCCGCATCGGGTAAACACCGTATTGCAGAGACACAAATCCATGGCCCAGTCGAAATCACAACTCAGGCAATGAAAGACAAGCTGAACGCAGGTAAAGTAGGATAATCGAAACGATAATCCATAAGCCGCACTCAAAGTAGCAAGAGGCAGCGCTCCATAGTACTCAAGTATTCGGTTGCGAAGCAGCACCAGCCGTGTCATCTCTTCTTGTAACACAGGACGTGCATCCATTTTGAAACAAACAAAACAGTAAAAGAACGCCTGCAGCCAGACCCAGCAGTAAGGGAAATCCACCAAACAGGCTGGAAAAAATCGAATGAAAAAATGCCGGGAACACACCAAATATAGTTTGAAAAGAAGTCACAAGGCCACTGCTTACAACTTTAAAAAAGTGTGCCAGCCCTGTGGTGGAGGATGCATTAAAGATAGTGTGAATTAACTCACCGAAATGCAAGGGCAAATCAGTATTTAACAAAGCATGCACTTCTGTGCGGGTGTTTGCCACGTGAAGGAAAATGTCTCACGAGCAGATGTGAGGGCAAGTTCTTTCTGGGACAATAGAGCTCTTATGCGACTCATCTTGTTGAATTCTGCTTTCAAGGTCGGAATCGTGGGCCAGATGGAAACATCAAGCTTTCCATGCGGAGGAGGATACATTACATTTTTACAGCAAACCACACGCTTACTGACGGTAACTGACGGTAACGACATAAGCAATTCCCGCTACTAACCCACAACAATCCTCATTATTTAAAAGTAAATAACTCCCATTTTCCAGTAATGTGAATGTGGGTACGATAGCAGGCACAGATGTACCTTTCAAAATACAGGCTAAATTCGGCTCATTCTGGTTACAAGAGCCATGCAATTGGATATGTCTACACATCAATGAGTGATCTGGTTTTTCAGTGCAATCTTCACCATTCAAATAAAAGACTTTACCCTCCCCAAGCCATAGGTAAATGGAAGTGACCAAGCTTCATGAAGATAAGCACTGCCAAGAGGTTCATATCTACCAATGGCAAAGTACTTCATACACGCCTCAAACTTGAGTTATTAACCCATGGATAAGCCATGTTGCTGAATTGGCTTCAGCCACTGAAAATGGTAAAGGTTCTAACTTCTCAATGTGTAACATGGAAAAAGTTGCATCTTTCATTGATATTAAACGTTTCTTGTCAGTCAAATTAAACGGGGCAAACAATGATGACGTGTTCATGCAGTGCCATGGCACTTTTCCAGCTGTCAAGGTTTGCAAGGTCCACGCAAACTGCATAATGGAACGCAATTGGTTCTGACCATGGTACAAAACAGACACTTCATCTTGCACAATATCAACAACAGATGATACAATATTGTCTAACGTGTAAATGCGGGAAGAGAGCGTTGTTAATGCTGTTATCTACAACTGCTAGCACTTTCTCTAAATTAGCCTGATCTATAGCTTGAATGTGGGTAGCCGCCTCAATCTGGGATGTTTTCCAGACCTCGTTTTAAATAGCATATATCCATCTTTTAGATCTGCCGTTAGCCGGGCCTTTCACAAAATCATTCAGATCAACATCGTCAGTCAGTTTAGATAAATGCAACTTAACTGACGCCAAAGTGGAATGTTTGAGCCAATTCTGACATAATTTCCCTACAGACTAGGTAGTCACAGAATGGCCACTCTCAAAACGGGGATCCACCCTGACCTGTTTATAGCCATGAGCTAAACCCAGAAAACGATGCTGGCAAGAATCAGCACTTCTGTGCCAGAGCAATCAACCCTTGGGATCCAAACTGGATATGTTCAAGGAAGAATTCAGCAACAGAGTTTGTAACTCTCTGATTGAAAATTTAGTGGCATTATTCCAACCGGAATATTCTTCCAATTCAGGTAAAGAAGGAGCATTTCATTTTTTTTAAAGTAGCCAATCCAAAGCAAGTTGTCTGTGGAATTGTAGAATTCAAAAACAACATATGGTTCGGGATGAGGCATGCACGGTGCAAAGCCTCAGTGCCTTGCACTTGCCAGCTCTTAGAACGCCAAACAGATTTAAGATCAATGGTATCCGTCCACAACTCGTAGCCCCCAACAACCAATTGGTCTAGAAAGGACTTTGAATACAATAATTTTGTGTCTAAGTCTAACCTTGGATGTGGACTTTTCAGTCATCTTAAAATAAAATGCATTGGGATTTGACTGATTAAAATTGGTAAAATAAGTGAACCGTTTCAAAAAGGAAGTGGAACTGCCTTGTACAGGAGCCGGACAATGTTCCCATTGTGTATAATTAACATTGTTCCTCCTGGTATTAGCTTTATGCAGGCAATGATTGCCAAAATGTTGGTAACAATACAAATCACTGTAATTAGCAGATTCTAAATACAAATCTTCAGGATCAAAGGCAGCATAATATTTCAAATCAGAAAACAAAGCCTCTATGGCCTGAACATCCCAATCATCAGAACATATATTTTATTTAATCACATCTCCCATAGAAACTCTAAGCACATTAGGGACATTAATAACCTCAGTGGGCCCATGGATTTGAAATCGAACGGCATCCCACACAATCCCATCCAAGACGAGCCAAGCAGTGATGTTCACAAAAGCCAGGTCCCTCTTCAATCTGTGTGATGAGGAATGGGGAGCCAATGTTCCATTAATATGTCGAATGCAAGTTCTCTCCTCAACATAGTGTCCGTTGACAAGGCGAAAAAATACATCACAAAGCCAATTGACATGTACAGGTAAATCGAAAAAAGCACCAACCAAATGTAGGTCCAAGGTGGAATCAAAAAATTTATTTTAAACAGTGTTGCCAAAACAGAAATTTTTGAAAGGGTCTTTGATGTGCGAGAGTCAGTGTCAAATGAAAATCTGGATTCTGTAGCCAAACGAGGTTGCAAATCAGGCATCGGTAAGTCAGTGGGGTAAGTATAGTCAGTTTCATCAAGGTGAGCACCAGGCAGTGAACTTAGTAAAGGACTTGAAACTGCAGGCATCTCAAGGGCAACATCAGGCCTTGGATCAGAAGCCGGGGCCAAAACAGAATTTCTCAAAATCGAAGGACATGAGACTGCCGGTGTCATACTAAGAAGAATCAGCCACGCTGTGTATTTTGACATTGTCAATGGAGATATACCTGTTTTCTTCACGAACTGGAAGTGGTGGTAAAATGACTGTTCTTGTACCCTTCACGCCAAGCACCGGAACTGGAGCTCGATAAGAGGGACCGCATTCTTTCTTGTTTTAGATCTTCTCTCGAACCAGTTCTCCAACTTGGGGTAGCCAGACTACTACAGGAATCTGCAACGCAGCTTCAGATGTGCAGGGCAAATGTTCCTTTGCAAGACCGTCTCTCGTCTTTTTTAGATCCTGTAAAACATTGCAATGTTTATATACATCAAAGGAGGCAGCAACAGCCGCCTGGTCTAGACCCTCAAGGTCCGGGATGACAGCTTGATACCAAAGAGCAGTTCGTATGGGGTCTGCCCACCCAGAGACCTTCTAGGGAGATTATTAAGGGCACGCTATTGATGTGGGCCAGCCAGTTCCTGCCAGTGCCTATAACCCCAGCTGTCAAAGACTGCTTTAAATCATGGTTCATTTGTTCCACAACACTATTACCCTCAGGTCTGTATGGAGACGGAAACTTGACTTGGACCACCAATGAAGCCATGGTATCCTCATATGCCTTAGAGGCAAAAGCAGGACCCTGATCCGAATGGAAGGTACCACAGGCAAAAATCCCTACAAAGACGCGCAAGTCTCTTATGACAGTTCGCGAATCAGCGCTGCGGTGTGGCCACACCCACACAAAGCGTGTGCATGAATCAACTGCTACTAAGATGTACTTATATGCAGTATCAGAAGAAAAAGGACCACAGTGATCTAAGTAAACACAACCAAGTGGTTTATTAGATATGTACAACTGTGTCTGGGACGGACGCTCAGCAGCGGAAGGTTTAATCTGCTGGCAAATGTCACATTGAAGGACATAATCACGTGTCTGTTTGTACATTCCCCGCCACCAGAAACATTGTTGTAACTGAGATACAGTAGCCGAAACGCCCGCATGAGCAGATGCAACACCTTCATGGGCAGCCGTAATCAGCGTCGGCCTGCGGTCCGCGTTGGGAATTAACCGTTCACCAACGTCAGGAATTTTCACATAAGGGACTTTATCAGGACTTAAGTGATAAGTATACTTCGAAGGGAACCCCTTAGGATATTTACTTCCCTTCTCAGTAGAAGCAACAGCTGCTAAGATGTCATCATCAATCTTACTTTTGGAACGTGTAACTGCTGCAACCAAACATTTGAATACAGCTATTTTTAAGGCCTTGTCAGCCAAAGAATTGCCAACAGCGTGAACTCCCACGCGCTGATGACCGAGAGTGTGAATTATATACACGAGCGGCAACTGCTCTTTAAGCTCAGCCACTCAGACCCAGATCATTTTATGTTTTATTGTGCTACCCTTGGAATCACGAAAATCATTCTGAATCCAAAAGAACAGGTTTTCATTGTAAGACTGGACACAGTAGTAAGAATCACTCACAATAAGAGTCGTCACACTAGGATCATCGTACTCTAATGCAAGCATCAGAGTCTGGAGCTCTGCCAATTGTGCGGTGCAGTCCCCTAAAGTCTGAGTGTGCAAGACCTTGGACTTGAATTCTTCATTCACCATGGCACCTACCACATTGGCGCAAGCTGAAACGTATGCGTGCTTAGACCCATGCACAACTTGCGCTGAACCATCAGTGTAAATGATCCAATGGAAATCCTCCAAAGGCCACATAGTCAATGGCGCATGATGAACAAATTCATACTGCAAAAACTCTTGTGACTGTAAGGAGGCATCAAAAACAAACGTGACATCCGGAGACGTCAACGACGCAGCCCATTGTATCCACCCTGGGTGCAAAGCCTTAGAATTTTGTTCACTGGCTTTCGTCACTGCTTCAAGTGCAGGATAAGGGGTAACAACCAACATGCGTTTTCCCTGCGACAGTGCTCGTTCCTTGATAATCGCCATTTGCACTGCTGTCAAAACTTTTTCCACAGTGGAGAACGCATTTCAGTCGAAGCGTACAAGTGTGACTTGTAAGCAATATGTACTGTGTCACCTTTGTTAAAAGTAAGGTAAGTCAAACCCACCACCCCAGGGATGATTCTTATCACCAGGTTGGTATGGTTATCACGAGTCAGTAAGAATTTAGATTCAAGAAGTTCAGCCTGCAAAGATTGCAAAATGGCTGAATGTTCTGGCAGCCAGCAAGATTTGGTAAAAGTTGGTTGTATCAAAGCATACAAAGGCTTGATACGCTGGGCATATTCGGAAATATATGTACGCCCGAAGTTTAAAAATCCCAGCAAGGACTGTACATTTTTCAGAGTTGTAGGAGCGAGCAGTTGTGCGCATTTCTCCAAGAAGCGAGGAGCCAAACCTCGACCTTCATTGTTGAGCTCATAGCCCAGGAACAATACTGTGTACTCTGCAATAGGAGACTTTGCAAAGTTGAATTTGTAACCGAAGTCCGCAAAGTTACAAATGATGCGATCAACGCGACACAGATGCGCCCAAATTTTGTCGTCCGTGAGATAGATGTCATCCACATACGAACACGCATCTGGGTCAACGCTCTCCAAGAGAGAGACAATGCGGGCAGCAAACACACCTGGACTATTCCTATAGCCCATCGCTAGGCGTTTAAATTGGCGTTGTTTAACGCCACAGGTAAAACTGGTCCATTGGGAACTCAGACCATCCAAATTGTGGGCAAAAAAAACGTTAGATATGTCAAGTGTGGTTTTAAACCGTTTTTGCACAAGACCATCCACCAAAGCAGAGCCGTGGGTATTCTGTACTGCACAGGTACAGCAATGCGAGTTTAAATGCCGGTAATCCAATACCAAATGGTACGAACCGTCAGGCTTGGTCCCAGTAAAAAGTGGGTTATTCATCGGTGACACACAAGTTTCAATCACACCTTGATATTCCAATTGCTCAATGATTTCCGCAATGGAAGCCTTAGCTTCACGTCGGATGGGATATTGAGGTTGGGCCTGTGGCATAGACCGTAAACAAATCTCGTGGTACGGTGAAAATGTTATCCCACTCACAGTGTGTACGGTATAGAACCGCCGCAAGGGCCTTAGCCCACTCCTCTGCAAAATTCAGCACATGCTCCTTTGAGACAGTGTGGGCGAAACTAGGGAGGATCACCTCCTCCCCTCTCGGAGCTGCGAGAACAAAAGGTGGGAGCCAGTCAGCCTCCGCTAACAAAATGGCATAGGTAGTTGTAAGATTTTTCCAAAATACCCCTTTTATGGTAAGTTGTATGTCACCTTCAATTAAAAGGACAATTTCATAAAGTTTATCAGGGGGAGCTACTCTTGTATCAGCTGTCTCCACAACAACATATTGGTCAGTCTCTGTCACCTTCAGTAGTGGACGAAGGGTCTCTCGCACTATGGTTATCTCCGACGCGCTGTCCAGCAGGGTCAGAGCCCATGTCAGATTCCGAAGCTGCGTTCTCACTATCTGTTGCATATCTCGCTGTTAAAGCGGCAACTTTCTTTTTCTGAAACTGGGGTCTCTTCTGCGAAGAATCGTCCTGCTTGCCTTTGCTGTCTTTCGGGCAGGGCTGGTCACGAGTCTGCGGGCCACCCCTACCTCTTCCGCCGCCTCCACCACCGGACGATGAGGCTGATGTGTCCTGCAAAGAACGAGGATAGCGTTGATCAGGAACCTGAAACCTATCAGGTGACTTAATCGTAGTGCGGTCGCGCAAATCATATACGCACACAGTAGACGCAGGCACTGGCACTGGAGAAGCGTGGCTCAGTGGTTAGAGGCGGCGGACCCGGAAGCTGAGATCAGCCGTGGACCAGGGTTCGATTCCCCGCCTCGGCGGGTCTCGGGCTCAAAATTTCCACGGACTCGACAATTCTCGCTCCGGTGCCTACTCGACTCACGGGGTCACACTCTGCGACTCTGGGCAATAGCTTGCTTAATCTCCACTACGGCCCCTCGCGGCGGGATGCCTGGCTTTCACCTTGTGAATACCCTGCCAGGGTATCTCACAGGGGAATACCAGGACGGGTTCCCTAAGCAAGCGCCTTGAGACCCCTGGGTGATTCGTGCGCTATATAAATCGAAATACATTTACATTTACATTTACTGGTGACTGGGGACTTTTTCTCTGGAGCTGCGGGTTGAACGTACGTCTCAGACTTCGCACCCTGAGTTTGTTTTTTATCTTTAGTAGAAAAGGGCTTGAGACCTAAACTGTTGCGGCCAATCGTTTTTTACGCAGCCGTAATAATTCTCGGTAACTGGCGGGGTTTGTCAGCATCGGGGACATCGCGTAAGGCATTAGCCACCTGAAAGTTCACCGCATCACACTTTACATTAGAAAGGACAAGCTCATACGGGTTCTAGCTTACGCTGACGACCTTGCGGTCGTCACATCTGACCCAGAACAAGCATTACGTGAAATTGAAAATGTGACAGAAGAATTTGGTAACTTCTCTGGGTATAAATTGAATATCTCCAAAACCCAGGTAGTGTGCACTGCTGGGCTATGCCCTAATGATTTACGAGTCACACACGAGGCTAAGTATCTTGGAGTTAAAATTAGGATGTCGCTCCAAGAGATAGTAGCCGTGAATTGGGCTGATATATTACGGTCAGTCAAGCGACAGTTAGAAAAGGTGGAATGCCTTCATTTAACGATGGTGGGGCGACGTAATGTTTTAAAGATGTGCATACTACCCAGGGTGCTCTACTATTTTCGGACGGTACCACTGGAGTTTTCACGTTCACAATTAATGCAGCTCCAATCTATTACAGATAGGTTTTTGTGGGGTTGGAAGACTGCCCGCTGGGCTTCAAAATGTATGACATTACCCCTCTCAAGAGGTGAGTTCCGAATTTTGTTTTTTATTATTTAGCCTGCCTTCTCCAGAATATGAAAATTCTGGTGATAGGGGGAGACACCGGTGTTTGAAAGCCCTAATATTTATTTAATGTTATTAGGATGCCAATCCCGACAAGCGCTGCATCGATTTCTCGAACCGAGTTATTATAAAAGAACAAAATTCAAGACCGTATTAGCTGCATTTAAAGGGTGGAGGTGGGTACGCAAAATCATTGCTCTTAATCGCATTAACTTCTATACCCCTTGTGATTCAATAGAACTTTTTCCTTCAATATTTTGGGACACCAAGATGCGGACTTGGGCGGATAAAGGGCTTGTCTGCTTAGGTAACATGTTTCATGTCGGTATTATGGTTACATTTGATGAGTTAAAGGATAAATATGCGATTCCTCAGAACGATTTTTTTAAATATCTACAGTTGCGTGACTTTATTTTCAAGCATCGTAATATTCTGCCCATAGGCACTAATGAATTTCTCGAAGTCTTGAACCAACCGGCCAAGATTGGGACTCTATATGATAGCTTGTTGCGTACGCAGCGTGATGATATTGATGGACAAGATGAAAAATGGAATATTAAACTCGGCACTCCTGGCCGATTTGTTCAAGAATCTATCGACATGGCTGGCAAAATTACTTTGACGGCCAACTTACGGACCCAGCATTATAAAACTTTGTTCAACCTATATCACACCTAAGATGAGGAAGGGGGGCGACATGCATAATGGGAAATGCTACAGGTGTCAAGCCGATATGGCCGACATTGTACACATATTTTTTGATTGTAGAGTGTTGAAACCATTTTTTTCATCTGTCGCACAATTTCTGTCAAATATTGTAAATTTTGACGTGTCGATAGCTAGAGAGATGATGATGTTCGGAATATGTAAAAATATGGATACTCTGTCGCTGTATTACCCACATCGTTTTTTTCTTTTCATGGCTATGTCAGTTGCCCGATTATGTATCGCTTCCACGTGGCTGAAGCCCGATGCGCCCTCACAGGAGATGTGGCGGGCAAAGTTTTATAATGTATTCATTTTAGAATTCAATCTTTACCGCATCAAATCATTGAAGAAAAAACAACTAGGGATCAAAATTTGGCAGCCTATGATTCATCACTTAGAAAGCGAATGCCCACATTAGCTGTTACTATCTATTTTTGATTTATTTATTGAATCATTGTTCAACCGCTCTGCTTTTTCTTTTTCGTTTTTCTTCTTTTTTTTTCCTTCCTTGTTGTTATGGTTTGTTTTTCTGATATTTCATTGACCTTGCAGAACTTTATTTAATTGATTGATGACCATATGGTTTGTATTTGCTTTAACTAGGCTATGAACTGAATAACAATACAAATTTTGAAAAAAAAAAGAAAGGACAAGCTCGGCTACTACATCAAATGTGTC